>NW_026780341.1:0-675121 GCF_030144855.1 Hypanus sabinus | reverse complement strand
GGCGTCAGACACAGATTTAATCTCCCTCCACACCGTCCCATCACACACTCCATTGGTCAGACACAGAGTGATTATTCCTCTACACAGTCCCATCAACCACTCCCGGAGGTCAGACACAGAGTGATTGTTCCTCTACACGGTCCCATCAAACACTACCGGGGTCAGACTCAGTGATTATTCCTCTACACGCTACCATCAAACACTCCCCGTGCCAGACACAGAGTGATTATTCCGCTACACGGTCCCAACAAACTCTCCCGGGGGTCAGACACAGAGTGAATCTCCCTCCACACCGTCCAATCACTCACTCCCGGGTTAGACACAGAGTGATTATTCCACTACATGGTCCCATCAAACACTCCCGGGGTCACACACAGAGTGATTATTCATCTACACGGTTCCATCAAACACTCCCGGGGTCAGACGCAGGGTGATTATTCCGCTACACGGTCCCAACAAACTCTCCCGGGGGTCAGACACAGAGTGATTATTCCTCTACACCGCCCCTCACACACTCCCGGGGTCGGACACAGAGTGATTATTCCTCTACACGGTCCCATCACACATTCCCGGGGTCAGACACAGAGTGAAACCCCCACCACACTGTCCCATCACACACTCCCGGTGTCAGACACAGTGTGAATCTCCCTCTACACCGCCCATCACACACTCCCGGGGTCGGACACAGAGTGATTATTCCTCTACACGGTCCCATCAAACACTCCCGTGGTCCGAAACAGACTAAATCTCCCTCCACTCCGTCCCATCAAACACTCCATTGGTCAGACACAGAGTGATTATTCCTCTACACGGTGCCATCAAACACTCCCCGGGACTGACACATAGTGATTGTTCCTCGGCACCGCCCATCACACACTCCTGAGGTCAGACACAGAGTGATTATTCCTCTACACCACCCATCACACACTCCCGGGGTCAGACTCAGAGTGATTATTCCTCTACACGGTCCCATCACACACGCCCGGGGTCAGACACAGAGTGAAAGCCCCACCACACTGTCCCATCACACACTCCCTGTGTCAGACACAGTGTGAATCTCCCTCTACACCGTCCCATCACACACTCCCCGGGACAGACACAGAGTGATTGTTCCTCGACACCGCCCATCACACACTCCTGGGGTCAGACACAGAGTGATTATTCCTCTACACGGTCCCATCTCACACTCCCGGGGTCAGACACAGAGTGATTATTCCTCTAAACGGTACCATCACACTCGCCCGGGGTCAGACACAGAGTGAAACTCCCACCACACGGTCCCATCACACACTCCCAGGGTCGGACACAGAGTGAATCTCCCTCTACACCGTCCCATCACACACTCCCGGGGTCAGACACAGAGTGATTGTTCCTCTACACCGCCCATCACACACTCCTGGGGTCAGACACAGAGTGATTATTCCTCTACACCGCCCCTCACACACTCCCGGGGTCGGACACAGAGTGATTATTCCTCTACACGGTCCCATCACACATTCCCTGGGTCAGACACAGAGTGAAACCCCCACCACACTGTCCCATCACACACTCCCGGTGTCAGACACAGTGTGAATCTCCCTCTACACCGCCCATCACACACTCCCGGGGTCGGACACAGAGTGAATCACCCTCCACACCGTCCCATCACACACTCCCGGGTTAGACACAGAGTGATTATTCCTCTACACGGTCCCATCAAACACTCCCGTGGTCCGAAACAGACTGAATCTCCCTCCACTCCGTCCCATCACACACTCCATTGGTCAGACACAGAGTGATTATTCCTCTACACGGTGCCATCACACACTCCCCGGGACAGACACAGAGTGATTGTTCCTCGACACCGCCCATCACACTCTCCTGGGGTCAGACACAGAGTGATTATTCCTCTACACGGTCCCATCAAACGCTTCCGGGGGTCAGTTACAGAGTGATTATTCCTCTAAACGGTACCATCAAAGTCTCCCGGCGTCAGACACAGATTTAATCTCCCTCCACACCGTCCCATCACACACTCCATTGGTCAGACACAGAGTGATTATTCCTCTACACAGTCCCATCAACCACTCCCGGAGGTCAGAAACAGAGTGATTATTCCTCTACACCACCCATCACACACTCCCGGGGTCAGACTCAGAGTGATTATTCCTCTACACGGTCCCGTCAAACACTCCCGGGTGTCAGACACAGAGCGATTATTCCTCTGCACTGTACCATCACACACTCCCGGGGTCGGACACAGAGTGAATCACCCTCCACACCGTCCCATCACACACTCCCGGGTTAGACACAGAGTGATTATTCCTCTACACGGTCCCATCAAACACTCCCGTGGTCCGAAACAGACTGAATCTCCCTCCACTCCGTCCCATCACACACTCCATTGGTCAGACACAGAGTGATTATTCCTCTACACGGTGCCATCACACACTCCCCGGGACAGACACAGAGTGATTGTTCCTCGACACCGCCCATCACACTCTCCTGGGGTCAGACACAGAGTGATTATTCCTCTACACCACCCATCACACACTCCCGGGGTCAGACTCAGAGTGATTATTCCTCTACACGGTCCCGTCAAACACTCCCGGGTGTCAGACACAGAGCGATTATTCCTCTGCACTGTACCATCAAACACAACGTGGGTCAGACACAGTGATTATTCCTCTACACGGTCCCATCAAACACTCCCGTGGTCAGACACAGTGTGAATCTCCCTCTACACCGCCCATCACACACTCCCGGGTTAGACACAGAGTGATTATTCCTCTACACGGTCCCATCAAACACTCCCGTGGTCAGACACAGAGTGATTATTCCTCTACACGGTCCCATCAAACACTCCCGGGGTCAGACACAGAGTGATTATTCCTCTGCAGGGTCGCATCACACACTCCCGGGGACAGACACAGTGAATCTCCCTCCACACCGTCCCATCACACACTCCCGGGGTCAGACACAGAGTGATTATTCCTCTACACCGCCCAGCACACACTGCCGGTGTCAGACACAGAGTGAATCTCCCTCATCACCGTCCCATCACACACTCCCGGGGTCAGACACAGAGTGATTATTCCTCTACACGGTCCCATCAAACGCTTCCGGGGGTCAGTTACAGAGTGATTATTCCTCTAAACGGTACCATCAAAGTCTCCCGGCGTCAGACACAGATTTAATCTCCCTCCACACCGTCCCATCACACACTCCATTGGTCAGACACAGAGTGATTATTCCTCTACACAGTCCCATCAACCACTCCCGGAGGTCAGACACAGAGTGATTGTTCCTCTACACGGTCCCATCAAACACTCCCGGGGTCAGACTCAGTGATTATTCCTCTACACGCTACCATCAAACACTCCCGGTGCCAGACACAGAGTGATTATTCCGCTACACGGTCCCAACAAACTCTCCCGGGGGTCAGACACAGAGTGAATCTCCCTCCACACCGTCCAATCACTCACTCCCGGGTTAGACACAGAGTGATTATTCCACTACATGGTCCCATCAAACACTCCCGGGGTCACACACAGAGTGATTATTCATCTACACGGTTCCATCAAACACTCCCGGGGTCAGACGCAGGGTGATTATTCCGCTACACGGTCCCAACAAACTCTCCCGGGGGTCAGACACAGAGTGAATCTCCCTCCACACCGTCCAATCACTCACTCCCGGGTTAGACACAGAGTGATTATTCCACTACAAGGTCCCATCAAACACTCCCGGGGTCAGACACAGTGTGTTTATTCCTCTACACGGTCCCATCAAACACTCCCGGGGTCAGACACAGAGAGAATCTCCCTCCACGCCGTCCCATCACACACTCCCGGGGTCAGACACAGAATGATTATTCCTCTTCACGGTCCCATCAAACACTCCCGAGGTCAGACACAGAGTGATTATTCCTCTACACGGTCCCATCAAACACTCCCGTGGTCAGACACAGAGTGATTATTCCTCTACACAGTCCCATCAACCACTCCCGGAGGTCAGACACAGAGTGATTGTTCCTCTACACGGTCCCATCAAACACTCCCGGGGTCAGACTCAGAGTGATTATTCCTCTAAACGGTACCATCAAACACTCCGGGGTCAGACACAAAGTGATTATTCCTCTACACGGTACCATCAAACACTCCGGGGGTCAGACACAGAATGATTATTCCTCTGCACGTCCCATCAAACACTCCCGGGGTCAGACACAGAGTGATTATTCCTCTACACGGTGCCATCAAACACTCCCCGGGACAGACACAGAGTGATTGTTCCTCGACACCGCCCATCACACACTCCTGGGGTCAGACACAGAGTGATTATTCCTCTACACCGCCCATCACACACTCCCGGGGTCAGACTCAGAGTGATTATTCCTCTACACGGTCCCATCAAACGCTTCCGGGGGTCAGTAACAGAGTGATTATTCCTCTACACGGTACCATCAAAGTCTCCCGGCGTCAGACACAGATTTCATCTCCCTCCACACCGTCCCATCACACACTCCCCTGGTCAGACACACAGTGATTATTCCTCTACACGGTCCCATCAAACACTCCCGGGTCAGAAACAGACTGAATCTCCCTCCACTCCGTCCCATCACACACACAATTGGTCAGACACAGAGTGATTATTCCTCTACACAGTCCCATCATCCACTCCCGAGGTCCGACTCAGTGTGATTATTCCTCTACACGGTACCATCTAGCACGCCCGGGGTCAGACACAGAGTGATTATTGCTCTACACGTCCCATCAAACACTCCCGGGGTCAGACACAGAGTGATTATTCCTCTACACGGTGCGATCAAACACTCTCGGGGTCAGACACAGATTGATTATTCCTCTACACGGTCCCATCCAACACTCCTGGGGTCAGACACAGAGTGATTATTCATCTACACGGTTCCATCAAACACTCCCGGGGTCAGACACAGAGTGATTATTCCTCTACACGGTACCATCACACTCGCCCAAGGTCAGACACAGAGTGAAATTCCCACCACACGGTCCCATCACACACTTCCGGGGTCAGACACAGAGTGATTATTCCTCTACACCGCACATCACACACTCCCGGCGTCAGACACAGTGAATCTCCCTCCACACCGTCCCATCACACACTCCCGGTGTCAGACACAGAGTGAAACCCCCACCACACTGTCCCATCACACACTCCCTGTGTCAGACACAGTGTGAATCTCCCTCTACACCGCCCATCACACACTCCCGGCGTCAGACACAGATTTCATCTGCCTCCACACCGTCCCATCACACACTCCCCTGGTCAGACACAGAGTGATTATTCCTCTACACGGTCCCATCAAACACTCCCGGGTCAGAAACAGACTGAATCTCCCTCCACTCCGTCCCATCACACACACAATTGGTCAGACACAGAGTGATTATTCCTCTACACAGTCCCATCATCCACTCCCGGAGGTCAGACACAGAGTGATTGTTCCTCTACACGGTCCCATCAAACACTCCCAAGGTCCGACTCAGTGTGATTATTCCTCTACACGGTACCATCTAACACGCCCGGGGTCAGACACAGAGTGATTATTCCTCTACACGGTACCATCGAACTCTCCGGGGGTCAGACACAGAGTGATTATTCCTCTACACGGTGCCATCAAACACTCTCGGGGTCAGACACAGATTGATTATTCCTCTACACGGTCCCATCCAACACTCCTGGGGTCAGACACAGAGTGATTATTCATCTACACGGTTCCATCAAACACTCCCGGGGTCAGACACAGAGTGATTATTCCTCTACACGGTACCATCACACTCGCCCAAGGTCAGACACAGAGTGAAATTCCCACCACACGGTCCCATCACACACTTCCGGGGTCAGACACAGAGTGATTATTCCTCTACACCGCACATCACACACTCCCGTCGTCAGACACAGTGAATCTCCCTCCACACCGTCCCATCACACACTCCCTGTGTCAGACACAGTGTGAATCTCCCTCTACACCGCCCATCACACACTCCCGGGGTCGGACACAGAGTGAAGCACCCTCCTCACCGTCCCATCACACACTCCCGGGGTAGACACAGAGTGATTATTCCTCTACACGGTCCCATCAAACACTCCCGTGGTCAGACACAGAGTGATTATTCCTCTACACGGTCCCATCAAACACTCCCGGGGTCAGACACAGAGTGATTATTCCTCTACACGGTACCATCAAACACTCCGGGGGTGTGACACAGAATGATTATTCCTCTACACGTCCCATCAAACACTCCCGGGGTCAGACACAGTGTGATTATTCTTCTACACGGTCCCAACAAACTCTCCCGGGGGTCAGACACAGCGTGAATCTCCCTCCACACCGTCCAATCACACACTCCCGGGTTAGACACAGAGTGATTATTCCTCTACACGGTCCCATCAAACACTCCCGGGGTCAGACACAGAGTGATTATTCCTCTACTCGGTCCCATCAAACACTCCTGGGGGTCAGACACAGAGTGATTATTCCTCTACACGGTCCCATCACACACTCCCGGGGTCAGACACAGAGTGATTATTCCTCTAAACGGTACCATCACACTCGCCCGGGGTCAGACACAGAGTGAAACCCCCACCACACTGTCCCATCACACACTCCCGGTGTCAGACACAGTGTGAATCTCCCTCTACACCGCCCATCACACACTCCCGGGGTCGGACACAGAGTGAATCACCCTCCACACCGTCCCATCACACACTCCCGGGTTAGACACAGAGTGATTATTCCTCTACACGGTCCCATCAAACACTCCCGGGGACCGAAACAGACTGAATCTCCCTCCACTCCGTCCCTTCACACACTCCATTGGTCAGACACAGAGTGATTATTCCTCTACACGGTGCCATCAAACACTCCCCGGGACTGACACATAGTGATTGTTCCTCGGCACCGCCCATCACACACTCCTGAGGTCAGACACAGAGTGATTATTCCTCTACACCACCCATCACACACTCCCGGGGTCAGACTCAGAGTGATTATTCCTCTACACGGTCCCATCACACACGCCCGGGGTCAGACACAGAGTGAAACCCCCACCACACTGTCCCATCACACACTCCCGGTGTCAGACACAGTGTGAATCTCCCTCTACACCGCCCATCAAACACTCCCGGGGTCAGACACAGAGTGATTATTCCTCTACACGGTCCCATCAAACACTCCCGGGGGTCAGACACAGAGTGATTATTCCTCTGCAGGGTCGCATCACACACTCCCGGGGTTAGACACAGTGAATCTCCCTCCACACCGTCCCATCACACACTCCCGGGGTCAGACACAGAGTGATTATTCCTCTACACCGCCCAGCACACACTGCCGGTGTCAGACACAGAGTGAATCTCCCTCATCACCGTCCCATCACACACTCCCAGGGTCAGACACAGAGTGATTATTCCTCTACACGGTCCCATCACACACTCCATTGGTCAGACACAGAGTGATTATTCCTCTACTCAGTCCCATCAACCACTCCCGGAGGTCAGACACATAGTGATTGTTCCTCTACACGGTCCCATCAAACACTCCCGGGGTCAGACTCAGTGATTATTCCTCTACACGGTACCATCACACTCGCCCAAGGTCAGACACAGAGTGAAATTCCCACCACACGGTCCCATCACACACTTCCGGGGTCAGACACAGAGTGATTATTCCTCTACACCGCACATCACACACTCCCGGCGTCAGACACAGTGAATCTCCCTCCACACCGTCCCATCACACACTCCCTGTGTCAGACACAGTGTGAATCTCCCTCTACACCGCCCATCACACACTCCCGGGGTCGGACACAGAGTGAAGCACCCTCCTCACCGTCCCATCTCACACTCCCGGGGTAGACACAGAGTGATTATTCCTCTACACGGTCCCATCAAACACTCCCGTGGTCAGACACAGAGTGATTATTCCTCTACACGGTCCCATCAAACACTCCCGGGGTCAGACACAGAGTGATTATTCCTCTACACGGTACCATCAAACACTCCGGGGGTGTGACACAGAATGATTATTCCTCTACACGTCCCATCAAACACTCCCGGGGTCAGACACAGTGTGATTATTCTTCTACACGGTCCCAACAAACTCTCCCGGGGGTCAGACACAGCGTGAATCTCCCTCCACACCGTCCAATCACACACTCCCGGGTTAGACACAGAGTGATTATTCCTCTACACGGTCCCATCAAACACTCCCGGGGTCAGACACAGAGTGATTATTCCTCTACACGGTCCCATCAAACACTCCTGGGGGTCAGACACAGAGTGATTATTCCTCTACACGGTCCCATCACACACTCCCGGGGTCAGACACAGAGTGATTATTCCTCTAAACGGTACCATCACACTCGCCCGGGGTCAGACACAGAGTGAAACTCCCACCACACGGTCCCATCACACACTCCCAGGGTCGGACACAGAGTGAATCTCCCTCTGCACCGTCCCATCACACACTCCCGGGGTCAGACACAGAGTGATTGTTCCTCTACACCGCCCATCACACACTCCTGGTGTCAGACACAGAGTGATTATTCCTCTACACCGCCCCTCACACACTCCCGGGGTCGGACACAGAGTGATTATTCCTCTACGCGGTCGCATCACACATTCCCGGGGTCAGACACAGAGTGAAACCCCCACCACACTGTCCCATCACACACTCCCGGTGTCAGACACAGTGTGAATCTCCCTCTACACCGCCCATCACACACTCCCGGGGTCGGACACAGAGTGATTATTCCTCTACACGGTGCCATCAAACACTCCCCGGGACTGACACATAGTGATTGTTCCTCGGCACCGCCCATCACACACTCCTGAGGTCAGACACAGAGTGATTATTCCTCTACACCACCCATCACACACTCCCGGGGTCAGACTCAGAGTGATTATTCCTCTACACGGTCCCATCACACACGCCCGGGGTCAGACACAGAGTGAATCTCCCCCTACACCGCCCATCACACACTCCCGGGTTAGACACAGAGTGATTATTCCTCTACACGGTCCCATCAAACACTCCCGGGGTCAGACACAGAGTGATTATTCCTCTACACGGTCCCATCAAACACTCCCGGGGGTCAGACACAGAGTGATTATTCCTCTGCAGGGTCGCATCACACACTCCCGGGGTCAGACACAGTGAATCTCCCTCCACACCGTCCCATCACACACTCCCGGGGTCAGACACAGAGTGATTATTCCTCTACACCGCCCAGCACACACTGCCGGTGTCAGACACAGAGTGAATCTCCCTCATCACCGTCCCATCACACACTCCCGGGGTCAGACACAGAGTGATTATTCCTCTACACGGTCCCATCAAACGCTTCCGGGGGTCAGTTACAGAGTGATTATTCCTCTAAACGGTACCATCAAAGTCTCCCGGCGTCAGACACAGATTTAATCTCCCTCCACACCGTCCCATCACACACTCCATTGGTCAGACACAGAGTGATTATTCCTCTACACAGTCCCATCAACCACTCCCGGAGGTCAGACACATAGTGATTGTTCCTCTACACGGTCCCATCAAACACTCCCGGGGTCAGACTCAGTGATTATTCCTCTACACGCTACCATCAAACACTCCCGTGGTCAGACACAGAGTGATTATTCCGCTACACGGTCCCAACAAACTCTCCCGGGGGTCAGACACAGAGTGAATCTCCCTCCACACCGTCCAATCACTCACTCCCGGGTTAGACACAGAGTGATTATTCCACTACATGGTCCCATCAAACACTCCCGGGGTCAGACACAGAGTGATTATTCATCTACACGGTTCCATCAAACACTTCCGGGGTCAGACGCAGGGTGATTCTCCCTCCACACCGTCACATCGCACAACCCCGGCGTTCAGACACAGTGTGATTATTCCTCTACACGGTCCCATCAAACACACCCGGGGGTCTGACACAGAGCGATTATTCCTCTACACTGTACCATCAAACACTCCGTGGGTCAGACACAGAGTGATTATTCCTCTACACGGTCCCATCAAACACTCCCGGGGTCAGACACAGAGTGAATCTCCCTCCACGCCGTCCCATCACACACTCCCGGGGTCAGACACAGAGTGATTATTCCTCTTCACGGTCCCATCAAACACTCCCGAGGTCAGACACAGAGTGATTATTCCTCTACACGGTCCCATCAAACACTCCCGTGGTCAGACACAGAGTGATTATTCCTCTACACAGTCCCATCAACCACTCCCGGAGGTCAGACACAGAGTGATTGTTCCTCTACACGGTCCCATCAAACACTCCCGGGGTCAGACTCAGAGTGATTATTCCTCTAAACGGTACCATCTAACACGCCCGGGGTCAGACCCAAAGTGATTATTCCTCTACACGGCACCATCAAACACTCCGGGGGTCAGACACAGAATGATTATTCCTCTGCACGTCCCATCAAACACTCCCGGGGTCAGACACAGAGTGATTATTCCTCTACACGGTGCCATCAAACACTCCCGGGGTCTGATACAGAGTGATTATTCCGATACACGGTCCCAACAAACTATCCCGGGGGTCAGACACAGAGTGAATCTCCCTCCACACCGTCCAATCACACACTCCCGGGTTAGACACAGAGAGATTATTCCTCTACACGGTCCCATCAAACACACCTGGGGGTCAGACACAGAGTGATTATTCCTCTACACGGTTCCATGAAACACTCCCGGGGTCAGACACAGAGTGATTATTCCTCTAAACGGTACCATCACACTCGCCCGGGGTCAGACACAGAGTGATTATTCCGCTACACGGTCCAAACAAACTCTCCCGGGGGTCAGACACAGAGTGAATCTCCCAGCACACGGTCCCATCACACACTCCCGAGGTCAGACACAGAATGAATCTCCCTCTACACCGTCCCATCACACACTCCCGGGGTCAGACACAGAGTGATTGTTCCTCTACACGGTCCCATCACACACTCCTGGGGTCAGACATAGAGTGATTATTCCTCTACACAGTCCCAGCAAACACTCCCGGAGGTCAGACACAGAGTGATTGTTCCTCTACACGGTCCCATCAAGCACTCCCGCGGTCAGACTCAGTGATTATTCCTCTACACGGTACCATCGAACTCTCCGGGGGTCAGAAACAGAATGATTATTGCTCTACACGTTCCATCAAACACTCCCGGAGGTCAGACACAGAGTGATTATTCCTCTACACGGTCCCATCAAACACTCCCGGGGTCAGACACAGAGTGATTATTCCTCTACACGGTCCCATCAAACACTCCCGGGGGTCAGACACAGAGTGATTATTCCTCTGCAGGGTCGCATCACACACTCCCGGGGTCAGACACAGTGAATCTCCCTCCACACCGTCCCATCACACACTCCCGGGGTCAGACACAGAGTGATTATTCCTCTACACCGCCCAGCACACACTGCCGGTGTCAGACACAGAGTGAATCTCCCTCATCACCGTCCCATCACACACTCCCGGGGTCAGACACAGAGTGATTATTCCTCTACACGGTCCCATCAAACGCTTCCGGGGGTCAGTTACAGAGTGATTATTCCTCTAAACGGTACCATCAAAGTCTCCCGGCGTCAGACACAGATTTAATCTCCCTCCACACCGTCCCATCACACACTCCATTGGTCAGACACAGAGTGATTATTCCTCTACACAGTCCCATCAACCACTCCCGGAGGTCAGACACATAGTGATTGTTCCTCTACACGGTCCCATCAAACACTCCCGGGGTCAGACTCAGTGATTATTCCTCTACACGCTACCATCAAACACTCCCGTGGTCAGACACAGAGTGATTATTCCGCTACACGGTCCCAACAAACTCTCCCGGGGGTCAGACACAGAGTGAATCTCCCTCCACACCGTCCAATCACTCACTCCCGGGTTAGACACAGAGTGATTATTCCACTACATGGTCCCATCAAACACTCCCGGGGTCAGACACAGAGTGATTATTCATCTACACGGTTCCATCAAACACTTCCGGGGTCAGACGCAGGGTGATTCTCCCTCCACACCGTCACATCGCACAACCCCGGCGTTCAGACACAGTGTGATTATTCCTCTACACGGTCCCATCAAACACACCCGGGGGTCTGACACAGAGCGATTATTCCTCTACACTGTACCATCAAACACTCCGTGGGTCAGACACAGAGTGATTATTCCTCTACACGGTCCCATCAAACACTCCCGGGGTCAGACACAGAGTGAATCTCCCTCCACGCCGTCCCATCACACACTCCCGGGGTCAGACACAGAGTGATTATTCCTCTTCACGGTCCCATCAAACACTCCCGAGGTCAGACACAGAGTGATTATTCCTCTACACGGTCCCATCAAACACTCCCGTGGTCAGACACAGAGTGATTATTCCTCTACACAGTCCCATCAACCACTCCCGGAGGTCAGACACAGAGTGATTGTTCCTCTACACGGTCCCATCAAACACTCCCGGGGTCAGACTCAGAGTGATTATTCCTCTAAACGGTACCATCTAACACGCCCGGGGTCAGACCCAAAATGATTATTCCTCTACACGGCACCATCAAACACTCCGGGGGTCAGACACAGAATGATTATTCCTCTGCACGTCCCATCAAACACTCCCGGGGTCAGACACAGAGTGATTATTCCTCTACACGGTGCCATCAAACACTCCCGGGGTCTGATACAGAGTGATTATTCCGATACACGGTCCCAACAAACTATCCCGGGGGTCAGACACAGAGTGAATCTCCCTCCACACCGTCCAATCACACACTCCCGGGTTAGACACAGAGAGATTATTCCTCTACACGGTCCCATCAAACACACCTGGGGGTCAGACACAGAGTGATTATTCCTCTACACGGTTCCATGAAACACTCCCGGGGTCAGACACAGAGTGATTATTCCTCTAAACGGTACCATCACACTCGCCCGGGGTCAGACACAGAGTGATTATTCCGCTACACGGTCCAAACAAACTCTCCCGGGGGTCAGACACAGAGTGAATCTCCCAGCACACGGTCCCATCACACACTCCCGAGGTCAGACACAGAATGAATCTCCCTCTACACCGTCCCATCACACACTCCCGGGGTCAGACACAGAGTGATTGTTCCTCTACACGGTCCCATCACACACTCCTGGGGTCAGACATAGAGTGATTATTCCTC
Source organism: Hypanus sabinus (assembly GCF_030144855.1). Lineage (NCBI taxonomy): Eukaryota > Metazoa > Chordata > Chondrichthyes > Myliobatiformes > Dasyatidae > Hypanus > Hypanus sabinus. The sequence continues at coordinate 661,932 of NW_026780341.1, read as the reverse complement.
TACACAGTCCCAGCAAACACTCCCGGAGGTCAGACACAGAGTGATTGTTCCTCTACACGGTCCCATCAAGCACTCCCGCGGTCAGACTCAGTGATTATTCCTCTACACGGTGCCATCAAACACTCCCGGGGTCAGACACAGAGTGATTATTCCTCTACACGGTCCCATCAAACACTCCCGGGGTCAGACACAGAGTGATTATTCCTCTACACGGTGCCATCAAACACTCCCGGGGTCAGACACAGTGTGATTATTCCGCTACACGGTCCCAACAAACTCTCCCGGGGGTCAGACACAGAGTGAATCTCCCTCCACACCGTCCAATCACACACTCCCGGGTTAGACACAGAGTGATTATTCCTCTACACTGTCCCATCAAACACTCCCGGGGTCAGACACAGAGTGATTATTCATCTACACGGTCCCATCAAACACTCCTGGGGTCAGACACAGAGTGATTATTTCTCTACACGGTACCATCACACTCGCCCGGGGTCAGACACAGAGTGAGATTCCCACCACACGGTCCCATCACACACTCCCGGGGTCAGGCACAGAGTGATTATTCCTCTACACCGCCCATCACACACTACCGGGGTCAGACACAGTGAATCTCCCTCCACACCGAACCATCACACACTCCCGGGGTGAGACACAGAGTGAAACCCCCACCACACCGTCCCATCACACACTCCCGGGTTAGACACAGAGTGATTATTCCTCTACACGGTCCCATCACACACTCCCGGGGTCAGGCACAGAGTGATTATTCCTCTACACCGCCCATCACACACTATCGGGGTCAGACACAGTGAATCTCCCTCCACACCGTCCCATCACACACTCCCGGGGTCAGACACAGAGTGTAACCCCCACCACACCGTCCCATCACACACTCCCGGGTTAGACACAGAGTGATTATTCCTCTACACGGTCCCATCAAACACTCCTGGGGTCAGACACAGAGTGATTATTCCTCTACACGGTTCCATGAAACACTCCCGGGGTCAGACACAGAGTGATTATTCCTCTAAACGGTACCATCACACTCGCCCGGGGTCAGACACAGAGTGATTCTCCCTCTACACCGTCCCATCACACACTCTCCGGGACAGAAACAGAGTGATTGTTCCTCGACCCCGCCCATCACACACTCCTGGGGTCAGACACAGAGTGATTATTCCTCTACACCGCCCATCACACACTCCCGGAGTCAGACTCAGAGTGATTATTCCTCTACACGGTCCCATCACACACGCCCGGGGTCAGACACAGAGTGAAACCCCCACCACACTGTCCCGTCACACACTCCCGGTGTCAGACACAGTGTAAATCTCCCTCTACACCGCCCATCACACACTCCCGGGGTCGGACACAGAGTGAATCACCCTCCACACCGTCCCATCACACACTCCCGGGTTAGACACAGAGTGATTATTCCTCTACACGGTCCCATCAAACACTCCCGGGGTAAGACACAGACTGAATCTCCCTCCACATCGTACCAACACACTCTCCCGGGTCAGACACAGACTGATTATTCCTCTACACGGTCCCATCACACACTCCCGGGGTCAGACACAGACTGAATCTCCCTCCACACCGTCCAATCACACACTCCCGGGTTAGACACAGAGAGATCATTCCTCTACACGGTCCCATCAAACACACCTGGGGGTCAGACACAGAGTGATTATTCCTCTACACGGTTCCATGAAACACTCCCGGGGTCAGACACAGAGTGATTATTCCTCTAAACGGTACCATCACACTCGCCCGGGGTCAGACACAGAGTGATTATTCCGCTACACGGTCCCAACAAACTCTCCCGGGGGTCAGACACAGAGTGAATCTCCCTCCACACCATCCAATCACACACTCCGGGGGTCAGACACAGAGTGATTATTCCTCTAAACGGTACCATCACACTCGCCCGGGGTCAGACACAGAGTGATTATTCCGCTACACGGTCCAAACAAACTCTCCCGGGGGTCAGACACAGAGTGAATCTCCCAGCACACGGTCCCATCACACACTCCCGAGGTCAGACACAGAATGAATCTCCCTCTACACCGTCCCATCACACACTCCCGGGGTCAGACACAGAGTGATTGTTCCTCTACACCGCCCATCACACACTCCTGGGGTCAGACATAGAGTGATTATTCCTCTACACAGTCCCAGCAAACACTCCCGGAGGTCAGACACAGAGTGATTGTTCCTCTACACGGTCCCATCAAGCACTCCCGCGGTCAGACTCAGAGTGATTATTCCTCTACACGGTACCATCGAACTCTCCGGGGGTCAGAAACAGAATGATTATTGCTCTACACGTCCCATCAAACACTCCCGGGGTCAGACACAGAGTGATTATTCCTCTACACGGTGCCATCAAACACTCCCGGGGTCAGACACAGTGTGATTATTCCGCTACACGGTCCCAACAAACTCTCCCGGGGGTCAGACACAGAGTGAATCTCCCTCCACACCGTCCAATCACACACTCCCGGGTTAGACACAGAGTGATTATTCCTCTACACGGTCCCATCAAACACTCCCGGGGGTCAGACACAGAGTGATTATTCATCTACACGGTCCCATCAAACACTCCTGGGGTCAGACACAGAGTGATTATTTCTCTACACGGTACCATCACACTCGCCCGGGGTCAGACACAGAGTGAGATTCCCACCACACGGTCCCATCACACACTCCCGGGGTCAGGCACAGAGTGATTATTCCTCTACACCGCCCATCACACACTACCGGGGTCAGACACAGTGAATCTCCCTCCACACCGAACCATCACACACTCCCGGGGTCAGACACAGAGTGAAACCCCCACCACACCGTCCCATCACACACTCCCGGGTCAGACACAGAGTGATTATTCCTCTACACGGTCCCATCACACACTCCCCGGGACAGACACAGAGTGATTGTTCCTCGACACCGCCCATCACACTCTCCTGGGGTCAGACACAGAGTGATTATTCCTCTACACGGTCCCATCAAACGCTTCCGGGGGTCAGTTACAGAGTGATTATTCCTCTAAACGGTACCATCAAAGTCTCCCGGCGTCAGACACAGATTTAATCTCCCTCCACACCGTCCCATCACACACTCCATTGGTCAGACACAGAGTGATTATTCCTCTACACAGTCCCATCAACCACTCCCGGAGGTCAGAAACAGAGTGATTATTCCTCTACACCACCCATCACACACTCCCGTGGTCAGACTCAGAGTGATTATTCCTCTACACGGTCCCGTCAAACACTCCCGGGTGTCAGACACAGAGCGATTATTCCTCTGCACTGTACCATCAAACACAACGTGGGTCAGACACAGTGATTATTCCTCTACACGGTCCCATCAAACACTCCCGTGGTCAGACACAGTGTGAATCTCCCTCTACACCGCCCATCACACACTCCCGGGTTAGACACAGAGTGATTATTCCTCTACACGGTCCCATCAAACACTCCCGTGGTCAGACACAGAGTGATTATTCCTCTACACGGTCCCATCAAACACTCCCGGGGGTCAGACACAGAGTGATTATTCCTCTGCAGGGTCGCATCACACACTCCCGGGGACAGACACAGTGAATCTCCCTCCACACCGTCCCATCACACACTCCCGGGGTCAGGCACAGAGTGATTATTCCTCTACACCGCCCAGCATACACTGCCGGTGTCAGACACAGAGTGAATCTCCCTCATCACCGTCCCATCACACACTCCCGGGGTCAGACACAGAGTGATTATTCCTCTACACGGTCCCATCAAACGCTTCCGGGGGTCAGTTACAGAGTGATTATTCCTCTAAACGGTACCATCAAAGTCTCCCGGCGTCAGACACAGATTTAATCTCCCTCCACACCGTCCCATCACACACTCCATTGGTCAGACACAGAGTGATTATTCCTCTACACAGTCCCATCAACCACTCCCGGAGGTCAGACACAGAGTGATTGTTCCTCTACACGGTCCCATCAAACACTCCCGGGGTCAGACTCAGTGATTATTCCTCTACACGCTACCATCAAACACTCCCGGTGCCAGACACAGAGTGATTATTCCGCTACACGGTCCCAACAAACTCTCCCGGGGGTCAGACACAGAGTGAATCTCCCTCCACACCGTCCAATCACTCACTCCCGGGTTAGACACAGAGTGATTATTCCACTACATGGTCCCATCAAACACTCCCGGGGTCACACACAGAGTGATTATTCATCTACACGGTTCCATCAAACACTCCCGGGGTCAGACGCAGGGTGATTATTCCGCTACACGGTCCCAACAAACTCTCCCGGGGGTCAGACACAGAGTGAATCTCCCTCCACACCGTCCAATCACTCACTCCCGGGTTAGACACAGAGTGATTATTCCACTACAAGGTCCCATCAAACACTCCCGGGGTCAGACACAGTGTGTTTATTCCTCTACACGGTCCCATCAAACACTCCCGGGGTCAGACACAGAGAGAATCTCCCTCCACGCCGTCCCATCACACACTCCCGGGGTCAGACACAGAATGATTATTCCTCTTCACGGTCCCATCAAACACTCCCGAGGTCAGACACAGAGTGATTATTCCTCTACACGGTCCCATCAAACACTCCCGTGGTCAGACACAGAGTGATTATTCCTCTACACAGTCCCATCAACCACTCCCGGAGGTCAGACACAGAGTGATTGTTCCTCTACACGGTCCCATCAAACACTCCCGGGGTCAGACTCAGAGTGATTATTCCTCTAAACGGTACCATCAAACACTCCGGGGTCAGACACAAAGTGATTATTCCTCTACACGGTACCATCAAACACTCCGGGGGTCAGACACAGAATGATTATTCCTCTGCACGTCCCATCAAACACTCCCGGGGTCAGACACAGAGTGATTATTCCTCTACACGGTGCCATCAAACACTCCCCGGGACAGACACAGAGTGATTGTTCCTCGACACCGCCCATCACACACTCCTGGGGTCAGACACAGAGTGATTATTCCTCTACACCGCCCATCACACACTCCCGGGGTCAGACTCAGAGTGATTATTCCTCTACACGGTCCCATCAAACGCTTCCGGGGGTCAGTAACAGAGTGATTATTCCTCTACACGGTACCATCAAAGTCTCCCGGCGTCAGACACAGATTTCATCTCCCTCCACACCGTCCCATCACACACTCCCCTGGTCAGACACACAGTGATTATTCCTCTACACGGTCCCATCAAACACTCCCGGGTCAGAAACAGACTGAATCTCCCTCCACTCCGTCCCATCACACACACAATTGGTCAGACACAGAGTGATTATTCCTCTACACAGTCCCATCATCCACTCCCGAGGTCCCACTCAGTGTGATTATTCCTCTACACGGTACCATCTAGCACGCCCGGGGTCAGACACAGAGTGATTATTGCTCTACACGTCCCATCAAACACTCCCGGGGTCAGACACAGAGTGATTATTCCTCTACACGGTGCGATCAAACACTCTCGGGGTCAGACACAGATTGATTATTCCTCTACACGGTCCCATCCAACACTCCTGGGGTCAGACACAGAGTGATTATTCATCTACACGGTTCCATCAAACACTCCCGGGGTCAGACACAGAGTGATTATTCCTCTACACGGTACCATCACACTCGCCCAAGGTCAGACACAGAGTGAAATTCCCACCACACGGTCCCATCACACACTTCCGGGGTCAGACACAGAGTGATTATTCCTCTACACCGCACATCACACACTCCCGGCGTCAGACACAGTGAATCTCCCTCCACACCGTCCCATCACACACTCCCGGTGTCAGACACAGAGTGAAACCCCCACCACACTGTCCCATCACACACTCCCTGTGTCAGACACAGTGTGAATCTCCCTCTACACCGCCCATCACACACTCCCGGCGTCAGACACAGATTTCATCTCCCTCCACACCGTCCCATCACACACTCCCCTGGTCAGACACAGAGTGATTATTCCTCTACACGGTCCCATCAAACACTCCCGGGTCAGAAACAGACTGAATCTCCCTCCACTCCGTCCCATCACACACACAATTGGTCAGACACAGAGTGATTATTCCTCTACACAGTCCCATCATCCACTCCCGGAGGTCAGACACAGAGTGATTGTTCCTCTACACGGTCCCATCAAACACTCCCAAGGTCCGACTCAGTGTGATTATTCCTCTACACGGTACCATCTAACACGCCCGGGGTCAGACACAGAGTGATTATTCCTCTACACGGTACCATCGAACTCTCCGGGGGTCAGACACAGAGTGATTATTCCTCTACACGGTGCCATCAAACACTCTCGGGGTCAGACACAGATTGATTATTCCTCTACACGGTCCCATCCAACACTCCTGGGGTCAGACACAGAGTGATTATTCATCTACACGGTTCCATCAAACACTCCCGGGGTCAGACACAGAGTGATTATTCCTCTACACGGTACCATCACACTCGCCCAAGGTCAGACACAGAGTGAAATTCCCACCACACGGTCCCATCACACACTTCCGGGGTCAGACACAGAGTGATTATTCCTCTACACCGCACATCACACACTCCCGTCGTCAGACACAGTGAATCTCCCTCCACACCGTCCCATCACACACTCCCTGTGTCAGACACAGTGTGAATCTCCCTCTACACCGCCCATCACACACTCCCGGGGTCGGACACAGAGTGAAGCACCCTCCTCACCGTCCCATCACACACTCCCGGGGTAGACACAGAGTGATTATTCCTCTACACGGTCCCATCAAACACTCCCGTGGTCAGACACAGAGTGATTATTCCTCTACACGGTCCCATCAAACACTCCCGGGGTCAGACACAGAGTGATTATTCCTCTACACGGTACCATCAAACACTCCGGGGGTGTGACACAGAATGATTATTCCTCTACACGTCCCATCAAACACTCCCGGGGTCAGACACAGTGTGATTATTCTTCTACACGGTCCCAACAAACTCTCCCGGGGGTCAGACACAGCGTGAATCTCCCTCCACACCGTCCAATCACACACTCCCGGGTTAGACACAGAGTGATTATTCCTCTACACGGTCCCATCAAACACTCCCGGGGTCAGACACAGAGTGATTATTCCTCTACTCGGTCCCATCAAACACTCCTGGGGGTCAGACACAGAGTGATTATTCCTCTACACGGTCCCATCACACACTCCCGGGGTCAGACACAGAGTGATTATTCCTCTAAACGGTACCATCACACTCGCCCGGGGTCAGACACAGAGTGAAACCCCCACCACACTGTCCCATCACACACTCCCGGTGTCAGACACAGTGTGAATCTCCCTCTACACCGCCCATCACACACTCCCGGGGTCGGACACAGAGTGAATCACCCTCCACACCGTCCCATCACACACTCCCGGGTTAGACACAGAGTGATTATTCCTCTACACGGTCCCATCAAACACTCCCGGGGACCGAAACAGACTGAATCTCCCTCCACTCCGTCCCTTCACACACTCCATTGGTCAGACACAGAGTGATTATTCCTCTACACGGTGCCATCAAACACTCCCCGGGACTGACACATAGTGATTGTTCCTCGGCACCGCCCATCACACACTCCTGAGGTCAGACACAGAGTGATTATTCCTCTACACCACCCATCACACACTCCCGGGGTCAGACTCAGAGTGATTATTCCTCTACACGGTCCCATCACACACGCCCGTGGTCAGACACAGATTGAAACCCCCACCACACTGTCCCATCACACACTCCCGGTGTCAGACACAGTGTGAATCTCCCTCTACACCGCCCATCAAACACTCCCGGGGTCAGACACAGAGTGATTATTCCTCTACACGGTCCCATCAAACACTCCCGGGGGTCAGACACAGAGTGATTATTCCTCTGCAGGGTCGCATCACACACTCCCGGGGTCAGACACAGTGAATCTCCCTCCACACCGTCCCATCACACACTCCCGGGGTCAGACACAGAGTGATTATTCCTCTACACCGCCCAGCACACACTGCCGGTGTCAGACACAGAGTGAATCTCCCTCATCACCGTCCCATCACACACTCCCAGGGTCAGACACAGAGTGATTATTCCTCTACACGGTCCCATCACACACTCCATTGGTCAGACACAGAGTGATTATTCCTCTACTCAGTCCCATCAACCACTCCCGGAGGTCAGACACATAGTGATTGTTCCTCTACACGGTCCCATCAAACACTCCCGGGGTCAGACTCAGTGATTATTCCTCTACACGGTACCATCACACTCGCCCAAGGTCAGACACAGAGTGAAATTCCCACCACACGGTCCCATCACACACTTCCGGGGTCAGACACAGAGTGATTATTCCTCTACACCGCACATCACACACTCCCGGCGTCAGACACAGTGAATCTCCCTCCACACCGTCCCATCACACACTCCCTGTGTCAGACACAGTGTGAATCTCCCTCTACACCGCCCATCACACACTCCCGGGGTCGGACACAGAGTGAAGCACCCTCCTCACCGTCCCATCTCACACTCCCGGGGTAGACACAGAGTGATTATTCCTCTACACGGTCCCATCAAACACTCCCGTGGTCAGACACAGAGTGATTATTCCTCTACACGGTCCCATCAAACACTCCCGGGGTCAGACACAGAGTGATTATTCCTCTACACGGTACCATCAAACACTCCGGGGGTGTGACACAGAATGATTATTCCTCTACACGTCCCATCAAACACTCCCGGGGTCAGACACAGTGTGATTATTCTTCTACACGGTCCCAACAAACTCTCCCGGGGGTCAGACACAGCGTGAATCTCCCTCCACACCGTCCAATCACACACTCCCGGGTTAGACACAGAGTGATTATTCCTCTACACGGTCCCATCAAACACTCCCGGGGTCAGACACAGAGTGATTATTCCTCTACACGGTCCCATCAAACACTCCTGGGGGTCAGACACAGAGTGATTATTCCTCTACACGGTCCCATCACACACTCCCGGGGTCAGACACAGAGTGATTATTCCTCTAAACGGTACCATCACACTCGCCCGGGGTCAGACACAGAGTGAAACTCCCACCACACGGTCCCATCACACACTCCCAGGGTCGGACACAGAGTGAATCTCCCTCTGCACCGTCCCATCACACACTCCCGGGGTCAGACACAGAGTGATTGTTCCTCTACACCGCCCATCACACACTCCTGGTGTCAGACACAGAGTGATTATTCCTCTACACCGCCCCTCACACACTCCCGGGGTCGGACACAGAGTGATTATTCCTCTACGCGGTCGCATCACACATTCCCGGGGTCAGACACAGAGTGAAACCCCCACCACACTGTCCCATCACACACTCCCGGTGTCAGACACAGTGTGAATCTCCCTCTACACCGCCCATCACACACTCCCGGGGTCGGACACAGAGTGATTATTCCTCTACACGGTGCCATCAAACACTCCCCGGGACTGACACATAGTGATTGTTCCTCGGCACCGCCCATCACCACTCCTGAGGTCAGACACAGAGTGATTATTCCTCTACACCACCCATCACACACTCCCGGGGTCAGACTCAGAGTGATTATTCCTCTACACGGTCCCATCACACACGCCCGGGGTCAGACACAGAGTGAATCTCCCCCTACACCGCCCATCACACACTCCCGGGTTAGACACAGAGTGATTATTCCTCTACACGGTCCCATCAAACACTCCCGGGGTCAGACACAGAGTGATTATTCCTCTACACGGTCCCATCAAACACTCCCGGGGGTCAGACACAGAGTGATTATTCCTCTGCAGGGTCGCATCACACACTCCCGGGGTCAGACACAGTGAATCTCCCTCCACACCGTCCCATCACACACTCCCGGGGTCAGACACAGAGTGATTATTCCTCTACACCGCCCAGCACACACTGCCGGTGTCAGACACAGAGTGAATCTCCCTCATCACCGTCCCATCACACACTCCCGGGGTCAGACACAGAGTGATTATTCCTCTACACGGTCCCATCAAACGCTTCCGGGGGTCAGTTACAGAGTGATTATTCCTCTAAACGGTACCATCAAAGTCTCCCGGCGTCAGACACAGATTTAATCTCCCTCCACACCGTCCCATCACACACTCCATTGGTCAGACACAGAGTGATTATTCCTCTACACAGTCCCATCAACCACTCCCGGAGGTCAGACACATAGTGATTGTTCCTCTACACGGTCCCATCAAACACTCCCGGGGTCAGACTCAGTGATTATTCCTCTACACGCTACCATCAAACACTCCCGTGGTCAGACACAGAGTGATTATTCCGCTACACGGTCCCAACAAACTCTCCCGGGGGTCAGACACAGAGTGAATCTCCCTCCACACCGTCCAATCACTCACTCCCGGGTTAGACACAGAGTGATTATTCCACTACATGGTCCCATCAAACACTCCCGGGGTCAGACACAGAGTGATTATTCATCTACACGGTTCCATCAAACACTTCCGGGGTCAGACGCAGGGTGATTCTCCCTCCACACCGTCACATCGCACAACCCCGGCGTTCAGACACAGTGTGATTATTCCTCTACACGGTCCCATCAAACACACCCGGGGGTCTGACACAGAGCGATTTTTCCTCTACACTGTACCATCAAACACTCCGTGGGTCAGACACAGAGTGATTATTCCTCTACACGGTCCCATCAAACACTCCCGGGGTCAGACACAGAGTGAATCTCCCTCCACGCCGTCCCATCACACACTCCCGGGGTCAGACACAGAGTGATTATTCCTCTTCACGGTCCCATCAAACACTCCCGAGGTCAGACACAGAGTGATTATTCCTCTACACGGTCCCATCAAACACTCCCGTGGTCAGACACAGAGTGATTATTCCTCTACACAGTCCCATCAACCACTCCCGGAGGTCAGACACAGAGTGATTGTTCCTCTACACGGTCCCATCAAACACTCCCGGGGTCAGACTCAGAGTGATTATTCCTCTAAACGGTACCATCTAACACGCCCGGGGTCAGACCCAAAGTGATTATTCCTCTACACGGCACCATCAAACACTCCGGGGGTCAGACACAGAATGATTATTCCTCTGCACGTCCCATCAAACACTCCCGGGGTCAGACACAGAGTGATTATTCCTCTACACGGTGCCATCAAACACTCCCGGGGTCTGATACAGAGTGATTATTCCGATACACGGTCCCAACAAACTATCCCGGGGGTCAGACACAGAGTGAATCTCCCTCCACACCGTCCAATCACACACTCCCGGGTTAGACACAGAGAGATTATTCCTCTACACGGTCCCATCAAACACACCTGGGGGTCAGACACAGAGTGATTATTCCTCTACACGGTTCCATGAAACACTCCCGGGGTCAGACACAGAGTGATTATTCCTCTAAACGGTACCATCACACTCGCCCGGGGTCAGACACAGAGTGATTATTCCGCTACACGGTCCAAACAAACTCTCCCGGGGGTCAGACACAGAGTGAATCTCCCAGCACACGGTCCCATCACACACTCCCGAGGTCAGACACAGAATGAATCTCCCTCTACACCGTCCCATCACACACTCCCGGGGTCAGACACAGAGTGATTGTTCCTCTACACGGTCCCATCACACACTCCTGGGGTCAGACATAGAGTGATTATTCCTCTACACAGTCCCAGCAAACACTCCCGGAGGTCAGACACAGAGTGATTGTTCCTCTACACGGTCCCATCAAGCACTCCCGCGGTCAGACTCAGTGATTATTCCTCTACACGGTACCATCGAACTCTCCGGGGGTCAGAAACAGAATGATTATTGCTCTACACGTTCCATCAAACACTCCCGGAGGTCAGACACAGAGTGATTATTCCTCTACACGGTCCCATCAAACACTCCCGGGGTCAGACACAGAGTGATTATTCCTCTACACGGTCCCATCAAACACTCCCGGGGGTCAGACACAGAGTGATTATTCCTCTGCAGGGTCGCATCACACACTCCCGGGGTCAGACACAGTGAATCTCCCTCCACACCGTCCCATCACACACTCCCGGGGTCAGACACAGAGTGATTATTCCTCTACACCGCCCAGCACACACTGCCGGTGTCAGACACAGAGTGAATCTCCCTCATCACCGTCCCATCACACACTCCCGGGGTCAGACACAGAGTGATTATTCCTCTACACGGTCCCATCAAACGCTTCCGGGGGTCAGTTACAGAGTGATTATTCCTCTAAACGGTACCATCAAAGTCTCCCGGCGTCAGACACAGATTTAATCTCCCTCCACACCGTCCCATCACACACTCCATTGGTCAGACACAGAGTGATTATTCCTCTACACAGTCCCATCAACCACTCCCGGAGGTCAGACACATAGTGATTGTTCCTCTACACGGTCCCATCAAACACTCCCGGGGTCAGACTCAGTGATTATTCCTCTACACGCTACCATCAAACACTCCCGTGGTCAGACACAGAGTGATTATTCCGCTACACGGTCCCAACAAACTCTCCCGGGGGTCAGACACAGAGTGAATCTCCCTCCACACCGTCCAATCACTCACTCCCGGGTTAGACACAGAGTGATTATTCCACTACATGGTCCCATCAAACACTCCCGGGGTCAGACACAGAGTGATTATTCATCTACACGGTTCCATCAAACACTTCCGGGGTCAGACGCAGGGTGATTCTCCCTCCACACCGTCACATCGCACAACCCCGGCGTTCAGACACACTGTGATTATTCCTCTACACGGTCCCATCAAACACACCCGAGGGTCTGACACAGAGCGATTATTCCTCTACACTGTACCATCAAACACTCCGTGGGTCAGACACAGAGTGATTATTCCTCTACACGGTCCCATCAAACACTCCCGGGGTCAGACACAGAGTGAATCTCCCTCCACGCCGTCCCATCACACACTCCCGGGGTCAGACACAGAGTGATTATTCCTCTTCACGGTCCCATCAAACACTCCCGAGGTCAGACACAGAGTGATTATTCCTCTACACGGTCCCATCAAACACTCCCGTGGTCAGACACAGAGTGATTATTCCTCTACACAGTCCCATCAACCACTCCCGGAGGTCAGACACAGAGTGATTGTTCCTCTACACGGTCCCATCAAACACTCCCGGGGTCAGACTCAGAGTGATTATTCCTCTAAACGGTACCATCTAACACGCCCGGGGTCAGACCCAAAATGATTATTCCTCTACACGGCACCATCAAACACTCCGGGGGTCAGACACAGAATGATTATTCCTCTGCACGTCCCATCAAACACTCCCGGGGTCAGACACAGAGTGATTATTCCTCTACACGGTGCCATCAAACACTCCCGGGGTCTGATACAGAGTGATTATTCCGATACACGGTCCCAACAAACTATCCCGGGGGTCAGACACAGAGTGAATCTCCCTCCACACCGTCCAATCACACACTCCCGGGTTAGACACAGAGAGATTATTCCTCTACACGGTCCCATCAAACACACCTGGGGGTCAGACACAGAGTGATTATTCCTCTACACGGTTCCATGAAACACTCCCGGGGTCAGACACAGAGTGATTATTCCTCTAAACGGTACCATCACACTCGCCCGGGGTCAGACACAGAGTGATTATTCCGCTACACGGTCCAAACAAACTCTCCCGGGGGTCAGACACAGAGTGAATCTCCCAGCACACGGTCCCATCACACACTCCCGAGGTCAGACACAGAATGAATCTCCCTCTACACCGTCCCATCACACACTCCCGGGGTCAGACACAGAGTGATTGTTCCTCTACACGGTCCCATCACACACTCCTGGGGTCAGACATAGAGTGATTATTCCTCTACACAGTCCCAGAAAACACTCCCGGAGGTCAGACACAGAGTGATTGTTCCTCTACACGGTCCCATCAAGCACTCCCGCGGTCAGACTCAGTGATTATTCCTCTACACGGTGCCATCAAACACTCCCGGGGTCAGACACAGAGTGATTATTCCTCTACACGGTCCCATCAAACACTCCCGGGGTCAGACACAGAGTGATTATTCCTCTACACGGTGCCATCAAACACTCCCGGGGTCAGACACAGTGTGATTATTCCGCTACACGGTCCCAACAAACTCTCCCGGGGGTCAGACACAGAGTGAATCTCCCTCCACACCGTCCAATCACACACTCCCGGGTTAGACACAGAGTGATTATTCCTCTACACGGTCCCATCAAACACTCCCGGGGTCAGACACAGAGTGATTATTCATCTACACAGTCCCATCAAACACTCCTGGGGTCAGACACAGAGTGATTATTTCTCTACACGGTACCATCACACTCGCCCGGGGTCAGACACAGAGTGAGATTCCCACCACACGGTCCCATCACACACTCCCGGGGTCAGGCACAGAGTGATTATTCCTCTACACCGCCCATCACACACTACCGGGGTCAGACACAGTGAATCTCCCTCCACACCGAACCATCACACACTCCCGGGGTGAGACACAGAGTGAAACCCCCACCACACCGTCCCATCACACACTCCCGGGTTAGACACAGAGTGATTATTCCTCTACACGGTCCCATCACACACTCCCGGGGTCAGGCACAGAGTGATTATTCCTCTACACCGCCCATCACACACTATCGGGGTCAGACACAGTGAATCTCCCTCCACACCGTCCCATCACACACTCCCGGGGTCAGACACAGAGTGTAACCCCCACCACACCGTCCCATCACACACTCCCGGGTTAGACACAGAGTGATTATTCCTCTACACGGTCCCATCAAACACTCCTGGGGTCAGACACAGAGTGATTATTCCTCTACACGGTTCCATGAAACACTCCCGGGGTCAGACACAGAGTGATTATTCCTCTAAACGGTACCATCACACTCGCCCGGGGTCAGACACAGAGTGATTCTCCCTCTACACCGTCCCATCACACACTCTCCGGGACAGAAACAGAGTGATTGTTCCTCGACCCCGCCCATCACACACTCCTGGGGTCAGACACAGAGTGATTATTCCTCTACACCGCCCATCACACACTCCCGGAGTCAGACTCAGAGTGATTATTCCTCTACACGGTCCCATCACACACGCCCGGGGTCAGACACAGAGTGAAACCCCCACCACACTGTCCCGTCACACACTCCCGGTGTCAGACACAGTGTAAATCTCCCTCTACACCGCCCATCACACACTCCCGGGGTCGGACACAGAGTGAATCACCCTCCACACCGTCCCATCACACACTCCCGGGTTAGACACAGAGTGATTATTCCTCTACACGGTCCCATCAAACACTCCCGGGGTAAGACACAGACTGAATCTCCCTCCACATCGTACCAACACACTCTCCCGGGTCAGACACAGACTGATTATTCCTCTACACGGTCCCATCACACACTCCCGGGGTCAGACACAGACTGAATCTCCCTCCACACCGTCCAATCACACACTCCCGGGTTAGACACAGAGAGATTATTCCTCTACACGGTCCCATCAAACACACCTGGGGGTCAGACACAGAGTGATTATTCCTCTACACGGTTCCATGAAACACTCCCGGGGTCAGACACAGAGTGATTATTCCTCTAAACGGTACCATCACACTCGCCCGGGGTCAGACACAGAGTGATTATTCCGCTACACGGTCCCAACAAACTCTCCCGGGGGTCAGACACAGAGTGAATCTCCCTCCACACCATCCAATCACACACTCCGGGGGTCAGACACAGAGTGATTATTCCTCTAAACGGTACCATCACACTCGCCCGGGGTCAGACACAGAGTGATTATTCCGCTACACGGTCCAAACAAACTCTCCCGGGGGTCAGACACAGAGTGAATCTCCCAGCACACGGTCCCATCACACACTCCCGAGGTCAGACACAGAATGAATCTCCCTCTACACCGTCCCATCACACACTCCCGGGGTCAGACACAGAGTGATTGTTCCTCTACACCGCCCATCACACACTCCTGGGGTCAGACATAGAGTGATTATTCCTCTACACAGTCCCAGCAAACACTCCCGGAGGTCAGACACAGAGTGATTGTTCCTCTACACGGTCCCATCAAGCACTCCCGCGGTCAGACTCAGAGTGATTATTCCTCTACACGGTACCATCGAACTCTCCGGGGGTCAGAAACAGAATGATTATTGCTCTACACGTCCCATCAAACACTCCCGGGGTCAGACACAGAGTGATTATTCCTCTACACGGTGCCATCAAACACTCCCGGGGTCAGACACAGTGTGATTATTCCGCTACACGGTCCCAACAAACTCTCCCGGGGGTCAGACACAGAGTGAATCTCCCTCCACACCGTCCAATCACACACTCCCGGGTTAGACACAGAGTGATTATTCCTCTACACGGTCCCATCAAACACTCCCGGGGGTCAGACACAGAGTGATTATTCATCTACACGGTCCCATCAAACACTCCTGGGGTCAGACACAGAGTGATTATTTCTCTACACGGTACCATCACACTCGCCCGGGGTCAGACACAGAGTGAGATTCCCACCACACGGTCCCATCACACACTCCCGGGGTCAGGCACAGAGTGATTATTCCTCTACACCGCCCATCACACACTACCGGGGTCAGACACAGTGAATCTCCCTCCACACCGAACCATCACACACTCCCGGGGTCAGACACAGAGTGAAACCCCCACCACACCGTCCCATCACACACTCCCGGGTTAGACACAGAGTGATTATTCCTCTACACGGTCCCATCACACACTCCCGGGGTCAGGCACAGAGTGATTATTCCTCTACACCGCCCATAACACACTATCGGGGTCAGACACAGTGAATCTCCCTCCACACCGTCCCATCACACACTCCCGGGGTCAGACACAGAGTGTAACCCCCACCACACCGTCCCATCACACACTCCCGGGTTAGACACAGAGTGATTATTCCTCTACACGGTCCCATCAAACACTCCTGGGGTCAGACACAGAGTGATTATTCCTCTACACGGTTCCATGAAACACTCCCGGGGTCAGACACAGAGTGATTATTCCTCTAAACGGTACCATCACACTCGCCCGGGGTCAGACACAGAGTGATTCTCCCTCTACACCGTCCCATCACACACTCTCCGGGACAGACACAGAGTGATTGTTCCTCGACACCGCCCATCACACTCTCCTGGGGTCAGACACAGAGTGATTATTCCTCTACACCGCCCATCACACACTCCCGGAGTCAGACTCAGAGTGATTATTCCTCTACACGGTCCCATCACACACGCCCGGGGTCAGACACAGAGTGAAACCCCCACCACACTGTCCCGTCACACGCTCCCGGTGTCAGACACAGTGTAAATCTCCCTCTACACCGCCCATCACACACTCCCGGGGTCGGACACAGAGTGAATCACCCTCCACACCGTCCCATCACACACTCCCGGGTTAGACACAGAGTGATTATTCCTCTACACGGTCCCATCAAACACTCCCGGGGTAAGACACAGACTGAATCTCCCTCCACATCGTACCATCACACACTCCCGGGGTCAGACACAGACTGAATCTCCCTCCACACCATCCCATCATACAATCCCGGGGTCAGACACAGAGTGATTATTCCTCTACACGGTCCCATCATACACTCCCGGGGTCAGACACAGAGTGAATCTCCCTCCACACCGTCCGATTACACACTCCCTTGGTATGACACAGTGTGATTATTCCTCTACAAGGTCCCATCAAACACTCCCGGGGTAAGACACAGCGTGAATCTCCCTCCACACAGTCCCATCACACACTCCCAGGGTCAGACACAGAGGGATTATTCCTCTACACGGTCCCATCAAACACTCCCGGACTCAGACACAGAGTGAATCTCCCTCCACACCGTCCCATCACACACTCCCGGGGTCAGGCACAGAGTGATTATTCCTCTACACCGCCCATCACACACTATCGGGGTCAGACACAGTGAATCTCCCTCCACACCGTCCCATCACACACTCCCGGGGTCAGACACAGAGTGTAACCCCCACCACACCGTCCCATCACACACTCCCGGGTTAGACACAGAGTGATTATTCCTCTACACGGTCCCATCAAACACTCCTGGGGTCAGACACAGAGTGATTATTCCTCTACACGGTTCCATGAAACACTCCCGGGGTCAGACACAGAGTGATTATTCCTCTAAACGGTACCATCACACTCGCCCGGGGTCAGACACAGAGTGATTCTCCCTCTACACCGTCCCATCACACACTCTCCGGGACAGACACAGAGTGATTGTTCCTCGACACCGCCCATCACACACTCCTGGGGTCAGACACAGAGTGATTATTCCTCTACACCGCCCATCACACACTCCCGGAGTCAGACTCAGAGTGATTATTCCTCTACACGGTCCCATCACACACGCCCGGGGTCAGACACAGAGTGAAACCCCCACCACACTGTCCCGTCACACGCTCCCGGTGTCAGACACAGTGTAAATCTCCCTCTACACCGCCCATCACACACTCCCGGGGTCGGACACAGAGTGAATCACCCTCCACACCGTCCCATCACACACTCCCGGGTTAGACACAGAGTGATTATTCCTCTACACGGTCCCATCAAACACTCCCGGGGTAAGACACAGACTGAATCTCCCTCCACATCGTACCAACACACTCTCCCGGGTCAGACACAGACTGATTATTCCTCTACACGGTCCCATCACACACTCCCGGGGTCAGACACAGACTGAATCTCCCTCCACACCATCCCATCATACAATCCCGGGGTCAGACACAGAGTGATTATTCCTCTACACGGTCCCATCATACACTCCCGGGGTCAGACACAGAGTGAATCTCCCTCCACACCGTCCGATTACACACTCCCTTGGTATGACACAGTGTGATTATTCCTCTACAAGGTCCCATCAAACACTCCCGGGGTAAGACACAGCGTGAATCTCCCTCCACACAGTCCCATCACACACTCCCAGGGTCAGACAAAGAGGGATTATTCCTCTACACGGTCCCATCAAACACTCCCGGACTCAGACACAGAGTGAATCTCCCTCCACACCGTCCCATCACACACTACCGGGGTCAGATACAGAGAGATTATTCCTCTACACGGTACCATCAAACACTCCCGGGGTCAGACTCAGATAGATTTTTCCTCTACACGGTCCCATCAAACAATCCCGGTGTCAGACACAGTCATTATTACTCTACAAGGACTCATCAAACTCTTCCGTGGTCAGACACAGAGTGATTATTCCTCTACACGGTACCATCACACTCTCCCGGTGTCAGACACAGGGTGAATCTCTTCAACACTGTCCCATCACACTCTGCCGGGGTCAGACACACAGTGATTATAACTCTACACGGTCCCATCAAACACTCCCGGGGTCAGACACAGAGTGAATCTCCCTCCACGCCGTCCCATCACACCCTCCCGGGGTCAGACAGAGTGATTATTCCTCGACACCGCCCATCACACTCTCCCGGGGTCAGACACAGAGTGAATCTCCCTCCACACCGTACCGTCACACACTCCCGTGGTCAGACACAGAGAGATTATTCCTCTACACGGTCCCATCAAACAATCCCGGGGTCAGACACAGAGTGAATCTCCCTCCACGCCGTCCCATCGCACAACCCCGGCGTTCAGACACACTGTGATTATTCCTCTACACGGTCCCATCAAACACACCCGAGGGTCTGACACAGAGCGATTATTCCTCTACACTGTACCATCAAACACTCCGTGGGTCAGACACAGAGTGATTATTCCTCTACACGGTCCCATCAAACACTCCCGGGGTCAGACACAGAGTGAATCTCCCTCCACGCCGTCCCATCACACACTCCCGGGGTCAGACACAGAGTGATTATTCCTCTTCACGGTCCCATCAAACACTCCCGAGGTCAGACACAGAGTGATTATTCCTCTACACGGTCCCATCAAACACTCCCGTGGTCAGACACAGAGTGATTATTCCTCTACACAGTCCCATCAACCACTCCCGGAGGTCAGACACAGAGTGATTGTTCCTCTACACGGTCCCATCAAACACTCCCGGGGTCAGACTCAGAGTGATTATTCCTCTAAACGGTACCATCTAACACGCCCGGGGTCAGACCCAAAATGATTATTCCTCTACACGGCACCATCAAACACTCCGGGGGTCAGACACAGAATGATTATTCCTCTGCACGTCCCATCAAACACTCCCGGGGTCAGACACAGAGTGATTATTCCTCTACACGGTGCCATCAAACACTCCCGGGGTCTGATACAGAGTGATTATTCCGATACACGGTCCCAACAAACTATCCCGGGGGTCAGACACAGAGTGAATCTCCCTCCACACCGTCCAATCACACACTCCCGGGTTAGACACAGAGAGATTATTCCTCTACACGGTCCCATCAAACACACCTGGGGGTCAGACACAGAGTGATTATTCCTCTACACGGTTCCATGAAACACTCCCGGGGTCAGACACAGAGTGATTATTCCTCTAAACGGTACCATCACACTCGCCCGGGGTCAGACACAGAGTGATTATTCCGCTACACGGTCCAAACAAACTCTCCCGGGGGTCAGACACAGAGTGAATCTCCCAGCACACGGTCCCATCACACACTCCCGAGGTCAGACACAGAATGAATCTCCCTCTACACCGTCCCATCACACACTCCCGGGGTCAGACACAGAGTGATTGTTCCTCTACACGGTCCCATCACACACTCCTGGGGTCAGACATAGAGTGATTATTCCTCTACACAGTCCCAGAAAACACTCCCGGAGGTCAGACACAGAGTGATTGTTCCTCTACACGGTCCCATCAAGCACTCCCGCGGTCAGACTCAGTGATTATTCCTCTACACGGTGCCATCAAACACTCCCGGGGTCAGACACAGAGTGATTATTCCTCTACACGGTCCCATCAAACACTCCCGGGGTCAGACACAGAGTGATTATTCCTCTACACGGTGCCATCAAACACTCCCGGGGTCAGACACAGTGTGATTATTCCGCTACACGGTCCCAACAAACTCTCCCGGGGGTCAGACACAGAGTGAATCTCCCTCCACACCGTCCAATCACACACTCCCGGGTTAGACACAGAGTGATTATTCCTCTACACGGTCCCATCAAACACTCCCGGGGTCAGACACAGAGTGATTATTCATCTACACAGTCCCATCAAACACTCCTGGGGTCAGACACAGAGTGATTATTTCTCTACACGGTACCATCACACTCGCCCGGGGTCAGACACAGAGTGAGATTCCCACCACACGGTCCCATCACACACTCCCGGGGTCAGGCACAGAGTGATTATTCCTCTACACCGCCCATCACACACTACCGGGGTCAGACACAGTGAATCTCCCTCCACACCGAACCATCACACACTCCCGGGGTGAGACACAGAGTGAAACCCCCACCACACCGTCCCATCACACACTCCCGGGTTAGACACAGAGTGATTATTCCTCTACACGGTCCCATCACACACTCCCGGGGTCAGGCACAGAGTCATTATTCCTCTACACCGCCCATCACACACTATCGGGGTCAGACACAGTGAATCTCCCTCCACACCGTCCCATCACACACTCCCGGGGTCAGACACAGAGTGTAACCCCCACCACACCGTCCCATCACACACTCCCGGGTTAGACACAGAGTGATTATTCCTCTACACGGTCCCATCAAACACTCCTGGGGTCAGACACAGAGTGATTATTCCTCTACACGGTTCCATGAAACACTCCCGGGGTCAGACACAGAGTGATTATTCCTCTAAACGGTACCATCACACTCGCCCGGGGTCAGACACAGAGTGATTCTCCCTCTACACCGTCCCATCACACACTCTCCGGGACAGAAACAGAGTGATTGTTCCTCGACCCCGCCCATCACACACTCCTGGGGTCAGACACAGAGTGATTATTCCTCTACACCGCCCATCACACACTCCCGGAGTCAGACTCAGAGTGATTATTCCTCTACACGGTCCCATCACACACGCCCGGGGTCAGACACAGAGTGAAACCCCCACCACACTGTCCCGTCACACACTCCCGGTGTCAGACACAGTGTAAATCTCCCTCTACACCGCCCATCACACACTCCCGGGGTCGGACACAGAGTGAATCACCCTCCACACCGTCCCATCACACACTCCCGGGTTAGACACAGAGTGATTATTCCTCTACACGGTCCCATCAAACACTCCCGGGGTAAGACACAGACTGAATCTCCCTCCACATCGTACCAACACACTCTCCCGGGTCAGACACAGACTGATTATTCCTCTACACGGTCCCATCACACACTCCCGGGGTCAGACACAGACTGAATCTCCCTCCACACCGTCCAATCACACACTCCCGGGTTAGACACAGAGAGATTATTCCTCTACACGGTCCCATCAAACACACCTGGGGGTCAGACACAGAGTGATTATTCCTCTACACGGTTCCATGAAACACTCCCGGGGTCAGACACAGAGTGATTATTCCTCTAAACGGTACCATCACACTCGCCCGGGGTCAGACACAGAGTGATTATTCCGCTACACGGTCCCAACAAACTCTCCCGGGGGTCAGACACAGAGTGAATCTCCCTCCACACCATCCAATCACACACTCCGGGGGTCAGACACAGAGTGATTATTCCTCTAAACGGTACCATCACACTCGCCCGGGGTCAGACACAGAGTGATTATTCCGCTACACGGTCCAAACAAACTCTCCCGGGGGTCAGACACAGAGTGAATCTCCCAGCACACGGTCCCATCACACACTCCCGAGGTCAGACACAGAATGAATCTCCCTCTACACCGTCCCATCACACACTCCCGGGGTCAGACACAGAGTGATTGTTCCTCTACACCGCCCATCACACACTCCTGGGGTCAGACATAGAGTGATTATTCCTCTACACAGTCCCAGCAAACACTCCCGGAGGTCAGACACAGAGTGATTGTTCCTCTACACGGTCCCATCAAGCACTCCCGCGGTCAGACTCAGAGTGATTATTCCTCTACACGGTACCATCGAACTCTCCGGGGGTCAGAAACAGAATGATTATTGCTCTACACGTCCCATCAAACACTCCCGGGGTCAGACACAGAGTGATTATTCCTCTACACGGTGCCATCAAACACTCCCGGGGTCAGACACAGTGTGATTATTCCGCTACACGGTCCCAACAAACTCTCCCGGGGGTCAGACACAGAGTGAATCTCCCTCCACACCGTCCAATCACACACTCCCGGGTTAGACACAGAGTGATTATTCCTCTACACGGTCCCATCAAACACTCCCGGGGGTCAGACACAGAGTGATTATTCATCTACACGGTCCCATCAAACACTCCTGGGGTCAGACACAGAGTGATTATTTCTCTACACGGTACCATCACACTCGCCCGGGGTCAGACACAGAGTGAGATTCCCACCACACGGTCCCATCACACACTCCCGGGGTCAGGCACAGAGTGATTATTCCTCTACACCGCCCATCACACACTACCGGGGTCAGACACAGTGAATCTCCCTCCACACCGAACCATCACACACTCCCGGGGTCAGACACAGAGTGAAACCCCCACCACACCGTCCCATCACACACTCCCGGGTTAGACACAGAGTGATTATTCCTCTACACGGTCCCATCACACACTCCCGGGGTCAGGCACAGAGTGATTATTCCTCTACACCGCCCATAACACACTATCGGGGTCAGACACAGTGAATCTCCCTCCACACCGTCCCATCACACACTCCCGGGGTCAGACACAGAGTGTAACCCCCACCACACCGTCCCATCACACACTCCCGGGTTAGACACAGAGTGATTATTCCTCTACACGGTCCCATCAAACACTCCTGGGGTCAGACACAGAGTGATTATTCCTCTACACGGTTCCATGAAACACTCCCGGGGTCAGACACAGAGTGATTATTCCTCTAAACGGTACCATCACACTCGCCCGGGGTCAGACACAGAGTGATTCTCCCTCTACACCGTCCCATCACACACTCTCCGGGACAGACACAGAGTGATTGTTCCTCGACACCGCCCATCACACACTCCTGGGGTCAGACACAGAGTGATTATTCCTCTACACCGCCCATCACACACTCCCGGAGTCAGACTCAGAGTGATTATTCCTCTACACGGTCCCATCACACACGCCCGGGGTCAGACACAGAGTGAAACCCCCACCACACTGTCCCGTCACACGCTCCCGGTGTCAGACACAGTGTAAATCTCCCTCTACACCGCCCATCACACACTCCCGGGGTCGGACACAGAGTGAATCACCCTCCACACCGTCCCATCACACACTCCCGGGTTAGACACAGAGTGATTATTCCTCTACACGGTCCCATCAAACACTCCCGGGGTAAGACACAGACTGAATCTCCCTCCACATCGTACCAACACACTCTCCCGGGTCAGACACAGACTGATTATTCCTCTACACGGTCCCATCACACACTCCCGGGGTCAGACACAGACTGAATCTCCCTCCACACCATCCCATCATACAATCCCGGGGTCAGACACAGAGTGATTATTCCTCTACACGGTCCCATCATACACTCCCGGGGTCAGACACAGAGTGAATCTCCCTCCACACCGTCCGATTACACACTCCCTTGGTATGACACAGTGTGATTATTCCTCTACAAGGTCCCATCAAACACTCCCGGGGTAAGACACAGCGTGAATCTCCCTCCACACAGTCCCATCACACACTCCCAGGGTCAGACACAGAGGGATTATTCCTCTACACGGTCCCATCAAACACTCCCGGACTCAGACACAGAGTGAATCTCCCTCCACACCGTCCCATCACACACTCCCGGGGTCAGGCACAGAGTGATTATTCCTCTACACCGCCCATCACACACTATCGGGGTCAGACACAGTGAATCTCCCTCCACACCGTCCCATCACACACTCCCGGGGTCAGACACAGAGTGTAACCCCCACCGCACCGTCCCATCACACACTCCCGGGTTAGACACAGAGTGATTATTCCTCTACACGGTCCCATCAAACACTCCTGGGGTCAGACACAGAGTGATTATTCCTCTACACGGTTCCATGAAACACTCCCGGGGTCAGACACAGAGTGATTATTCCTCTAAACGGTACCATCACACTCGTCCGGGGTCAGACACAGAGTGATTCTCCCTCTACACCGTCCCATCACACACTCTCCGGGACAGACACAGAGTGATTGTTCCTCGACACCGCCCATCACACACTCCTGGGGTCAGACACAGAGTGATTATTCCTCTACACCGCCCATCACACACTCCCGGAGTCAGACTCAGAGTGATTATTCCTCTACACGGTCCCATCACACACGCCCGGGGTCAGACACAGAGTGAAACCCCCACCACACTGTCCCGTCACACGCTCCCGGTGTCAGACACAGTGTAAATCTCCCTCTACACCGCCCATCACACACTCCCGGGGTCGGACACAGAGTGAATCACCCTCCACACCGTCCCATCACACACTCCCGGGTTAGACACAGAGTGATTATTCCTCTACACGGTCCCATCAAACACTCCCGGGGTAAGACACAGACTGAATCTCCCTCCACATCGTACCAACACACTCTCCCGGGTCAGACACAGACTGATTATTCCTCTACACGGTCCCATCACACACTCCCGGGGTCAGACACAGACTGAATCTCCCTCCACACCATCCCATCATACAATCCCGGGGTCAGACACAGAGTGATTATTCCTCTACACGGTCCCATCATACACTCCCGGGGTCAGACACAGAGTGAATCTCCCTCCACACCGTCCGATTACACACTCCCTTGGTATGACACAGTGTGATTATTCCTCTACAAGGTCCCATCAAACACTCCCGGGGTAAGACACAGCGTGAATCTCCCTCCACACAGTCCCATCACACACTCCCAGGGTCAGACAAAGAGGGATTATTCCTCTACACGGTCCCATCAAACACTCCCGGACTCAGACACAGAGTGAATCTCCCTCCACACCGTCCCATCACACACTACCGGGGTCAGATACAGAGAGATTATTCCTCTACACGGTACCATCAAACACTCCCGGGGTCAGACTCAGATAGATTTTTCCTCTACACGGTCCCATCAAACAATCCCGGTGTCAGACACAGTCATTATTACTCTACAAGGACTCATCAAACTCTTCCGTGGTCAGACACAGAGTGATTATTCCTCTACACGGTACCATCACACTCTCCCGGTGTCAGACACAGGGTGAATCTCTTCAACACTGTCCCATCACACTCTGCCGGGGTCAGACACACAGTGATTATAACTCTACACGGTCCCATCAAACACTCCCGGGGTCAGACACAGAGTGAATCTCCCTCCACGCCGTCCCATCACACCCTCCCGGGGTCAGACAGAGTGATTATTCCTCGACACCGCCCATCACACTCTCCCGGGGTCAGACACAGAGTGAATCTCCCTCCACACCGTACCGTCACACACTCCCGTGGTCAGACACAGAGAGATTATTCCTCTACACGGTCCCATCAAACAATCCCGGTGTCAGACACAGTCATTATTACTCTACAAGGACTCATCAAACTCTTCCGTGGTCAGACACAGAGTGATTATTCCTCTACACGGTACCATCACACTCTCCCGGTGTCAGACACAGGGTGAATCTCTTCAACACTGTCCCATCACACTCTGCCGGGGTCAGACACACAGTGATTATAACTCTACACGGTCCCATCAAACACTCCCGGGGTCAGACACAGAGTGAATCTCCCTCCACGCCGTCCCATCACACCCTCCCGGGGTCAGACAGAGTGATTATTCCTCGACACCGCCCATCACACTCTCCCGGGGTCAGACACAGAGTGAATCTCCCTCCACACCGTACCGTCACACACTTCCGTGGTCAGACACAGAGTGATTATTCCTCTACACGGTACCATCACACTCTCCCGGTGTCAGACACAGTGTGAATCTCCTTCAACACTGTCCCATCAAACACTCCCGGGTTCAGACACAGAGTGAATCTCCCTCCACACCGTCCCATCACACACTCCCGTTTTCAGACACAGAGTGATTATTCTTCTCCACGGTCCCATCAAACACTCCCGGTGTCAGACACAGAGTGATTATTGCTCTACTCGGTCCCGTCTCACACTCCCGGGGTCAGACACAGAGTGAATATTCCTCTACACCGCCCATCACACACTCCCTGGGTCAGACACAGAGTGAATCTCCCTGCAAATCGTCCCATCACACACTCCCGGAGTAAGACACAGACTGAATCTCCCTCCACACCGTACCAACACACTCTCCCGGGTCAGACACAGACTGATTATTCCTCTACACGGTCCCATCATACAATCCCGGGGTCCGACACAGAGTGATTATTCCTCTTCACGGTCCAATCAAACACTCCCGTGGTCAGCCGCAGAGTGATTATTCCTCTACACCGCCAATCACACTCTCCCGGGGTTAGACACAGAGTGAATCTCCCTCCACACCGTCCCGTCACACACTCCCGTGGTCAGAAACAGTGTGATTATTCCTCTACCCGGTCCCATCAAACACTCCCGGGGTCAGACACAGAGTGAATCTCCCTCTACACCGACGCATCACACACTCCCGTGGTCAAACACAGAGTGATTATTCCGCTACACGGTTCCATCGAACACTCCCGGGGTCAGAATCAGGGTGAATCTCCCTCCACACCGTCCCATCACACACTCCCGGGGTCAGACACAGAGTGAATCTCCCTCCACACCGTCCCATCACACACTACCGGGGTCAGATACAGAGAGATTATTCCTCTACACGGTACCATCAAACACTCCCGGGGTCAGACTCAGATAGATTTTTCCTCTACACGGTCCCATCAAACAATCCCGGTGTCAGACACAGAGAGAATCTCCCTCCACACCGTCCCATCACATACTCCCGGGGTAAGACACAGACTGAATCTCCCTCCACACCGTACCAACACAATCTCCCGGGTCAGACACAGACTGATTATTCCTCTACACGGTCCCATCACTCACTCCCGGGGACAGACACAGACTGAATCTCCCTCCACACCGTCCCATCATACAATCCCGGGTTCAGGCACAGAGTGATTATTCCTCTACACGGTCCCATCAAACACTCCCGGGGTCAGACACAGAGTCATCATTCCTCTACACGGTACCATCACACACTCCCGGTGTCAGACACAGTGTGAATCTCCTTCCACACCGTCCCATCACACTCTCCCGGGGTAAGACACAGACTGAATCTCCCTCCACACCATCCCATCATACAATCCCGGGGTCACAGAGTGATTATTCCTCTACACGGTCCCATCAAACATTCCCGGGGTCAGAAACAGAGTGATTATTCCTCTACGCGGCCCCAACAAACTCTCCCGGGTTCAGACACAAAGTGAATCTCAATGCTCACCGTCCAATCACACACTCCCGGGGTCAGACACAGAGAGTTTATTCCTCTACACGGTACCATCAAACACTCCCGGGGTCAGACACAGAGTAATTATTCCTCTACAAGGTCCCATCAAACGCTCCCGTGTGTCAGACACAGAGTGATTATTCCTCTACACGGTCCCATGAAACACTCCCGGGTTCAGACACAGAGTGAATCTCCATCCACAACGTCCCGTCACAAACTCCGTCAGACACAGAGTGATTATTCCTCTACACCGCCCATCACACACTCCCGGGGTCAGAGACAGAGTGAATCTCCCTCCACACGGTCCCATCACACACTCCCTGGGTCATACACAGAGGGATTATTCCTCAACACGGTCCCATCAAACAATGCCGGGGACAGACACAGAGTGAATCTCCCTCCACACCGTCCCATCACACACTCCAGGGGTCAGACACAGTGATTATTCCTCTACACGGTCCCATCAAACACTCCCGGGGTCAGACACAGAATGAATTTATATCCACACCGTGCCATCATACACTCCCGGGGTCAGACACAGAGTGAATCTCAATCCTCACCGTCCCATCACACACTCCCGGGGTCAGACGCAGAGAGATTATTCCTCTACACTGTACCATCAAACACTCCCGGGGACAGACACAGAGAGATTATTCCTCTACACGGTCCCATCAAACACTGCCGGTGTCAGACACAGAGTCATTATTTCTCTACAAGGTCTCATCAAACTTTTCCGTGGTCAGAGACAGAGTGATTATTCCTCTACACGGTACCATCACACTCTCCCGGTGTCAGACACAGGGTGAATCTCCTTCAACACTGTCCCATCACACTCTGCCGGGGTCAGACACACAGTGATTATTCCTCTACACGGTCCCATCAAACAATCCCGGGGTCAGACACAGTGTGAATCTCCCTCCACGCCGTCCCATCACACAGTCCCGGCGTCAGACACAGAGTGATTATTCCTCTACGCAGTCCCATCAAACATTCCCGGGGTCAGAAACAGAGTGATTATTCCTCTACGTGGCCCCATCAAACTCTCCCGTGGTCAGACACAGAGTGAACCTCCCTCCACGCCGTCCCATCACACACTCCCGGGGTCAGACACAGAGTAATTATTCCTCTACACGATCCCATCAAACATTCCCGGGGTCAGAAACAGAGTGATTATTCCTCTACGCGGCCCCAGCAAACTCTCCCGGGGTCAGACACAGAGTGAATCTCAATGCTCACCGTCCAATCACACACTCCCGGGGTCAGACACAGAGAGATTATTCCTCTACACGGTACCATCAAACACTGCCGGGGTCAGACACAGAGTGAGTCTCCCTCCACACCGTCCCATCACACACTCCCGGGGTAAGACACAGACTGAATCTCCCTCCACACCGTACCAACACAATCTCCATGGTCAGACTCAGACTGATTATTCCTCTACACGGTCCCATCAAACACTCCCGGGGTCAGACACAGAGTCATCATTCCTCTACACGGTCACATCAAACTCTTCCGGGGTCAGACACAGAGTGATTATTCCTCTACACGGTACCATCACACACTCCCGGTGTCAGACACAGTGTGAATCTCCTTCCACACCGTCCCATCACACTCTCCCGGGGTAAGACACAGACTGAATCTCCATCCACACCATCCCATCATACAATCCCGGGGTCAGACACAGAGTGATTATTCCTCTACACGGTCCCATCAAACATTCCCGGGGTCAGAAACAGAGTGATTATTCCTCTAAGCGGCCCCAACAAACTCTCCCGGGGTCAGACACAAAGTGAATCTCAATGCTCACCGTCCAATCACACACTCCCGGGGTCAGACACAGAGAGATTATTCCTCTACACGGTACCATCAAACACTCCCGGGATCAGACACAGAGTGATTATTCCTCGACAAGGTCCCATCAAACGCTCCCGTGTGTCAGACACAGAGTGATTATTCCTCTACACGGTCCCATGAAACACTCCCGGGTTCAGACACAGAGTGAATCTCCATCCACAACGTCCCGTCACAAACTCCCGGGGTCAGACACAGAGTGATTATTCCTCTACACCGCCCATCACACACTCCCGGGGTCAGACAAAGAGTGAATCTCCCTCCACACGGTCCATCACACACTCCCTGGGTCATACACAGAGGGATTATTCCTCAACACGGTCCCATCAAACAATGCCGGGGACAGACACACAGTGAATCTCCCTCCACACCGTCCCATCACACACTCCAGGGGTCAGACACAGAGTGATTATTCCTCTACACGGTCCCATCAAACACTCCCGGGGTCAGACACAGAATGAATTTATATCCACACCGTGCCATCATACACTCCCGGGGTCAGACACAGAGTGATTATTCCTCTACACGGTCCCATCACACACTTCCGGGGTCAGACACAGAGTGAATCTCAGTCCTCACCGTCCCATCACACACTCCCGGGGTCAGACACAGAGAGATTATTCCTCTACACGGTACCATCAAACACTCCCGGGGACAGACACAGAGAGATTATTCCTCTACACGGTCCCATCAAACACTGCCGGTGTCAGACACAGAGTCATTATTTCTCTACAAGGTCTCATCAAACTCTTCCGTGGTCAGAGACAGAGTGATTATTACTCTACACGGTACCATCACACTCTCCCGGTGTCAGACACAGTGTGAATCTCCTTCAACTCTGTCCCATCACACTCTGCCGGGGTCAGACACACAGTGATTATTCCTCTACACGGTCCCATCAAACACTCACGGGGTCAGACACAGTGTGAATCTCCCTCCACGCCGTCCCATCACACACTCCCGGCGTCAGACACAGAGTGATTATTCCTCTACGCAGTCCCATCAAACATTCCCGGGGTCAGAAACAGAGTGATTATTCCTCTACGTGGCCCCATCAAACTCTCCCGTGGTTAGACACAGAGTGAACCTCCCTCCACGCCGTCCCATCACACACTCCCGGGGTCAGACACAGAGTAATTATTCCTCTACACGGTCCAATCACACACTCCCGGGGTCAGACACAGAGTGATTATTCCTCTACACGGTACCATCACACACTCCCGGTGTCAGACACAGTGTGAATCTCCTTCCACACCGTCCCATCACACTCTCCCGGGGTAAGACACAGACTGAATCTCCCTACACAGTATCCCATCATACAATCCCGGGGTCAGACACAGAGTGATTATTCCTCTACACACTCCCAGCAAACATTCCCGGGGTCAGAAACAGAGTGATTATTCCTCTACGCGGTCCCATCAAACTCTCCTGGGGTCAGACACAAAGTGAATCTCAATGCTCACCGTCCAATCACACATTCCCGGGGTCAGACACAGAGAGATTATTCCTCTACACGGTACCATCAAACACTCCCGTGGTCAGACACAGAGTGATTATTCCTCTACAAGGTCCCATCAAACGCTCCCGTGTGTCAGACACAGAGTGATTATTCCTCTACACGGTCCCATGAAACAGTCCCGGGTTCAGACACAGTGTGAATCTCCATCCACAACGTCCCATCACACACTCCCGCGGTCAGACACAGAGTGAATCTCCCTCCACACGGTCCCATCACACACTCCCTGGGTCATACACAGAGGGATTATTCCTCAACACGGTCCCATCAAACAATGCCGGCGTCAGACACAGAGTGAATCTTCCTCCACACCGTCCCATCCCACACTCCCGGTTTCAGACACAGAGTGATTATTCTTCTCCACGGTCCCATCAAACAATCCCGGTGTCAGACACAGAGTGATTATTGCTCTACACGGTCCCATCTCACACTCCCGGGGTCAGACGCAGAGTGAATTTTCCTCTACACCGCCCATCACACACTCCCTGGGTCAGACACAGAGTGAATCTCCCTGCTAATCGTCCCATCACACACTCCCGGGGTAAGACACAGACTGAATCTCCCGCCACATCGTACCAACACACTCTCCCGGGTCAGACACAGACTGATTATTCCTCTACACGGTCCCATCACACACTCCCGGGGTCAGACACAGACTGAATCTCCCTCCACACCATCCCATCATACAATCCCGGGGTCAGACACAGAGTGATTATTCCTCTACACGGTCCAATCAAACATTCCCGGGGTCAGAAACAGAGTGATTATTCCTCTACGCGGCCCCATCAAACTCTCCCGGGGTCAGACACAGAGTGAATCTCAATGCTCACCGTCCAATCACACACTCCCGGGGTCAGACACAGAGTGAATCTCCCTCCACACCGTCCCATCACACACTCCCGGGGTAAGACACAGACTGAAACTCCCTCCACACCGTACCAACACACTCTCCCGGGTCAGATACAGACTGATTATTCCTCTACACGGTCCCATCACACACTCCCGGGGACAGACACAGACTGAATCTCCCTCCACACCGTCCCATCATACAATCCCGGGGTCAGGCACAGAGTGATTATTCCTCTACACGGTCCCATCAAACACTCCCGGAGTCAGACACAGAGTCATTATTCCTCTACACGGTCACATCAAACTCTTCCGGGGTCAGACACAGAGTGATTATTCCTCTACACGGTACCATCACACACTCCCGGTGTCAGACACAGTGTGAATCTCCTT
The DNA here is from genome assembly GCF_030144855.1 of Hypanus sabinus. Classification (NCBI taxonomy): domain Eukaryota; kingdom Metazoa; phylum Chordata; class Chondrichthyes; order Myliobatiformes; family Dasyatidae; genus Hypanus; species Hypanus sabinus. Next base: position 628,804 of record NW_026780341.1, on the reverse strand, counting down.
CCACACCGTCCCATCACACTCTCCCGGGGTAAGACACAGAATGAATCTCCCTGCAAATCGTCCCATCACACACTCCCGGGGTAAGACACAGTCTGAATCACCCTCCACACCGTACCAACACACTCTCCCGGGTCAGACACAGAGTGATTATTCCTCTACACGGTCCCATCAAACACTGCCGGCGTCAGACACAGAGTGAATCTTCCTCCACACCGTCCCATCACACACTCCCGTTTTCAGACACAGAGTGATTATTCTTCTCCACGGTCCCATCAAACACTCCCGGGGTCAGACACAGAGTGAATTTTCCTCTACACCGCCCATCACACACTCCCTGTGTCAGACACAGAGTGAATCTCCCTGCAAATCGTCCCATCACACACTCCCGGGGTAAGACTCAGACTGAATCTCCCTCCACATCGTACCAACACACTCTCCCGGGTCAGACACAGACTGATTATTCCTCTACACGGTCCCATCACACACTCCCGGGGTCAGACACAGACTGAATCTCCCTCCACACCATCCCATCATACAATCCCGGGGTCAGACACAGAGTGATTATTCCTCTACACGGTCCCATCATACACTCCCGGGGTCAGACACAGAGTGAATCTCCCTCCACACCGTCCGATTACACACTCCCGTGGTCAGACACAGTGTGATTATTCCTCTACACGGTCCCATCAAACACTCCCGGGGTCAGACATAGACTGAATCTCCCTACACACCGTCCCATCACACACTGCCGTGATCAGACACAGAGTGATTAATCCTCTACACTGACGCATCACACACTCCCGTGGTCAAACACAGAGTGATTATTTCTCTACCCGGTTCCATCGAGCACTCCCGGGGTCAGAATCAGGGTGAATCTCCCTCCACACCGTCCCATCACACACTCCCGGGGTCAGACACAGAGTGATTTTTGATCTTCACGGTCCCATCAAACACTCCGGGGTCAGACACAGAGTGAATCTCCGTCCACACCGTCCCATCACACACTCCCGGGGTCAGACACAGAGTGATTATTCCTCTACACGGTCCCATCAAACACTCCCGGGTGTCAGACACAGAGCGATTATTCCTCTGCACTGTACCATCAAACACTACGTGGGTCAGACACAATGATTATTCCTCTACACGGTCCCATCAAACACTCCCGGGGTCAGACACAGAGTGAATCTCCCTCCACGCCATCCCATCACACACTCCCGGGGTCAGACACAGAGTGATTATTCCTCTACACGGGACCATCACACACTCCAGGGGTCAGACACAGAGTGAATCTCCCTGCAAATCGTCCCATCACACACTCCCGGGGTAAGACACAGACTGAATCTCCCTCCACATCGTACCAACACACTCTCCCGGGTCAGACACAGACTGATTATTCCTCTACACGGTCCAATCATACACTCCCGGGGTCAGACACAGAGTGAATCTCCCTCCACACGGTCCCATCACACACTCCCGTGGTCAAACACAGAGTGATTATTCCTCTACATGGTTCCATCAAACTCTCTCGGGGTCAAACACAGCGTGAATCTCCCTCCACACAGTCCCATCACACACTCCCAGGGTCAGACACAGAGGGATTATTCCTCTACACGGTCCCATCAAACACTCCCGGGGTCAGACACAGAGTGAATCTCCCTCCACACCGTCCCATCACACACTACCGGGGTCAGATACAGAGAGATTATTCCTCTACAGGGTACCATCAAACAATCCCGGTGTCAGACACAGTCATTATTACTCTACAAGGACTCATCAAACTCTCCCGTGGTCAGACACAGAGTGATTATTCCTCTACACGGTACCATCACACTCTCCCGGTGTCAGACACTGGGTGAATCTCCCTCCACACCGTACCAACACACTCTCCCGGGTCAGACACAGACTGATTATTCCTCTACACGGTCCCATCATACAATCCCGGGGTCCGACACAGAGTGATTATTCCTCTTCACGGTCCAATCAAACACTCCCGGGGTCAGCCGCAGAGTGATTATTCCTCTACACCGCCCATCACACTCTCCCGGGGTTAGACACAGAGTGAATCTCCCTCCACACCGTCCCGTCACACACTCCCGTGGTCAGAAACAGAGTGATTATTCCTCTACCCGGTCCCATCAAACACTCCCGGGGTCAGACACAGAGTGAATCTCCCTCCACACCGTCCCATCACACAATCCCGTGGTCATACACAGTGTGATTATTCCTCTACACGGTACCACCAAACACTCCCGGGGTCAGACATAGACTGAATCACCCTCCACACCGTGCCATCATACACTCCCGTGATCAGACACAGAGTGATTATTCCTCTACACGGTCCCATCACACACTTCCGGGGTCAGACACAGAGTGAATCTCAATCCTCACCGTCCCATCACACACTCCCGTGGTCAGACACAGAGAGATTATTCCTCTACCCGGTCCCATCAAACACTCCCGGGGTCAGACACAGAGAGATTATTCCTCTACACGGTCCCATCAAACAATCCCGGTGTCAGACACAGATCATTATTCCTCTACAAGGTCTCATCAAACACTTCCGTGGTCAGACACAGAGTGATTATTCCTCTACACGGTACCATCACACTCTCCCGGTGTCAGACACAGGGTGAATCTCCTTCAACACTGTCCCATCAAACACTCCCGGGTTCAGACACAGAGTGAATCTCCCTCCACACCGTCCCATCACACACACCCGTTTTCAGACACAGAGTGATTATTCTTCTCCACGGTCCCATCAAACACTCCCGGGGTCAGACACAGAGTGATTATTGCTCTACACGGTCCCGTCTCACACTCCCGGGGTCAGACACAGAGTGAATATTCCTCCGCACCGTACCAACACACTCTCCCGGGTCAGAAACAGACTGATTATTCCTCTACACGGTCCCATCATACAATCCCGGGGTCCGACACAGAGTGATTATTCCTCTTCACGGTTCAATCAAACACTCCCGGGGTCAGCCGCAGAGTGATTATTCCTCTACACCGCCCATCACACTCTCCCGGGGTTAGACACAGAGTGAATCTCCCTCCACACCGTCCCGTCACACACTCCCGTGGACAGAAACAGAGTGATTATTCCTCTGCCCGGTCCCATCAAACACTCCCGGGGTCAGACACAGAGTGAATCTCCCTCCACACAGTCCCATCACACAATCCCGTGGTCATACACAGTGTGATTATTCCTCTACACGGTCCCATCAAACACTCCCGGGGTCAGACATAGACTGAATCACCCTCCACACCGTCCCATCACACACTCCCGTGATCAGACACAGAGTGATTAATCCTCTACACCGACGCATCACACACTCCCGTGGTCAAACACAGAGTGATTATTCCTCTACACGGTTCCATCGAACACTCCCGGGGTCAGAATCAGGGTGAATCTCCCTCCACACCGTCCCATCACACACTCCCGGGGTCAGACACAGAGTGATTATTGATCTACACGGTCCCATCAAACACACCCGGGGTCAGACACAGAGTGAATCTCCGTCCACACCGTCCCATCACACACTCTTGGGGGGTCAGACACAGAGTGATTATTCCTCGACACGGTCCCGTCAAACACTCCCGGGTGTCAGACACAGAGCGATTATTCCTCTGCACTGTACCATCAAACACAACGTGGGTCAGACACAGTGATTATTCCTCTACACGGTCCCATCTAACACTCCAGGGGTCAGACACAGTGTGAATCTCCCTCCACGCCGTCCCATCGCTCACTCCAGGGGTCAGACACAGAGTGATTATTCCTCTACACGGTACGATCAAACACTCCCGGGGTCAGACACAGACTGATTATTCCTTTACACGGTCCCATCAAACACTCCCGGGGTCAGACACAGAATTAATTTATATCCACACCGTGCCATCATACACTCCCGGGGTCAGACACAGAGTGATTATTCCTCTACACGGTCCCATCACACACTTCCGGGGTCAGACACAGAGTGAATCTCAATCCTCACCGTCCCATCACACACTCCGGGGGTCAGACACAGAGAGATTATTCCTCTACACGGTACCATCAAACACTCCCGGGGACAGACACAGAGAGATTATCCTCTACACGGTCCCATCAAACACTGCCGGTGTCAGACACAGAGTCATTATTTCTCTACAAGGTCTCATCAAACTCTTCCGTGGTCAGAGACAGGGTGATTATTCCTCTACACGGTACCATCACACTCTCCCGGTGTCAGACACAGTGTGAATCTCCCTCCACGCCGTCCCATCACACACTCCCGGGGTAAGACACAGACTGAATCTCCCTCCACACCGTACCAACACAATCTCCCGGGTCAGACACAGGGTGAATCTCCTTCAACACTGTCCCATCACACTCTGCCGGGGTCAGACACACAGTGATTATTCCTCTACACGGTCCCATCAAACAATCCCGGGGTCAGACACAGTGTGAATCTCCCTCCACGCCGTCCCATCACACACTCCCGGCGTCAGACACAGAGTGATTATTCCTCTACGCAGTCCCATCAAACATTCCCGGGGTCAGAAACAGAGTGATTATTCCTCTACGTGGCCCCATCAAACTCTCCCGTGGTCAGACACAGAGTGAACCTCCCTCCACGCCGTCCCATCACACACTCCCGGGGTCAGACACAGAGTGATTATTCCTCTACACCGCCCCATCAAACTCTCCCGGGGTCAGACACAGAGTGATTATGCCTCTACACGGACCCATCAAACGCTACCGGGGGTCACACACAGAGTTATTATTCCTCTACACGGTCCCATCAAGCTCTCCTGGGTAAGACACAGAGTGATTATTCCTCTACACGGTACCATCACACTCTCCCGGTGTCAGGCACAGAGTGAATCTCCTTCAACACTGTCCCATCAAACACTCCCGGGTTCAGACACAGAGTGAATCTCCCTCCACACCGTCCCATCACACACTCCCGTTTTCAGACACAGAGAGATTATTATTCTCAACGGTCCCATCAAACACTCCCGGGGTCAGACACAGAGTGATTATTCCTCTACACGGTCCCATCAAACAATCCCGGGGTCAGACACAGTGTGAATCTCCCTCCACACCGTCCCATCACACACTCCCGGCGTCAGACACAGAGTGATTATTCCTCTACGCAGTCCCATCAAACATTCCCGGGGTCAGAAACAGAGTGATTATTCCTCTACGTGGCCCCATCAAACTCTCCCGTGGTCAGACACAGAGTGAACCTCCCTCCACGCCGTCGCATCACACACTCCCGGGGTCAGACACAGAGTAATTATTCCTCTACACGGTCCCATCAAACATTCCCGGGGTCAGAAACAGAGTGATTATTCCTCTACGCGGCCCCATCAAACTCTCCCGGGGTCAGATACAGAATGAATCTCAATGCTCACCTTCCAATCACACACTCCCGGGGTCAGACACAGAGAGATTATTCCTCTACACGGTACCATCAAACACTGCCGGGTTCAGACACAGAGTGAATCTCCCTCCACACCGTACCAACACAATCTCCCGGGTCAGACACAGACTGATTATTCCTCTACACGGTCCCATCACACACTCCCGGGGACAGACACAGACTGAATCTCCCTCCACACCGTCCCGTCATACAATCCCGGGGTCAGGCACAGAGTGATTATTCCTCTACACGGTCCCATCAAACACTCCCGGGGTCAGACACAGAGTCATCATTCCTCTACACGGTCACATCAAACTCTTCCGGGGTCAGACACAGAGTGATTATTCCTCTACACGGTACCATCACACACTCCCGGTGTCAGACACAGTGTGAATCTCCTTCCACACCGTCCCATCACACTCTCCCGGGGTAAGACACAGACTGAATCTCCCTCCACACCATCCCATCATACAATCCCGGGGTCAGACACAGAGTGATTATTCCTCTACGCGGCCCCATCAAACTCTCCCGGGGTCAGACACAAAGTGAATCTCAATGCTCACCGTTCAATCACACACTCCCGGGGTCAGACACAGAGAGATTATTCCTCTACACGGTACCATCAAACACTCCCGGGGTCAGACACAGAGTGATTATTCCTCTACAAGGTCCCATCAAACGCTCCCGTGTGTCAGACACAGAGTGATTATTCCTCTACGCAGTCCCATCAAACATTCCCGGGGTCAGAAACAGAGTGATTATTCCTCTACGTGGCCCCATCACACTCTCCCGGGTTCAGACACAGAGTGAATCTCCCTCCACAACGTCCCGTCACAAACTCCCGGGGTCAGACACAGAGTGATTATTCCTCTACACCGCCCATCACACACTCCCGGGGTCAGACACAGAGTGAATCTCCCTCCACACGGTCCCATCACACACTCCCTGGGTCATTCACAGAGTGATTATTCCTCTACACGGTCCCATCAAACACTGCCGGCGTCAGACACAGAGTGAATCTTCCTCCACACCGTCCCATCACACACTCCCGTTTTCAGACACAGAGTGATTATTCTTCTCCACGGTCCCATCAATCACTCCCTGGGTCAGACACAGAGTGAATTTTCCTCTACACCGCCCATCACACACTCCCTGTGTCAGACACAGAGTGAATCTCCCTGCAAATCGTCCCATCACACACTCACGGGGTAAGACACAGACTGAATCTCCCTCCACATCGTACCAACACACTCTCCCGGGTCAGACACAGACTGATTATTCCTCTACACGGTCCCATCACACACTCCCGGGGTCAGACACAGACTGAATCTCCCTCCACACCATCCCATCATACAATCCCGGGATCAGACACAGAGTGATTATTCCTCTACACGGTCCCATCATACACTCCCGGGGTCAGACACAGAGTGAATCTCCCTCCACACTGTCCGATTACACACTCCCGTGGTCAGACACAGTGTGATTATTCCTCTACACGGTCCCATCAAACACTCCCGGGGTCAGACATAGACTGAATCTCCCTCCACACCGTCCCATCACACACTCCCGGGGTCAGACACAGAGTGATTATTCCTCTACACGGTCCCATCAAACACTCCCGGGTGTCAGACACAGAGCGATTATTCCTCTGCACTGTACCATCAAACACTACGTGGGTCAGACACAGAGTGATTATTCCTCTACACGGTCCCATGAAACACTCCCGGGTTCAGACACAGAGTGAATCTCCATCCACAACGTCCCATCACACACTCCCGGGGTCAGACACAGAGTGAATCTCCCTCCACACGGTCCCATCACACACTCCCTGGGTCATACACAGAGGGATTATTCCTCAACACGGTCCCATCAAACAATGCCGGCGTCAGACACAGAGTGAATCTTCCTCCACACCGTCCCATCACACACTCCCGGTTTCAGACACAGAGTGATTATTCTTCTCCACGGTCCCATCAAACAATCCCGGGGTCAGACACAGAGTGACTATTGCTCTACACGGTCCCATCTCACACTCCCGGGGTCAGACGCAGAGTGAATTTTCCTCTACACCGCCCATCACACACCCCTGGGTCAGACACAGTGTGAATCTCCCTGCAAATCGTCCCATCACACACTCCCGGGGTAAGACACAGACTGAATCTCCCGCCACATCGTACCAACACACTCTCCCGGGTCAGACACAGACTGATTATTCCTCTACACGGTCCCATCACACACTCCCGGGGTCAGACACAGAGTGAATCTCCCTCCACAACGTCCCGTCACAAACTCCCGGGGTCAGACACAGAGTGATTATTCCTCTACACCGCCCATCACACACTCCCGGGGTCAGACACAGAGTGAATCTCCCTCCACACGGTCCCATCACACACTCCCTGGGTCATTCACAGAGTGATTATTCCTCTACACGGTCCCATCAAACACTGCCGGCGTCAGACACAGAGTGAATCTTCCTCCACACCGTCCCATCACACACTCCCGTTTTCAGACACAGAGTGATTATTCTTCTCCACGGTCCCATCAATCACTCCCTGGGTCAGACACAGAGTGAATTTTCCTCTACACCGCCCATCACACACTCCCTGTGTCAGACACAGAGTGAATCTCCCTGCAAATCGTCCCATCATACACTCCCGGGGTAAGACACAGACTGAATCTCCCTCCACATCGTACCAACACACTCTCCCGGGTCAGACACAGACTGATTATTCCTCTACACGGTCCCATCACACACTCCCGGGGTCAGACACAGACTGAATCTCCCTCCACACCATCCCATCATACAATCCCGGGATCAGACACAGAGTGATTATTCCTCTACACGGTCCCATCATACACTCCCGGGGTCAGACACAGAGTGAATCTCCCTCCACACTGTCCGATTACACACTCCCGTGGTCAGACACAGTGTGATTATTCCTCTACACGGTCCCATCAAACACTCCCGGGGTCAGACATAGACTGAATCTCCCTCCACACCGTCCCATCACACACTCCCGGGGTCAGACACAGAGTGATTATTCCTCTACACGGTCCCATCAAACACTCCCGGGTGTCAGACACAGAGCGATTATTCCTCTGCACTGTACCATCAAACACTACGTGGGTCAGACACAGAGTGATTATTCCTCTACACGGTCCCATGAAACACTCCCGGGTTCAGACGCAGAGTGAATCTCCATCCACAACGTCCCATCACACACTCCCGGGGTCAGACACAAAGTGAATCTCCCTCCACACGGTCCCATCACACACTCCCTGGGTCATACACAGAGGGATTATTCCTCAACACGGTCCCATCAAACAATGCCGGCGTCAGACACAGAGTGACTATTGCTCTACACGGTGCCATCTCACACTCCCGGGGTCAGACGCAGAGTGAATTTTCCTCTACACCGCCCATCACACACCCCTGGGTCAGACACAGAGTGAATCTCCCTGCAAATCGTCCCATCACACACTCCCGGGGTAAGACACAGACTGAATCTCCCGCCACATCGTACCAACACACTCTCCCGGGTCAGACACAGACTGATTATTCCTCTACACGGTCCCATCACACACTCCCGGGGTCAGACACAGACTGAATCTCCCTCCACACCATCCCATCATACAATCCCGGGGTCAGACACAGAGTGATTATTCCTCTACACGGTCCTATCAAACATTCCCGGGGTCAGAAACAGAGTGATTATTCCTCTACGCGGCCCCATCAAACTCTCCCAGGGTCAGACACAGAGTGAATCTCAATGCTCACCGTCCAATCACACACTCCCGGGGTCAGACACAGAGAGATTATTCCTCTACACGGTACCATCAAACACTGCCGGGGTCAGACACAGAGTGAATCTCCCTCCACACCGTCCCATCACACACTCCCGGGGTAAGACACAGACTGAAACTCCCTCCACACCGTACCAACACACTCTCCCGGGTCAGATACAGACTGATTATTCCTCTACACGGTCCCATCACACACTCCCGGGGACAGACACAGACTGAATCTCCCTCCACACCGTCCCATCACACACTCCCTGGGTCATACACAGAGGGATTATTCCTCAACACGGTCCCATCAAACAATGCCGGCGTCAGACACAGACTGAATCTTCCTCCACACCGTCCCATCACACACTCCCGGTTTCAGACACAGAGTGATTATTCTTCTCCACGGTCCCATCAAACAATCCCAGGGTCAGACACAGAGTGATTATTGCTCTACACGGTCCCATCTCATACTCCCGAGGTCAGACGCAGAGTGAATTTTCCTCTACACCGCCCGTCACACACTCCCTGGGTCAGACACAGAGTGAATCTCCCTGCAAATCGTCCCATCACACACTCCCGGGGTAAGACACAGACTGAATCTCCCGCCACATCGTACCAACACACTCTCCCGGGTCAGACACAGACTGATTATTCCTCTACACGGTCCCATCACACACTCCCGGGGTCAGACACAGACTGAATCTCCCTCCACACCATCCCATCATACAATCCCGGGGTCAGACACAGAGTGATTATTCCTCTACACGGTCCCATCAAACATTCCCGGGGTCAGAAACAGAGTGATTATTCCTCTACGCGGCCCCATCAAACTCTCCCGGGGTCAGACACAGAGTGAATCTCAATGCTCACCGTCCAATCACACACTCCCGGGGTCAGACACAGAGAGATTATTCCTCTACACGGTACCATCAAACACTGCCGGTTTCAGACACAGAGTGAATCTCCCTCCACACCGTCCCATCACACACTCCCGGGGTAAGACACAGACTGAAACTCCCTCCACACCGTACCAACACACTCTCCCGGGTCAGATACAGACTGATTATTCCTCTACACGGTCCCATCACACACTCCCGGGGACAGACACAGACTGAATCTCCCTCCACACCGTCCCATCATACAATCCCGGGGTCAGACACAGAGTGATTATTCCTCTACACGGTACCATCACACACTCCCGGTGTCAGACACAGTGTGAATCTCCTTCCACACCGTCCCATCACACTCTCCCGGGGTAAGACACAGAGTGAATCTCCCTGCAAATCGTCCCATCACACACTCCCGGGGTAAGACACAGACTGAATCTCCCTCCACACCGTACCAACACACTCTCCCGGGTCAGACACAGACTGATTATTCCTCTACACGGTCCCATCACACACTCCCGGGGTCCGACACAGACTGAATCTCCCTCCACACCGTCCCATCATACAATCCCGGGGTCAGACACAGAGTGATTATTCCTCTACACTGTCCCATCAAACACTCCCGGGGTCAGACACAGAGTGATTATTCCTCTACACGGTCCCATCAAACGCTCCTGTGTGTCAGACACAGAGTGATTATTCCTCTACACGGTCCCATGAAACAATCCCGGGTTCAGACACAGAGTGATTATTCCTCTACACGGTCCCATCAAACGCTCCCGTGTGTCAGACACAGAGTGATTATTCCTCTACACGGTCCCATGAAACACTCCCGGGTTCAGACACAGAGTGAATCTCCATCCACAACGTCCCGTCACAAACTCCCGGGGTCAGACACAGAGTGATTATTCCTCTACACCGCCCATCACACACTCCCGGGGTCAGACACAGAGTGAATCTCCCTCCACACGGTCCCATCACACACTCCCATGGGTCATACACAGAGTGATTATTCCTCTACACGGTCCCATCAAACACTGCCGGCGTCAGACACAGAGTGAATCTTCCTCCACACCGTCCCATCACACACTCCCGTTTTCAGACACAGAGTGATTATTCTTCTCCACGGTCCCATCAATCACTCCCTGGGTCAGACACAGAGTGAATTTTCCTCTACACCGCCCATCACACACTCCCTGTGTCAGACACAGAGTGAATCTCCCTGCAAATCGTCCCATCACACACTCCCGGGGTAAGACACAGACTGAATCTCCCTCCACATCGTACCAACACACTCTCCCGGGTCAGACACAGACTGATTATTCCTCTACACGGTCCCATCACACACTCCCGGGGTCAGACACAGACTGAATCTCCCTCCACACCATCCCATCATACAATCCCGGAGTCAGACACAGAGTGATTATTCCTCTACACGGTCCCATCATACACTCCCGGGGTCAGACACAGAGTGAATCTCCCTCCACACCGTCCGATTACACACTCCCGTGGTCAGACACAGTGTGATTATTCCTCTACACGGTCCCATCAAACACTCCCGGGGTCAGACATAGACTGAATCTCCCTCCACACCGTCCCATCACACACTCCCGGGGTCAGACACAGAGTGATTATTCCTCTACACGGTCCCATCAAACACTCCCGGGTGTCAGACACAGAGCGATTATTCCTCTGCACTGTACCATCAAACACTACGTGGGTCAGACACAGTGATTATTCCTCTACACGGGACCATCAAACACTCCAGGGGTCAGACACAGAGTGAATCTCCCTGCAAATCGTCCCATCACACACTCCCGGTGTAAGACACAGACTGAATCTCCATCCACATCGTACCAACACTCTCTCCCGGGACAGACACAGACTGATTATTCCTCTACACGGTCCCATCACACACTCCCGGGGTCAGACACAGACTGAATCTCCCTCCACACCATCCCATCATACAATCCCGGGGTCAGACACAGAGTGATTATTCCTCTACACGGTCCCATCATACACTCCCGGGGTCAGACACAGAGTGAATCTCCCTCCACACCGTCCGATTACACACTCCCTTGGTATGACACAGTGTGATTATTCCTCTACATGGTCCCTTCAAACACTCCCGGGGTCAGACATAGACTGAATCTCCCTCCACACCGTCCCATCACACACTGCCGTGATCAGACACAGAGGGATTATTCCTCTACACGGTCCCATCAAACACTCCCGGGGTCAGACACAGAGTGAATCTCCCTCCACACCGTCCCATCACACACTACCGGGGTCAGATACAGAGAGATTATTCCTCTACAGGGTACCATCAAACACTCCCGGGGTCAGACTCAGAGGGATTATTCCTCTACACGGTCCCATCAAACACTCCCGGGGTCAGACACAGAGTGAATCTCCCTCCACACCGTCCCATCACACACTACCGGGGTCAGATACAGAGAGATTATTCCTCTACAGGGTACCATCAAACACTCCCGGGGTCAGACACAGAGAGATTTTTCCTCTACACGGTCCCATCAAACAATCCCGGTGTCAGACACAGTCATTATTACTCTACAAGGACTCATCAAACTCTTCCGTGGTCAGACACAGAGTGATTATTCCTCTACACGGTACCATCACACTCTCCCGGTGTCAGACACAGGGTGAATCTCCTTCAACACTGTCCCATCACACTCTGCCGGGGTCAGGCACACAGTGATTATTCCTCTACACGGCCCCATCACACACTCCCGGGGTCAGAAACAGAGTGATTATTCCTCTACGCGGCCCCATCAAACTCTCCCGGGGTCAGACACAGAGTGATTATTCCTCTACACGGTCCCATCAAACGATCCCGGTGGTCAGACACGGATTGATTTTTCCTCTACACGGTACCATCAAACACTCCCAGGGTCAGGCACAGAGTTATTATTCCTCTACACGGTCCCATCAAAAACTCCCGGGGTCAGTCGCAGAGTGAATCTCCCTCACACCGTCCCATCACACACTCCCGTGGTAAGACAAAGAGTGATTATTCCTCTACAAGGTCCCATCAAACACTGCCGGCGTCAGACACAGAGTGAATCTCCCTCCACACCGTCCCATCACACACTACCGGGGTCAGATACAGAGAGATTATTCCTCTACAGGGTACCATCAAACACTCCCGGCGTCAGACACAGAGAGATTTTTCCTCTACACGGTCCCATCAAACAATCCCGGTGTCAGACACAGTCATTATTACTCTACAAGGACTCATCAAACTCTTCCGTGGTCAGACACAGAGTGATTATTCCTCTACACGGTACCATCACACTCTCCCGGTGTCAGACACAGGGTGAATCTCCTTCAACACTGTCCCATCACACTCTGCCGGGGTCAGACACACAGTGATTATTCCTCTACACGGTCCCATCAAACACTCCCGGGGTCAGACACAGAGTGAATCTCCCTCCACGCCGTCCCATCACACTCTCCCGTGTTCAGACACAGAGTGATTATTCCTCTACACGGTCCCATCAAACATTCCCGGGGTCAGAAACAGAGTGATTATTCCTCTACGCGGCCCCATCAAACTCTCCCGGGGTCAGACACAGAGTGATTATTCCTCTACACGGTCCCATCAAACGATCCCGGTGGTCAGACACAGAGTGATTTTTCCTCTACACGGTACCATCAAACACTCCCAGGGTCAGGCACAGAGTTATTATTCATCTACACGGTCCCATCAAAAACTCCCGGGGTCAGTCGCAGAGTGAATCTCCCTCACACCGTCCCATCACACACTCCCGTGGTAAGACAAAGAGTGATTATTCCTCTACAAGGTCCCATCAAACACTGCCGGCGTCAGACACAGAGTGAATCTTCCTCCACACCGTCCCATCACACACTCCCGTTTTCAGACACAGAGTGATTATTCTTCTCCACGGTCCCATCAAACACTCCCGGGGTCAGACACAGAGTGAATTTTCCTCTACACCGCCCATCACACACTCCCTGTGTCAGACACAGAGTGAATCTCCCTGCAAATCGTCCCATCACACACTCCCGGGGTAAGACACAGACTGAATCTCCCTCCACATCGTACCAACACACTCTCCCGGGTCAGACACAGACTGATTATTCCTCTACACGGTCCCATCACACACTCCCGGGGACAGACACAGACTGAATCTCCCTCCACACCGTCCCATCATACAATCCCGGGGTCAGACACAGAGTGATTATTCCTCTACACGGTACCATCACACACTCCCGGTGTCAGACACAGTGTGAATCTCCTTCCACACCGTCCCATCACACTCTCCCGGGGTAAGACACAGAGTGAATCTCCCTGCAAATCGTCCCATTACACACTCCCGGGGTAAGACACAGACTGAATCTCCCTCCACACCGTACCAACACACTCTCCCGGGTCAGACACAGACTGATTATTCCTCTACACGGTCCCATCACACACTCCCGGGGTCCGACACAGACTGAATCTCCCTCCACACCGTCCCATCATACAATCCCGGGGTCAGACACAGAGTGATTATTCCTCTACACTGTCCCATCAAACACTCCCGGGGTCAGACACAGAGTGATTATTCCTCTACACGGTCCCATCAAACGCTCCTGTGTGTCAGACACAGAGTGATTATTCCTCTACACGGTCCCATGAAACAATCCCGGGTTCAGACACAGAGTGATTATTCCTCTACACGGTCCCATCAAACGCTCCCGTGTGTCAGACACAGAGTGATTATTCCTCTACACGGTCCCATGAAACACTCCCGGGTTCAGACACAGAGTGAATCTCCATCCACAACGTCCCGTCACAAACTCCCGGGGTCAGACACAGAGTGATTATTCCTCTACACCGCCCATCACACACTCCCGGGGTCAGACACAGAGTGAATCTCCCTCCACACGGTCCCATCACACACTCCCATGGGTCATACACAGAGTGATTATTCCTCTACACGGTCCCATCAAACACTGCCGGCGTCAGACACAGAGTGAATCTTCCTCCACACCGTCCCATCACACACTCCCGTTTTCAGACACAGAGTGATTATTCTTCTCCACGGTCCCATCAATCACTCCCTGGGTCAGACACAGAGTGAATTTTCCTCTACACCGCCCATCACACACTCCCTGTGTCAGACACAGAGTGAATCTCCCTGCAAATCGTCCCATCACACACTCCCGGGGTAAGACACAGACTGAATCTCCCTCCACATCGTACCAACACACTCTCCCGGGTCAGACACAGACTGAATATTCCTCTACACGGTCCCATCACACACTCCCGGGGTCAGACACAGACTGAATCTCCCTCCACACCATCCCATCATACAATCCCGGGGTCAGACACAGAGTGATTATTCCTCTACACGGTCCCATCATACACTCCCGGGGTCAGACACAGAGTGAATCTCCCTCCACACCGTCCGATTACACACTCCCGTGGTCAGACACAGTGTGATTATTCCTCTACACGGTCCCATCAAACACTCCCGGGGTCAGACATAGACTGAATCTCCCTCCACACCGTCCCATCACACACTCCCGGGGTCAGACACAGAGTGATTATTCCTCTACACGGTCCCATCAAACACTCCCGGGTGTCAGACACAGAGCGATTATTCCTCTGCACTGTACCATCAAACACTACGTGGGTCAGACACAGTGATTATTCCTCTACACGGGACCATCAAACACTCCAGGGGTCAGACACAGAGTGAATCTCCCTGCAAATCGTCCCATCACACACTCCCGGTGTAAGACACAGACTGAATCTCCATCCACATCGTACCAACACTCTCTCCCGGGACAGACACAGACTGATTATTCCTCTACACGGTCCCATCACACACTCCCGGGGTCAGACACAGACTGAATCTCCCTCCACACCATCCCATCATACAATCCCGGGGTCAGACACAGAGTGATTATTCCTCTACACGGTCCCATCATACACTCCCGGGGTCAGACACAGAGTGAATCTCCCTCCACACCGTCCGATTACACACTCCCTTGGTATGACACAGTGTGATTATTCCTCTACATGGTCCCATCAAACACTCCCGGGGTCAGACATAGACTGAATCTCCCTCCACACCGTCCCATCACACACTGCCGTGATCAGACACAGAGGGATTATTCCTCTACACGGTCCCATCAAACACTCCCGGGGTCAGACACAGAGTGAATCTCCCTCCACACCGTCCCATCACACACTACCGGGGTCAGATACAGAGAGATTATTCCTCTACAGGGTACCATCAAACACTCCCGGGGTCAGACTCAGAGGGATTATTCCTCTACACGGTCCCATCAAACACTCCCGGGGTCAGACACAGAGTGAATCTCCCTCCACACCGTCCCATCACACACTACCGGGGTCAGATACAGAGAGATTATTCCTCTACAGGGTACCATCAAACACTCCCGGGGTCAGACACAGAGAGATTTTTCCTCTACACGGTCCCATCAAACAATCCCGGTGTCAGACACAGTCATTATTACTCTACAAGGACTCATCAAACTCTTCCGTGGTCAGACACAGAGTGATTATTCCTCTACACGGTACCATCACACTCTCCCGGTGTCAGACACAGGGTGAATCTCCTTCAACACTGTCCCATCACACTCTGCCGGGGTCAGGCACACAGTGATTATTCCTCTACACGGCCCCATCACACACTCCCGGGGTCAGAAACAGAGTGATTATTCCTCTACGCGGCCCCATCAAACTCTCCCGGGGTCAGACACAGAGTGATTATTCCTCTACACGGTCCCATCAAACGATCCCGGTGGTCAGACACGGATTGATTTTTCCTCTACACGGTACCATCAAACACTCCCAGGGTCAGGCACAGAGTTATTATTCCTCTACACGGTCCCATCAAAAACTCCCGGGGTCAGTCGCAGAGTGAATCTCCCTCACACCGTCCCATCACACACTCCCGTGGTAAGACAAAGAGTGATTATTCCTCTACAAGGTCCCATCAAACACTGCCGGCGTCAGACACAGAGTGAATCTCCCTCCACACCGTCCCATCACACACTACCGGGGTCAGATACAGAGAGATTATTCCTCTACAGGGTACCATCAAACACTCCCGGCGTCAGACACAGAGAGATTTTTCCTCTACACGGTCCCATCAAACAATCCCGGTGTCAGACACAGTCATTATTACTCTACAAGGACTCATCAAACTCTTCCGTGGTCAGACACAGAGTGATTATTCCTCTACACGGTACCATCACACTCTCCCGGTGTCAGACACAGGGTGAATCTCCTTCAACACTGTCCCATCACACTCTGCCGGGGTCAGACACACAGTGATTATTCCTCTACACGGTCCCATCAAACACTCCCGGGGTCAGACACAGAGTGAATCTCCCTCCACGCCGTCCCATCACACTCTCCCGTGTTCAGACACAGAGTGATTATTCCTCTACACGGTCCCATCAAACATTCCCGGGGTCAGAAACAGAGTGATTATTCCTCTACGCGGCCCCATCAAACTCTCCCGGGGTCAGACACAGAGTGATTATTCCTCTACACGGTCCCATCAAACGATCCCGGTGGTCAGACACAGAGTGATTTTTCCTCTACACGGTACCATCAAACACTCCCAGGGTCAGGCACAGAGTTATTATTCATCTACACGGTCCCATCAAAAACTCCCGGGGTCAGTCGCAGAGTGAATCTCCCTCACACCGTCCCATCACACACTCCCGTGGTAAGACAAAGAGTGATTATTCCTCTACAAGGTCCCATCAAACACTGCCGGCGTCAGACACAGAGTGAATCTTCCTCCACACCGTCCCATCACACACTCCCGTTTTCAGACACAGAGTGATTATTCTTCTCCACGGTCCCATCAAACACTCCCGGGGTCAGACACAGAGTGAATTTTCCTCTACACCGCCCATCACACACTCCCTGTGTCAGACACAGAGTGAATCTCCCTGCAAATCGTCCCATCACACACTCCCGGGGTAAGACACAGACTGAATCTCCCTCCACATCGTACCAACACACTCTCCCGGGTCAGACACAGACTGATTATTCCTCTACACGGTCCCATCACACACTCCCGGGGTCAGACACAGACTGAATCTCCCTCCACACCATCCCATCATACAATCCCGGGGTCAGACACAGAGTGATTATTCCTCTACACGGTCCCATCATACACTCCCGGGGTCAGACACAGAGTGATTATTCCTCTACACGGTCCCATCAAACACTCCCGGGGTCAGACATAGACTGGATCTCCCTCCACACCGTCCCATCACACACTGCTGTGATCAGACACAGAGTGATTAATCCACTACACTGACGCATCACACACTCCCGTGGTCAAACACAGAGTGATTATTCCTCTACCCGGTTCCATCGAACACTCCCGGGGTCAGAATCAGGGTGAATCTCCCTCCACACCGTCCCATCACACACTCCCGGGGTCAGACACAGAGTGATTATTCCTCTACACGGTCCCATCACACACTCCCGGGGTCAGACACAGACTGAATCTCCCTCCACACCATCCCATCATACAATCCCGGGGTCAGACACAGAGTGATTATTCCTCTACACGGTCCCATCATACACTCCCGGGGTCAGACACAGAGTGAATCTCCCTCCACACCGTCCGATTACACACTCCCTTGGTATGACACAGTGTGATTATTCCTCTACACGGTCCCATCAAACACTCCCGGGGTCAGACATAGACTGAATCTCCCTCCACACCGTCCCATCACACACTGCCGTCATCAGACACAGAGTGATTAATCCTCTACACTGACGCATCACACACTCCCGTGGTCAAACACAGAGTGATTATTCCTCTACCCGGTTCCATCGAACACTCCCGGTGTCAGACACAGAGTGAATCTCCCTCCACACGGTCCCATCACACACTCCCGTGGTCAAACACAGAGTGATTTTTCCTCTACACGGTCCCATCAAACAATCCCGGTGTCAGACACAGTCATTATTACTCTACAAGGACTCATCAAACTCTTCCGTGATCAGACACAGAGTGATTATTCCTCTACACGGTACCATCACACTCTCCCGGTGTCAGACACAGGGTGAATCTCCTTCAACACTGTCCCATCACACTCTGCCGGGGTCAGACACACAGTGATTATTTCTCTACGCGGCCCCATCACACACTCCCGGGGTCAGACACAGAGTGATTATTCCTCTGCACCGTCCCATCAAACACTCCCGGGTGTCAGACACAGAGCGATTATTCCTCTGCACTGTACCATCAAACACTACGTGGGTCAGACACAGTGATTATTCCTCTATACGGTCCCATCAAACACTCCCGGGGTCAGACACAGAGTGAATCTCCCTCCACGCCATCCCATCACTCACTCCCGGGGTCAGACACATAGTGATTATTCCTCTACAAGGGACCATCAAACACTCCAGGGGTCAGACACAGAGTGAATCTCCCTGCAAATCGTCCCATCACACACTCCCGGGGTAAGACACAGACTGAATCTCCATCCACATCGTACCAACACTCTCTCCCGGGTCAGACACAGACTGATTATTCCTCTACACGGTCCCATCACACACTCCCGGGGTCAGACACAGACTGAATCTCCCTCCACACCATCCCATCATACAATCCCGGGGTCAGACACAGAGTGATTATTCCTCTACACGGTCCCATCATACACTCCCGGGGTCAGACACAGAGTGAATCTCCCTCCACACCGTCCGATTACACACTCCCTTGATATGACACAGTGTGATTATTCCTCTACACGGTCCTATCAAACACTCCCGGGGTCAGACATAGACTGAATCTCCCTCCACACCGTCCCATCACACACTGCCGTGATCAGACACAGAGTGATTAATCCACTACACTGACGCATCACACACTCCCGTGGTCAAACACAGAGTGATTATTCCTCTACCCGGTTCCATCGAACACTCCCGGGGTCAGACACAGAGTGAATCTCCCTCCACACGGTCCCATCACACACTCCCGTGGTCAAACACAGAGTGATTATTCCTCTACATGGTTCCATCAAACTCTCCCGGGGTCAAACACAGCGTGAATCTCCCTCCACACAGTCCCATCACACACTCCCAGGGTCAGACACAGAGGGATTATTCCTCTACACGGTACCATCACACTCTCCCGGTGTCAGACACAGGGTGAATCTCCTTCAACACTGTCCCATCACACTCTGCCGTGGTCAGACCCACAGTGATTCTTCCTCTACAAGGTCCCATCAAACGATCCCGGTGGTCAGACACAGAGTGATTTTTCCTCTACACGGTACCATCAAACACTCCCAGGGTCAGGCACAGAGTTATTATTCCTCTACACGGTCCCATCAAAAACTCCCGGGGTCAGTCGCAGAGTGAATCTCCCTCACACCGTCCCATCACACACTCCCGGGGTAAGACACAGAGTGTTTATTCCTCTACAAGGTCCCATCACACACTCCGGGGGTCAGACACAGAGAGTTTATTCCTCTACACGGTACCATCAAACACTCCCGGGGTCAGACAAAGAGAGATTATTCCTCTACACGGACCCATCAAACACTCCCGGGGTCAGACACAGAGTGAATCTCAATCCTCAACGTCCAATCACACACTCCCGGGGTCAGACACAGAGAGATTATTCCTCTACACGGTCCCATCAAACACTCCCGGGGTCAGACACAGAGTCATTATTCCTCTACAAGGTCACATCAAACACTTCCGTGGTCAGACACAGAGTGATTATTCCTCTACACGGCCCCATCAAACTCTCCCGGGGTCAGACACAGAGTGATTATGCCTCTACACGGACCCATCAAACGCTACCGGGGGTCACACACAGAGTTATTATTCCTCTACACGGTCCCATCAAGCTCTCCTGGGTAAGACACAGAGTGATTATTCCACTACAAGGTCCCATCAAACACTCCCGGGGTCAGACACAGAGTGAATCTCAATCCACACCGTCCCATCACACACTCCCGGGGTCAGACACAGAGAGATTATTCCTCTACACGGTACCATCAAACACTCCCGGGTTCAGACACAGAGAGATTATTCCTCTACACGGTCCCATCAAACACTCCGGGGGTCAGGCACAGAGTGAATCTCAATCCTCACCGTCCCGTCACACACACCCGGGGTCAGACACAGAGAGATTATTCCTCCACACGGTACCATCAAACACTCCCGGGGTCAGACACAGAGTGAT
This sequence comes from Hypanus sabinus, assembly GCF_030144855.1. NCBI lineage: Eukaryota > Metazoa > Chordata > Chondrichthyes > Myliobatiformes > Dasyatidae > Hypanus > Hypanus sabinus. Next base: position 607,489 of record NW_026780341.1, on the reverse strand, counting down.
TATTCCTCTACACGGTACCATCATACACTCCCGGTGTCAGACACAGTGTGAATCTCCTTCCACACCGTCCCATCACACTCTCCCGGGGTAAGACACAGAGTGATTATTCCTCTACAGGGTCCCATCAAACACTCCCGGGGTCAGACACAGAGTGAATCTCCCTCCACGCCGTCCCATCACACACTCCCGGGGTCCGACACAGAGTGATTATTCCTCTACAAGGCCACATCAAACTCTCCCGGGGTCAGACACAGAGTGATTATTCCTCTACACGGTCCCATGAAACACTCCCGGGGTCGGACACAGAGTGATTCTCCGTCCACAGTGTCCCAACACACACTCCCGGGGTCAGACAGAGTGATTATTCCTCTACACGGTCCCAGCAAAATCTCCCGGGGTCAGACACAGACTGAATCTCCATCCACACCGTCCCGTCACAAACTCCCGGGGTCAGACACAGAGTGATTATTTCTCTACACCGCCCATCACACACTCCCGGGGTCAGACACAGAGGGAATCTCCCTCCACACGGTCCCATCACACACTCCCTGGGTCATACACAGAGGGATTATTCCTCAACACGGTCCCATCAAACACTGCCGGGGTCAGACACATAGTGAATCTCCCTCCCCACCGTCCCAGCACACACTCCCGGGGTCAGACACAGAGTGATTATTCCTCTACACGGTCCCATCAAACACTGCCGGCGTCAGACACAGAGTGAATCTCCCTCCACACCGTCCCATCACACACTCCCGTTTTCAGACACAGAGTGATTATTCTCTCCACGGTCCCATCAAACACTCCCGGGGTCAGACACAGAGTGATTATTCCTCTACACGGTACCATCAAACACTCCCGGGTTCAGACACAGAGAGATTATTCCTCTACACGTTCCCATCAAACACTCCGGGAGTCAGGCACAGAGTGAATCTCAATCCTCACCGTCCCGTCACACACTCCCGGGGTCAGACACAGAGAGATTATTCCTCCACACGGTACCATCAAACACTCCCGGGGTCAGACACAGAGTGATTATTCCTCTACACGGTACCATCATACACTCCCGGTGCCAGACACAGTGTGAATCTCCTTCCACACCGTCCCATCACACTCTCCCGGGGTAAGACACAGAGTGATTATTCCTCTACAGGGTCCCATCAAACACTCCCGGGGTCAGACACAGAGTGAATCTCCCTCCACGCCGTCCCATCACACACTCCCGGGGTCCGACACAGAGTGATTATTCCTCTACAAGGCCACATCAAACTCTCCCGGGTTCAGACACAGAGTGATTATTCCTCTACACGGTCCCATGAAACACTCCCGGGGTCGGACACAGAGTGATTCTCCGTCCACAGTGTCCCAACACACACTCCCGGGGTCAGACAGAGTGATTATTCCTCTACACGGTCCCAGCAAACACTCCCGGGGTCAGACACAGACTGAATCTCCATCCACACCGTCCCGTCACAAACTCCCGGGGTCAGACACAGAGTGATTATTCCTCTACACCGCCCATCACACACTCCCGGGGTCAGACACAGAGGGAATCTCCCTCCACACGGTCCCATCACACACTCCCTGGGTCATACACAGAGGGATTATTCCTCAACACGGTCCCATCAAACACTGCCGGGGTCAGACACACAGTGAATCTCCCTCCCCACCGTCCCAGCACACACTCCCGGGGTCAGACACAGAGTGATTATTCCTCTACACGGTCCCATCAAACACTGCCGGCGTCAGACACAGAGTGAATCTCCCTCCACACCGTCCCATCACACACTCCCGTTTTCAGACACAGAGTGATTATTCTCTCCACGGTCCCATCAAACACTCCCGGGGTCAGACACAGAGTGATTATTGCTCTACACGGTCCCATCTCACACTCCCGGGGTCAGACACTGAGTGAATGTTCCTCTACACCGCCCATCACACACTCCCTGGGTCATACACAGAGTGAATCTCCCTGCAAATCGTCCCATCACACACTCCCGGAGTAACATACAGACTGAATCTCCCTCCACATCGTACCAACACACTCTCCCGTGTCAGACACAGACTGATTATTCCTCTACACGGTCCCATCATACAATCCCGGGGTCCGACACAGAGTGATTATTCCTCGACACCGCCCATCACACTCTCCCGGGGTCAGACACAGAGATATTATTCCTCTACACGGTCCCATCAAACAATCCCGGTGTCAGACACAGATCATTATTCCTCTACAAGGTCTCATCAAACTCTTCCGTGGTCAGACACAGAGTGATTATTCCTCTACACGGTACCATCACACTCTCCCGGTGTCAGACACAGGGTGAATCTCCTTCAACACTGTCCCATCAAACACTCCCGGGTTCAGACACAGAGTGAATCTCCATCCACGCCGTCCCATCACACACTCCCGGGGTCAGACACAGAGTGATTATTCTTCTACACGGTCCCATCAAACATTCCCGGGGTCAGAAACAGAGTGATTACTCCTCTACGCCGCCCCATCAAACTCTCCCGGGTTCAGACAGAGAGAGATTATTCCTCTACACGGTCCCATCAAACAATCCCGGTGTCAGACACAGATCATTATTCCTCTACAAGGTCTCATCAAACTCTTCCGTGGTCAGACACAGAGTGATTATTCCTCTACACGGTACCATCACACTCTCCCGTGGTCAGAAAAAGAGTGATTATTCCTCTACCAGGTCCCATCAAACACTCCCTGGGTCAGACACAGAGAGATTATTCCTCTACACGGTCCCATCAAACAATCCCGGTGTCAGACACAGATCATTATTCCTCTACAAGGTCTCATCAAACTCTTCCGTGGTCAGACACAGAGTGATTATTCCTCTACACGGTACCATCACACTCTCCCGGTGTCAGACACAGGGTGAATCTCCTTCAACACTGTCCCATCAAACACTCCCGGGGTCAGACACAGAGTGAATCTCCCTACACGCCGTCCCATCACACACTCCCGGGGTCAGACACAGAGTGATTATTCCTCTACGCGGCCCCATCAAACTCTCCCGGGGTCAGACACAGAGAGATTATTCCTCTAAACGGTCCCATCAAACAATCCCGGTGTCAGACACAGATCATTATTCCTCTACAAGGTCTCATCAAACTCTTCCGTGGTCAGACACAGAGTGATTATTCATCTACACGGTTCCATCACACTCTCCCGGTGTCAGACACAGGGTGAATCTCCTTCAACACTGTCCCATTAAAAACACTCCCGGGATCAGACACAGAGTGATTAATCCTCTACACTGACGCATCACACACTCCCGTGGTCAAACACAGAGTGATTATTCCTCTACCCGGTTCCATCGAACACTCCCGGGGTCAGACACAGAGTGAATCTCCCTCCACACGGTCCCATCACACACTCCCGTGGTCAAACACAGAGTGATTATTCCTCTACATGGTTCCATCAAACTCTCCCGGGGTCAAACACAGCGTGAATCTCCCTCCACACAGTCCCATCACACACTCCCAGGGTCAGACACAGAGGGATTATTCCTCTACACGGTACCATCACACTCTCCCGGTGTCAGACACAGGGTGAATCTCCTTCAACACTGTCCCATCACACTCTGCCGTGGTCAGACCCACAGTGATTCTTCCTCTACACGGTCCCATCAAACGATCCCGGTGGTCAGACACAGAGTGATTTTTCCTCTACACGGTACCATCAAACACTCCCAGGGTCAGGCACAGAGTTATTATTCCTCTACACGGTCCCATCAAAAACTCCCGGGGTCAGTCGCAGAGTGAATCTCCCTCACACCGTCCCATCACACACTCCCGGGGTAAGACACAGAGTGATTATTCCTCTACAAGGTCCCATCACACACTCCGGGGGTCAGACACAGAGAGTTTATTCCTCTACACGGTACCATCAAACACTCCCGGGGTCAGACAAAGAGAGATTATTCCTCTACACGGACCCATCAAACACTCCCGGGGTCAGACACAGAGTGAATCTCAATCCTCAACGTCCAATCACACACTCCCGGGGTCAGACACAGAGAGATTATTCCTCTACACGGTCCCATCAAACACTCCCGGGGTCAGACACAGAGTCATTATTCCTCTACAAGGTCACATCAAACACTTCCGTGGTCAGACACAGAGTGATTATTCCTCTACACGGCCCCATCAAACTCTCCCGGGGTCAGACACAGAGTGATTATGCCTCTACACGGACCCATCAAACGCTACCGGGGGTCACACACAGAGTTATTATTCCTCTACACGGTCCCATCAAGCTCTCCTGGGTAAGACACAGAGTGATTATTCCACTACAAGGTCCCATCAAACACTCCCGGGGTCAGACACAGAGTGAATCTCAATCCACACCGTCCCATCACACACTCCCGGGGTCAGACACAGAGAGATTATTCCTCTACACGGTACCATCAAACACTCCCGGGTTCAGACACAGAGAGATTATTCCTCTACACGGTCCCATCAAACACTCCGGGGGTCAGGCACAGAGTGAATCTCAATCCTCACCGTCCCGTCACACACACCCGGGGTCAGACACAGAGAGATTATTCCTCCACACGGTACCATCAAACACTCCCGGGGTCAGACACAGAGTGATTATTCCTCTACACGGTACCATCATACACTCCCGGTGTCAGACACAGTGTGAATCTCCTTCCACACCGTCCCATCACACTCTCCCGGGGTAAGACACAGAGTGATTATTCCTCTACAGGGTCCCATCAAACACTCCCGGGGTCAGACACAGAGTGAATCTCCCTCCACGCCGTCCCATCACACACTCCCGGGGTCCGACACAGAGTGATTATTCCTCTACAAGGCCACATCAAACTCTCCCGGGGTCAGACACAGAGTGATTATTCCTCTACACGGTCCCATGAAACACTCCCGGGGTCGGACACAGAGTGATTCTCCGTCCACAGTGTCCCAACACACACTCCCGGGGTCAGACAGAGTGATTATTCCTCTACACGGTCCCAGCAAAATCTCCCGGGGTCAGACACAGACTGAATCTCCATCCACACCGTCCCGTCACAAACTCCCGGGGTCAGACACAGAGTGATTATTTCTCTACACCGCCCATCACACACTCCCGGGGTCAGACACAGAGGGAATCTCCCTCCACACGGTCCCATCACACACTCCCTGGGTCATACACAGAGGGATTATTCCTCAACACGGTCCCATCAAACACTGCCGGGGTCAGACACATAGTGAATCTCCCTCCCCACCGTCCCAGCACACACTCCCGGGGTCAGACACAGAGTGATTATTCCTCTACACGGTCCCATCAAACACTGCCGGCGTCAGACACAGAGTGAATCTCCCTCCACACCGTCCCATCACACACTCCCGTTTTCAGACACAGAGTGATTATTCTCTCCACGGTCCCATCAAACACTCCCGGGGTCAGACACAGAGTGATTATTCCTCTACACGGTACCATCAAACACTCCCGGGTTCAGACACAGAGAGATTATTCCTCTACACGTTCCCATCAAACACTCCGGGAGTCAGGCACAGAGTGAATCTCAATCCTCACCGTCCCGTCACACACTCCCGGGGTCAGACACAGAGAGATTATTCCTCCACACGGTACCATCAAACACTCCCGGGGTCAGACACAGAGTGATTATTCCTCTACACGGTACCATCATACACTCCCGGTGCCAGACACAGTGTGAATCTCCTTCCACACCGTCCCATCACACTCTCCCGGGGTAAGACACAGAGTGATTATTCCTCTACAGGGTCCCATCAAACAATCCCGGGGTCAGACACAGAGTGAATCTCAATCCACACCGTCCCATCACACACTCCCGGGGTCAGACACAGAGAGATTATTCCTCTACACGGTACCATCAAACACTCCCGTGGTCAGACACAGAGTGATTATTCCTCTACACGGTCCCATCAAACACTCCGGGGGTCAGGCACAGAGTGAATCTCAATCCTCACCGTCCCGTCACACACACCCGGGGTCAGACACAGAGAGATTATTCCTCCACACGGTACCATCAAACACTCCCGGGGTCAGACACAGAGTGATTATTCCTCTACACGGTACCATCATACACTCCCGGTGTCAGACACAGTGTGAATCTCCTTCCACACCGTCCCATCACACTCTCCCGGGGTAAGACACAGAGTGATTATTCCTCTACAGGGTCCCATCAAACACTCCCGGGGTCAGACACAGAGTGAATCTCCCTCCACGCCGTCCCATCACACACTCCCGGGGTCCGACACAGAGTGATTATTCCTCTACAAGGCCACATCAAACTCTCCCGGGGTCAGACACAGAGTGATTATTCCTCTACACGGTCCCATGAAACACTCCCGGGGTCGGACACAGAGTGATTCTCCGTCCACAGTGTCCCAACACACACTCCCGGGGTCAGACAGAGTGATTATTCCTCTACACGGTCCCAGCAAAATCTCCCGGGGTCAGACACAGACTGAATCTCCATCCACACCGTCCCGTCACAAACTCCCGGGGTCAGACACAGAGTGATTATTTCTCTACACCGCCCATCACACACTCCCGGGGTCAGACACAGAGGGAATCTCCCTCCACACGGTCCCATCACACACTCCCTGGGTCATACACAGAGGGATTATTCCTCAACACGGTCCCATCAAACACTGCCGGGGTCAGACACATAGTGAATCTCCCTCCCCACCGTCCCAGCACACACTCCCGGGGTCAGACACAGAGTGATTATTCCTCTACACGGTCCCATCAAACACTGCCGGCGTCAGACACAGAGTGAATCTCCCTCCACACCGTCCCATCACACACTCCCGTTTTCAGACACAGAGTGATTATTCTCTCCACGGTCCCATCAAACACTCCCGGGGTCAGACACAGAGTGATTATTCCTCTACACGGTACCATCAAACACTCCCGGGTTCAGACACAGAGAGATTATTCCTCTACACGTTCCCATCAAACACTCCGGGAGTCAGGCACAGAGTGAATCTCAATCCTCACCGTCCCGTCACACACTCCCGGGGTCAGACACAGAGAGATTATTCCTCCACACGGTACCATCAAACACTCCCGGGGTCAGACACAGAGTGATTATTCCTCTACACGGTACCATCATACACTCCCGGTGCCAGACACAGTGTGAATCTCCTTCCACACCGTCCCATCACACTCTCCCGGGGTAAGACACAGAGTGATTATTCCTCTACAGGGTCCCATCAAACACTCCCGGGGTCAGACACAGAGTGAATCTCCCTCCACGCCGTCCCATCACACACTCCCGGGGTCCGACACAGAGTGATTATTCCTCTACAAGGCCACATCAAACTCTCCCGGGTTCAGACACAGAGTGATTATTCCTCTACACGGTCCCATGAAACACTCCCGGGGTCGGACACAGAGTGATTCTCCGTCCACAGTGTCCCAACACACACTCCCGGGGTCAGACAGAGTGATTATTCCTCTACACGGTCCCAGCAAACACTCCCGGGGTCAGACACAGACTGAATCTCCATCCACACCGTCCCGTCACAAACTCCCGGGGTCAGACACAGAGTGATTATTCCTCTACACCGCCCATCACACACTCCCGGGGTCAGACACAGAGGGAATCTCCCTCCACACGGTCCCATCACACACTCCCTGGGTCATACACAGAGGGATTATTCCTCAACACGGTCCCATCAAACACTGCCGGGGTCAGACACACAGTGAATCTCCCTCCCCACCGTCCCAGCACACACTCCCGGGGTCAGACACAGAGTGATTATTCCTCTACACGGTCCCATCAAACACTGCCGGCGTCAGACACAGAGTGAATCTCCCTCCACACCGTCCCATCACACACTCCCGTTTTCAGACACAGAGTGATTATTCTCTCCACGGTCCCATCAAACACTCCCGGGGTCAGACACAGAGTGATTATTGCTCTACACGGTCCCATCTCACACTCCCGGGGTCAGACACTGAGTGAATGTTCCTCTACACCGCCCATCACACACTCCCTGGGTCATACACAGAGTGAATCTCCCTGCAAATCGTCCCATCACACACTCCCGGAGTAACATACAGACTGAATCTCCCTCCACATCGTACCAACACACTCTCCCGTGTCAGACACAGACTGATTATTCCTCTACACGGTCCCATCATACAATCCCGGGGTCCGACACAGAGTGATTATTCCTCGACACCGCCCATCACACTCTCCCGGGGTCAGACACAGAGATATTATTCCTCTACACGGTCCCATCAAACAATCCCGGTGTCAGACACAGATCATTATTCCTCTACAAGGTCTCATCAAACTCTTCCGTGGTCAGACACAGAGTGATTATTCCTCTACACGGTACCATCACACTCTCCCGGTGTCAGACACAGGGTGAATCTCCTTCAACACTGTCCCATCAAACACTCCCGGGTTCAGACACAGAGTGAATCTCCATCCACGCCGTCCCATCACACACTCCCGGGGTCAGACACAGAGTGATTATTCTTCTACACGGTCCCATCAAACATTCCCGGGGTCAGAAACAGAGTGATTACTCCTCTACGCCGCCCCATCAAACTCTCCCGGGGTCAGACAGAGAGAGATTATTCCTCTACACGGTCCCATCAAACAATCCCGGTGTCAGACACAGATCATTATTCCTCTACAAGGTCTCATCAAACTCTTCCGTGGTCAGACACAGAGTGATTATTCCTCTACACGGTACCATCACACTCTCCCGTGGTCAGAAAAAGAGTGATTATTCCTCTACCAGGTCCCATCAAACACTCCCTGGGTCAGACACAGAGAGATTATTCCTCTACACGGTCCCATCAAACAATCCCGGTGTCAGACACAGATCATTATTCCTCTACAAGGTCTCATCAAATTCTTCCGTGGTCAGACACAGAGTGATTATTCCTCTACACGGTACCATCACACTCTCCCGGTGTCAGACACAGGGTGAATCTCCTTCAACACTGTCCCATCAAACACTCCCGGGGTCAGACACAGAGTGAATCTCCCTACACGCCGTCCCATCACACACTCCCGGGGTCAGACACAGAGTGATTATTCCTCTACGCGGCCCCATCAAACTCTCCCGGGGTCAGACACAGAGAGATTATTCCTCTAAACGGTCCCATCAAACAATCCCGGTGTCAGACACAGATCATTATTCCTCTACAAGGTCTCATCAAACTCTTCCGTGGTCAGACACAGAGTGATTATTCATCTACACGGTTCCATCACACTCTCCCGGTGTCAGACACAGGGTGAATCTCCTTCAACACTGTCCCATTAAAAACACTCCCGGGATCAGACACAGAGTGATTAATCCTCTACACTGACGCATCACACACTCCCGTGGACAAACACAGAGTGATTATTCCTCTACCCGGTTCCATCGAACACTCCCGGGGTCAGACACAGAGTGAATCTCCCTCCACACGGTCCCATCACACACTCCCGTGGTCAAACACAGAGTGATTATTCCTCTACATGGTTCCAACAAACTCTCCCGGGGTCAAACACAGCGTGAATCTCCCTCCACACAGTCCCATCACACACTCCCAGGGTCAGACACAGAGGGATTATTCCTCTACACGGTACCATCACACTCTCCCGGTGTCAGACACAGGGTGAATCTCCTTCAACACTGTCCCATCACACTCTGCCGGGGTCAGACCCACAGTGATTCTTCCTCTACACGGTCCCATCAAACGATCCCGGTGGTCAGACACAGAGTGATTTTTCCTCTACACGGTACCATCAAACACTCCCAGGGTCAGGCACAGAGTTATTATTCCTCTACACGGTCCCATCAAAAACTCCCGGGGTCAGTCGCAGAGTGAATCTCCCTCACACCGTCCCATCACACACTCCCGGGGTAAGACACAGAGTGATTATTCCTCTACAAGGTCCCATCACACACTCCCGGGGTCAGACACAGAGAGTTTATTCCTCTACACGGTACCATCAAACACTCCCGGGGTCAGACAAAGAGAGATTATTCCTCTACACGGACCCATCAAACACTCCCGGGGTCAGACACAGAGTGAATCTCAATCCTCAACGTCCAATCACACACTCCCGGGGTCAGACACAGAGAGATTATTCCTCTACACGGTCCCATCAAACACTCCCGGGGTCAGACACAGAGTCATTATTCCTCTACAAGGTCACATCAAACACTTCCGTGGTCAGACACAGAGTGATTATTCCTCTACACGGCCCCATCAAACTCTCCCGGGGTCAGACACAGAGTGATTATGCCTCTACACGGACCCATCAAACGCTACCGGGGGTCACACACAGAGTTATTATTCCTCTACACGGTCCCATCAAGCTCTCCTGGGTAAGACACAGAGTGATTATTCCACTACAAGGTCCCATCAAACACTCCCGGGGTCAGACACAGAGTGAATCTCAATCCACACCGTCCCATCACACACTCCCGGGGTCAGACACAGAGAGATTATTCCTCTACACGGTACCATCAAACACTCCCGGGTTCAGACACAGAGAGATTATTCCTCTACACGGTCCCATCAAACACTCCGGGGGTCAGGCACAGAGTGAATCTCAATCCTCACCGTCCCGTCACACACACCCGGGGTCAGACACAGAGAGATTATTCCTCCACACGGTACCATCAAACACTCCCGGGGTCAGACACAGAGTGATTATTCCTCTACACGGTACCATCATACACTCCCGGTGTCAGACACAGTGTGAATCTCCTTCCACACCGTCCCATCACACTCTCCCGGGGTAAGACACAGAGTGATTATTCCTCTACAGGGTCCCATCAAACACTCCCGGGGTCAGACACAGAGTGAATCTCCCTCCACGCCGTCCCATCACACACTCCCGGGGTCCGACACAGAGTGATTATTCCTCTACAAGGCCACATCAAACTCTCCCGGGGTCAGACACAGAGTGATTATTCCTCTACACGGTCCCATGAAACACTCCCGGGGTCGGACACAGAGTGATTCTCCGTCCACAGTGTCCCAACACACACTCCCGGGGTCAGACAGAGTGATTATTCCTCTACACGGTCCCAGCAAAATCTCCCGGGGTCAGACACAGACTGAATCTCCATCCACACCGTCCCGTCACAAACTCCCGGGGTCAGACACAGAGTGATTATTTCTCTACACCGCCCATCACACACTCCCGGGGTCAGACACAGAGGGAATCTCCCTCCACACGGTCCCATCACACACTCCCTGGGTCATACACAAAGGGATTATTCCTCAACACGGTCCCATCAAACACTGCCGGGGTCAGACACATAGTGAATCTCCCTCCCCACCGTCCCAGCACACACTCCCGGGGTCAGACACAGAGTGATTATTCCTCTACACGGTCCCATCAAACACTACCGGCGTCAGACACAGAGTGAATCTCCCTCCACACCGTCCCATCACACACTCCCGTTTTCAGACACAGAGTGATTATTCTCTCCACGGTCCCATCAAACACTCCCGGGGTCAGACACAGAGTGATTATTCCTCTACACGGTACCATCAAACACTCCCGGGTTCAGACACAGAGAGATTATTCCTCTACACGTTCCCATCAAACACTCCGGGAGTCAGGCACAGAGTGAATCTCAATCCTCACCGTCCCGTCACACACTCCCGGGGTCAGACACAGAGAGATTATTCCTCCACACGGTACCATCAAACACTCCCGGGGTCAGACACAGAGTGATTATTCCTCTACACGGTACCATCATACACTCCCGGTGCCAGACACAGTGTGAATCTCCTTCCACACCGTCCCATCACACTCTCCCGGGGTAAGACACAGAGTGATTATTCCTCTACAGGGTCCCATCAAACACTCCCGGGGTCAGACACAGAGTGAATCTCCCTCCACGCCGTCCCATCACACACTCCCGGGGTCCGACACAGAGTGATTATTCCTCTACAAGGCCACATCAAACTCTCCCGGGTTCAGACACAGAGTGATTATTCCTCTACACGGTCCCATGAAACACTCCCGGGGTCGGACACAGAGTGATTCTCCGTCCACAGTGTCCCAACACACACTCCCGGGGTCAGACAGAGTGATTATTCCTCTACACGGTCCCAGCAAACACTCCCGGGGTCAGACACAGACTGAATCTCCATCCACACCGTCCCGTCACAAACTCCCGGGGTCAGACACAGAGTGATTATTCCTCTACACCGCCCATCACACACTCCCGGGGTCAGACACAGAGGGAATCTCCCTCCACACGGTCCCATCACACACTCCCTGGGTCATACACAGAGGGATTATTCCTCAACACGGTCCCATCAAACACTGCCGGGGTCAGACACACAGTGAATCTCCCTCCCCACCGTCCCAGCACACACTCCCGGGGTCAGACACAGAGTGATTATTCCTCTACACGGTCCCATCAAACACTGCCGGCGTCAGACACAGAGTGAATCTCCCTCCACACCGTCCCATCACACACTCCCGTTTTCAGACACAGAGTGATTATTCTCTCCACGGTCCCATCAAACACTCCCGGGGTCAGACACAGAGTGATTATTGCTCTACACGGTCCCATCTCACACTCCCGGGGTCAGACACTGAGTGAATGTTCCTCTACACCGCCCATCACACACTCCCTGGGTCAGACACAGAGTGAATCTCCCTGCAAATCGTCCCATCACACACTCCCGGAGTAACATACAGACTGAATCTCCCTCCACATCGTACCAACACACTCTCCCGTGTCAGACACAGACTGATTATTCCTCTACACGGTCCCATCATACAATCCCGGGGTCCGACACAGAGTGATTATTCCTCGACACCGCCCATCACACTCTCCCGGGGTCAGACACAGAGATATTATTCCTCTACACGGTCCCATCAAACAATCCCGGTGTCAGACACAGATCATTATTCCTCTACAAGGTCTCATCAAACTCTTCCGTGGTCAGACACAGAGTGATTATTCCTCTACACGGTACCATCACACTCTCCCGGTGTCAGACACAGGGTGAATCTCCTTCAATACTGTCCCATCAAACACTCCCGGGTTCAGACACAGAGTGAATCTCCATCCACGCCGTCCCATCACACACTCCCAGGGTCAGACACAGAGTGATTATTCTTCTACACGGTCCCATCAAACATTCCCGGGGTCAGAAACAGAGTGATTACTCCTCTTCGCCGCCCCATCAAACTCTCCCGGGGTCAGACAGAGAGAGATTATTCCTCTACACGGTCCCATCAAACAATCCCGGTGTCAGACACAGATCATTATTCCTCTACAAGGTCTCATCAAACTCTTCCGTGGTCAGACACAGAGTGATTATTCCTCTACACGGTACCATCACACTCTCCCGTGGTCAGAAAAAGAGTGATTATTCCTCTACCAGGTCCCATCAAACACTCCCTGGGTCAGACACAGAGAGATTATTCCTCTACACGGTCCCATCAAACAATCCCGGTGTCAGACACAGATCATTATTCCTCTACAAGGTCTCATCAAACTCTTCCGTGGTCAGACACAGAGTGATTATTCCTCTACACGGTACCATCACACTCTCCCGGTGTCAGACACAGGGTGAATCTCCTTCAACACTGTCCCATCAAACACTCCCGGGGTCAGACACAGAGTGAATCTCCCTACACGCCGTCCCATCACACACTCCCGGGGTCAGACACAGAGTGATTATTCCTCTACGCGGCCCCATCAAACTCTCCCGGGGTCAGACACAGAGAGATTATTCCTCTAAACGGTCCCATCAAACAATCCCGGTGTCAGACACAGATCATTATTCCTCTACAAGGTCTCATCAAACTCTTCCGTGGTCAGACACAGAGTGATTATTCATCTACACGGTACCATCACACTCTCCCGGTGTCAGACACAGGGTGAATCTCCTTCAACACTGTCCCATCAAACACTCCCGGGGTCAGACACAGAGTGAATCTCCCTCCACGACGTCCCATCACACACTCCCGGGGTCAGACACAGAAAGATTATTCTTCTACACGGTCCCATCAAACATTCCCGGGGTCAGAAACAGAGTGATTATTCCTCTACGCGGCCCCATCAAACTCTCCCGGGGTCAGACACAGAGAGATTATTCCTCTACACGGTCAAATCAAACAATCCCGGTGTCAGACACAGATCATTATTCCTCTACAAGGTCCCATCAAGCTCTCCTGGGTAAGACACAGAGTGATTATTCCACTACAAGGTCCCATCAAACACTCCCGGGGTCAGACACAGAGTGAATCTCAATCCACACCGTCCCATCACACTCTCCCGGGGTCAGACACAGAGAGATTATTCCTCTACACGGTCCCATCAAACAATCCCGGTGTCAGACACAGATCATTATTCCTCTACAAGGTCTCATCAAACTCTTCCGTGGTCAGACACAGAGTGATTATTCCTCTACACGGTACCATCACACTCTCCCGGTGTCAGACACAGGGTGAATCTCCTTCAACACTGTCCCATCAAACACTCCCGGGTTCAGACACAGAGTGAATCTCCATCCACGCCGTCCCATCACACACTCCCGGGGTCAGACACAGAGTGATTATTCTTCTACACGGTCCCATCAAACATTCCCGGGGTCAGAAACAGAGTGATTACTCCTCTACGCCGCCCCATCAAACTCTCCCGGGGTCAGACAGAGAGAGATTATTCCTCTACACCGTCCCATCAAACAATCCCCGTGTCAGACACAGATCATTATTCCTCTACAAGGTCTCATCAAACTCTTCCGTGGTCAGACACAGAGTGATTATTCCTCTACACGGTACCATCACACTCTCCCGTGGTCAGAAAAAGAGTGATTATTCCTCTACCAGGTCCCATCAAACACTCCCTGGGTCAGACACAGAGAGATTATTCCTCTACACGGTCCCATCAAACAATCCCGGTGTCAGACACAGATCATTATTCCTCTACAAGGTCTCATCAAACTCTTCCGTGGTCAGACACAGAGTGATTATTCCTCTACACGGTACCATCACACTCTCCCGGGGTCAGAAAAAGAGTGATTATTCCTCTACCAGGTCCCATCAAACACTCCCTGGGTCAGACACAGAGTGATTATTCCTCTACACGGTCCCATCATACAATCCCGGGGTCCGACACAGAGTGATTATTCCTCGACACCGCCCATCACACTCTCCCGGGGTCAGACACAGAGATATTATTCCTCTACACGGTCCCATCAAACAATCCCGGTGTCAGACACAGATCATTATTCCTCTACAAGGTCTCATCAAACTCTTCCGTGGTCAGACACAGAGTGATTATTCCTCTACACGGTACCATCACACTCTCCCGGTGTCAGACACAGGGTGAATCTCCTTCAATACTGTCCCATCAAACACTCCCGGGTTCAGACACAGAGTGAATCTCCATCCACGCCGTCCCATCACACACTCCCAGGGTCAGACACAGAGTGATTATTCTTCTACACGGTCCCATCAAACATTCCCGGGGTCAGAAACAGAGTGATTACTCCTCTTCGCCGCCCCATCAAACTCTCCCGGGGTCAGACAGAGAGAGATTATTCCTCTACACGGTCCCATCAAACAATCCCGGTGTCAGACACAGATCATTATTCCTCTACAAGGTCTCATCAAACTCTTCCGTGGTCAGACACAGAGTGATTATTCCTCTACACGGTACCATCACACTCTCCCGTGGTCAGAAAAAGAGTGATTATTCCTCTACCAGGTCCCATCAAACACTCCCTGGGTCAGACACAGAGAGATTATTCCTCTACACGGTCCCATCAAACAATCCCGGTGTCAGACACAGATCATTATTCCTCTACAAGGTCTCATCAAACTCTTCCGTGGTCAGACACAGAGTGATTATTCCTCTACACGGTACCATCACACTCTCCCGGTGTCAGACACAGGGTGAATCTCCTTCAACACTGTCCCATCAAACACTCCCGGGGTCAGACACAGAGTGAATCTCCCTACACGCCGTCCCATCACACACTCCCGGGGTCAGACACAGAGTGATTATTCCTCTACGCGGCCCCATCAAACTCTCCCGGGGTCAGACACAGAGAGATTATTCCTCTAAACGGTCCCATCAAACAATCCCGGTGTCAGACACAGATCATTATTCCTCTACAAGGTCTCATCAAACTCTTCCGTGGTCAGACACAGAGTGATTATTCATCTACACGGTACCATCACACTCTCCCGGTGTCAGACACAGGGTGAATCTCCTTCAACACTGTCCCATCAAACACTCCCGGGGTCAGACACAGAGTGAATCTCCCTCCACGACGTCCCATCACACACTCCCGGGGTCAGACACAGAAAGATTATTCTTCTACACGGTCCCATCAAACATTCCCGGGGTCAGAAACAGAGTGATTATTCCTCTACGCGGCCCCATCAAACTCTCCCGGGGTCAGACACAGAGAGATTATTCCTCTACACGGTCAAATCAAACAATCCCGGTGTCAGACACAGATCATTATTCCTCTACAAGGTCCCATCAAGCTCTCCTGGGTAAGACACAGAGTGATTATTCCACTACAAGGTCCCATCAAACACTCCCGGGGTCAGACACAGAGTGAATCTCAATCCACACCGTCCCATCACACTCTCCCGGGGTCAGACACAGAGAGATTATTCCTCTACACGGTCCCATCAAACAATCCCGGTGTCAGACACAGATCATTATTCCTCTACAAGGTCTCATCAAACTCTTCCGTGGTCAGACACAGAGTGATTATTCCTCTACACGGTACCATCACACTCTCCCGGTGTCAGACACAGGGTGAATCTCCTTCAACACTGTCCCATCAAACACTCCCGGGTTCAGACACAGAGTGAATCTCCATCCACGCCGTCCCATCACACACTCCCGGGGTCAGACACAGAGTGATTATTCTTCTACACGGTCCCATCAAACATTCCCGGGGTCAGAAACAGAGTGATTACTCCTCTACGCCGCCCCATCAAACTCTCCCGGGGTCAGACAGAGAGAGATTATTCCTCTACACCGTCCCATCAAACAATCCCCGTGTCAGACACAGATCATTATTCCTCTACAAGGTCTCATCAAACTCTTCCGTGGTCAGACACAGAGTGATTATTCCTCTACACGGTACCATCACACTCTCCCGTGGTCAGAAAAAGAGTGATTATTCCTCTACCAGGTCCCATCAAACACTCCCTGGGTCAGACACAGAGAGATTATTCCTCTACACGGTCCCATCAAACAATCCCGGTGTCAGACACAGATCATTATTCCTCTACAAGGTCTCATCAAACTCTTCCGTGGTCAGACACAGAGTGATTATTCCTCTACACGGTACCATCACACTCTCCCGGTGTCAGACACAGGGTGAATCTCCCTACACGCCGTCCCATCACACACTCCCGGGGTCAGACACAGAGTGATTATTCCTCTACGCGGCCCCATCAAACTCTCCCGGGGTCAGACACAGAGAGATTATTCCTCTAAACGGTCCCATCAAACAATCCCGGTGTCAGACACAGATAATTATTCCTCTACAAGGTCTCATCAAACTCTTCCGTGGTCAGACACAGAGTGATTATTCATCTACACGGTACCATCACACTCTCCCGGTGTCAGACACAGGGTGAATCTCCTTCAACACTGTCCCATCAAACACTCCCGGGATCAGACACAGAGTGAATCTCCCTCCACGCCGTCCCATCACACACTCCCGGGGTCAGACACAGAAAGATTATTCTTCTACACGGTCCCATCAAACATTCCCGGGGTCAGAAACAGAGTGATTATTCCTCTACGCGGCCCCATCAAACTCTCCCGGGGTCAGACACAGAGAGATTATTCCTCTACACGGTCAAATCAAACAATCCCGGTGTCAGACACAGATCATTATTCCTCTACAAGGTCCCATCAAGCTCTCCTGGGTAAGACACAGAGTGATTATTCCACTACAAGGTCCCATCAAACACTCCCGGGGTCAGACACAGAGTGAATCTCAATCCACACCGTCCCATCACACACTCCCGGGGTCAGACACAGAGAGATTATTCCTCTACACGGTACCATCAAACACTCCCGGGTTCAGACACAGAGAGATTATTCCTCTACACGGTCCCATCAAACACTCCGGGGGTCAGGCACAGAGTGAATCTCAATCCTCACCGTCCCGTCACACACTCCCGGGGTCAGACACAGAGAGATTATTCCTCCACACGGTACCATCAAACACTCCCGGGGTCAGACACAGAGTGAATCTCCCTCCACGCCGTCCCATCACACACTCCCGGGGTCCGACACAGAGTGATTATTCCTCTACAAGGCCACATCAAACTCTCCCGGGGTCAGACACAGAGTGATTATTCCTCTACACGGTCCCAGCAAACACTCCCGGGGTCAGACACAGACTGAATCTCCATCCACACCGTCCCGTCACAAACTCCCGGGGTCAGACACAGAGTGATTATTCCTCTACACCGCCCATCACACACTCCCGGGGTCAGACACAGACTGAATCTCCATCCACACGGTCCCATCACACAATCCCTGGGTCATACACAGAGGGATTATTCCTCAACACGGTCCCATCAAACACTGCCGGGGTCAGACACAGAGTGAATCTCCCTCCCCACAGTCCCAGCACACACTCCCGGGGTCAGACACAGAGTGATTATTCCTCTACACGGTCCCATCAAACACTGCCGGCGTCAGACACAGAGTGAATCTCCCTCCACACCGTCCCATCACACACTCCCGTTTTCAGACACAGAGTGATTATTCTCTCCACGGTCCCATCAAACACTCCCGGGGACAGACACAGAGTGATTATTCCTCTACACGGTACCATCAAACACTCCCGGGTTCAGACACAGAGAGATTATTCCTCTACACGTTCCCATCAAACACTCCGGGGGTCAGGCACAGAGTGAATCTCAATCCTCACCGTCCCGTCACACACTCCCGGGGTCAGACACAGAGAGATTATTCCTCCAAACGGTACCATCAACCACTCCCGGGGTCAGACACAGAGTGATTATTCCTCTACACGGTACCATCATACACTCCCGGTGTCAGACACAGTGTGAATCTCCTTCCACACCGTCCCATCACACTCTCCCGGGGTAAGACACAGAGTGATTATTCCTCTACAGGGTCCCATCAAACACTCCCGGGGTCAGACACAGAGTGAATCTCCCTCCACGCAGTCCCATCACAAACTCCCGGGGTCCGACACAGAGTGATTATTCCTCTACAAGGCCACATCAAACTCTCCCGGGGTCAGACACAGAGTGATTATTCCTCTACACGGTCCCATGAAACACTCCCGGGGTCGGACACAGAGTGAATCTCCCTCCCCACCGTCCCAGCACACACTCCCGGGGTCAGACACAGAGTGATTATTCCTCTACACGGTCCCATCAAACACTGCCGGCGTCAGACACAGAGTGAATCTCCCTCCACACCGTCCCATCACACACTCCCGTTTTCAGACACAGAGTGATTATTCTCTCCACGGTCCCATCAAACACTCCCGGGGTCAGACACAGAGTGATTATTGCTCTACACGGTCCCATCTCACACTCCCGGGGTCAGACACTGAGTGAATGTTCCTCTGCACCGCCCATCACACACTCCCTGGGTCAGACACAGAGTGAATCTCCCTGCAAATCGTCCCATCACACACTCCCGGAGTAACATACAGACTGAATCTCCCTCCACATCGTACCAACACACTCTCCCGTGTCAGACACAGACTGATTATTCCTCTACACGGTCCCATCATACAATCCCGGGGTCCGACACAGAGTGATTATTCCTCGACACCGCCCATCACACTCTCCCGGGGTCAGACACAGAGAGATTATTCCTCTACACGGTCCCATCAAACAATCCCGGTGTCAGACACAGATCATTATTCCTCTACAAGGTCTCATCAAACTCTTCCGTGGTCAGACACAGAGTGATTATTCCTCTACACGGTACCATCACACTCTCCCGGTGTCAGACACAGGGTGAATCTCCTTCAACACTGTCCCATCAAACACTCCCGGGTTCAGACACAGAGTGAATCTCCGTCCACACCGTCCCGTCACACACTCCCGGGTCAGACACAGACTGATTATTCCTCTACACGGTACCATCAAACACTCCCGGATTCAGACACAGAGTGAATTTATATCAACACCGTCCCATCATACACTCCCGGGGTCAGACACAGAGTGATTATTCCTCTACACGGTCCGACCAAACACTCCCGGGGTCAGCCACAGAGTGATTATTCCTCTACACCGCCCATACACACCCTCCCGGGGTCTGACACAGAGTGAATCTCCCTCCACACCGTCCCATCACACACTCCCTGGGTCAGACACAGATTGAATCTCCCTCCACACCGTCCCATCATACACTCCCGGGGTCAGACAGAGAGTGATTATTCCTCTACACGGTCCCATCAAACACTCCCGGGGTCAGACACAGAGTGATTATTCCTCTACTCGGCCCCATCAAACTCTCCCGGGGTCAGACACAGAGTGATTATTCCTCTACACGGTCCCATCAAACATTCCCGGGGTCAGAAACAGAGTGATTACTCCTCTACGCCGCCCCATCAAACTCTCCCGGGGTCAGACAGAGAGAGATTATTCCTCTACACGGTCCCATCAAACAATCCCGGTGTCAGACACAGATCATTATTCCTCTACAAGGTCTCATCAAACTCTTCCGTGGTCAGACACAGAGTGATTATTCCTCTACACTGTACCATCACACTCTCCCGTGGTCAGAAAAAGAGTGATTATTCCTCTACCAGGTCCCATCAAACACTCCCTGGGTCAGACACAGAGAGATTATTCCTCTACACGGTCCCATCAAACAATCCCGGTGTCAGACACAGATCATTATTCCTCTACAAGGTCTCATCAAACTCTTCCGTGGTCAGACACAGAGTGATTATTCCTCTACACGGTCCCATCAAACGATCCCGGTGGTCAGACACAGAGTGATTATTCCTATACACGGTACCATCAAACACTCCCAGGGTCAGGCAGAGAGTTATTATTCCTCTACACATTCCCATCAAAAACTCCCGGGTTCAGACGCAGAGTGAATCTCCCTCACACCGTCCCATCACACACTCCCGAGGTAAGACTCAGAGTGATTATTCCTCAACAAGGTCCCATCAAACACTACCGGGGACAGACACAGAGTGAATCTCAATTCACACCGTCCCATCACACACTCCCGGGGTCAGACACAGAGAGATTATTCCTCTACACGGTACCATCAAACACTCCCGGGGTCAGACACAGAGAGATTGTTCCTCTACACGGTCCCATCAAACATTCCCGGGGTCAGAAACAGAGTGATTATTCCTCTACGCGGCCCCATCAAACTCTCCCGGGGTCAGACACAGAGTGATTATTCCTCTACACGGTCCCATCAAACGATCCCGGTGGTCAGACACAGAGTGATTATTCCTATACACGGTACCATCAAACACTCCCAGGGTCAGGCAGAGAGTTATTATTCCTCTACACATTCCCATCAAAAACTCCCGGGTTCAGACGCAGAGTGAATCTCCCTCACACCGTCCCATCACACACTCCCGAGGTAAGACTCAGAGTGAGTATTCCTCAACAAGGTCCCATCAAACACTACCGGGGACAGACACAGAGTGAATCTCAATTCACACCGTCCCATCACACACTCCCGGGGTCAGACACAGAGAGATTATTCCTCTACACGGTACCATCAAACACTCCCGGGGTCAGACACAGAGAGATTGTTCCTCTACACGGTCCCATCAAACACTCCCGGTGTCAGACACAGAGTCATTATTCCTCTACAAGGTCACAACAAACACTTCCGTGGTCAGACACAGAGTGATTATTCCTCTACACGGCCCCATCAAACTCTCCCGGGGTCAGACACAGAGAGATTATTCCTCTACACGGTACCATCAAACACTCCCGGGGTCAGACACAGAGAGATTATTCCTCTACACGGACCCATCAAACACTCCCGGGGTCAGACACAGAGTGAATCTCAATCCTCACCGTCCCGTCACACACTCCCGGGTCAGACACAGAGAGATTATTCCTCCACACGGTACCATCAAACACTCCCGGGGTCAGACACATAGAGATTATTCCTCTACACGGTCCCATCAAACACTCCCGGGGTCAGACACAGAGTGATTATTCCACTACACCGTCCCATCACACACTCCCGAGGTAAGACTCAGAGTGATTATTCCTCAACAAGGTCCCATCAAACACTACCGGGGACAGACACAGTGTGAATCTCCTACCACACCGTTCCATCACACTCTCCCGGGGTAAGACACAGAGTGATTATTCCTCTACAGGGTCCCATCAAACACTCCCGGGTTCGGACACAGAGTGAATCTCCATCCACACCGTCCCGTCACAAACTCCCTGGGTCATACACAGAGGGATTATTCCTCAACACGGTCCCATCAAACACTGCCGGGGTCAGACACAGAGTGAATCTCCCTCCACACCGTCCCATCACACACTCCTGTTTTCAGACACAGAGTGATTATTCTTCTCGACGGTCCCATCAAACACTCCCGGGGTCAGACACAGAGTGATTATTGCTCTACACGGTCCCGTCTCACACTCCCGGGGTCAGACACAGAGTGAATATTCCTCTACACCGCCCATCACACACTCCCTGGGTCAGACACAGAGTGAATCTCCCTGCAAATCGTCCCATCACACACTCCCGGAGTAAGACACAGACTGAATCTCCCTCCACACCGTACCAACACACTCTCCCGGGTCAGACACAGACTGATTATTCCTCTACACGGTCCCATCATACAATCCCGGGGTCCGACACAGAGTGATTATTCCTCTTCACGGTCCAATCAAACACTCCCGGGGTCAGCCGCAGAGTGACTATTCCTCTACACCGCCCATCACACTCTCCCGGGGTTAGACACAGAGTGAATCTCCCTCCACACCGTCCCGTCACACACTCCCGTGGTCAGAAACAGAGTGATTATTCCTCTACCCGGTCCCATCAAACACTCCCGGGGTCAGACACAGAGTGAATCTCCCTCCACACCGTCCCATCACACAATCCCGTGGTCATGCACAGTGTGATTATTCCTCTACACGGTCCCATCAAACACTCCCGGGGTCAGACATAGACTGAATCACCCTCCACACCGTCCCATCACACACTCCCGTGATCAGACACAGAGTGATTAATCCTCTACACCGACGCATCACACACTCCCGTGATCAAACACAGAGTGATTATTCCACTACACGGTTCCATCGAACACTCCCGGGGTCAGAATCAGGGTGAATCTCCCTCCACACCGTCCCATCACACACTCCCGTGGTCAGACACAGAGTGATTATTGATCTACACGGTCCCATCAAACACACCCGGGGTCAGACACAGAGTGAATCTCCGTCCACACCGTCCCATCACACACTCCCGGGGTCAGACACAGAGTGATTATTCCTCGACACGGTCCCATCAAACACTCCCGGGTGTCAGACACAGAGCGATTATTCCTCTGCACTGTACCATCAAACACAACGTGGGTCAGACACTGAGTGAATCTCCGTCCACACCGTCCCATCACACACTCCCGGGGTCAGACACAGAGTGATTATTCCTCTACATGGTCCCATCAAACACTCCCGGGGTCAGACACAGTGTGAATCTCCCTCCACGCCGTCCCATCACTCACTCCCGGGGTCAGACACAGAGTGATTATTCCTCTACACGGTACCATCAAACACTCCCGGGGTCAGACACTGACTGATTATTCCTTTACACGGTCCCATCAAACACTCCCGGTGTCAGACACAGAATGAATTTATATCCACACCGTGCCATCAAACACTCCCGGGGTTAGACACAGAGTGATTATTCCTCTACACGGTCCCATCACACACTTCCGGGGTCAGACACAGAGTGAATCTCAATCCTCACTGTCCCATCACACACTCCCGGGGTCAGACACAGAGAGATTATTCCTCTACACGGTACCATCAAACACTCCCGGGGACAGACACAGAGAGATTATTAATCTACACGGTCCCATCAAACACTGCCGGTGTCAGACACAGTGTCATTATTTCTCTACAAGGTCTCATCAAACTCTTCCGTGGTCAGAGACAGGGTGATTATTCCTCTACACGGTACCATCACACTCTCCCGGTGTCAGACACAGGGTGAATCTCCTTCAACACTGTCCCATCACACTCTGCCGGGGTCAGACACACAGTGATTATTCCTCTACACGGTCCCATCAAACAATCCCGGGGTCAGACACAGTGTGAATCTCCCTCCACGCCGTCCCATCACACACTCCCGGCGTCAGACACAGAGTGATTATTCCTCTACGCAGTCCCATCAAACATTCCCGTGGTCAGAAACTGAGTGATTATTCCTCTACGTGGCCCCATCAAACTCTCCCGTGGTCAGACACAGAGTGAACCTCCCTCCACGCCGTCCCATCACACACTCCCGGGGTCAGACACAGACTGATTATTCCTCTACACGGTCCCATCATACAATCCCGGGGTCCGACACAGAGTGATTATTCCTCTTCACGGCCCAATCAAACACTCCCGGGGTCAGCCGCAGAGTGACTATTCCTCTACACCGCCCATCACACTCTTCCGGGGTTAGACACAGAGTGAATCTCCCTCCACACCGTCCCGTCACACACTCCCGTGGTCAGAAACAGAGTGATTATTCCTCTACCCGGTCCCATCAAACACTCCCGGGGTCAGACACAGAGTGAATCTCCCTCCACACCGTCCCATCACACAATCCCGTGGTCATGCACAGTGTGATTATTCCTCTACACGGTCCCATCAAACACTCCCGGGGTCAGACATAGACTGAATCACCCTCCACACCGTCCCATCACACACTCCCGTGATCAGACACAGAGTGATTAATCCTCTACACCGACGCATCACACACTCCCGTGATCAAACACAGAGTGATTATTCCTCTACACGGTTCCATCGAACACTCCCGGGGTCAGAATCAGGGTGAATCTCCCTCCACACCGTCCCATCACACACTCCCGCGGTCAGACACAGAGTGATTATTGATCTACACGGTCCCATCAAACACACCCGGGGTCAGACACAGAGTGAATCTCCGTCCACACCGTCCCATCACACACTCCCGGGGTCAGACACAGAGTGATTATTCCTCGACACGGTCCCATCAAACACTCCCGGGTGTCAGACACAGAGCGATTATTCCTCTGCACTGTACCATCAAACACAACGTGGGTCAGACACTGAGTGAATCTCCGTCCACACCGTCCCATCACACACTCCCGGGGTCAGACACAGAGTGATTATTCCTCTACATGGTCCCATCAAACACTCCCGGGGTCAGACACAGTGTGAATCTCCCTCCACGCCGTCCCATCACTCACTCCCGGGGTCAGACACAGAGTGATTATTCCTCTACACGGTACCATCAAACACTCCCGGGGTCAGACACTGACTGATTATTCCTTTACACGGTCCCATCAAACACTCCCGGTGTCAGACACAGAATGAATTTATATCCACACCGTGCCATCAAACACTCCCGGGGTTAGACACAGAGTGATTATTCCTCTACACGGTCCCATCACACACTTCCGGGGTCAGACACAGAGTGAATCTCAATCCTCACTGTCCCATCACACACTCCCGGGGTCAGACACAGAGAGATTATTCCTCTACACGGTACCATCAAACACTCCCGGGGACAGACACAGAGAGATTATTAATCTACACGGTCCCATCAAACACTGCCGGTGTCAGACACAGTGTCATTATTTCTCTACAAGGTCTCATCAAACTCTTCCGTGGTCAGAGACAGGGTGATTATTCCTCTACACGGTACCATCACACTCTCCCGGTGTCAGACACAGGGTGAATCTCCTTCAACACTGTCCCATCACACTCTGCCGGGGTCAGACACACAGTGATTATTCCTCTACACGGTCCCATCAAACAATCCCGGGGTCAGACACAGTGTGAATCTCCCTCCACGCCGTCCCATCACACACTCCCGGCGTCAGACACAGAGTGATTATTCCTCTACGCAGTCCCATCAAACATTCCCGTGGTCAGAAACTGAGTGATTATTCCTCTACGTGGCCCCATCAAACTCTCCCGTGGTCAGACACAGAGTGAACCTCCCTCCACGCCGTCCCATCACACACTCCCAGGGTCAGACACAGAGTAATTATTCCTCTACACGGTCCCATCAAACATTCCCGTGGTCAGAAACAGAGTGATTATTCCTCTACGCGGCCACATCAAACTCTCCCGGGGTCAGACACAGAGTGAATCTCAATGCTCACCGTCCAATCACACACTCCCGGGGTCAGACACAGAGAGATTATTCCTCTACACGGTACCATCAAACACTGCCGGGGTCAGACACAGAGTGAATCTCCCTCCACACCGTCCCATCACACACTTCCGGGGTAAGACACAGACTGAATCTCCCTCCACACCGTACCAACACAATCTCCCGGGTCAGACACAGACTGATTATTCCTCTACACGGTCCCATCACACACTCCCAGGGACAGACACAGACTGAATCTCCCTCCACACCGTCCCATCATACAATCCCGGGGTCAGGCACAGAGTGATTATTCCTCTACACGGTCCCATCAAACACACCCGGGGACAGACACAGAGTCATCATTCCTCTACACGGTCACATCAAACTCTTCCGGGGTCAGACACAGAGTGATTAGTCCTCTACACGGTACCATCACACACTCCCGGTGTCAGACAGAGTGTGAATCTCCCTCCACATCGTACCAACACTCTCTCCCGGGTCAGACACAGACTGATTATTCCTCTACACGGTCCCATCACACACTCCCGGGGTCAGACACAGACTGAATCTTCCTCCACACCGTCCCATCACACACTCCCGTTTTCAGACACAGAGTGATTATTCCTCTACACGGTCCCATCAAACATTCCCGGGGTCAGAAACAGAGTGATTATTCCTCTACGCGGCCCCATCAAACTCTCCCGGGGTCAGACACAAAGAGAATCTCAATGCTCACCGTCCAATCACCCACTCCCGTGGTCAGACACAGAGAGATTATTCCTCTACACGGTACCATCAAACACTCCCGGGGTCAGACACAGAGTGATTATTCCTCTTCAAGGTCCCATCAAACGCTCCCGTGTGTCAGACACAGTGTGATTATTCCGCTACACGGTCCCATGAAACACTCCCGGGTTCAGGCACAGAGTGAATCTCCATCCACAACGTCCCGTCACAAACTCCCAAGGTCAGACACAGAGTGATTCTTCCTCTACACCGCCCATCACACACTCCCGGGGTCAGACACAGAGTGAATCTCCCTCCACACGGTCCCATCACACACTCCCTGGGTCATACCCAGAGGGATTATTCCTCAACACGGTCCCATCAAACAATGCCGGGGACAGACACAGAGTGAATCTCCCTCCACACCGTCCAATCACACACTCCAGGGGTCAGACACAGAGTGATTATTCCTCTACAAGGTCCCATCAAACACTGCCGGGGTCAGACACAGAATGAATTTATATCCACACCGTTCCATCATACACTCCCGGGGTCAGACACAGAGTGATTATTCCTCTACACGGTCCCATCACACACTTCCGGGGTCAGTCACAGAGTGAATCTCAATTCTCACC
The DNA here is from genome assembly GCF_030144855.1 of Hypanus sabinus. NCBI lineage: Eukaryota > Metazoa > Chordata > Chondrichthyes > Myliobatiformes > Dasyatidae > Hypanus > Hypanus sabinus. Next base: position 579,785 of record NW_026780341.1, on the reverse strand, counting down.
GTCCCATCACACACTCCCGGGGTCAGACACAGAGAGATTATTCCTCTACACGGTACCATCAAACACTCCCGGGGACAGACACAGAGAGATTATTCCTCTACACTGTCCCATCAAACACTGCCGGTGTCAGACACAGAGTCATTATTTCTCTACAAGGTCTCATCAAACTCTTCCGTGGTCAGAGACAGAGTGATTATTCCTCTACACGGTACCATCACACTCTCCCGGTGTCAGACACAGGGTGAATCTCCTTCAACACTGTCCCATCACACTCTGCCGGGGTCAGACACACAGTGATTATTCCTCTACACGGTCCCATCAAACACTCCCGGGGTCAGACACAGAGTAATCATTCCTCTACAAGGTCACATCAAACTCTTCCGGGGTCAGACACAGAGTGATTATTCCTCTACACGGTACCATCACACACTCCCGGTGTCAGACACAGTGTGAATCTCCTTCCACACCGCCCCATCACTCTCTCTCGGGGTAAGACACAGACTGAATCTCCCTCCACACCATCCCATTATACAATCCCGGGGTCAGGCACAGAGTGATTATTCCTCTACACGGTCCCATCAAACATTCCCGGGGTCAGAAACAGAGTGATTATTCCTCTACGCGGCCCCATCAAACTCTCCCGGGGTCAGACACAAAGTGAATCTCAATGCTCACCGTCCAATCACACACTCCCGGGGTCAGACACAGAGAGATTATTCCTCTACACGGTACCATCAAACACTCCCGGCGTCAGACACAGAGTGATTATTCCTCTACAAGGTCCCATCAAACGCTCCCGTGTGTCAGACACAGAGTGATTATTCCTCTACACGGTCCCATGAAACACTCCCGGGTTCAGACACAGAGTGAATCTCCATCCACAACGTCCCGTCACAAACTCCCGGGGTCAGACACAGAGTGATTATTCCTCTACACCGCCCATCACACAGTCCCGGTGTCAGACACAGAGTGAATCTCCCTCCACACGGTCCCATCACACACTCCCTGGGTCATACACAGAGGGATTATTCCTCAACACGGTCCAATCAAACAATGCCGGGGACAGACACAGAGTGAATCTCCCTCCACACCGTCCCATCACACACTCCAGGGGTCAGACACAGAATGAATTTATATCCACACCGTGCCATCATACACTCCCGGGGTCAGACACAGAGTGATTATTCCTCTACACGGTCCCATCACACACTTCCGGGGTCAGACACAGAGTGAATCTCAATCCTCACCGTCCCATCAAACACTCCCGGGGTCAGACACAGAGAGATTATTCCTCTACACGGTACCATCAAACACTCCCGGGGACAGACACAGAGAGATTATTCCTCTACACGGTCCCATCAAACACTGCCGGTGTCAGACACAGAGTCATTATTTCTCTACAAGGTCTCATCAAACTCTCCCGGGGTCAGACACAGAGTGAATCTCAATGCTCACCGTCCAATCACACACTCCCGGGGTCAGACACAGAGAGATTATTCCTCTACACGGTACCATCAAACACTGCCGGGGTCAGACACAGAGTGAATCTCCCTCCACACCGTCCCATCACACACTTCCGGGGTAAGACACAGACTGAATCTCCCTCCACACCGTACCAACACAATCTCCCGGGTCAGACACAGACTGATTATTCCTCTACACGGTCCCATCACACACTCCCAGGGACAGACACAGACTGAATCTCCCTCAACACCGTCCCATCATACAATCCCGGGGTCAGGCACAGAGTGATTATTCCTCTACACGGTCCCATCAAACATTCCCGGGGTCAGAAACAGAGTGATTATTCCTCTACGCGGCCCCATCAAACTCTCCCGGGGTCAGACACAAAGAGAATCTCAATGCTCACCGTCCAATCACCCACTCCCGTGGTCAGACACAGAGAGATTATTCCTCTACACGGTACCATCAAACACTCCCGGGGTCAGACACAGAGTGATTATTCCTCTTCAAGGTCCCATCAAACGCTCCCGTGTGTCAGACACAGTGTGATTATTCCGCTACACGGTCCCATGAAACACTCCCGGGTTCAGGCACAGAGTGAATCTCCATCCACAACGTCCCGTCACAAACTCCCAAGGTCAGACACAGAGTGATTCTTCCTCTACACCGCCCATCACACACTCCCGGGGTCAGACACAGAGTGAATCTCCCTCCACACGGTCCCATCACACACTCCCTGGGTCATACCCAGAGGGATTATTCCTCAACACGGTCCCATCAAACAATGCCGGGGACAGACACAGAGTGAATCTCCCTCCACACCGTCCCATCACACACTCCAGGGGTCAGACACAGAGTGATTATTCCTCTACAAGGTCCCATCAAACACTGCCGGGGTCAGACACAGAATGAATTTATATCCACACCGTTCCATCATACACTCCCGGGGTCAGACACAGAGTGATTATTCCTCTACACGGTCCCATCACACACTTCCGGGGTCAGTCACAGAGTGAATCTCAATTCTCACCGTCCCATCACACACTCCCGGGGTCAGACACAGAGAGATTATTCCTCTACACGGTACCATCAAACACTCCCGGGGACAGACACAGAGAGATTATTCCTCTACACGGTCCCATCAAACACTGCCGGTGTCAGACACAGAGTCATTATTTCTCTACAAGGTCTCATCAAACTCTTCCGTGGTCAGAGACAGAGTGATTATTCCTCTACACGGTACCATCACACTCTCCCGGTGTCAGACACAGGGTGAATCTCCTTCAACACTGTCCCATCACACTCTGCCGGGGTCAGACACACAGTGATTATTCCTCTACACGGTCCCATCAAACACTCCCGGGGTCAGACACAGAGTAATCATTCCTCTACAAGGTCACATCAAACTCTTCCGGGGTCAGACACAGAGTGATTATTCCTCTACACGGTACCATCACACACTCCCGGTGTCAGACACAGTGTGAATCTCCTTCCACACCGTCCCATCACTCTCTCTCGGGGTAAGACACAGACTGAATCTCCCTCCACACCATCCCATTATACAATCCCGGGGTCAGACACAGAGTGATTATTCCTCTACACGGTCCCATCAAACATTCCCGGGGTCAGAAACAGAGTGATTATTCCTCTACGCGGCCCCATCAAACTCTCCCGGGGTCAGACACAAAGTGAATCTCAATGCTCACCGTCCAATCACACACTCCCGGGGTCAGACACAGAGAGATTATTCCTCTACACGGTACCATCAAACACTCCCGGCGTCAGACACAGAGTGATTATTCCTCTACAAGGTCCCATCAAACGCTCCCGTGTGTCAGACACAGAGTGATTATTCCTCTACACGGTCCCATGAAACACTCCCGGGTTCAGACACAGAGTGAATCTCCATCCACAACCTCCCGTCACAAACTCCCGGGGTCAGACACAGAGTGATTATTCCTCTACACCGCCCATCACACAGTCCCGGTGTCAGACACAGAGTGAATCTCCCTCCACACGGTCCCATCACACACTCCCTGGGTCATACACAGAGGGATTATTCCTCAACACGGTCCAATCAAACAATGCCGGGGACAGACACAGAGTGAATCTCCCTCCACACCGTCCCATCACACACTCCAGGGGTCAGACACAGAATGAATTTATATCCACACCGTGCCATCATACACTCCCGGGGTCAGACACAGAGTGATTATTCCTCTACACGGTCCCATCACACACTTCCGGGGTCAGACACAGAGTGAATCTCAATCCTCACCGTCCCATCAAACACTCCCGGGGTCAGACACAGAGAGATTATTCCTCTACACGGTACCATCAAACACTCCCGGGGACAGACACAGAGAGATTATTCCTCTACACGGTCCCATCAAACACTGCCGGTGTCAGACACAGAGTCATTATTTCTCTACAAGGTCTCATCAAACTCTCCCGGGGTCAGACACAGAGTGAATCTCAATGCTCACCGTCCAATCACACACTCCCGGGGTCAGACACAGAGAGATTATTCCTCTACACGGTACCATCAAACACTGCCGGGGTCAGACACAGAGTGAATCTCCCTCCACACCGTCCCATCACACACTTCCGGGGTAAGACACAGACTGAATCTCCCTCCACACCGTACCAACACAATCTCCCGGGTCAGACACAGACTGATTATTCCTCTACACGGTCCCATCACACACTCCCAGGGACAGACACAGACTGAATCTCCCTCCACACCGTCCCATCATACAATCCCGGGGTCAGGCACAGAGTGATTATTCCTCTACACGGTCCCATCAAACACACCCGGGGACAGACAAAGAGTCATCATTCCTCTACACGGTCACATCAAACTCTTCCGGGGTCAGACACAGAGTGATTAGTCCTCTACACGGTACCATCACACACTCCCGGTGTCAGACAGAGTGTGAATCTCCTTCCACACCGTCCCATCACACTCTCCCGGGGTAAGACACAGACTGAATCTCCCTCCACACCATCCCATCATACAATCCCTGGGTCAGACACAGAGTGATTATTCCTCTACACGGTCCCATCAAACATTCCCGGGGTCAGAAACAGAGTGATTATTCCTCAACGCGGCCCCATCAAACTCTCCCGGGGTCAGACACAAAGAGAATCTCAATGCTCACCGTCCAATCACCCACTCCCGTGGTCAGACACAGAGAGATTATTCCTCTACACGGTACCATCAAACACTCCCGGGGTCAGACACAGAGTGATTATTCCTCTTCAAGGTCCCATCAAACGCTCCCGTGTGTCAGACACAGTGTGATTATTCCGCTACACGGTCCCATGAAACACTCCCGGGTTCAGGCACAGAGTGAATCTCCATCCACAACGTCCCGTCACAAACTCCCAAGGTCAGACACAGAGTGATTCTTCCTCTACACCGCCCATCACACACTCCCGGGGTCAGACACAGAGTGAATCTCCCTCCACACGGTCCCATCACACACTCCCTGGGTCATACCCAGAGGGATTATTCCTCAACACGGTCCCATCAAACAATGCCGGGGACAGACACAGAGTGAATCTCCCTCCACACCGTCCCATCACACACTCCAGGGGTCAGACACAGAGTGATTATTCCTCTACAAGGTCCCATCAAACACTGCCGGGGTCAGACACAGAATGAATTTATATCCACACCGTTCCATCATACACTCCCGGGGTCAGACACAGAGTGATTATTCCTCTACACGGTCCCATCACACACTTCCGGGGTCAGTCACAGAGTGAATCTCAATTCTCACCGTCCCATCACACACTCCCGGGGTCAGACACAGAGAGATTATTCCTCTACACGGTACCATCAAACACTCCCGGGGACAGACACAGAGAGATTATTCCTCTACACGGTCCCATCAAACACTGCCGGTGTCAGACACAGAGTCATTATTTCTCTACAAGGTCTCATCAAACTCTTCCGTGGTCAGAGACAGAGTGATTATTCCTCTACACGGTACCATCACACTCTCCCGGTGTCAGACACAGGGTGAATCTCCTTCAACACTGTCCCATCACACTCTGCCGGGGTCAGACACACAGTGATTATTCCTCTACACGGTCCCATCAAACACTCCCGGGGTCAGACACAGAGTCATCATTCCTCTACAAGGTCACATCAAACTCTTCCGGGGTCAGACACAGAGTGATTATTCCTCTACACGGTACCATCACACACTCCCGGTGTCAGACACAGTGTGAATCTCCTTCCACACCGTCCCATCACTCTCTCTCGGGGTAAGACACAGACTGAATCTCCCTCCACACCATCCCATTATACAATCCCGGGGTCAGACACAGAGTGATTATTCCTCTACACGGTCCCATCAAACATTCCCGGGGTCAGAAACAGAGTGATTATTCCTCTACGCGGCCCCATCAAACTCTCCCGGGGTCAGACACAAAGTGAATCTCAATGCTCACCGTCCAATCACACACTCCCGGGGTCAGACACAGAGAGATTATTCCTCTACACGGTACCATCAAACACTCCCGGCGTCAGACACAGAGTGATTATTCCTCTACAAGGTCCCATCAAACGCTCCCGTGTGTCAGACACAGAGTGATTATTCCTCTACACGGTCCCATGAAACACTCCCGGGTTCAGACACAGAGTGAATCTCCATCCACAACGTCCCGTCACAAACTCCCGGGGTCAGACACAGAGTGATTATTCCTCTACACCGCCCATCACACAGTCCCGGTGTCAGACACAGAGTGAATCTCCCTCCACACGGTCCCATCACACACTCCCTGGGTCATACACAGAGGGATTATTCCTCAACACGGTCCAATCAAACAATGCCGGGGACAGACACAGAGTGAATCTCCCTCCACACCGTCCCATCACACACTCCAGGGGTCAGACACAGAATGAATTTATATCCACACCGTGCCATCATACACTCCCGGGGTCAGACACAGAGTGATTATTCCTCTACACGGTCCCATCACACACTTCCGGGGTCAGACACAGAGTGAATCTCAATCCTCACCGTCCCATCAAACACTCCCGGGGTCAGACACAGAGAGATTATTCCTCTACACGGTACCATCAAACACTCCCGGGGACAGACACAGAGAGATTATTCCTCTACACGGTCCCATCAAACAATGCCGGTGTCAGACACAGAGTCATTACTTCTCTACAAGGTCTCATCAAACTCTTCCGTGGTCAGAGACAGAGTGATTATTCCTCTACACGGTAGCATCACCCTCTCCCGGTGTCAGACACAGGGTGAATCTCCTTCAACACTGTCCCATCACACACTCCCGGGGTCAGACACAGAGTGATTATTCCTCTACACGGTCCCATCAAACACTCCCGGGGTCAGACACAGTGTGAATCTCCCTCCACGCCGTCCCATCACACACTCCCGGCGTCAGACACAGAGTGATTATTCCTCTACGCAGTCCCATCAAACATTCCCTGGGTCAGAAACAGATTGATTATTCCTCTACGTGGCGCCATCAAACTCTCCCGTGGTTAGACACAGAGTGAACCTCCCTCCACGCCGTCCCATCACACACTCCCGGGGTCAGACACAGAGTAATTATTCCTCTACACGGTCCCATCAAACATCCCCGGGGTCAGAAACAGAGTGATTATTCCTCTACGCGGCCCCATCAAACTCTCCCGGGGTCAGACACAGAGTGAATCTCAATGCTCACCGTCCAATCACACACTCCCGGGGTCAGACAGAGAGATTATTCCTCTACACGGTACCATCAAACACTGCCGGGGTCAGACACAGAGTGAATCTCCCTCCACACCGTCCCATTACACACTCCCGGGGTAAGACACAGACTGAATCTCCCTCCACACCGTACCAACACAATCTCCCGGGTCAGACACAGACTGATTATTCCTCTACACGGTCCCATCACACACTCCCGGGGACAGACACAGACTTAATCTCCCTCCACACCGTCCCATCATACAATCCCGGGGTCAGGCACAGAATGATTATTCCTCTACACGGTCCCATCAAACACTCCCGGGGTCAGACACAGAGTCATCATTCCTCTACACGGTCACATCAAACTCTTCCGGGGTCAGACACAGAGTGATTATTCCTCTACACGTTACCATCACACACTCCCGGTGTCAGACACAGTGTGAATCTCCTTCCACACCGTCCCATCACACTCTCCCGGGGTAAGACACAGAGAGATTATCCCTCTACACGGTACCATCAAACACTCCCGGGGTCAGACACAGATTCATCATTCCTCTACGCGCCCCCATCAAACTCTCCTGGGGTCAGACACAAAGTGAATCTCAATGCTCACCGTCCAATCACACACTCCCGGGGTCAGACACAGAGAGATTATTCCTCTACACGGTACCATCAAACACTCCCGGGGTCAGACACAGAGTGATTATTCCTCTACAAGGTCCCATCAAACGCTCCCGTGTGTCAGACACAGAGTGATTATTCCTCTACACGGTCCCATGAAACACTCCCGGGTTCAGACACAGAGTGAATCTCCATCCACAACGTCCCATCACACACTCCCGGGGTCAGACACAGAGTGAATCTCCCTCCACACGGTCCCATCACACACTCCCTGGGTCATACACAGAGGGATTATTCCTCAACACGTTCCCATCAAACAATGCCGGCGTCAGACACAGAGAGAATCTTCCTCCACACCGTCCCATCACACACTCCCGTTTTCAGACACAGAGTGATTATTCTTCTCCACGGTCCCATCAAACAATCCCGGGGTCAGACACAGAGTGATTATTGCTCTACACGGTCCCATCTCACACTCCCGGGGTCAGACGCAGAGTGAATCTCCCTGCAAATCGTCCCATCACACACTCCCGGGGTAAGACACAGACTGAATCTCCCTCCACATCGTACCAACACACTCTCCCGGGTCAGACACAGACTGATTATTCCTCTACACGGTCCCATCACACACTCCCGGGGTCAGACACAGACTGAATCTCCCTCCACACCATCCCATCATACAATCCCGGGGTCAGACACAGAGTGATTATTCCTCTGCACGGTCCCATCAAACATTCCCGGGGTCAGAAACAGAGTGATTATTCCTCTACGCTGCCCCATCAAACTCTCCCGGGGTCAGAGTCAGAGTGAATCTCAATGCTCACCGTCCAATCACACACTCTCGGGGTCAGACACAGAGAGATTATTCCTCTACACGGTACCATCAAACACTGCCGGGGTCAGACACAGAGTGAATCTCCCTCCACACCGTCCCATCACACACTCCCGGGGTAAGACACAGACTGAAACTCCCTCCACACCGTACCAACACACTATCCCGGGTCAGACACAGACTGATTATTCCTCTACACGGTCACATCAAACTCTTCCGGGGTCAGACACAGAGTGATTATTCCTCTACACGGTACCATCACACACTCCCGGTGTCAGACACAGTGTGAATCTCCTTCCACAACGTCCCATCACACTCTCCCGGGGTAAGACACAGAGTGAATCTCCCTGCAAATCGTCCCATCACACACTCCCGGGGTAAGACACAGACTGAATCTCCCTCCACACCGTACCAACACACTCTCCCGGGTCAGACACAGACTGATTATTCCTCTACACGGTCCCATCACACACTCCCGGGGTAAGACACAGACTGAATCTCCCTCCACACCGTACCAACACACTCTCCCGGGTCAGACACAGACTGATTATTCCTCTACACCGTCCCATCATACAACCCCGGGGTCAGACACAGAGTGATTATTCCTCTACACTGTCCCATCAAACACTCCCGGGGTCAGACACAGAGTGAATCTCCCTCCACGCCGTCCCATCACACTCTCCCGGGGTAAGACACAGAGAGATTATCCCTCTACACGGTACCATCAAACACTCCCGGGGTCAGACACAGATTCATCATTCCTCTACGCGCCCCCATCAAACTCTCCTGGGGTCAGACACAAAGTGAATCTCAATGCTCACCGTCCAATCACACACTCCCGGGGTCAGACACAGAGAGATTATTCCTCTACACGGTACCATCAAACACTCCCGGGGTCAGACACAGAGTGATTATTCCTCTACAAGGTCCCATCAAACGCTCCCGTGTGTCAGACACAGAGTGATTATTCCTCTACACGGTCCCATGAAACACTCCCGGGTTCAGACACAGAGTGAATCTCCATCCACAACGTCCCATCACACACTCCCGGGGTCAGACACAGAGTGAATCTCCCTCCACACGGTCCCATCACACACTCCCTGGGTCATACACAGAGGGATTATTCCTCAACACGTTCCCATCAAACAATGCCGGCGTCAGACACAGAGAGAATCTTCCTCCACACCGTCCCATCACACACTCCCGTTTTCAGACACAGAGTGATTATTCTTCTCCACGGTCCCATCAAACAATCCCGGGGTCAGACACAGAGTGATTATTGCTCTACACGGTCCCATCTCACACTCCCGGGGTCAGACGCAGAGTGAATCTCCCTGCAAATCGTCCCATCACACACTCCCGGGGTAAGACACAGACTGAATCTCCCTCCACATCGTACCAACACACTCTCCCGGGTCAGACACAGACTGATTATTCCTCTACACGGTCCCATCACACACTCCCGGGGTCAGACACAGACTGAATCTCCCTCCACACCATCCCATCATACAATCCCGGGGTCAGACACAGAGTGATTATTCCTCTGCACGGTCCCATCAAACATTCCCGGGGTCAGAAACAGAGTGATTATTCCTCTACGCTGCCCCATCAAACTCTCCCGGGGTCAGAGACAGAGTGAATCTCAATGCTCACCGTCCAATCACACACTCCCGGGGTCAGAAACAGAGAGATTATTCCTCTACACGGTACCATCAAACACTGCCGGGGTCAGACACAGAGTGAATCTCCCTCCACACCGTCCCATCACACACTCCCGGGGTAAGACACAGACTGAAACTCCCTCCACACCGTACCAACACACTATCCCGGGTCAGACACAGACTGATTATTCCTCTACACGGTCACATCAAACTCTTCCGGGGTCAGACACAGAGTGATTATTCCTCTACACGGTACCATCACACACTCCCGGTGTCAGACACAGAGTGATTATTCCTCTACAAGTCCCCATCAAACTCTCCCGGGGTCAGACACAGAGTGATTATTCCTCTACACGGTCCCATCAAACACTCCCGGGGTCAGACACAGAGTGAAGCTCCCTCCACACCGTCCCATCACACACTCCCGGGGTCAGACACAGAGTGATTATTCCTCTACACGGTCCCATCAAACACTCCCGGGGTCAGACACAGAGTGAATCTCCCTCCACACCGTCCCATCATACACTCCGGTGGTCAGTCAAAGAGTGAATCTCCCTCCACACCGTCCCGTCACAAACTCCCTGGGTCAGACACAGAGTGATTATACCTCTACACCGCCCATCACACACTCCCGGGGTCCGACACAGAGTGAATCTCCCTCCACACGGTCCCATCACACACTCCCAGGGTCATACACAGAGTGATTATTCCTCTACACGGTCCCATCAAACACTGCCGGGGTCAGACACAGAGTGAATCTTCCTCCACACCGTCCCATCACACACTCCCGTTTTCAGACACAGAGTGATTATTCTTCTCCACGGTCCCATCAAACACTCCCGGGGTCAGACACAGAGTGAACTTTCCTCTACACCGCCCATCACACACTCCCTGGGTCAGACACAGAGTGAATCTCCCTGCAAATCGTCCCATCACACACTCCCGGGGTAAGACACAGACTGAATCTCCCTCCACATCGTACCAACACACTCTCCCGGGTCAGACACAGACTGATTATTCCTCTACACGGTCCCATCACACACTCCCGGGGTCAGACACAGACTGAATCTCCCTCCACACCATCCCATCATACAATCCCGCGGTCAGACACAGAGTGATTATTCCTCTACACGGTCCCATCATACACTCCCGGGGTCAGACACAGAGTGAATCTCCCTCCACACCGTCCGATTACACACTCCCGTGGTCAGACACAGTGTGATTATTCCTCTACACGGTCCCATCAAACACTCCCGGGGTCAGACATAGACTGAATCTCCCTCCACAGCGTCCCATCACACACTGCCGTGATCAGACACAGAGTGATTAATCCTCTACACTGACGCATCACACACTTCCGTGGTCAAACACAGAGTGATTATTCCTCTACCCGGTTCCATCGAACACTCCCGGGGTCAGAATCAGGGTGAATCTCCCTCCACACCGTCCCATCACACACTCCCGGGGTCAGACACAGAGTGATTTTTGATCTTCACGGTCCCATCAAACACTCCCGGCTGTCAGACACAGAGCGATTATTCCTCTGCACTGTACCATCAAACACAACGTGGGTCAGACACAGTGATTATTCCTCTACACGGTCCGATCAAACACTCCCGGGGTCAGACACAGAGTGAATCTCCCTCCACGCCATCCCATCACTCACTCCCGGGGTCAGACACAGAGTGATTATTCCTCTACACGGGACCATCAAACACTCCAGGGGTCAGACACAGAGTGAATCTCCCTGCAAATCGTCCCATCACACACTCCCGGGGTAAGACACAGACTGAATCTCCCTCCACATCGTACCAACACTCTCTCCCGGGTCAGACACAGACTGATTATTCCTCTACACGGTCCCATCACACACTCCCGGGGACAGACACAGACTGAATCTCCCTCCACACCATCCCATCATACAATCCCGGGGTCAGACACGGAGGGATTATTCCTCTACACTGCCTATCGAACACTCCCGGGGTCAGACACAGAGTGAAGCTCCCTCCACACCGACCCATCACACACTCCCGGGGTCAGACACAGAGTGAATCTCCCTCCACACCGTCCCATCATACACTCCGGTGGTCAGACAAAGAGTGAATCTCCCTCCACACCGTCCCGTCACAAACTCCCGGGGTCAGTCACAGAGTGATTATACCTCTACACCGCCCATCACACACTCCCGGGGTCCGACACAGAGTGAATCTCCCTCCACACGGTCCCATCACACACTCCCTGGGTCATACACAGAGTGATTATTCCTCTACACGGTCCCATCAAACACTGCCGGGGTCAGACACAGAGTGAATCTTCCTCCACACCGTCCCATCACACACTCCCGTTTTCAGACACAGAGTGATTATTCCTCTCCACGGTACCATCAAACACTCCCGGGGTCAGACACAGAGTGAATTTTCCTCTACACCGCCCATCACACACTCCCTGGGTCAGACACAGAGTGAATCTCCCTGTAAATCGTCCCATCACACACTCCCGGGGTAAGACACAGACTGAATCTCCCTCCACATCGTACCAACACACTCTCCCGGGTCAGACACAGACTGATTATTCCTCTACACGGTCCCATCACACACTCCCGGGGTCAGACACAGACTGAATCTCTCTCCAAACCATCCCATCATACAATCCCGCGGTCAGACACAGAGTGATTATTTCTCTACCCGGTTCCATCGAACACTCCCGGGGTCAGAATCAGGGTGAATCTCCCTCCACACCGTCCCATCACACACTCCCGGGGTCAGACACAGAGTGATTTTTGATCTTCACGGTCCCATCAAACACTCCGGGGTCAGACACAGAGTGAATCTCCGTCCACACCGTCCCATCACACACTCCCGGGGTCAGACACAGAGTGATTATTCCTCTACACGGTCCCATCAAACACTCCCGGGTGTCAGACACAGAGCGATTATTCCTCTGCACTGTACCATCAAACACTACGTGGGTCAGACACAGTGATTATTCCTCTACACGGTCCCATCAAACACTCCCGGGGTCAGACACAGAGTGAATCTCCCTCCACGCCATCCCATCACTCACTCCCGGCGTCAGACACAGAGTGATTATTCCTCTACACGGGACCATCAAACACTCCAGGGGTCAGACACAGAGTGATTATTCCTCTACACGGTCCCATCAAACACTCCCGGGGTCAGACACAGAGTGAAGCTCCCTCCACACCGTCCCATCACACACTCCCGGGGTCAGACACAGAGTGATTATTCCTCTACACGGTCCCATCAAACACTCCCGGGGTCAGACACAGAGTGAATCTCCCTCCACACCGTCCCATCATACACTCCGGTGGTCAGTCAAAGAGTGAATCTCCCTCCACACCGTCCCGTCACAAACTCCCTGGGTCAGACACAGAGTGATTATACCTCTACACCGCCCATCACACACTCCCGGGGTCCGACACAGAGTGAATCTCCCTCCACACGGTCCCATCACACACTCCCAGGGTCATACACAGAGTGATTATTCCTCTACACGGTCCCATCAAACACTGCCGGGGTCAGACACAGAGTGAATCTTCCTCCACACCGTCCCATCACACACTCCCGTTTTCAGACACAGAGTGATTATTCTTCTCCACGGTCCCATCAAACACTCCCGGGGTCAGACACAGAGTGAACTTTCCTCTACACCGCCCATCACACACTCCCTGGGTCAGACACAGAGTGAATCTCCCTGCAAATCGTCCCATCACACACACCCGGGGTAAGACACAGACTGAATCTCCCTCCACATGGTACCAACACACTCTCCCGGATCAGACACAGACTGATTATTCCTCTACACGGTCCCATCACACACTCCCGGGCTCAGACACAGACTGAATCTCCCTCCACACCATCCCATCATACAATCCCGCGGTCAGACACAGAGTGATTATTCCTCTACACGGTCCCATCATACACTCCCGGGGTCCGACACAGAGTAAATCTCCCTCCACACGGTCCCATCACACACTCCCAGGGTCATACACAGAGTGATTATTCCTCTACACGGTCCCATCACACACTCCCGGGGTCAGACACAGACTGAATCTCCCTCCACACCATCCCATCATACAATCCCGCGGTCAGACACAGAGTGATTATTCCTCTACACGGTCCCATCATACACTCCCGGGGTCAGACACAGAGTGAATCTCCCTCCACACCGTCCGATTACACACTCCCGTGGTCAGACACAGTGTGATTATTCCTCTACACGGTCCCATCAAACACTCCCGGGGTCAGACATAGACTGAATCTCCCTCCACAGCGTCCCATCACACACTGCCGTGATCAGACACAGAGTGATTAATCCTCTACACTGACGCATCACACACTTCCGTGGTCAAACACAGAGTGATTATTCCTCTACCCGGTTCCATCGAACACTCCCGGGGTCAGAATCAGGGTGAATCTCCCTCCACACCGTCCCATCACACACTCCCGGGGTCAGACACAGAGTGATTTTTGATCTTCACGGTCCCATCAAACACTCCCGGCTGTCAGACACAGAGCGATTATTCCTCTGCACTGTACCATCAAACACAACGTGGGTCAGACACAGTGATTATTCCTCTACACGGTCCGATCAAACACTCCCGGGGTCAGACACAGAGTGAATCTCCCTCCACGCCATCCCATCACTCACTCCCGGGGTCAGACACAGAGTGATTATTCCTCTACACGGGACCATCAAACACTCCAGGGGTCAGACACAGAGTGAATCTCCCTGCAAATCGTCCCATCACACACTCCCGGGGTAAGACACAGACTGAATCTCCCTCCACATCGAACCAACACTCTCTCCCGGGTCAGACACAGACTGATTATTCCTCTACACGGTCCCATCACACACTCCCGGGGACAGACACAGACTGAATCTCCCTCCACACCATCCCATCATACAATCCCGGGGTCAGACACGGAGGGATTATTCCTCTACACTGCCCATCGAACACTCCCGGGGTCAGACACAGAGTGAAGCTCCCTCCACACCGACCCATCACACACTCCCGGGGTCAGACACAGAGTGAATCTCCCTCCACACCGTCCCATCATACACTCCGGTGGTCAGACAAAGAGTGAATCTCCCTCCACACCGTCCCGTCACAAACTCCCGGGGTCAGACACAGAGTGATTATACCTCTACACCGCCCATCACACACTCCCGGGGTCCGACACAGAGTGAATCTCCCTCCACACGGTCCCATCACACACTCCCTGGGTCATACACAGAGTGATTATTCCTCTACACGGTCCCATCAAACACTGCCGGGGTCAGACACAGAGTGAATCTTCCTCCACACCGTCCCATCACACACTCCCGTTTTCAGACACAGAGTGATTATTCCTCTCCACGGTACCATCAAACACTCCCGGGGTCAGACACAGAGTGAATTTTCCTCTACACCGCCCATCACACACTCCCTGGGTCAGACACAGAGTGAATCTCCCTGTAAATCGTCCCATCACACACTCCCGGGGTAAGACACAGACTGAATCTCCCTCCACATCGTACCAACACACTCTCCCGGGTCAGACACAGACTGATTATTCCTCTACACGGTCCCATCACACACTCCCGGGGTCAGACACAGACTGAATCTCTCTCCAAACCATCCCATCATACAATCCCGCGGTCAGACACAGAGTGATTATTCCTCTACCCGGTTCCATCGAACACTCCCGGGGTCAGAATCAGGGTGAATCTCCCTCCACACCGTCCCATCACACACTCCCGGGGTCAGACACAGAGTGATTTTTGATCTTCACGGTCCCATCAAACACTCCGGGGTCAGACACAGAGTGAATCTCCGTCCACACCGTCCCATCACACACTCCCGGGGTCAGACACAGAGTGATTATTCCTCTACACGGTCCCATCAAACACTCCCGGGTGTCAGACACAGAGCGATTATTCCTCTGCACTGTACCATCAAACACTACGTGGGTCAGACACAGTGATTATTCCTCTACACGGTCCCATCAAACACTCCCGGGGTCAGACACAGAGTGAATCTCCCTCCACGCCATCCCATCACTCACTCCCGGCGTCAGACACAGAGTGATTATTCCTCTACACGGGACCATCAAACACTCCAGGGGTCAGACACAGACTGATTATTCCTCTACACGGTCCCATCAAACACTCCCGGGGTCAGACACAGAATGAATTTATATCCACACCGTGCCATCATACACTCCCCGGGTCAGACACAGAGTGATTATTCAATCCACACCGTCCCATCACGCACTCCCGGGGTCAGACACAGAGAGAATATTCCTCTACACGGTCCCATCAAACACTCCCGGGGTCAGACACAGAGAGATTATTCCTCTACACGGTCCCATCAAACACTCCCGGGGTCAGACACAGAGTGAATCTCCCTCCACACCGTCCCATCATACACTCCGGTGGTCAGTCAAAGAGTGAACCTCCCTCCACACCGTCCCGTCACAAACTCCCGGTGTCAGACACAGAGTGATTATACCTCTACACCGCCCATCACACACTCCCGGGGTCCGACACAGAGTAAATCTCCCTCCACACGGTCCCATCACACACTCCCAGGGTCATACACAGAGTGATTATTCCTCTACACGGTCCCATCACACACTCCCGGGGTCAGACACAGACTGAATCTCCCTCCACACCATCCCATCATACAATCCCGCGGTCAGACACAGAGTGATTATTCCTCTACACGGTCCCATCATACACTCCCGGGGTCAGACACAGAGTGAATCTCCCTCCACACCGTCCGATTACACACTCCCGTGGTCAGACACAGTGTGATTATTCCTCTACACGGTCCCATCAAACACTCCCGGGGTCAGGCATAGACTGAATCTCCCTCCACACCGTCCCATCACACACTGCCGTGATCAGACACAGAGTGATTAATCCTCTACACTGACGCATCACACACTCCCGTGGTCAAACACAGAGTGATTATTCCTCTACCCGGTTCCATCGAACACTCCCGGGGTCAGAATCAGGGTGAATCTCCCTCCACACCGTCCCATCACACACTCCCGGGGTCAGACACAGAGTGATTTTTGATCTTCACGGTCCCATCAAACACTCCGGGGTCAGACACAGAGTGAATCTCCGTCCACACCGTCCCATCACACACTCCCGGGGTCAGACACAGAGTGATTATTCCTCTACACGGTCCCATCAAACACTCCCGGGTGTCAGACACAGAGCGATTATTCCTCTGCACTGTACCATCAAACACTACGTGGATCAGACACAGTGATTATTCCTCTACACGGTCCCATCAAACACTCCCGGGGTCAGACACAGAGTGAATCTCCCTCCACGCCATCCCATCACTCACTCCCGGGGTCAGACACAGAGTGATTATTCCTCTACACGGGACCATCAAACACTCCAGGGGTCAGACACAGAGTGAATCTCCCTGCAAATCGTCCCATCACACACTCCCGGGGTAAGACACAGACTGAATCTCCCTCCACATCGTACCAACACTCTCTCCCGGGTCAGACACAGACTGATTATTCCTCTACACGGTCCCATCACACACTCCCGGGTTCAGACACAGCCTGAATCTCCCTCCACACCATCCCATCATACAATCCCGGGGTCAGACACGGAGGGATTATTCCTCTACACTGCCCATCGAACACTCCCGGGGTCAGACACAGAGTGTAGCTCCCTCCACACCGTCCCATCACACACTCCCGGGGTCAGACACAGAGTGATTATTCCTCTACACGGTCCCATCAAACACTCCCGGGGTCAGACACAGAGTGAATCTCCCTCCACACCGTCCCATCATACACTCCGGTGGTCAGACAAAGAGTGAATCTCCCTCCACACCGTCCCGTCACAAACTCCCGGGGTCAGACACAGAGTGATTATACCTCTACACCGCCCATCACACACTCCCGGGGTCAGACACAGAGTGATTATTCCTCTACACGGTCCCATCAAACACTCCCGGGGTCAGACACAGAGTGATTCTTCCTCCACACCGTCCCATCACACACTCCCGTTTTCAGACACAGAGTGATTATTAATCTCCACGGTCCCATCACACACTCCCTGTGTCAGACACAGAGTGAATCTCCCTGTAAATCGTCCCATCACACACTCCCGGGGTAAGACACAGACTGAATCTCCCTCCACATCGTACCAACACACTCTCCCGGGTCAGACACAGACTGATAATTCCTCTACACGGTCCCATCACACACTCCCGGGGTCAGACACAGACTGAATCTCCCTCCACACCATCCCATCATACAATCCCGCGGTCAGACACAGAGTGATTATTCCTCTACACGGTCCCATCATACACTCCCGGGGACAGACACAGAGTGAATCTCCCTCCACACCGTCCGATTACACACTCCCGTGGTCAGACACAGTGTGATTATTCCTCTACACGGTCCCATCAAACACTCCCGGGGTCAGACATAGACTGAATCTCCCTCCACACCGTCCCATCACACACTGCCGTGATCAGACACAGAGTGATTAATCCTCTACACTGACGCATCACACACTCCCGTGGTCAAAAACAGAGTGATTATTCCTCTACCCGGTTCCATCGAACACTCCCGTGGTCAGAATCAGGGTGAATCTCCCTCCACACCGTCCCATCACACACTCCCGGGATCAGACACAGAGTGATTTTTGATCTTCACGGTCCCATCAAACACTCCGGGGTCAGACACAGAGTGAATCTCCGTCCACACCGTCCCATCACAAACTCCCGGGGTCAGACACAGAGTGATTATTCCTCTAGACGGTCCCATCAAACACTCCCGTGTGTCAGACACAGAGCGATTATTCCTCTGCACTGTACCATCAAACACTACGTGGGTCAGACACAGTGATTATTCCTCTACACGGTCCCATCAAACACTCCCGGGGTCAGACACAGAGTGAATCTCCCTCCACGCCATCCCATCACTCACTCCCGGGGTCAGACACAGAGTGATTATTCCTCTACACGGGACCATCAAACACTCCAGGGGTCAGACACAGAGTGAATCTCCCTGCAAATCGTCCCATCACACAGTCCGGGGGTAAGACACAGACTGAATCTCCCTCCACATCGTACCAACACTCTCTCCCGGGTCAGACACAGACTGATTATTCCTCTACACGGTCCCATCAAACACTCCCGGGGTCAGACATAGACTGAATCTCCCTCCACACCGTCCCATCACACACTGCCGTGATCAGACACAGAGTGATTAATCCTCTACACTGACGCATCACACACTCCCGTGGTCAAACACAGAGTGATTATTCCTCTACCCGGTTCCATCGAACACTCCCGGGGTCAGAATCAGGGTGAATCTCCCTCCACACCGTCCCATCACACACTCCCGGGGTCAGACACAGAGTGATTATTGATCTTCACGGTCCCATCAAACACTCC
The DNA here is from genome assembly GCF_030144855.1 of Hypanus sabinus. NCBI lineage: Eukaryota > Metazoa > Chordata > Chondrichthyes > Myliobatiformes > Dasyatidae > Hypanus > Hypanus sabinus. Next base: position 560,048 of record NW_026780341.1, on the reverse strand, counting down.
CGGTGTCAGACACAGAGTGATTATTCCTCTACACGGTCCCATTAAACACTCCCGGGTGTCAGACACAGAGCGATTATTCCTCTGCACTGTACCATCAAACACTACGTGGGTCAGACACAGTGATTATTCCTCTACACGGTCCCATCAAACACTCCCGGGGTCAGACACAGAGTGAATCTCCCTCCACGCCATCCCATCACTCACTCCCGGGGTCAGACACGGAGTGATTATTCCTCTACACTGGACCATCAAACACTCCAGGGGTCAGACACAGACTGATTATTCCTCTACACGGTCCCATCAAACACTCCCGGGGTCAGACACAGAATGAATTTATATCCACACCGTGCCATCATACACTCCCCGGGTCAGACACAGAGTGATTATTCCTCTACTCGGTCCCATCAAACACTCCCGGGGTCAGACACAGAGAGATTATTCCTCTACACGGTCCCATCAAACACTCCCGTTGTCAGACACAGAGTGATTATTCCTCTACACGGTCCCATCAAACACTCCCGGGGTCAGACACAGAGTGATTATTCCTCTACACGGTCCCATCAAACACTCCCGGGGTCAGACACAGAGTGAATCTCCCTCCACGCCATCCCATCACTCACTCCCGGGGTCAGACACGGAGTGATTATTCCTCTACACTGGACCATCAAACACTCCAGGGGTCAGACACAGACTGATTATTCCTCTACACGGTCCCATCAAACACTCCCGGGGTCAGACACAGAATGAATTTATATCCACACCGTGCCATCATACACTCCCCGGGTCAGACACAGAGTGATTATTCCTCTACTCGGTCCCATCAAACACTCCCGGGGTCAGACACAGAGAGATTATTCCTCTACACGGTCCCATCAAACACTCCCGTTGTCAGACACAGAGTGATTATTCCTCTACACGGTCCCATCAAACACTCCCGGGGTCAGACACAGAGTGATTATTCCTCTACACGGTCCCATCAAACACTCCCGGGGTCAGACACAGAGTGATTATTCCTCTACACGGTCCCATCACACTCTCCCGGGGTCAGACACAGGGTGAATCTCCTTCAACACTGTCCCATCACACTCTGCCGGGGTCAGACACACAGTGATTATTCCTCTACACGGTCCCATCAAACACTCCCGGGGTCAGACACAGAGTGAATCTCCCTCCACGCCGTCCCATCACACAATCCCGGGGTCCGACACAGAGTGATTATTCCTCTCCTCGGTCCCATCAAACATTCCCGGGGTCAGAAACGGAGTGATTATTCCTCTACGCTGCCCCATCATACTCTCCCGGGGTCAGACACAGAGTGAATCTCCCTCCACGCCGTCCCATCACACACTCCCGGGGTCAGACACAGAGTGATTATTCCTCTACACGGTCCCATCAAACATTCCCGGGGTCAGAAACAGAGTGATTATTCCTCTACGCGGCCCCATCAAACTCTCCCGGAGTCAGACACAGAGTGAATCTCAATCCTCACCGTCCAATCACACACTCCCGTGGTCAGACACAGAGAGATTATTCCTCTACACGGTACCATCACTCACTCCCGGGGTCAGACACAGTGATTATTCCTCTACACTGTCCCATCCAGCGCTCCCGGGTGTCAGACACAGAGTGACTATTCCTCTACACCGTCCCATCACACACTCCCGTGGTCAGAAACAGAGAGATTATTCCTCTACACCGTCCCATCACACACTCCCGGGGTCAGACACAGAGTGATTATTCCTCTACACGGTCCCATCAACAACTCCCGGGGTCAGACGCAGAGTGAATCTCCCTCACACCGTCCCATCACACACTCCGGGGACAGACACAGAGAGATTATTCCACTACAAGGTCCCAACAAACACTCCCGGGGTCAGACAGAGTGAATCTCAACCCACACCGTCCCATCACACACTCCCGGGGACAGACACAGAGAGATTATTCCTCTACACAGTACCAATAAACACTCCCGGGGTCAGACACAGAGAGATTATTCGTCTACACGGTCCCATCAAACACTCCCGGTGTCAGACACAGAGTGAATCTCAATCCTCACCGTCCCATCACACACTCCCGTGGTCAGAGACAGTGTGAAACTCCTTCTACACCGTCCCATCACACTCTCCCGGGGTCAGACACAGAGTGATTATTCCTCTTCTCGGTCCCATCAAACACTCCTGTGGTCAGACACAGAGTGATTATTCCTCGACACGGCCCCATCGAACTCTCCGGGGGTCAGACACAGAGTGATTATTCCTCTACACGGTCCCATCCAACGTACCAGGGGGTCAGACACAGAGTGATTATTCCTCTACACGGGCCCATGAAACACTCCCGGGGTCAGACACAGAGTGAATCACCCTACACACCGTCCAGTCACAAACTCCCGGGGTCAGACACGGAACGATTATTCCTCTACACTGCCCATCGAACACTCCCGGGGTCAGACACAGAGTGAAGCTCCCTCCACACCGTCCCATCACACACTCCCGGGGTCAGACACAGAGTGATTATTCCTCTACACGGACCCATCAAACACTCCCGGGGTCAGACACAGAGTGAATCTCCCTCCACACCGTCCCATCACACACTCCGGTGGTCAGACAAAGAGTGAATCTCCCTCCACACCGTCCCGTCACAAACTCCCGGGGTCAGACACAGAGTGATTATACCTCTACACAGCCCATCACACACTCCCGGGTCCGACACAGAGTGAATCTCCCTCCACACGGTCCCATCACACACTCCCAGGGTCATACACAGAGTGATTATTCCTCTACACGGTCCGATCAAACACTGCCGGGGTCAGACACAGAGTGAAACTTCCTCCACACCGTCCCATCACACACTCCCGGGGTCAGACACAGAGTGATTATTCCTCTACACGGTCCCATCAAACACTGCCGGCGTCAGACACAGAGTGAATCTCCCTCCACACCGTCCCATCACACACTCCCGTTTTCAGACACAGAGTGATTATTCTTCTCCACGGTCCCATCAAACACTCCCGGGGTCAGACACAGAGTGATTATTGCTCTACACGGTCCCAGCTCACACACCCGGGGTCAGACACAGAGTGAATGTTCCTCTACACGGTCCCATCACACACTTCCGGGGTCAGACACAGACTGAATCTCCCTCCACACCGTCCCATCATACTGTCCCGGGGTCAGACACAGAGTGATTATTCTTCTGCACGGTCCAATCAAACACTCCCGGGGTCAGCCTCAGAGTGATTATTCCTCTACACCGCCCATCACACTCTTCAGGGGACAGACACAGAGTGATTATTCCTCTTCTCGGTCCCATCAAACACTCCTGTGGTCAGACACAGAGTGATTATTCCTCGACACGGCCCCATCGAACTCTCCGGGGGTCAGACACAGAGTGATTATTCCTCTACACGGTCCCATCCAACGCACCAGGGGGTCAGACACAGAGTGATTATTCCTCTACTCGGGCCCATGAAACACTCCCGGGGTCAGACACAGAGTGAATCTCCCTCCACACCGTCCAGTCACAAACTCCCGGGGTCAGACACGGAGGGATTATTCCTCTACACTGCCCATCGAACACTCCCGGGGTCAGACACAGAGTGAAGCTCCCTCCACACCGTCCCATCACACACTCCCGGGGTCAGACACAGAGTGATTATTCCTCTACACGGTCCCATCAAACACTCCCGGAGTCAGACACAGAGTGAATCTCCCTCCACACCGTCCCATCACACACTCCCGGGGTCAGACACAGAGTGATTATTCCTCTTCTCGGTCCCATCAAACACTCCTGTGGTCAGACACAGAGTGATTATTCCTCGACACGGCCCCATCGAACTCTCCGGGGGTCAGACACAGAGTGATTATTCCTCTACACGGTCCCATCCAACGTACCAGGGGGTCAGACACAGAGTGATTATTCCTCTACACGGGCCCATGAAACACTCCCGGGGTCAGACACAGAGTGAATCACCCTCCACACCGTCCAGTCACAAACACCCGGGGTCAGACACGGAACGATTATTCCTCTACACTGCCCATCGAACACTCCCGGGGTCAGACACAGAGTGAAGCTCCCTCCACACCGTCCCATCACACACTCCCGGGGTCAGACACAGAGTGATTATTCCTCTACACGGTCCCATCAAACACTCCCGGGGTCAGACACAGAGTGAATCTCCCTCCACACCGTCCCATCACACACTCCGGTGGTCAGACAAAGAGTGAATCTCCCTCCACACCGTCCCGTCAGAAACTCCCGGGGTCAGACACAGAGTGATTATACCTCTACACAGCCCATCACACACTCCCGGGTCCGACACAGAGTGAATCTCCCTCCACACGGTCCCATCACACACTCCCAGGGTCATACACAGAGTGATTATTCCTCTACACGGTCCGATCAAACACTGCCGGGGTCAGACACAGAGTGAATCTTCCTCCACACCGTCCCATCACACACTCCCGGGGTCAGACACAGAGTGATTATTCCTCTACACGGTCCCATCAAACACTGCCGGCGTCAGACCCAGAGTGAATCTCCCTCCACACCGTCCCATCATACTGTCCCGGGGTCAGACACAGAGTGATTATTCTTCTGCACGGTCCAATCAAACACTCCCGGGGTCAGCCGCAGAGTGATTATTCCTCTACACCGCCCATCACACTCTCCAGGGGACAGACACAGAGTGATTATTCCTCTTCTCGGTCCCATCAAACACTCCTGTGGTCAGACACAGAGTGATTATTCCTCGACACGGCCCCATCGAACTCTCCGGGGGTCAGACACAGAGTGATTATTCCTCTACACGGTCCCATCCAACGCACCAGGGGGTCAGACACAGAGTGATTATTCCTCTACTCAGGCCCATGAAACACTCCCGGGGTCAGACACAGAGTGAATCTCCCTCCACACCGTCCAGTCACAAACTCCCGGGGTCAGACACGGAGGGATTATTCCTCTACACTGCCCATCGAACACTCCCGGGGTCAGACACAGAGTGAAGCTCCCTCCACACCGTCCCATCACACACTCCCGGGGTCAGACACAGAGTGATTATTCCTCTACACGGTCCCATCAAACACTCCCGGGGTCAGACACAGAGTGAATCTCCCTCCACACCGTCCCATCACACACTCCGGTGGTCAGACAAAGAGTGAATCTCCCTCCACACCGTCCCGTCACAAACTCCCGGGGTCAGACACAGAGTGATTATTGCTCTACACGGTCCCAGCTCACACTCCCGGGGTCAGACACAGAGTGAATGTTCCTCTACACGGTCCCATCACACACTTCCGGGGTCAGACACAGACTGAATCTCCCTCCACACCGTCCCGTCACACACTCCCGTGGTCAGACACAGAGTGATTATTCCTCTACACGGTCCCATCAAACACTCCCGGGGTCAGACACAGACTGAATCTCCCTCCACACCATCCCATCATACAATCCCGCGGTCAGACACAGAGTGATTATTCCTCTACACGGTCCCATCATACACTCCCGGGGTCAAACACAGAGTGAATCTCCCTCCACACCGTCCGATTACACACTCCCGTGGTCAGACACAGTGTGATTATTCCTCTACACGGTCCCATCAAACACTCCCTGGGTCAGACATAGACTGAAGCTCCCTCCACACCGTCCCATCACACACTGCCGTGATCAGACACAGAGTGATTAATCCTCTACACTGACGCATCACACACTCCGTGGTCAAACACAGAGTGATTATTCCTCTACCCGGTTCCATCGAACACTCCCGGGGTCAGAATCAGGGTGAATCTCCCTCCACACCGTCCCATCACACACTCCGGTGGTCAGACAAAGAGTGAATCTCCCTCCACACCGTCCCGTCACAAACTCCCGGGGTCAGACACAGAGTGATTATTGCTCTACACGGTCCCAGCTCACACTCCCGGGGTCAGACACAGAGTGAATGTTCCTCTACACGGTCCCATCACACACTTCCGGGGTCAGACACAGACTGAATCTCCCTCCACACCGTCCCATCATACTGTCCCGGGGTCAGACACAGAGTGATTATTCTTCTGCACGGTCCAATCAAACACTCCCGGGGTCAGCCGCAGAGTGATTATTCCTCTACACCGCCCATCACACTCTCCAGGGGTCAGACACAGAGTGAATCTCCCTCCACACCGTCCCGTCACACACTCCCGTGGTCAGACACAGAGTGATTATTCCTCTACACGGTCCCATCAAACACTCCCGGGGTCAGACACAGACTGAATCTCCCTCCACACCATCCCATCATACAATCCCGCGGTCAGACACAGAGTGATTATTCCTCTACACGGTCCCATCATACACTCCCGGGGTCAGACACAGAGTGAATCTCCCTCCACACCGTCCGATTACACACTCCCGTGGTCAGACACAGTGTGATTATTCCTCTACACGGTCCCATCAAACACTCCCTGGGTCAGACATAGACTGAAGCTCCCTCCACACCGTCCCATCACACACTGCCGTGATCAGACACAGAGTGATTAATCCTCTACACTGACGCATCACACACTCCGTGGTCAAACACAGAGTGATTATTCCTCTACCCGGTTCCATCGAACACTCCCGGGGTCAGAATCAAGGTGAATCTCCCTCCACACCGTCCCATCACACACTCCCGGGGTCAGACACAGAGTGATTTTTGATCTTCACGGTCCCATCAAACACTCCGGGGTCAGACACAGAGTGAATCTCCGTCCACACCGTCCCATCACACACTCCCGGGGTCAGACACAGAGGGATTATTCCTCTACACGGTCCCATCAAACACTCCCGGGGTCAGACACAGAGTGAATCTCCCTCCACACCGTCCCATCACACACTCCCGGGGTCAGACACAGAGTGATTATTCCTCTACACGGTCCCATCAAACACTCCCGGGTGTCAGACACAGAGCGATTATTCCTCTGCACTGTACCATCAAACACTACGTGGGTCAGACACAGTGATTATTCCTCTACACGGTCCCATCAAACACTCCCGGGGTCAGACACAGAGTGAATCTCCCTCCACGCCATCCCATCACTCACTCCCGGGGTCAGACACAGAGTGATTATTCCTCTACACGGGACCATCAAACACTCCAGGGGTCAGACACAGAGAGAATCTCCCTGCAAATCGTCCCATCACACACTCCCGGGGTAAGACACAGACTGAATCTCCCTCCACATCGTACCAACACTCTCTCCCGGGTCAGACAGAGACTGATTATTCCTCTACACGGTCCCATCACACACTCCCGGGGTCAGACACAGACTGAATCTCCCTCCACACCATCCCATCATACAATCCCGAGGTCAGACACAGAGTGATTATTCCTCTACACGGTCACATCATACACTCCCGGGGTCAGACACAGAGTGCATCTCCCTCCACACCGTCCGATTACACACTCCCTTGGTCAGACACAGTGTGATTATTCCTCTACACGGTCCCATCAAACACTCCCGGGGTCAGACATAGACTGAATCTCCCTCCACACCGTCCCATCACACACTGTCGTGATCAGACACAGAGTGATTAATCCTCTACACTGACGCATCACACACTCCCGTGGTCAAACACAGAGTGATTATTCCTCTACCCGGTTCCATCGAACACTCCCGGGGTCAGAATCAGGGTGAATCTCCCTCCACACCGTCCCATCACACACTCCCGGGGTCAGACACAGAGTGATTATTGATCTTCACGGTCCCATCAAACACTCCGGGGTCAGACACAGAGTGAATCTCCGTCCACACCGTCCCATCTCACACTCCCGGTGTCAGACACAGAGTGATTATTCCTCTACACGGTCCCATCAAACACTCCCGGGTGTCAGACACAGAGCGATTATTCCTCTGCACTGTACCATCAAACACTACGTGGGTCAGACACAGTGATTATTCCTCTACACGGTCCCATCAAACACTCACGGTGTCAGACACAGAATGAATTTATATCCACACCGTGCCATCATACACTCCCCGAGTCAGACACAGAGTGATTATTCAATCCACACCGTCCCATCAAACACTCCCGGGGTCAGACACAGAGTGAATCTCCCTCCACGCCGTCCCATCACACAATCCCGGTGTCCGACACAGAGTGATTATTCCTCGCCGCGGTCCCATCAAACATTCCCGGGGTCAGAAACGGAGTGATTATTCCTCTACGCGGCCCCGTCAAACTCTCCCGGGGTCAGACACAGAGTGAATCTCAATCCTCACCGTCCAATCACACACTCCCGTGGTCAGACACAGAGAGATTATTCCTCTACACGGTCCCATCCAGCGCTCCCGTGTGTCAGACACAGAGTGACTATTCCTCTACACCGTCCCATCACACACTCCCGTGGTCAGACACAGAGAGATTATTCCTCTACACCGTCCCATCACACACTCCCGGGGTCAGACACCGAGTGATTATTATTTACACGGTACCATCAAACACTCCCAGGGTCAGACTCAGAGTGATTATTCCTCTACACGGTCCCATCAACAACTCCCGGGGTCAGACGCAGAGTGAATCTCCCTCACACCGTCACATCACACACTCCGGGGACAGACACAGAGAGATTATTCCACTACAAGGTCCCAACAAACACTCCCGGGGTCAGACTCAGAGTGAATCTCAATCCACACCGTCCCATCACACTCTCCCGGGGACAGACACAGAGAGATTATTCCTCTACACGGTCCCATCAAACACTCCCGGTGTCAGACACAGAGTGAATCTCAATCCTCACCGTCCCATCACACACTCCCGTGGTCAGAGACAGTGTGAAACTCCTTCCAAACCGTCTCATCACACTCTCCCGGGGTCAGACACAGAGTGATTATTCCTCTTCTCGGTCCCAACAAACACTCCTGTGGTCAGACACAGAGTGATTATTCCTAGACACGGCCCCATCGAACTCTCCGGGGGTCAGACACAGAGTGATTATTCCTCTACACGGTCCCATCCAACGCACCAGGGGGTCAGACACAGAGTGATTATTCCTCTACACGGGCCCATGAAACACTCCCGGGGTCAGACACAGAGTGAATCTCCATCCACACCGTCCAGTCACAAACTCCCGGGGTCAGACACGGAGGGATTATTCCTCTACACTGCCCATCGAACACTCCCGGGGTCAGACACAGAGTGAAGCTCCCTCCACACCGTCCCATCACACACTCCCGGGGTCAGACACAGAGTGATTATTCCTCTACACGGTCCCATCAAACACTCCCGGGGTCAGACACAGAGTGAATCTCCCTCCACACCGTCCCATCACACACTCCGGTGTTCAGACAAAGAGTGAATCTCCCTCCACACCGTCCCATCACACACTCCCGGGGTCAGACACAGAGTGATTATTCCTCTACACGGTCCCATCAAACACTGCCGGCGTCAGACATAGAGTGAATCTCCCTCCACACCGTCCCATCACACACTCGCGTTTTCAGACACAGAGTGATTATTCTTCTCCACGGTCCCATCAAACACTCCCGGGGTCAGACACAGAGTGATTATTGCTCTACACGGTCCCAGCTCACACTCCCGGGGTCAGACACAGAGTGAATGTTCCTCTACACGGTCCCATCACACACTTCCGGGGTCAGACACAGACTGAATCTCCCTCCACACCGTCCCATCATACTGTCCCGGGTTCAGACACAGAGTGATTATTCTTCTGCACGGTCCAATCAAACACTCCCGGGGTCAGCCGCAGAGTGATTATTCCTCTACACCGCCCATCACACTCTCCCGGGGTCAGACACAGAGTGAATCTCCCTCCACACAGTCCCGTCACACACTCCCGTGGTCAGACACAGAGTGATTATTCCTCTACACGGTCCCATCAAACACTCCCGGGGTCAGACACAGAGTGAATCTCCCTCCACACCGTCCCATCACACCCTCCCGTGGTCAGACACAGTGTGATTATTCGTCTACTCGGTCCCATCAAACACTCCCGGGGTCAGAAATAGACTGACTCACCCTCCACACCGTCCCATCACACACTCCCGTGATCAGACACAGAGTGATTAATCCTCTACACCGACGCATCACACACTCCCGTGGTCAAACACAGAGTGATTATTCCTCTACACGGATCCATCGAACACTCCCGGGTTCAGAATCAGGGTGAATCTCCCTCCACACCGTCCCATCACACACTCCCGTGGTCAGACACAGAGTGATTATTGCTCTACACGGTCCCAACAAACACTCCCGGGTGTCAGACACAGAGTGAATAATCTCCCTCCACGCCGTCCCATCACTCACTCCCGGGGTCAGACACAGAGTGATTATTCCTCTACACGGTACCATCAAACACTCCCGGGGTCAGACACAGACTGATTATTCCTCTACACGGTCCCATCAAACACTCCCGGGGTCAGACACAGGGTGAATCTCCTTCAACACAGTCCCATCACACTCTGCCGGGGTCAGACACGCAGTGATTATTCCTCTACACGGTCCCATCAAACACTCCCGGGGTCAGACACAGAGAGATTATTCCTCTACACGGTACCATCAAACACTGCCGGGGTCAGACACAGAGTGAATCTCCCTCCACACCGTCCCATCACACACTCCCGGGGTAAGACACAGACTTAATCTCCCTCCACACCGTACCAACACACTCTCCCGGGTCAGACACAGACTGATTATTCCTCTACACGTTCCCATCACACACTCCCGGGGTCAGACACAGACTGAATCGCCATCCACACCGTCCCATCATACAATCCCGGGGTCAGACACAGAGTGATTATTCCTCTACACGGTCCCATCACCTACTCCCGGGTTCAGACACAGTGTGAATCTCCTTCCACACCGTCCCATCACACTATTCCGGGGTAAGACAGAGTGATTATTCCTCTACACGGTCCCATCAAACATTCCCGGGGTCAGAAACAGAGTGATTATTCCTCTACGCGGCTCCATCAAACTCTCCCGGGGTCAGACACAGAGTGAATCTCAATCCTCACCGTCCAATCACACACTCCCGTGGTCAGACACAGAGAGATTATTCCTCTACACGGTCCCATCCAGCGCTCCCGGGTGTCAGACACAGAGTGACTATTCCTCTACACCGTCCCATCACACACTCCCGTGGTCAGACACAGAGAGATTATTCCTCTACACCGTCCCATCACACACTCCCGGGGTCAGACACCGAGTGATTATTATTTACACGGTACCATCAAACACTCCCAGGGTCAGACTCAGAGTGATTATTCCTCTACACCGTCCCATCAAACACTCCCTGTGTCAGACACAGAGTGAATCTCCCTCACACCGGCCCATCACACACTCCGGGGACAGACACAGAGAGATTATTCCACTACAAGGTCCCAACAAACACTCCCGGGGTCAGACTCAGAGTGAATCTCAATCCACACCGTCCCATCACACACTCCCGGGGACAGACACAGAGAGATTATTCCTCTACACGGTCCCATCAAACACTCCCTGTGTCAGACACAGAGTGAATCTCAATCCTCACCGTCCCATCACACACTCCCGTGGTCAGAGACAGTGTGAAACTCCTTCCACACCGTCCCATCACACTCTCCCGGAGTCAGACACAGAGTGATTATTCCTCTTCTCGGTCCCATCAAACACTCCTGTGGTCAGACACAGAGTGATTATTCCTAGACACGGCCCCATCGAACTCTCCGGGGGTCAGACACAGAGTGATTATTCCTCTACACGGTCCCATCCAACGCACCAGGGGGTCAGACACAGACTGATTATTCCTCTACACGGTCCCATCAAACACTCCCGGGGTCAGACACAGGGTGAATCTCCTTCAACACAGTCCCATCACACTCTGCCGGGGTCAGACACGCAGTGATTATTCCTCTACACGGTCCCATCAAACACTCCCGGGGTCAGACACAGAGAGATTATTCCTCTACACGGTACCATCAAACACTGCCGGGGTCAGACACAGAGTGAATCTCCCTCCACACCGTCCCATCACACACTCCCGGGGTAAGACACAGACTTAATCTCCCTCCACACCGTACCAACACACTCTCCCGGGTCAGACACAGACTGATTATTCCTCTACACGGTCCCATCACACACTCCCGGGGTCAGACACAGACTGAATCGCCATCCACACCGTCCCATCATACAATCCCGGGGTCAGACACAGAGTGATTATTCCTCTACACGGTCCCATCAAATACTCCCGGGTTCAGACACAGTGTGAATCTCCTTCCACACCGTCCCATCACACTATCCCGGGGTAAGACAGAGTGATTATTACTCTACACGGTCCCATCAAACATTCCCGGGGTCAGAAACAGAGTGATTATTCCTCTACGCGGCTCCATCAAACTCTCCCGGGGTCAGACACAGAGTGAATCTCAATCCTCACCGTCCAATCACACACTCCCGTGGTCAGACACAGAGAGATTATTCCTCTACACCGTCCCATCACACACTCCCGGGGTCAGACACCGAGTGATTATTATTTACACGGTACCATCAAACACTCCCAGGGTCAGACTCAGAGTGATTATTCCTCTACACGGTCCCATCAACAACTCCCGGGGTCAGACGCAGAGTGAATCTCCCTCACACCGTCCCATCACACACTCCGGGGACAGACACAGAGAGATTATTCCACTACAAGGTCCCAACAAACACTCCCGGGGTCAGACTCAGAGTGAATCTCAATCCACACCGTCCCATCACACACTCCCGGGGACAGACACAGAGAGATTATTCCTCTACACGGTCCCATCAAACACTCCCTGTGTCAGACACAGAGTGAATCTCAATCCTCACCGTCCCATCACACACTCCCGTGGTCAGAGACAGTGCGAAACTCCTTACACACCGTCCCATCACACTCTCCCGGGGTCAGACACAGAGTGATTATTCCTCTTCTCGGTCCCATCAAACACTCCTGTGGTCAGACACAGAGTGATTATTCCTCGACACGGACCCATCGAACTCTCCGTGTGTCAGACACAGAGTGATTATTCCTCTACACGGTCCCATGAAACAGTCCCGGGTTCAGACACAGTGTGAATCTCCATCCACAACGTCCCATCACACACTCCTGCGGTCAGACACAGAGTGAATCTCCCTCCACACGGTCCCATCACACACTCCCTGGGTCATACACAGAGGGATTATTCCTCAACACGGTCCCATCAAACAATGCCGGCGTCAGACACAGAGTGAATCTTCCTCCACACCGTCCCATCACACACTCCCGGTTTCAGACACAGAGTGATTATTCTTCTCCACGGTCCCATCAAACAATCCCGGGGTCAGACACAGAGTGATTATTGCTCTACACGGTCCCATCTCACACTCCCGGGGTCAGACGCAGAGTGAATTTTCCTCTACACCGCCCATCACACACTCCCTGGGTCAGACACAGAGTGAATCTCCCTGCTAATCGTCCCATCACACACTCCCGGGGTAAGACACAGACTGAATCTCCCGCCACATCGTACCAACACACTCTCCCGGGTCAGACACAGACTGATTATTCCTCTACACGGTCCCATCACACACTCCCGGGGTCAGACACAGACTGAATCTCCCTCCACACCATCCCATCATACAATCCCGGGGTCAGACACAGAGTGATTATTCCTCTACACGGTCCCATCAAACATTCCCGGGGTCAGAAACAGAGTGATTATTCCTCTACGCGGCCCCATCAAACTCTTCCGGGGTCAGACACAGAGTGATTATTCCTCTACACGGTACCATCACACACTCCCGGTGTCAGACACAGTGTGAATCTCCTTCCACACCGTCCCATCACACTCTCCCGGGGTAAGACACAGAGTGAATCTCCCTGCAAATCGTCCCATCACACACTCCCGGGGTAAGACACAGTCTGAATCACCCTCCACACCGTACCAACACACTCTCCCGGGTCAGACACAGAGTGATTATTCCTCTACACGGTCCCATCAAACACTGCCGGCGTCAGACACAGAGTGAATCTTCCTCCACACCGTCCCATCACACACTCCCGTCTTCAGACACAGAGTGATTATTCTTCTCCACGGTCCCATCAAACACTCCCGGGGTCAGACACAGAGTGAATTTTCCTCTACACCGCCCATCACACACTCCCTGTGTCAGACACAGAGTGAATCTCCCTGCAAATTGTCCCATCACACACTCCCGGGGTAAGACTCAGACTGAATCTCCCTCCACATCGTACCAACACACTCTCCCGGGTCAGACACAGACTGATTATTCCTCTACACGGTCCCATCACACACTCCCGGGGTCAGACACAGACTGAATCTCCCTCCACACCATCCCATCATACAATCCCGGGGTCAGACACAGAGTGATTATTCCTCTACACGGTCCCATCATACACTCCCGGGGTCAGACGCAGAGTGAATCTCCCTCACACCGTCCCATCACACACTCCGGGGACAGACACAGAGAGATTATTCCACTACAAGTTCCCAACAAACACTCCCGGGGTCAGACTCTGAGTGAATCTCAATCCACGCCGTCCCATCACACACTCCCGGGGACAGACACAGAGAGATTATTCCTCTACACGGTCCCATCAAACACTCCCGGTGTCAGACACAGAGTGAATCTCAATCCTCACCGTCCCATCACACACTCCCGTGGTCAGAGACAGTGTGAAACTCCTTCCACACCGTCCCATCACACTCTCCCGGGGTCAGACACAGAGTGATTATTCCTCTTCTCGTTCCCATCAAACACTCCTGTGGTCAGACACAGAGTGATTATTCCTCGACACGGCCCCATCGAACTCTCCGTGTGTCAGACACAGAGTGACTATTCCTCTACACGGTCCCATGAAACAGTCCCGGGTTCAGACACAGTGTGAATCTCCATCCACAACGTCCCATCACACACTCCTGCGGTCAGACACAGAGTGAATCTCCCTCCACACGGTCCCATCACACACTCCCTGGGTCATACACAGAGGGATTATTCCTCAACACGGTCCCATCAAACAATGCCGGCGTCAGACACAGAGTGAATCTTCCTCCACACCGTCCCATCACACACTCCCGGTTTCAGACACAGAGTGATTATTCTTCTCCACGGTCCCATCAAACAATCCCGGGGTCAGACACAGAGTGATTATTGCTCTACACGGTCCCATCTCACACTCCCGGGGTCAGACGCAGAGTGAATTTTCCTCTACACCGCCCATCACACACTCCCTGGGTCAGACACAGAGTGAATCTCCCTGCTAATCGTCCCATCACACACTCCCGGGGTAAGACACAGACTGAATCTCCCGCCACATCGTACCAACACACTCTCCCGGGTCAGACACAGACTGATTATTCCTCTACACGGTCCCATCACACACTCCCGGGGTCAGACACAGACTGAATCTCCCTCCACACCATCCCATCATACAATCCCGGGGTCAGACACAGAGTGATTATTCCTCTACACGGTCCCATCAAACATTCCCGGGGTCAGAAACAGAGTGATTATTCCTCTACGCGGCCCCATCAAACTCTCCCGGGGTCAGACACAGAGTGAATCTCAATGCTCACCGTCCAATCACACACTCCCGGGGTCAGACACAGAGTGAATCTCCCTCCACACCGTCCCATCACACACTCCCGGGGTAAGACACAGACTGAAACACCCTCCACACCGTACCAACACACTCTCCCGGGTCAGATACTGACTGATTATTCCTCTACACGGTCCCATCACACACTCCCGGGGACAGACACAGACTGAATCTCCCTCCACACCGTCCCATCATACAATCCCGGGGTCAGGCACAGAGTGATTATTCCTCTACACGGTCCCATCAAACACTCCCGGAGTCAGACACAGAGTCATTATTCCTCTACACGGTCACATCAAACTCTTCCGGGGTCAGACACAGAGTGATTATTCCTCTACACGGTACCATCACACACTCCCGGTGTCAGACACAGTGTGAATCTCATTCCACACCGTCCCATCACACTCTCCCGGGGTAAGACACAGAGTGAATCTCCCTGCAAATCGTCCCATCACACACTCCCGGGGTAAGACACAGTCTGAATCACCCTCCACACCGTACCAACACACTCTCCCGGGTCAGACACAGAGTGATTATTCCTCTACACGGTCCCATCAAACACTGCCGGCGTCAGACACAGAGTGAATCTTCCTCCACACCGTCCCATCACACACTCCCGTTTTCAGACACAGAGTGATTATTCTTCTCCACGGTCCCATCAAACACTCCCGGGGTCAGACACAGAGTGAATTTTCCTCTACACCGCCCATCACACACTCCCTGTGTCAGACACAGAGTGAATCTCCCTGCAAATCGTCCCATCACACACTCCCGGGGTAAGACTCAGACTGAATCTCCCTCCACATCGTACCAACACACTCTCCCGGGTCAGACACAGACTGATTATTCCTCTACACTGTCCCATCACACACTCCCGGGGTCAGACACAGACTGAATCTCCCTCCACACCATCCCATCATACAATCCCGCGGTCAGACACAGAGTGATTATTCCTCTACACGGTCCCATCATACACTCCCGGGGTCAGACACAGAGTGAATCTCCCTCCACACCGTCCGATTACACACTCCCGTGGTCAGACACAGTGTGATTATTCCTCTACACGGTCCCATCAAACACTCCCGGGGTCAGACACAGAGTGAATCTCCGTCCACACCGTCCCATCACACACTCCCGGGGTCAGACACAGAGTGATTATTACTTTACACGGTCCCATCAAACACTCCCGGGTGTCAGACTCAGAGTGAATCTCCCTCCACGCCATCCCATCACTCACTCCCGGGGTCAGACACAGAGTGATTATTCCTCTACACGGTCCCATCAAACACTCCCGGGGTCAGACACAGAGTGAATCTCCCTACACACCGTCCCATCACACACTGCCGTGATCTGACACAGAGTGATTAATCCTCTACACTGACGCATCACACACTCCCGTGGTCAAACACAGAGTGATTATTCCTCTACCCGGTTCCATCGAGCACTCCCGGGGTCAGAATCAGGGTGAATCTCCCTCCACACCGTCCCATCACACACTCCCGGGGTCAGACACAGAGTGATTTTTGATCTTCACGGTCCCATCAAACACTCCGGGGTCAGACACAGAGTGAATCTCCGTCCACACCGTCCCATCACACACTCCCGGGGTCAGACACAGAGTGATTATTACTTTACACGGTCCCATCAAACACTCCCGGGTGTCAGACTCAGAGTGAATCTCCCTCCACGCCATCCCATCACTCACTCCCGGGGTCAGACACAGAGTGATTATTCCTCTACACGGTCCCATCAAACACTCCCGGGGTCAGACACAGAGTGAATCTCCCTCCACGCCATCCCATCACTCACTCCCGGGGTCAGACACAGAGTGATTATTCCTCTACACGGGACCATCACACACTCCAGGGGTCAGACACAGAGTGAATCTCCCTGCAAATCGTCCCATCACACACTCCCGGGGTAAGACACAGACTGAAACTCCCTCCACACCATCCCATCATACAATCCCGGGGTCAGACACAGACTGATTATTCCTCTACACGGTCCCATCACACACTCCCGGGGTCAGACACAGACTGAATCTCCCTCCACACCATCCCATCATACAATCCCGGGGTCAGACACAGAGTGATTATTCCTCTACACGGTCCCATCATACACTCCCGGGGTCAGACACAGAGTGAATCTCCCTCCACACGGTCCCATCACACACTCCCGTGGTCAAACACAGAGTGATTATTCCTCTACATGGTTCCATCAAACTCTCCCGGGGTCAAACACAGCGTGAATCTCCCTCCACACAGTCCCATCACACACTCCCAGGGTCAGACACAGAGGGATTATTCCTCTACACGGTCCCATCAAACACTCCCGGGGTCAGACACAGAGTGAATCTCCCTCCACACCGTCCCATCACACACTACCGGGGTCAGATACAGAGAGATTATTCCTCTACAGGGTACCATCAAACACTCCCGGGGTCAGACTCAGATAGATTTTTCCTCTACACGGTCCCATCAAACAATCCCGGTGTCAGACACAGTCATTATTACTCTACAAGGACTCATCAAACTCTCCCGTGGTCAGACACAGAGTGATTATTCCTCTACACGGTACCATCACACTCTCCCGGTGTCAGACACAGGGTGAATCTCCTTCAACACTGTCCCATCACACTCTGCCGGGGTCAGACACACAGTGATTATTCCTGTACACGGTCCCATCAAACAATCCCGGTGTCAGACACAGATCATTATTCCTCTACAAGGTCTCATCAAACACTTCCGTGGTCAGACACAGAGTGATTATTCCTCTACACGGTACCATCACACTCTCCCGGTGTCAGACACAGGGTGAATCTCCTTCAACACTGTCCCATCAAACACTCCCGGTTCAGACACAGAGTGAATCTCCCTCCACACCGTCCCATCACACACTCCCGTTTTCAGACACAGAGTGATTATTCTTCTCCACGGTCCCATCAAACACTCCCGGGGTCAGACACAGAGTGATTATTGCTCTACACGGTCCCGTCTCACACTCCCGGGGTCAGGCACAGAGTGAATATTCCTCTACACCGCCCATCACACACTCCCTGGGTCAGACACAGAGCGAATCTCCCTGCAAATCGTCCCATTACACACTCCCGGAGTAAGACACAGACTGAATCTCCCTCCACACCGTACCAACACACTCTCCCGGGTCAGACACAGACTGATTATTCCTCTACACGGTCCCATCATACAATCCCGGGGTCCGACACAGAGTGATTATTCCTCTTCACGGTCCAATCAAACACTCCCGGGGTCAGCCGCAGAGTGATTATTCCTCTACACGGTACCATCAAACACTGCCGGGTTCAGACACAGAGTGAATCTCCCTCCACACCGTACCAACGCAATCTCCCGGGTCAGACACAGACTGATTATTCCTCTACACGGTCCCATCACACACTCCCGGGGACAGACACAGACTGAATCTCCCTCCACACCGTCCCGTCATACAATCCCGGGGTCAGGCACAGAGTGATTATTCCTCTACACGGTCCCATCAAACACTCCCGGGGTCAGACACAGAGTCATCATTCCTCTACACGGTCACATCAAACTCTTCCGGGGTCAGACACAGAGTGATTATTCCTCTACACGGTACCATCACACACTCCCGGTGTCAGACACAGTGTGAATCTCCTTCCACACCGTCCCATCACACTCTCCCGGGGTAAGACACAGACTGAATCTCCCTCCACACCATCCCATCATACAATCCCGGGGTCAGACACAGAGTGATTATTCCTCTACGCGGCCCCATCAAACTCTCCCGGGGTCAGACACAAAGTGAATCTCAATGCTCACCGTCCAATCACACACTCCCGGGGTCAGACACAGAGAGATTATTCCTCTACACGGTACCATCAAACACTCCCGGGGTCAGACACAGAGTGATTATTCCTCTACAAGGTCCCATCAAACGCTCCCGTGTGTCAGACACAGAGTGATTATTCCTCTACGCAGTCCCATCAAACATTCCCGGGGTCAGAAACAGAGTGATTATTCCTCTACGTGGCCCCATCACACTCTCCCGGGTTCAGACACAGAGTGAATCTCCCTCCACAACGTCCCGTCACAAACTCCCGGGGTCAGACACAGAGTGATTATTCCTCTACACCGCCCATCACACACTCCCGGGGTCAGACACAGAGTGAATCTCCCTCCACACGGTCCCATCACACACTCCCTGGGTCATTCACAGAGTGATTATTCCTCTACACGGTCCCATCAAACACTGCCGGCGTCAGACACAGAGTGAATCTTCCTCCACACCGTCCCATCACACACTCCCGTTTTCAGACACAGAGTGATTATTCTTCTCCACGGTGCCATCAATCACTCCCTGGGTCAGACACAGAGTGAATTTTCCTCTACACCGCCCATCACACACTCCCTGTGTCAGACACAGAGTGAATCTCCCTGCAAATCGTCCCATCACACACTCCCGGGGTAAGACACAGACTGAATCTCCCTCCACATCGTACCAACACACTCTTCCGGGTCAGACACAGACTGATTATTCCTCTACACGGTCCCATCACACACTCCCGGGGTCAGACACAGACTGAATCTCCCTCCACACCATCCCATCATACAATCCCGGGATCAGACACAGAGTGATTATTCCTCTACACGGTCCCATCATACACTCCCGGGGTCAGACACAGAGTGAATCTCCCTCCACACTGTCCGATTACACACTCCCGTGGTCAGACACAGTGTGATTATTCCTCTACACGGTCCCATCAAACACTCCCGGGGTCAGACATAGACTGAATCTCCCTCCACACCGTCCCATCACACACTCCCGGGGTCAGACACAGAGTGAATCTCCCTCCACACTGTCCGATTACACACTCCCGTGGTCAGACACAGTGTGATTATTCCTCTACACGGTCCCATCAAACACTCCCGGGGTCAGACATAGACTGAATCTCCCTCCACACCGTCCCATCACACACTCCCGGGGTCAGACACAGAGTGATTATTCCTCTACACGGTCCCATCAAACACTCCCGGGTGTCAGACACAGAGCGATTATTCCTCTGCACTGTACCATCAAACACTACGTGGGTCAGACACAGAGTGATTATTCCTCTACACGGTCCCATGAAACACTCCCGGGTTCAGACACAGAGTGAATCTCCATCCACAACGTCCCATCACACACTCCCGGGGTCAGACACAGAGTGAATCTCCCTCCACACGGTCCCATCACACACTCCCTGGGTCATACACAGAGGGATTATTCCTCAACACGGTCCCATCAAACAATGCCGGCGTCAGACACAGAGTGAATCTTCCTCCACACCGTCCCATCACACACTCCCGGTTTCAGACACAGAGTGATTATTCTTCTCCACGGTCCCATCAAACAATCCCGGGGTCAGACACAGAGTGACTATTGCTCTACACGGTGCCATCTCACACTCCCGGGGTCAGACCCAGAGTGAATTTTCCTCTACACCGCCCATCACACACCCCTGGGTCAGACACAGAGTGAATCTCCCTGCAAATCGTACCAACACACTCTCCCGGGTCAGACACAGACTGATTATTCCTCTACACGGTCCCATCACACACTCCCGGGGTCAGACACAGACTGAATCTCCCTCCACACCATCCCATCATACAATCCCGGGGTCAGACACAGAGTGATTATTCCTCTACACGGTCCCATCAAACATTCCCGGGGTCAGAAACAGAGTGATTATTCCTCTACGCGGCCCCATCAAACTCTCCCGGGGTCAGACACAGAGTGAATCTCAATGCTCACCGTCCAATCACACACTCCCGGGGTCAGACACAGAGAGATTATTCCTCTACACGGTACCATCAAACACTGCCGGGGTCAGACACAGAGTGAATCTCCCTCCACACCGTCCCATCACACACTCCCGGGGTAAGACTCAGACTGAAACTCCCTCCACACCGTACCAACACACTCTCCCGGGTCAGATACAGACTGATTATTCCTCTACACGGTCCCATCACACACTCCCGGGGACAGACACAGACTGAATCTCCCTCCACACCGTCCCATCACACACTCCCGGGGTCAGACACAGAGTGAATCTCCCTCCACACGGTCCCATCACACACTCCCAGGGTCAGACACAGAGGGATTATTCCTCTACACGGTCCCATCAAACACTCCCGGGGTCAGACACAGAGTGAATCTCCCTCCACACCGTCCCATCACACACTACCGGGGTCAGATACAGAGAGATTATTCCTCTACAGGGTACCATCAAACACTCCCCGGGTCAGACTCAGATAGATTTTTCCTCTACACGGTCCCATCAAACAATCCCGGTGTCAGACACAGTCATTATTACTCTACAAGGACTCATCAAACTCTCCCGTGGTCAGACAGAGTGATTATTCCTCTACACGGTACCATCACACTCTCCCGGTGTCAGACACAGGGTGAATCTCCTTCAACACTGTCCCATCACACTCTGCCGGGGTCAGACAGACAGTGATTATTCCTGTACACGGTCCCATCAAACAATCCCGGTGTCAGACACAGATCATTATTCCTCTACAAGGTCTCATCAAACACTTCCGTGGTCAGACACAGAGTGATTATTCCTCTACACGGTACCATCACACTCTCCCGGTGTCAGACACAGGGTGAATCTCCTTCAACACTGTCCCATCAAACACTCCCGGGTTCAGACACAGAGTGAATCTCCCTCCACACCGTCCCATCACACACTCCCGTTTTCAGACACAGAGTGATTATTCTTCTCCACGGTCCCATCAAACACTCCCGGGGTCAGACACAGAGTGATTATTGCTCTACACGGTCCCGTCTCACACTCCCGGGGTCAGACACAGAGTGAATATTCCTCTACACCGCCCATCACACACTCCCGGAGTAAGACACAGACTGAATCTCCCTCCACACCGTACCAACACACTCTCCCGGGTCAGACACAGACTGATTATTCCTCTACACGGTCCCATCATACAATCCCGGGGTCCGACACAGTGTGATTATTCCTCTTCACGGTCCAATCAAACACACCCGGGGTCAGCCGCAGAGTGATTATTCCTCTACACCGCCCATCACACTCTCCCGGGGTTAGACACAGAGTGAATCTCCCTCCACACCGTCCCGTCACACACTCCCGTGGTCAGAAACAGAGTGATTATTCCTCTACCCGGTCCCATCAAACACTCCCGGGGACAGACACAGAGTGAATCTCCCTCCACACCGTCCCATCACACAATCCCGTGGTCATACACAGTGTGATTATTCCTCTACACGGTACCACCAAACACTCCCGGGGTCAGACATAGACTGAATCACCCTCCACACCGTGCCATCATACACTCCCGTGATCAGACACAGAGTGATTATTCCTCTACACGGTCCCATCACACACTTCCGGGGTCAGACACAGAGTGAATCTCAATCCTCACCGTCCCATCACACACTCCCGTGGTCAGAAACAGAGAGATTATTCCTCTACCCGGTCCCATCAAACACTCCCGGGGTCAGACACAGAGAGATTATTCCTCTACACGGTCCCATCAAACAATCCCGGTGTCAGACACAGATCATTATTCCTCTACAAGGTCTCATCAAACACTTCCGTGGTCAGACACAGAGTGATTATTCCTCTACACGGTACCATCACACTCTCCCGGTGTCAGACACAGGGTGAATCTCCTTCAACACTGTCCCATCAAACACTCCCGGTTCAGACACAGAGTGAATCTCCCTCCACACCGTCCCATCACACACTCCCGTTTTCAGACACAGAGTGATTATTCTTCTCCACGGTCCCATCAAACACTCCCGGGGTCAGACACAGAGTGATTATTGCTCTACACGGTCCCGTCTCACACTCCCGGGGTCAGACACAGAGTGAATATTCCTCCGCACCGTACCAACACACTCTCCCGGGTCAGAAACAGACTGATTATTCCTCTACACGGTCCCATCATACAATCCCGGGGTCCGACACAGAGTGATTATTCCTCTTCACGGTTCAATCAAACACTCCCGGGGTCAGCCGCAGAGTGATTATTCCTCTACACCGCCCATCACACTCTCCCGGGGTTAGACACAGAGTGAATCTCCCTCCACACCGTCCCGTCACACACTCCCGTGGACAGAAACAGAGTGATTATTCCTCTGCCCGGTCCCATCAAACACTCCCGGGGTCAGACACAGAGTGAATCTCCCTCCACACCGTCCCATCACACAATCCCGTGGTCATACACAGTGTGATTATTCCTCTACACGGTCCCATCAAACACTCCCGGGGTCAGACATAGACTGAATCACCCTCCACACCGTCCCATCACACACTCCCGTGATCAAACACAGAGTGATTATTCCTCTACACGGTTCCATCGAACACTCCCGGGGTCAGAATCAGGGTGAATCTCCCTCCACACCGTCCCATCACACACTCCCGGGGTCAGACACAGAGTGATTATTGATCTACACGGTCCCATCAAACACACCCGGGGTCAGACACAGAGTGAATCTCCGTCCACACCGTCCCATCACACACTCTCGGGGGGTCAGACACAGAGTGATTATTCCTCGACACGGTCCCGTCAAACACTCCCGGGTGTCAGACACAGAGCGATTATTCCTCTGCACTGTACCATCAAACACAACGTGGGTCAGACACAGTGATTATTCCTCTACACGGTCCCATCTAACACTCCAGGGGTCAGACACAGTGTGAATCTCCCTCCACGCCGTCCCATCGCTCACTCCAGGGGTCAGACACAGAGTGATTATTCCTCTACACGGTACGATCAAAAACTCCCGGGGTCAGACACAGACTGATTATTCCTTTACACGGTCCCATCAAACACTCCCGGGGTCAGAGACAGAATTAATTTATATCCACACCGTGCCATCATACACTCCCGGGGTCAGACACAGAGTGATTATTCCTCTACACGGTCCCATCACACTCTCCCGGTGTCAGACACAGGGTGAATCTCCTTCAACACTGTCCCATCAAACACTCCCGGTTCAGACACAGAGTGAATCTCCCTCCACACCGTCCCATCACACACTCCCGTTTTCAGACACAGAGTGATTATTGATCTACACGGTCCCATCAAACACACCCGGGGTCAGACACAGAGTGAATCTCCGTCCACACCGTCCCATCACACACTCTCGGGGGGTCAGACACAGAGTGATTATTCCTCGACACGGTCCCGTCAAACACTCCCGGGTGTCAGACACAGAGCGATTATTCCTCTGCACTGTACCATCAAACACAACGTGGGTCAGACACAGTGATTATTCCTCTACACGGTCCCATCTAACACTCCAGGGGTCAGACACAGTGTGAATCTCCCTCCACGCCGTCCCATCGCTCACTCCAGGGGTCAGACACAGAGTGATTATTCCTCTACACGGTACGATCAAAAACTCCCGGGGTCAGACACAGACTGATTATTCCTTTACACGGTCCCATCAAACACTCCCGGGGTCAGAGACAGAATTAATTTATATCCACACCGTGCCATCATACACTCCCGGGGTCAGACACAGAGTGATTATTCCTCTACACGGTCCCATCACACACTTCCGGGGTCAGACACAGAGTGAATCTCAATCCTCACCGTCCCATCACACACTCCCGGGGTCAGACACAGAGAGATTATTCCTCTACACGGTACCATCAAACACTCCCGGGGACAGACACAGAGAGATTATTCCTCTACACGGTCCCATCAAACACTGCCGGTGTCAGACACAGAGTCATTATTTCTCTACAAGGTCTCATCAAACTCTTCCGTGGTCAGAGACAGGGTGATTATTCCTCTACACGGTACCATCACACTCTCCCGGTGTCAGACACAGTGTGAATCTCCCTCCACGCCGTCCCATCACACACTCCCGGGGTAAGACACAGACTGAATCTCCCTCCACACCGTACCAACACAATCTCCCGGGTCAGACACAGGGTGAATCTCCTTCAACACTGTCCCATCACACTCTGCCGGGGTCAGACACACAGTGATTATTCCTCTACACGGTCCCATCAAACAATCCCGGGGTCAGACACAGTGTGAATCTCCCTCCACGCCGTCCCATCACACACTCCCGGCGTCAGACACAGAGTGATTATTCCTCTACGCAGTCCCATCAAACATTCCCGGGGTCAGAAACAGAGTGATTATTCCTCTACGTGGCCCCATCAAACTCTCCCGTGGTCAGACACAGAGTGAACCTCCCTCCACGCCGTCCCATCACACACTCCCGGGGTCAGACACAGAGTCATTATTCCTCTACAAGGTCACATCAAACACTTCCGTGGTCAGACACAGAGTGATTATTCCTCTACACCGCCCCATCAAACTCTCCCGGGGTCAGACACAGAGTGATTATGCCTCTACACGGACCCATCAAACGCTACCGGGGGTCACACACAGAGTTATTATTCCTCTACACGGTCCCATCAAGCTCTCCTGGGTAAGACACAGAGTGATTATTCCTCTACACGGTACCATCACACTCTCCCGGTGTCAGACACAGGGTGAATCTCCTTCAACACTGTCCCGTCAAACACTCCCGGGTTCAGACACAGAGTGAATCTCCCTCCACACCGTCCCATCACACACTCCCGTTTTCAGACACAGAGAGATTATTATTCTCAAAGGTCCCATCAAACACTCCCGGGGTCAGACACAGAGTGATTATTCCTCTACACGGTCCCATCAAACAATCCCGGGGTCAGACACAGTGTGAATCTCCCTCCACGCCGTCCCATCACACACTCCCGGCGTCAGACACAGAGTGATTATTCCTCTACGCAGTCCCATCAAACATTCCCGGGGTCAGAAACAGAGTGATTATTCCTCTACGTGGCCCCATCAAACTCTCCCGTGGTCAGACACAGAGTGAACCTCCCTCCACGCCGTCGCATCACACACTCCCGGGGTCAGACACAGAGTAATTATTCCTCTACACGGTCCCATCAAACATTCCCGGGGTCAGAAACAGAGTGATTATTCCTCTACGCGGCCCCATCAAACTCTCCCGGGGTCAGATACAGAGTGAATCTCAATGCTCACCGTCCAATCACACACTCCCGGGGTCAGACACAGAGAGATTATTCCTCTACACGGTACCATCAAACACTGCCGGGTTCAGACACAGAGTGAATCTCCCTCCACACCGTACCAACACAATCTCCCGGGTCAGAGACAGACTGATTATTCCTCTACACGGTCCCATCACACACTCCCGGGGACAGACACAGACTGAATCTCCCTCCACACCGTCCCGTCATACAATCCCGGGGTCAGGCACAGAGTGATTATTCCTCTACACGGTCCCATCAAACACTCCCGGGGTCAGACACAGAGTCATCATTCCTCTACACGGTCACATCAAACTCTTCCGGGGTCAGACACAGAGTGATTATTCCTCTACACGGTACCATCACACACTCCCGGTGTCAGACACAGTGTGAATCTCCTTCCACACCGTCCCATCACACTCTCCCGGGGTAAGACACAGACTGAATCTCCCTCCACACCATCCCATCATACAATCCCGGGGTCAGACACAGAGTGATTATTCCTCTACGCGGCCCCATCAAACTCTCCCGGGGTCAGACACAAAGTGAATCTCAATGCTCACCGTCCAATCACACACTCCCGGGGTCAGACACAGAGAGATTATTCCTCTACACGGTACCATCAAACACTCCCGGGGTCAGACACAGAGTGATTATTCCTCTACAAGGTCCCATCAAACGCTCCCGTGTGTCAGACACAGAGTGATTATTCCTCTACGCAGTCCCATCAAACATTCCCGGGGTCAGAAACAGAGTGATTATTCCTCTACGTGGCCCCATCACACTCTCCCGGGTTCAGACACAGAGTGAATCTCCCTCCACAACGTCCCGTCACAAACTCCCGGGGTCAGACACAGAGTGATTATTCCTCTACACCGCCCATCACACACTCCCGGGGTCAGACACAGAGTGAATCTCCCTCCACACGGTCCCATCACACACTCCCTGGGTCATTCACAGAGTGATTATTCCTCTACACGGTCCCATCAAACACTGCCGGCGTCAGACACAGAGTGAATCTTCCTCCACACCGTCCCATCACACACTCCCGTTTTCAGACACAGAGTGATTATTCTTCTCCACGGTCCCATCAATCACTCCCTGGGTCAGACACAGAGTGAATTTTCCTCTACACCGCCCATCACACACTCCCTGTGTCAGACACAGAGTGAATCTCCCTGCAAATCGTCCCATCACACACTCCCGGGGTAAGACACAGACTGAATCTCCCTCCACATCGTACCAATACACTCTTCCGGGTCAGACACAGACTGATTATTCCTCTACACGGTCCCATCACACACTCCCGGGGTCAGACACAGACTGAATCTCCCTCCACACCATCCCATCATACAATCCCGGGATCAGACACAGAGTGATTATTCCTCTACACGGTCCCATCATACACTCCCGGGGTCAGACACAGAGTGAATCTCCCTCCACACTGTCCGATTACACACTCCCGTGGTCAGACACAGTGTGATTATTCCTCTACACGGTCCCATCAAACACTCCAGGGGTCAGACATAGACTGAATCTCCCTCCACACCGTCCCATCACACACTCCCGGGGTCAGACACAGAGTGATTATTCCTCTACACGGTCCCATCAAACACTCCCGGGTGTCAGACACAGAGCGATTATTCCTCTGCACTGTACCATCAAACACTACGTGGGTCAGACACAGAGTGATTATTCCTCTACACGGTCCCATGAAACACTCCCGGGTTCAGACACAGAGTGAATCTCCATCCACAACGTCCCAGCACACACTCCCGGGGTCAGACACAGAGTGAATCTCCCTCCACACGGTCCCATCACACACTCCCGGGGTCAGACACAGAGAGATTATTCCTCTACACGGTACCATCAAACACTGCCGGGGTCAGACACAGAGTAAATCTCCCTCCACACCGTCCCATCACACACTCCCGGGGTAAGACACAGACTGAAACTCCCTCCACACCGTACCAACACACTCTCCCGGGTCAGATACAGACTGATTATTCCTCTACACGGTCCCATCACACACTCCCGGGGACAGACACAGACTGAATCTCCCTCCACACCGTCCCATCACACACTCCCGGGGTCAGACACAGAGTGAATCTCCCTCCACACGGTCCCATCACACACTCCCTGGGTCATACACAGAGGGATTATTCCTCAACACGGTCCCATCAAACAATGCCGGCGTCAGACACAGACTGAATCTTCCTCCACACCGTCCCATCACACACTCCCGGTTTCAGACACAGAGTGATTATTCTTCTCCACGGTCCCATCAAACAATCCCGGGGTCAGACACAGAGTGATTATTGCTCTACACGGTCCCATCTCACACTCCCGAGGTCAGACGCAGAGTTAATTTTCCTCTACACCTCCCATCACACACTCCCTGGGTCAGACACAGAGTGAATCTCCCTGCAAATCGTCCCATCACACACTCCCGGGGTAAGACACAGACTGAATCTCCCGGCACATCGTACCAACACACTCTCCCGGGTCAGACACAGACTGATTATTCCTCTACACGGTGCCATCACGCACTCCCGGGGTCAGACACAGACTGAATCTCCCTCCACACCATCCCATCATACAATCCCGGGGTCAGAAACAGAGTGATTATTCCTCTACGCGGCCCCATCAAACTCTCCCGGGGTCAGACACAGAGTGAATCTCAATGCTCACCGTCCAATCACACACTCCCGGGGTCAGACACAGAGAGATTATTCCTCTACACGGTACCATCAAACACTGCCGGTTTCAGACACAGTGTGAATCTCCCTCCACACCGTCCCATCACACACTCCCGGGGTAAGACACAGACTGAAACTCCCTCCACACCGTACCAACACACTCTCCCGGGTCAGATACAGACTGATTATTCCTCTACACGGTCCCATCACACACTCCCGGGGACAGACACAGACTGAATCTCCCTCCACACCGTCCCATTATACAATCCCGGGGTCAGGCACAGAGTGATTATTCCTCTACACGGTCCCATCAAACACTCCCGGAGTCAGACACAGAGTCATTATTCCTCTACACGGTCACATCAAACTCTTCCGGGGTCAGACACAGAGTGATTATTCCTCTACACGGTACCATCATACTCCCGGTGTCAGACACAGTGTGAATCTCCTTCCACACCGTCCCATCACACTCTCCCTGGGTAAGACACAGAGTGAATCTCCCTGCAAATCGTCCCATCACACACTCCCGGGGTAAGACACAGATTGAATCTCCCTCCACAGCGTACCAACACACTCTCCCGGGTCAGACACAGACTGATTATTCCTCTACACGGTCCCATCACACACGCCCGGGGTCCGACACAGACTGAATCTCCCTCCACACCGTCCCATCATACAATCCCGGGGTCAGACACAGAGTGATTATTCCTCTACACTGTCCCATCAAACACTCCCGGGGTCAGACACAGAGTGATTATTCCTCTACACGGTCCCATCAAACGCTCCCGTGTGTCAGACACAGAGTGATTATTCCTCTACACGGTCCCATGAAACACTCCCGGGTTCAGACACAGAGTGATTATTCCTCTACACGGTCCCATCAAACGCTCCCGTGTGTCAGACACAGAGTGATTATTCCTCTACACGGTCCCATCAAACACTCCCGGGGTCAGACACAGGGTGAATCTCCTTCAAAACTGTCCCATCACACTCTGCCGGGGTCAGACACACAGTGATTCTTCCTCTACACGGTCCCATCAAACACTCCCGGGGTCAGACACAGAGTGAATCTCCCTCCACGCCGTCCCATCACACTCTCCCGGGTTCAGACACAGAGTGATTATTCCTCTACACGGTCCCATCAAACATTCCCGGGGTCAGAAACAGAGTGATTATTCCTCTACGCGGCCCCATCAAACTCTCCCGGGGTCAGACACAGAGTGATTATTCCTCTACACGGTCCCATCAAACGATCCCGGTGGTCAGACACAGAGTGATTTTTCCTCTACACGGTACCATCAAACACTCCCAGGGTCAGGCTCAGAGTTATTATTCCTCTACACGGTCCCATCAAAAACTCCCGGGGTCAGTCGCAGAGTGAATCTCCCTCACACCGTCCCATCACACACTCCCGTGGTAAGACAAAGAGTGATTATTCCTCTACAAGGTCCCATCAAACACTGCCGGCGTCAGACACAGAGTGAATCTTCCTCCACACCGTCCCATCACACACTCCCGTTTTCAGACACAGAGTGATTATTCTTCTCCCCGGTCCCATCAAACACTCCCAGGGTCAGACACAGAGTGAATTTTCCTCTACACCGCCCATCACACACTCCCTGTGTCAGACACAGAGTGAATCTCCCTGCAAATCGTCACATCACACATTCCCGGGGTAAGACACAGACTGAATCTCCCTCCACATCGTACCAACACACTCTCCCGGGTCAGACACAGACTGATTATTCCTCTACACGGTCCCATCACACACTCCCGGGGTCAGACACAGACTGAAACTCCCTCCACACCATCCCATCATACAATCCCGGGGTCAGACACAGAGTGATTATTCCTCTACACGGTCCCATCATACACTCCCGGGGTCAGACACAGAGTGAATCTCCCTCCACACCGTCCGATTACACACTCCCGTGGTCAGACACAGTGTGATTATTCCTCTACACGGTCCCATCAAACACTCCCGGGGTCAGACATAGACTGGATCTCCCTCCACACCGTCCCATCACACACTGCTGTGATCAGACACAGAGTGATTAATCCTCTACACTGACGCATCACACACTCCCGTGGTCAAACACAGAGTGATTATTCCTCTACCAGGTTCCATCGAACACTCCCGGGGTCAGAATCAGGGTGAATCTCCCTCCACACCGTCCCATCACACACTCCCGGGGTCAGACACAGAGTGATTTTTGATCTTCACGGTCCCATCAAACACTCCGGGGTCAGACACAGAGTGAATCTCCGTCCACACCGTCCCATCACACACTCCCGGTGTCAGACACCGAGTGATTATTCCTCTACACGGTCCCATCAAACACTCCCGGGTGTCAGACACAGAGCGATTATTCCTCTGCACTGTACCATCAAACACTACGTGGGTCAGACACAGTGATTATTCCTCTACACGGTCCCATCAAACACTCCCGGGGTCAGTCGCAGAGTGAATCTCCCTCACACCGTCCCATCACACACTCCCGTGGTAAGACAAAGAGTGATTATTCCTCTACAAGGTCCCATCAAACACTGCCGGCGTCAGACACAGAGTGATTATTCTTCTCCACGGTCCCATCAAACACTCCCGGGGTCAGACACAGAGTGAATTTTCCTCTACACCGCCCATCACACACTCCCTGTGTCAGACACAGAGTGAATCTCCCTGCAAATCGTCCCATCACACACTCCCGGGGTAAGACACAGACTGAATCTCCCTCCACATCGTACCAACACACTCTCCCGGGTCAGACACAGACTGATTATTCCTCTACACGGTCCCATCACACACTCCCGGGGTCAGACACAGACTGAATCTCCCTCCACACCATCCCATCATACAATCCCGGGGTCAGACACAGAGTGATTATTCCTCTACACGGTCCCATCATACACTCCCGGGGTCAGACACAGAGTGATTATTCCTCTACACGGTCCCATCAAACACTCCCGGGGTCAGACATAGACTGGATCTCCCTCCACACCGTCCCATCACACACTGCTGTGATCAGACACAGAGTGATTAATCCACTACACTGACGCATCACACACTCCCGTGGTCAAACACAGAGTGATTATTCCTCTACCCGGTTCCATCGAACACTCCCGGGGTCAGAATCAGGGTGAATCTCCCTCCACACCGTCCCATCACACACTCCCGGGGTCAGACACAGAGTGATTATTCCTCTACACGGTCCCATCAAACACTCACGGGTGTCAGACACAGAGCGATTATTCCTCTGCACTGTACCATCAAACACTACGTGGGTCAGACACAGTGATTATTCCTCTACACGGTCCCATCAAACACTCCCGGGGTCAGACACAGAGTGAATCTCCCTCCACGCCATCCCATCACTCACTCCCGGGGTCAGACACAGAGTGATTATTCCTCTACACGGGACCATCAAACACTCCAGGTGTCAGACACAGAGAAAATCTCCCTGCAAATCGTCCCATCACACACTCCCGGGGTAAGACACAGACTGAATCTCCATCCACATCGTACCAACACTCTCTCCCGGGTCAGACACAGACTGATTATTCCTCTACACGGTCCCATCACACACTCCCGGGGTCAGACACAGACTGAATCTCCCTCCACACCATCCCATCATACAATCCCGGGGTCAGACACAGAGTGAATCTCCCTCCACACCGTCCGATTACACACTCCCTTGGTATGACACAGTGTGATTATTCCTCTACACGGTCCCATCAAACACTCCCGGGGTCAGACATAGACTGAATCTCCCTCCACACCGTCCCATCACACACTGCCGTGATCAGACACAGAGTGATTAATCCTCTACACTGACGCATCACACACTCCCGTGGTCAAACACAGAGTGATTATTCCTCTACCCGGTTCCATCGAACACTCCCGGGGTCAGACACAGAGTGAATCTCCCTCCACACGGTCCCATCACACACTCCCGTGGTCAAACACAGAGTGATTTTTCCTCTACACGGTCCCATCAAACAATCCCGGTGTCAGACACAGTCATTATTACTCTACAAGGACTCATCAAACTCTTCCGTGGTCAGACACAGAGTGATTATTCCTCTACACGGTACCATCACACTCTCCCGGTGTCAGACACAGGGTGAATCTCCTTCAACACTGTCCCATCACACTCTGCCGGGGTCAGACACACAGTGATTATTCCTCTACACGGTCCCATCAAACACTCCCGGGGTCAGACACAGAGTGAATCTCCCTCCACGCCGTCCCATCACACTCTCCCGTGTTCAGACACAGAGTGATTATTCCTCTACACGGTCCCATCAAACATTCCCGGGGTCAGAAACAGAGTGATTATTCCTCTACGCGGCCCCATCACAGACTCCCGGGTTCAGACACAGAGTGATTTTTGATCTTCACGGTCCCATCAAACACTCCGGGGTCAGACACAGAGTGAATCTCCGTCCACACCGTCCCATCACACACTCCCGGGGTCAGACACAGAGTGATTATTCCTCTACACGGTCCCATCAAACACTCCCGGGTGTCAGACACAGAGCGATTATTCCTCTGCACTGTACCATCAAACACTACGTGGGTCAGACACAGTGATTATTCCTCTACACGGTCCCATCAAACACTCCCGGGGTCAGACACAGAGTGAATCTCCCTCCACGCCATCCCATCACTCACTCCCGGGGTCAGACACATAGTGATTATTCCTCTACAAGGGACCATCAAACACTCCAGGGGTCAGACACAGAGTGAATCTCCCTGCAAATCGTCCCATCACACACTCCCGGGGTAAGACACAGACTGAATCTCCATCCACATCGTACCAACACTCTCTCCCGGGTCAGACACAGACTGATTATTCCTCTACACGGTCCCATCACACACTCCCGGGGTCAGACACAGACTGAATCTCCCTCCACACCATCCCATCATACAATCCCGGGGTCAGACACAGAGTGATTATTCCTCTACACGGTCCCATCATACACTCCCGGGGTCAGACACAGAGTGAATCTCCCTCCACACCGTCCGATTACACACTCCCTTGATATGACACAGTGTGATTATTCCTCTACACGGTCCTATCAAACACTCCCGGGGTCAGACATAGACTGAATCTCCCTCCACACCGTCCCATCACACACTGCCGTGATCAGACACAGAGTGATTAATCCTCTACACTGACGCATCACACACTCCCGTGGTCAAACACAGAGTGATTATTCCTCTACATGGTTCCATCAAACTCTCCCGGGGTCAAACACAGCGCGAATCTCCCTCCACACAGTCCCATCACACACTCCCAGGGTCAGACACAGAGGGATTATTCCTCTACACGGTCCCATCAAACACTCCCGGGGTCAGACACAGAGTGAATCTCCCTCCACACCGTCCCATCACACACTACCGGGGTCAGATACAGAGAGATTATTCCTCTACACGGTACCATCAAACACTCCCAGGGTCAGACACAGAGAGATTTTTCCTCTACACGGTCCCATCAAAAAATCCCGGTGTCAGACACAGTCATTATTACTCTACAAGGACTCATCAAACTCTTCCGTGGTCAGACACAGAGTGATTATTCCTCTACACGGTACCATCACACTCTCCCGGTGTCAGACACAGGGTGAATCTCCTTCAACACTGTCCCATCACACTCTGCCGGGGTCAGACACACAGTGATTCTTCCTCTACACGGTCCCATCAAACACTCCCGGGGTCAGACACAGAGTGAATCTCCCTCCACGCCGTCCCATCACACTCTCCCGGGTTCAGACACAGAGTGATTATTCCTCTACACGGTCCCATCAAACATTCCCGGGGTCAGAAACAGAGTGATTATTCCTCTACGCGGCCCCATCAAACTCTCCCGGGGTCAGACACAGAGTGACTATTCCTCTACACGGTCCCATCAAACGATCCCGGTGGTCAGACACAGAGTGATTTTTCCTCTACACGGTACCATCAAACACTCCCAGGGTCAGGCTCAGAGTTATTATTCCTCTACACGGTCCCATCAAAAACTCCCGGGGTCAGTCGCAGAGTGAATCTCCCTCACACCGTCCCATCACACACTCCCGTGGTAAGACAAAGAGTGATTATTCCTCTACAAGGTCCCATCAAACACTGCCGGCGTCAGACACAGAGTGAATCTTCCTCCACACCGTCCCATCGCACACTCCCGTTTTCAGACACAGAGTGATTATTCTTCTCCACGGTCCCATCAAACACTTCCAGGGTCAGACACAGAGTGAATTTTCCTCTACACCGCCCATCACACACTCCCTGTGTCAGACACAGAGTGAATCTCCCTGCAAATCGTCACATCACACACTCCCGGGGTAAGACACAGACTGAATCTCCCTCCACATCGTACCATCACACACTCCCTGGGTCAGACACAGACTGAATCTCCCTCCACACAATCCCATCATACAATCCCGGGGTCAGACACAGAGTGATTATTCCTCCACACGGTCCCATCATACACTCCCGGGGTCAGACACAGAGTGAATCTCCCTCCACACCGTCCGATTACACACTCCCGTGGTCAGACACAGTGTGATTATTCCTCTACACGGTCCCATCAAACACTCCCGGGGTCAGACATAGACTGGATCTCCCTCCACACCGTCCCATCACACACTGCTGTGATCAGACACAGAGTGATTAATCCTCTACACTGACGCATCACACACTCCCGTGGTCAAACACAGAGTGATTATTCCTCTACCCGGTTCCATCGAACACTCCCGGGGTCAGAATCAGGGTGAATCTCCCTCCACACCGTCCCATCACACACTCCCGGGGTCAGACACAGAGTGATTTTTGATCTTCACGGTCCCATCAAACAAACCGGGGTCAGACACAGAGTGAATCTCCGTCCACACCGTCCCATCACACACTCCCGGTGTCAGACACAGAGTGATTATTCCTCTACACGGTCCCATCAAACACTCCCGGGTGTCAGACACAGAGCGATTATTCCTCTGCACTGTACCATCAAACACTACGTGGGTCAGACACAGTGATTATTCCTCTACACGGTCCCATCAAACACTTCCGGGGTCAGACACAGAGTGAATCTCCCTCCCCGCCATCCCATCACTCACTCCCGGGGACAGACACAGAGTGATTATTCCTCTACACGGGACCATCAAACACTCCAGTGGTCAGACACAGAGTGAATCTCCCTGCAAATCGTCCCATCACACACTCCCGGGGTAAGACACAGACTGAATCTCCCTCCACATCGTACCAACACTCTCTCCCGGGTCAGACACAGACTGATTATTCCTCTACACGGTCCCATCACACACTCCCGGGGTCAGACACAGACTGAATCTCCCTCCACACCATCCCATCATACAATCCCAAGGTCAGACACAGAGAGATTATTCCTCTACACGGTCCCATCATACACTCCCGGGGTCAGACACAGAGTGAATCTCCCTCCACACCGTCCGATTACACACTCCCTTGGTCAGACACAGTGTGATTATTCCTCTACTCGGTCCCATCAAACACTCCCGGGGTCAGACATAGACTGAATCTCCCTCCACACCGTCCCATCACACACTGCCGTGATCAGACACATAGTGATTAATCCTCTACACTGACGCATCACACACTCCCGTGGTCAAACACAGAGTGAATATTCCTCGACACCGCCCATCACACACTCCCGGGGTCAGACACAGAGTGAATCTCCCTCCACACGGTCCCATCACACACTCCCGTGGTCAAACACAGAGTGATTATTCCTCTACATGGTTCCATCAAACTCTCCCGGGGTCAAACACAGCGTGAATCACGCTCCACACAGTCCCATCACACACTCCCAGGGTCAGACACAGAGGGATTATTCCTCTACACGGTCCCATCAAACACTCCCGGTGTCAGACACAGATTGAATCTCCCTCCACACCATCCCATCATACAATCCCGGGGTCAGACACAGAGTGATTATTCCTCTACACGGTCCCATCACACACTCCCGGGGTAAGACACAGACTGAATCTCCATCCACATCGTACCAACACTCTCTCCCGGGTCAGACACAGACTGATTATTCCTCTACACGGTCCCATCACACACTCCCGGGGTCAGACACAGACTGAATCTCCCTCCACACCATCCCATCATACAATCCCGGGGTCAGACACAGAGTGATTATTCCTCTACACGGTCCCATCATACACTCCCGGGGTCAGACACAGAGTGAATCTCCCTCCACACCGTCCGATTACACACTCCCTTGGTATGACACAGTGTGATTATTCCTCTACACGGTCCCATCAAACACTCCCGGGGTCAGACATAGACTGAATCTCCCTCCACACCGTCCCATCACACACTGCCGTGATCAGACACAGAGTGATTAATCCTCTACACTGACGCATCACACACTCCCGTGGTCAAACACAGAGTGATTATTCCTCTACCCGGTTCCATCGAACACTCCCGGGGTCAGACACAGAGTGAATCTCCCTCCACACGGTCCCATCACACACTCCCGTGGTCAAACACAGAGTGATTTTTCCTCTACACGGTCCCATCAAACAATCCCGGTGTCAGACACAGTCATTATTACTCTACAAGGACTCATCAAACTCTTCCGTGGTCAGACACAGAGTGATTATTCCTCTACATGGTTCCATCAAACTCTCCCGGGGTCAAACACAGCGTGAATCTCCCTCCACACAGTCCCATCACACACTCCCAGGGTCAGACACAGAGGGATTATTCCTCTACACGGTCCCATCAAACACTCCCGGGGTCAGACACAGAGTGAATCTCCCTCCACACCGTCCCATCACACACTACCGGGGTCAGATACAGAGAGATTATTCCTCTACACGGTACCATCAAACACTCCCAGGGTCAGACACAGAGAGATTTTTCCTCTACACGGTCCCATCAAACAATCCCGGTGTCAGACACAGTCATTATTACTCTACAAGGACTCATCAAACTCTTCCGTGGTCAGACACAGAGTGATTATTCCTCTACACGGTACCATCACACTCTCCCGGTGTCAGACACAGGGTGAATCTCCTTCAACACTGTCCCATCACACTCTGCCGGGGTCAGACACACAGTGATTCTTCCTCTACACGGTCCCATCAAACACTCCCGGGGTCAGACACAGAGTGAATCTCCCTCCACGCCGTCCCATCACACTCTCCCGGGTTCAGACACAGAGTGATTATTCCTCTACACGGTCCCATCAAACATTCCCGGGGTCAGAAACAGAGTGATTATTCCTCTACGCGGCCCCATCAAACTCTCCCGGGGTCAGACACAGAGTGATTATTCCTCTACACGGTCCCATCAAACGATCCCGGTGGTCAGACACAGAGTGATTTTTCCTCTACACGGTACCATCAAACACTCCCAGGGTCAGGCTCAGAGTTATTATTCCTCTACACAGTCCCATCAAAAACTCCCGGGGTCAGTCGCAGAGTGAATCTCCCTCACACCGTCCCATCACACACTCCCGTGGTAAGACAAAGAGTGATTATTCCTCTACAAGGTCCCATCAAACACTGCCGGCGTCAGACACAGAGTGAATCTTCCTCCACACCGTCCCATCACACACTCCCGTTTTCAGACACAGAGTGATTATTCTTCTCCACGGTCCCATCAAACACTCCCAGGGTCAGACACAGAGTGAATTTTCCTCTACACCGCCCATCACACACTCCCTGTGTCAGACACAGAGTGAATCTCCCTGCAAATCGTCACATCACACACTCCCGGGGTAAGACACAGACTGAATCTCCCTCCACATCGTACCAACACACTCTCCCGGGTCAGACACAGACTGATTATTCCTCTACACGGTCCCATCACACACTCCCGGGGTCAGACACAGACTGAATCTCCCTCCACACCATCCCATCATACAATCCCGGGGTCAGACACAGAGTGATTATTCCTCTACACGGTCCCATCATACACTCCCGGGGTCAGACACAGAGTGAATCTCCCTCCACACCGTCCGATTACACACTCCCGTGGTCAGACACAGTGTGATTATTCCTCTACACGGTCCCATCAAACACTCCCGGGGTCAGACATAGACTGGATCTCCCTCCACACCGTCCCATCACACACTGCTGTGATCAGACACAGAGTGATTAATCCTCTACACTGACGCATCACACACTCCCGTGGTCAAACACAGAGTGATTATTCCTCTACCCGGTTCCATCGAACACTCCCGGGGTCAGAATCAGGGTGAATCTCCCTCCACACCGTCCCATCACACACTCCCGGGGTCAGACACAGAGTGATTTTTGATCTTCACGGTCCCATCAAACACTCCGGGGTCAGACACAGAGTGAATCTCCGTCCACACCGTCCCATCACACACTCCCGGTGTCAGACACAGAGTGATTATTCCTCTACACGGTCCCATCAAACACTCCCGGGTGTCAGACACAGAGCGATTATTCCTCTGCACTGTACCATCAAACACTACGTGGGTCAGACACAGTGATTATTCCTCTACACGGTCCCATCAAACACTTCCGGGGTCAGACACAGAGTGATTATTCCTCTACACGGGACCATCAAACACTCCAGGGGTCAGACACAGAGTGAATCTCCCTGCAAATCGTCCCATCACACACTCCCGGGGTAAGACACAGACTGAATCTCCCTCCACATCGTACAAACACTCTCTCCCGGGTCAGACACAGACTGATTATTCCTCTACACGGTCCCATCACACACTCCCGGGGTCAGACACAGACTGAATCTCCCTCCACACCATCCCATCATACAATCCCGGGGTCAGACACAGAGAGATTATTCCTCTACACGGTCCCATCATACACTCCCGGGGTCAGACACAGAGTGAATCTCCCTCCACACCGTCCGATTACACACTCCCTTGGTCAGACACAGTGTGATTATTCCTCTACTCGGTCCCATCAAACACTCCCGGGGTCAGACATAGACTGAATCTCCCACCACACCGTCCCATCACACACTGCCGTGATCAGACACAGAGTGATTAATCCTCTACACTGACGCATCACACACTCCCGTGGTCAAACACAGAGTGAATATTCCTCTACACCGCCCATCACACACTCCCGGGGTCAGACACAGAGTGAATCTCCCTCCACACGGTCCCATCACACACTCCCGTGGTCAAACACAGAGTGATTATTCCTCTACATGGTTCCATCAAACTCTCCCGGGGTCAAACACAGCGTGAATCACCCTCCACACAGTCCCATCACACACTCCCAGGGTCAGACACAGAGGGATTATTCCTCTACACGGTCCCATCAAACACTCCCGGGGTCAGACACAGATTGAATCTCCCTCCACACCATCCCATCATACAATCCCGGGGTCAGACACAGAGTGATTATTCCTCTACACGGTCCCATCATACACTCCCGGGGTCAGACACAGAGTGAATCTCCCTCCACACCGTCCGATTACACACTCCCGTGGTCAGACACAGTGTGATTATTCCTCTACACGGTCCCATCAAACACTCCCGGGGTCAGACATAGACTGGATCTCCCTCCACACCGTCCCATCACACACTGCTGTGATCAGATACAGAGTGATTAATCCTCTACACTGACGCATCACACACTCCCGTGGTCAAACACAGAGTGATTATTCCTCTACCCGGTTCCATCGAACACTCCCGGGGTCAGAATCAGGGTGAATCTCCCTCCAAACCGTCCCATCACACACTCCCGGGGTCAGACACAGAGTGATTTTTGATCTTCACGGTCCCATCAAACACTCCGGGGTCAGACACAGAGTGAATCTCCGTCCACACCGTCCCATCACACACTCCCGGTGTCAGACACAGAGTGATTATTCCTCTACACGGTCCCATCAAACACTCCCGGGTGTCAGACACAGATCGATTATTCCTCTGCACTGTACCATCAAACACTACGTGGGTCAGACGCAGTGATTATTCCTCTACACGGTCCCATCAAACACTTCCGGGGTCAGACACAGAGTGAATCTCCCTCCACGCCATCCCATCACTCACTCCCGGGGACAGACACAGAGTGATTATTCCTCTACACGGGACCATCAAACACTCCAGGGGTCAAACACAGAGTGAATCTCCCTGCAAATCGTCCCATCACACACTCCCGGGGTAAGACACAGACTGAGTCTCTCTCCACATCGTACCAACACTCTCTCCCGGGTCAGACACAGACTGATTATTCCTCTACACGGTCCCATCACACACTCCCGGGGTCAGACACAGACTGAATCTCCCTCCACACCATCCCATCATACAATCCCGGGGTCAGACGCAGAGTGATTATTCCTCTACACGGTCCCATCATACACTCCCGGGTTCAGACACAGAGTGAATCTCCCTCCACACCGTCCGATTACACACTCCCTTGGTCAGACACAGTGTGATTATTCCTCTACTCGGTCCCATCAAACACTCCCGGGGTCAGACATAGACTGAATCTCCCTCCACACCGTCCCATCACACACTGCCGTGATCAGACACAGAGTGATTAATCCTCTACACTGACGCATCACACACTCCCGTGGTCAAACACAGAGTGAATATTCCTCTACACCGCCCATCACACACTCCCGGGGTCAGACACAGAGTGAATCTCCCTCCACACGGTCCCATCACACACTCCCAGGGTCAGACACAGAGGGATTATTCCTCTACACGGTCCGATCAAACACTCCCGGGGTCAGACACAGATTGAATCTCCCTCCACTCCGTCCCATCACACACTACCGGGGTCAGATACAGAGAGATTATTCCTCTACACGGTACCATCAAACACTCCCGGGGTCAGACACAGAGAGATTTTTCCTCTACACTGTCCCATCAAACAATCCCGGTGTCAGACACAGAGTCATTATTCCTCTACAAGGACTCATCAAACTCTTCCGTGGTCAGACACAGAGCGATTATTCCTCTACACGGTACCATCACACTCTCCCTGTGTCAGACACAGGGTGAATCTCCTTCAACACTGTCCCATCACACTCTGCCGGGGTCAGACACACAGTGATTATTCCTCTACACGGTCCCATCAAACACTCCCGGGGTCAGACACAGAGTGAATC
Source organism: Hypanus sabinus (assembly GCF_030144855.1). NCBI lineage: Eukaryota > Metazoa > Chordata > Chondrichthyes > Myliobatiformes > Dasyatidae > Hypanus > Hypanus sabinus. The sequence goes on along the minus strand of NW_026780341.1, from coordinate 517,596 downwards.
TCTCTCCACGCCGTCCCATCACACACTCCCGGGGTCAGACACAGAGTGATTATTCCTCTACACGGTCCCATCAAACATTCCCGGGGTCAGAAACAGAGTGATTATTCCTCTACGCGGCCCCATCAAACTCTCCCGGGGTCAGACACAGAGTGATTATTCCTCTACACGGTCCCATCAAACGATCCCGGTGGTCAGACACAGAGTGATTTTTCCTCTACACGGTACCATCAAACACTCCCAGGGTCAGGCACAGAGTTATTATTCCTCTACACGGTCCCATCAAAAACTCCCGGGGTCAGTCGCAGAGTGAATCTCCCTCACACCGTCCCATCACACACTCCCGGGGTAAGACACAGAGTGATTATTCCTCTACAAGGTCCCATCACACACTCCCGGGGTCAGACACAGAGGGTTTATTCCTCTACACGGTACCATCAAACACTCCCGGGGTCAGACAAAGAGAGATTATTCCTCTACACGGACCCATCAAACACTCCCGGGGTCAGACACAGAGTGAATCTCAATCCTCAACGTCCAATCACACACTCCCGGGGTCAGACACAGAGAGATTATTCCTCTACACGGTCCCATCAAACACTCCCGGGGTCAGACACAGAGTCATTATTCCTCTACAAGGTCACATCAAACACTTCCGTGGTCAGACACAGAGTGATTATTCCTCTACACGGCCCCATCAAACTCTCCCGGGGTCAGACACAGAGTGATTATGCCTCTACACGGACCCATCAAACGCTACCGGGGGTCACACACAGAGTTATTATTCCTCTACACGGTCCCATCAAGCTCTCCTGGGTAAGACACAGAGTGATTATTCCACTACAAGGTCCCATCAAACACTCCCGGGGTCAGACACAGAGTGAATCTCAATCCACACCGTCCCATCACACACTCCCGGGGTCAGACACAGAGAGATTATTCCTCTACACGGTACCATCAAACACTCCCGGGTTCAGACACAGAGAGATTATTCCTCTACACGGTCCCATCAAACACTCCGGGGGTCAGGCACAGAGTGAATCTCAATCCTCACCGTCCCGTCACACACTCCCGGGGTCAGACACAGAGAGATTATTCCTCCACACGGTACCATCAAACACTCCCGGGGTCAGACACAGAGTGATTATTCCTCTACACGGTACCATCATACACTCCCGGTGTCAGACACAGTGTGAATCTCCTTCCACACCGTCCCATCACACTCTCCCGGGGTAAGACACAGAGTGATTATTCCTCTACAGGGTCCCATCAAACACTCCCGGGGTCAGACACAGAGTGAATCTCCCTCCACGCCGTCCCATCACACACTCCCGGGGTCCGACACAGAGTGATTATTCCTCTACAATGCCACATCAAACTCTCCCGGGGTCAGACACAGAGTGATTATTCCTCTACACGGTCCCATGAAACACTCCCGGGGTCGGACACAGAGTGATTCTCCGCCCACAGTGTCCCAACACACACTCCCGGGGTCAGACAGAGTGATTATTCCTCTACACGGTCCCAGCAAACTCTCCCGGGGTCAGACACAGACTGAATCTCCATCCACACCGTCCCGTCACAAACTCCCGGGGTCAGACACAGAGTGATTATTTCTCTACACCGCCCATCACACACTCCCGGGGTCAGACACAGAGGGAATCTCCCTCCGCACGGTCCCATCACACACTCCCTGGGTCATACACAGAGGGATTATTCCTCAACACGGTCCCATCAAACACTGCCGGGGTCAGACACAGAGTGAATCTCCCTCCCCACGGTCCCAGCACACACTCCCGGGGTCAGACACAGAGTGATTATTCCTCTACACGGTCCCATCAAACACTGCCGGCGTCAGACACAGAGTGAATCTCCCTCCACACCGTCCCATCACACACTCCCGTTTTCAGACACAGAGTGATTATTCTCTCCACGGTCCCATCAAACACTCCCGGGGTCAAACACAGAGTGATTATTCCTCTACACGGTACCATCAAACACTCCCGGGTTCAGACACAGAGAGATTATTCCTCTACACGTTCCCATCAAACACTCCGGGAGTCAGGCACAGAGTGAATCTCAATCCTCACCGTCCCGTCACACACTCCCGGGGTCAGACACAGAGAGATTATTCCTCCACACGGTACCATCAAACACTCCCGGGGTCAGACACAGAGTGATTATTCCTCTACACGGTACCATCATACACTCCCGGTGTCAGACACAGTGTGAATCTCCTTCCACACCGTCCCATCACACTCTCCCGGGGTAAGACACAGAGTGATTTTTCCTCTACAGGGTCCCATCAAACACTCCCGGGGTCAGACACAGAGTGAATCTCCCTCCACGCCGTCCCATCACACACTCCCGGGGTCCGACACAGAGTGATTATTCCTCTACAAGGCCACATCAAACTCTCCCGGGGTCAGACACAGAGTGATTATTCCTCTACACGGTCCCATGAAACACTCCCGGGGTCGGACACAGAGTGATTCTCCGTCCACAGTGTCCCAACACACACTGCCGGGGTCAGACAGAGTGATTATTCCTCTACACGGTCCCAGCAAACACTCCCGGGGTCAGACACAGACTGAATCTCCATCCACACCGTCCCGTCACAAACTCCCGGGGTCAGACACAGAGTGATTATTCCTCTACACCGCCCATCACACACTCCCGGGGTCAGACACAGAGGGAATCTCCCTCCACACGGTCCCATCACACACTCCCTGGGTCATACACAGAGGGATTATTCCTCAACACGGTCCCATCAAACACTGCCGGGGTCAGACACAGAGTGAATCTCCCTCCCCACCGTCCCAGCACACACTCCCGGGGTCAGACACAGAGTGATTATTCCTCTACACGGTCCCATCAAACACTGCCGGCGTCAGACACAGAGTGAATCTCCCTCCACACCGTCCCATCACACACTCCCGTTTTCAGACACAGAGTGATTATTCTCTCCACGGTCCCATCAAACACTCCCGGGGTCAGACACAGAGTGATTATTGCACTACACGGTCCCATCTCACACTCCCGGGGTCAGACACTGAGTGAATGTTCCTCTACACCGCCCATCACACACTCCCTGGGTCAGACACAGAGTGAATCTCCCTGCAAATCGTCCCATCACACACTCCCGGAGTAACGTACAGACTGAATCTCCCTCCACATCGTACCAACACACTCTCCCGTGTCAGACACAGACTGATTATTCCTCTACACGGTCCCATCATACAATCCCGGGGTCCGACACAGAGTGATTATTCCTCGACACCGCCCATCACACTCTCCCGGGGTCAGACACAGAGAGATTATTCCTCTACACGGTCCCATCAAACAATCCCGGTGTCAGACACAGATCATTATTCCTCTACAAGGTCTCATCAAACTCTTCCGTGGTCAGACACAGAGTGATTATTCCTCTACACGGTACCATCACACTCTCCCGGTGTCAGACACAGGGTGAATCTCCTTCAACACTGTCCCATCAAACACTCCCGGGTTCAGACACAGAGTGAATCTCCATCCACGCCGTCCCATCACACACTCCCGGGGTCAGACACAGAGTGATTATTCTTCTACACGGTCCCATCAAACATTCCCGGGGTCAGAAACAGAGTGATTACTCCTCTACGCCGCCCCATCAAACTCTCCCGGGGTCAGACAGAGAGAGATTATTCCTCTACACCGTCCCATCAAACAATCCCCGTGTCAGACACAGATCATTATTCCTCTACAAGGTCTCATCAAACTCTTCCGTGGTCAGACACAGAGTGATTATTCCTCTACACGGTACCATCACACTCTCCCGTGGTCAGAAAAAGAGTGATTATTCCTCTACCAGGTCCCATCAAACACTCCCTGGGTCAGACACAGAGAGATTATTCCTCTACACGGTCCCATCAAACAATCCCGGTGTCAGACACAGATCATTATTCCTCTACAAGGTCTCATCAAACTCTTCCGTGGTCAGACACAGAGTGATTATTCCTCTACACGGTACCATCACACTCTCCCGGTGTCAGACACAGGGTGAATCTCCTTCAACACTGTCCCATCAAACACTCCCGGGGTCAGACACAGAGTGAATCTCCCTACACGCCGTCCCATCACACACTCCCGGGGTCAGACACAGAGTGATTATTCCTCTACGCGGCCCCATCAAACTCTCCCGGGGTCAGACACAGAGAGATTATTCCTCTACACGGTCCCATCAAACAACCCCGGTGTCAGACACAGATCATTATTCCTCTACAAGGTCTCATCAAACTCTTCCGTGGTCAGACACAGAGTGATTATTCATCTACACGGTACCATCACACTCTCCCGGTGTCAGACACAGGGTGAATCTCCTTCAACACTGTCCCATCAAACACTCCCGGGTTCAGACACAGAGTGAATCTCCCTCCACGCCGTCCCATCACACACTCCCGGGGTCAGACACAGAGTGATTATTCTTCTACACGGTCCCATCAAACATTCCCGGGGTCAGAAACAGAGTGATTATTCCTCTACGCGGCCCCATCAAACTCTCCCGGGGTCAGACACAGAGAGATTATTCCTCTACACGGTCAAATCAAACAATCCCGGTGTCAGACACAGATCATTATTCCTCTACAAGGTCCCATCAAGCTCTCCTGGGTAAGACACAGAGTGATTATTCCACTACAAGGTCCCATCAAACACTCCCCGGGTCAGACACAGAGTGAATCTCAATCCACACCGTCCCATCACACACTCCCGAGGTCAGACACAGAGAGATTATTCCTCTACACGGTACCATCAAACACTCCCGGGTTCAGACACAGAGAGATTATTCCTCTACACGGTCCCATCAAACACTCCGGGGGTCAGGCACAGAGTGAATCTCAATCCTCACCGTCCCGTCACACACTCCCGGGGTCAGACACAGAGAGATTATTCCTCCACACGGTACCATCAAACACTCCCGGGGTCAGACACAGAGTGAATCTCCCTCCACGCCGTCCCATCACACACTCCCGGGGTCCGACACAGAGTGATTATTCCTCTACAAGGCCACATCAAACTCTCCCGGGGTCAGACACAGAGTGATTATTCCTCTACACGGTCCCATGAAACACTCCCGGGGTCGGACACAGAGTGATTCTCCGTCCACAGTGTCCCAACACACACTCCCGGGGTCAGACAGAGTGATTATTCCTCTACACGGTCCCAGCAAACACTCCCGGGGTCAGACACAGACTGAATCTCCATCCACACCGTCCCGTCACAAACTCCCGGAGTCAGACACAGAGTGATTATTCCTCTACACCGCCCATCACACACTCCCGGTGTCAGACACAGAGGGAATCTCCCTCCACACGGTCCCATCACACACTCCCTGGGTCATACACAGAGGGATTATTCCTCAACACGGTCCCATCAAACACTGCCGGGGTCAGACACAGAGTGAATCTCCCTCCCCACAGTCCCAGCACACACTCCCGGGGTCAGACACAGAGTGATTATTCCTCTACACGGTCCCATCAAACACTGCCGGCGTCAGACACAGAGTGAATCTCCCTCCACACCGTCCCATCACACACTCCCGTTTTCAGACACAGAGTGATTATTCTCTCCACGGTCCCATCAAACACTCCCGGGGTCAGACACAGAGTGATTATTCCTCTACACGGTACCATCAAACACTCCCGGGTTCAGACACAGAGAGATTATTCCTCTACACGTTCCCATCAAACACTCCCGGGGTCAGACACAGAGTGATTATTCCTCTACACGGTACCATCATACACTCTCGGTGTCAGACACAGTGTGAATCTCCTTCCACACCTTCCCATCAAACACTCCCGGGGTCAGACATAGAGTGATTATTCCTCTACGCAGTCCCATCACACACTCCCGGGGTCCGACACAGAGGGATTATTCCTCTACAAGGCCACATCAAACTCTCCCGGGGTCAGACACAGAGTGATTATTGCTCTACACGGTCCCATCTCACACTCCCGGGGTCAGACACTGAGTGAATGTTCCTCTACACCGCCCATCACACACTCCCTGGGTCAGACACAGAGTGAATCTCCCTGCAAATCGTCCCATCACATTCTCCCGGAGTAACATACAGACTGAATCTCCCTCCACATCGTACCAGCACACTCTCCCGTGTCTGACACAGACTGATTATTCCTCTACACGGTCCCATCATACAATCCCGGGGTCCGACACAGAGTGATTATTCCTCGACACCGCCCATCACACTCTCCCGGGGTCAGACACAGAGAGATTATTCCTCTACACGGTCCCATCAAACAATCCCGGTGTCAGACACAGATCATTATTCCTCTACAAGGTCTCATCAAACTCTTCCGTGGTCAGACACAGAGTGATTATTCCTCTACACGGTACCATCACACTCTCCCGGTGTCAGACACAGGGTGAATCTCCTTCAACACTGTCCCATCAAACACTCCCGGGTTCAGACACAGAGTGAATCTCCATCCACGCCGTCCCATCACACACTCCCGGGGTCAGACACAGAGTGATTATTCTTCTACACGGTCCCATCAAACATTCCCGGGGTCAGAAACAGAGTGATTACTCCTCTACGCCGCCCCATCAAACTCTCCCGGGGTCAGACAGAGAGAGATTATTCCTCTACACGGTCCCATCAAACAATCCCGGTGTCAGACACAGATCATTATTCCTCTACAAGGTCTCATCAAACTCTTCCGTGGTCAGACACAGAGTGATTATTCCTCTACACGGTACCATCACACTCTCCCGTGGTCAGAAAAAGAGTGATTATTCCTCTACCAGGTCCCATCAAACACTCCCTGGGTCAGACACAGAGAGATTATTCCTCTACACGGTCCCATCAAACAATCCCGGTGTCAGACACAGATCATTATTCCTCTACAAGGTCTCATCAAACTCTTCCGTGGTCAGACACAGAGTGATTATTCATCTACACGGTACCATCACACTCTCCCGGTGTCAGACACAGGGTGAATCTCCTTCAACACTGTCCCATCAAACACTCCCGGGTTCAGACACAGAGTGAATCTCCCTCCACGTCGTCCCATCACACACTCCCGGGGTCAGACACAGAGTGATTATTCTTCTACACAGTCCCATCAAACATTCCCGGGGTCAGAAACAGAGTGATTATTCCTCTACGCGGCCCCATCAAACTCTCCCGGGGTCAGACACAGAGAGATTATTCCTCTACACGGTCAAATCTCCCTCCACGCCGTCCCATCACACACTCCCGGGGTCAGACACAGATCATTATTCCTCTACAAGGTCTCATCAAACTCTTCCGTGGTCAGACACAGAGTGATTATTCCTCTACACGGTACCATCACACTCTCCCGGTGTCAGACACAGTGTGAATCTCCTTCAAAACTGTCCCATCAAACACTCCCGGGGTCAGACACAGAGTGAATCTCCCTACACGCCGTCCCATCACACACTCCCGGGGTCAGACACAGAGTGATTATTCCTCTACACGGTCCCATCAAACATTCCCGGGGTCAGAAACAGAGTGATTATTCCTCTACGCGGCCCCATCAAACTCTCCCGGGGTCAGACACAGAGTGATTATTCCTCTACACGGTCCCATCAAACGATCCCGGTGGTCAGACACAGAGTGATTAGTCCTCTACACGGTACCATCAAACACTCCCAGGGTCAGGCACAGAGTTATTATTCCTCTACACATTCCCATCAAAAACTCCCGGGTTCATACGCAGAGTGAATCTCCCTCACACCGTCCCATCACACACTCCCGAGGTAAGACTCAGAGTGATTATTCCTCAACAAGGTCCCATCAAACACTACCGGGGACAGACACAGAGTGAATCTCAATTCACACCGTGCCATCACACACTCCCGGGGTCAGACACAGAGAGATTATTCCTCTACACGGTACCATCAAACACTCCCGGGGTCAGACACAGAGAGATTGTTCCTCTACACGGTCCCATCAAACACTCCCGGTGTCAGACACAGAGTCATTATTCCTCTACAAGGTCACAACAAACACTTCCGTGGTCAGACACAGAGTGATTATTCCTCTACACGGCCCCATCAAACTCTCCCGGGGTCAGACACAGAGAGATTATTCCTCTACACGGTACCATCAAACACTCCCGGGGTCAGACACAGAGAGATTATTCCTCTACACGGACCCATCAAACACTCCCGGGGTCAGACACAGAGTGAATCTCAATCCTCACCGTCCCGTCACACACTCCCGGGGTCAGACACAGAGAGATTATTCCTCCACACGGTACCATCAAACACTCCCGGGGTCAGACACATAGAGATTATTCCTCTACACGGTCCCATCAAACACTCCCGGGGTCAGACACAGAGTGATTATTCCACTACACCGTCCCATCACACACTCCCGAGGTAAGACTCAGAGTGATTATTCCTCAACAAGGTCCCATCAAACACTACCGGGGACAGACACAGTGTGAATCTCCTACCACACCGTCCCATCACACTCTCCCGGGGTAAGACACAGAGTGATTATTCCTCTACAGGGTCCCATCAAACACTCCCGGGTTCGGACACAGAGTGAATCTCCATCCACACCGTCCCGTCACAAACTCCCGGGGTCAGACACAGAGTGATTATTCCTCTACACCGCACATCACACACTCCCGGGGTCAGACACCGAGTGAATCTCCCTCCACACGGTCCCATCGCACACTCCCTGGGTCATACACAGAGGGATTATTCCTCAACACGGTCCCATCAAACACTGCCGGCGTCAGACACAGAGTGAATCTCCCTCCACACCGTCCCATCACACACTCCTGTTTTCAGACACAGAGTGATTATTCTTCTCGACGGTCCCATCAAACACTCCCGGGGTCAGACACAGAGTGATTATTGCTCTACACGGTCCCGTCTCACACTCCCGGGGTCAGACACAGAGTGAATATTCCTCTACACCGCCCATCACACACTCCCTGGGTCAGACACAGAGTGAATCTCCCTGCAAATCGTCCCATCACACACTCCCGGAGTAAGACACAGACTGAATCTCCCTCCACACCGTACCAACACACTCTCCCGGGTCAGACACAGACTGATTATTCCTCTACACGGTCCCATCATACAATCCCGGGGTCCGACACAGAGTGATTATTCCTCTTCACGGTCCAATCAAACACTCCCGGGGACAGCCGCAGAGTGACTATTCCTCTACACCGCCCATCACACTCTCCCGGGGTTAGACACAGAGTGAATCTCCCTCCACACCGTCCCGTCACACACTCCCGTGGTCAGAAACAGAGTGATTATTCCTCTACCCGGTCCCATCAAACACTCCCGGGGTCAGACACAGAGTGAATCTCCCTCCACACCGTCCCATCACACAATCCCGTGGTCATGCACAGTGTGATTATTCCTCTACACGGTCCCATCAAACACTCCCGGGGTCAGACATAGACTGAATCACCCTCCACACCGTCCCATCACACACTCCCGTGATCAGACACAGAGTGATTAATCCTCTACACCGACGCATCACACACTCCCGTGATCAAACACAGAGTGATTATTCCTCAACACGGTTCCATCGAACACTCCCGGGGTCAGAATCAGGGTGAATCTCCCTCCACACCGTCCCATCACACACTCCCGGGGTCAGACACAGAGTGATTATTGATCTACACGGTCCCATCAAACACACCCGGGGTCAGACACAGAGTGAATCTCCGTCCACACCGTCCCATCACACACTCCCGGGGTCAGACACAGAGTGATTATTCCTCGACACGGTCCCATCAAACACTCCCGGGTGTCAGACACAGAGCGATTATTCCTCTGCACTGTACCATCAAACACAACGTGGGTCAGACACAGTGATTATTCCTCTACATGGTCCCATCAAACACTCCCGGGGTCAGACACAGTGTGAATCTCCCTCCACGCCGTCCCATCACTCACTCCCGGGGTCAGACACAGAGTGATTATTCCTCGACACGGTCCCATCAAACACTCCCGGGTGTCAGACACAGAGCGATTATTCCTCTGCACTGTACCATCAAACACAACGTGGGTCAGACACAGTGATTATTCCTCTACATGGTCCCATCAAACACTCCCGGGGTCAGACACAGTGTGAATCTCCCTCCACGCCGTCCCATCACTCACTCCCGGGGTCAAACACAGAGTGATTATTCCTCTACACGGTTCCATCGAACACTCCCGGGGTCAGAATCAGGGTGAATCTCCCTCCACACCGTCCCATCACACACTCCCGGGGTCAGACACAGAGTGATTATTGATCTACACGGTCCCATCAAACACACCCGGGGTCAGACACAGAGTGAATCTCCGTCCACACCGTCCCATCACACACTCCCGGGGTCAGACACAGAGTGATTATTCCTCGACACGGTCCCATCAAACACTCCCGGGTGTCAGACACAGAGCGATTATTCCTCTGCACTGTACCATCAAACACAACGTGGGTCAGACACAGTGATTATTCCTCTACACGGTACCATCAAACACTCCCGGGGTCAGACACAGACTGATTATTCCTTTACACGGTCCCATCAAACACTCCCGGTGTCAGACACAGAATGAATTTATATCCACACCGTGCCATCAAACACTCCCGGGGTTAGACACAGAGTGATTATTCCTCTACACGGTCCCATCACACACTTCCGGGGTCAGACACAGAGTGAATCTCAATCCTCACTGTCCCATCACACACTCCCGGAGTCAGACACAGAGAGATTATTCCTCTACACGGTACCATCAAACACTCCCGGGGACAGACACAGAGAGATTATTAATCTACACGGTCCCATCAAACACTGCCGGTGTCAGACACAGTGTCATTATTTCTCTACAAGGTCTCATCAAACTCTTCCGTGGTCAGAGACAGGGTGATTATTCCTCTACACGGTACCATCACACTCTCCCGGTGTCAGACACAGGGTGAATCTCCTTCAACACTGTCCCATCACACTCTGCCGGGGTCAGACACACAGTGATTATTCCTCTACACGGTCCCATCAAACAATCCCGGGGTCAGACACAGTGTGAATCTCCCTCCAAGCCGTCCCATCACACACTCCCGGCGTCAGACACAGAGTGATTATTCCTCTACGCAGTCCCATCAAACATTCCCGTGGTCAGAAACTGAGTGATTATTCCTCTACGTGGCCCCATCAAACTCTCCCGTGGTCAGACACAGAGTGAACCTCCCTCCACGCCGTCCCATCACACACTCCCAGGGTCAGACACAGAGTAATTATTCCTCTACACGGTCCCATCAAACATTCCCGGGGTCAGAAACAGAGTGATTATTCCTCTACGCGGCCCCATCAAACTCTCTCGGGGTCAGACACAGAGTGAATCTCAATGCTCACCGTCCAATCACACACTCCCGGGGTCAGACACAGAGAGATTATTCCTCTACACGTTCCCATCAAACACTCCGGGGGTCAGGCACAGAGTGAATCTCAATCCTCACCGTCCCGTCACACACTCCCGGGGTCAGACACAGAGAGATTATTCCTCCACACGGTACCATCAAACACTCCCGGGGTCAGACACAGAGTGATTATTCCTCTACACGGTACCATCATACACTCCCGGTGTCAGACACAGTGTGAATCTCCTTCCACACCGTCCCATCACACTCTCCCGGGGTAAGACACAGAGTGATTATTCCTCTACAGGGTCCCATCAAACACTCCCGGGGTCAGACACAGTGTAAATCTCCCTCCACGCAGTCCCATCACACACTCCCGGGGTCCGACACAGAGTGATTATTCCTCTACAAGGCCACATCAAACTCTCCCGGGGTCAGACACAGAGTGATTATTCCTCTACACGGTCCCATGAAACACTCCCGGGGTCGGACACAGAGTGAATCTCCCTCCCCACCGTCCCAGCACACACTCCCGGGGTCAGACACAGAGTGATTATTCCTCTACACGGTCCCATCAAACACTGCCGGCGTCAGACACAGAGTGAATCTCCCTCCACACCGTCACATCACACACTCCCGTTTTCAGACACAGAGTGATTATTCTCTCCACGGTCCCATCAAACACTCCCGGGGTCAGACACAGAGTGATTATTGCTCTACACGGTCCCATCTCACACTCCCGGGGTCAGACACTGAGTGAATGTTCCTCTACACCGCCCATCACACACTCCCTGGGTCAGACACAGAGTGAATCTCCCTGCAAATCGTCCCATCACACACTCCCGGAGTAACATACAGACTGAATCTCCCTCCACATCGTACCAACACACTCTCCCGTGTCAGACACAGACTGATTATTCCTCTACACGGTCCCATCATACAATCCCGGGGTCCGACACAGAGTGATTATTCCTCGACACCGCCCATCACACTCTCCCGGGGTCAGAAAAAGAGTGATTATTCCTCTACCAGGTCCCATCAAACACTCCCTGGGTCAGACACAGAGAGATTATTCCTCTACACGGTCCCATCAAACAATCCCGGTGTCAGACACAGATCATTATTCCTCTACAAGGTCTCATCAAACTCTTCCGTGGTCAGACACAGAGTGATTATTCCTCTACACGGTACCATCACACTCTCCCGGTGTCAGACACAGGGTGAATCTCCTTCAACACTGTCCCATCAAACACTCCCGGGGTCAGACACAGAGTGAATCTCCCTACACGCCGTCCCATCACACACTCCCGGGGTCAGACACAGAGTGATTATTCCTCTACGCGGCCACATCAAACTCTCCCGGGGTCAGACACAGAGAGATTATTCCTCTACACGGTCCCATCAAACAATCCCGGTGTCAGACACAGATCATTATTCCTCTACAAGGTCTCATCAAACTCTTCCGTGGTCAGACACAGAGTGATTATTCATCTACACGGTACCATCACACTCTCCCGGTGTCAGACACAGGGTGAATCTCCTTCAACACTGTCCCATCAAACACTCCCGGGTTCAGACACAGAGTGAATCTCCCTCCACGCCGTCCCATCACACACTCCCGGGGTCAGACACAGAGTGATTATTCTTCTACACGGTCCCATCAAACATTCCCGGGGTCAGAAACAGAGTGATTATTCCTCTACGCGGCCCCATCAAACTCTCCCGGGGTCAGACACAGAGAGATTATTCCTCTACACGGTCAAATCTCCCTCCATGCCGTCCCATCACACACTCCCGGGGTCAGACACAGATCATTATTCCTCTACAAGGTCTCATCAAACTCTTCCGTGGTCAGACACAGAGTGATTATTCCTCTACACGGTACCATCACACTCTCCCGGTGTCAGACACAGTGTGAATCTCCTTCAAAACTGTCCCATCAAACACTCCCGGGGTCAGACACAGAGTGAATCTCCCTACACGCCGTCCCATCACACACTCCCGGGGTCAGACACAGAGTGATTATTCCTCAACACGGTCCCATCAAACATTCCCGGGGTCAGAAACAGAGTGATTATTCCTCTACGCGGCCCCATCAAACTCTCCCGGGGTCAGACACAGAGTGATTATTCCTCTACACGGTCCCATCAAACGAACCCGGTGGTCAGACACAGAGTGATTATTCCTCTACACGGTACCATCAAACACTCCCAGGGTCAGGCACAGAGTTATTATTCCTCTACACATTCCCATCAAAAACTCCCGGGTTCAGACGCAGAGTGAATCTCCCTCACACCGTCCCATCACACACTCCCGAGGTAAGACTCAGAGTGATTATTCCTCAACAAGGTCCCATCAAACACTACCGGGGACAGACACAGAGTGAATCTCAATTCACACCGTCCCATCACACACTCCCGGGGTCAGACACAGAGAGATTATTCCTCTACACGGTACCATCAAACACTCCCGGGGTCAGACACAGAGAGATTGTTCCTCTACACGGTCCCATCAAACACTCCCGGTGTCAGACACAGAGTCATTATTCCTCTACAAGGTCACAACAAACACTTCCGTGGTCAGACACAGAGTGATTATTCCTCTACACGGCCCCATCAAACTCTCCCGGGGTCAGACACAGAGAGATTATTCCTCTACACGGTACCATCAAACACTCCCGGGGTCAGACACAGAGAGATTATTCCTCTACACGGACCCATCAAACACTCCCGGGGTCAGACACAGAGTGAATCTCAATCCTCACCGTCCCGTCACACACTCCCGGGGTCAGACACAGAGAGATTATTCCTCCACACGGTACCATCAAACACTCCCGGGGTCAGACACATAGAGATTATTCCTCTACACGGTCCCATCAAACACTCCCGGGGTCAGACACAGAGTGATTATTCCACTACACCGTCCCATCACACACTCCCGAGGTAAGACTCAGAGTGATTATTCCTCAACAAGGTCCCATCAAACACTACCGGGGACAGACACAGTGTGAATCTCCTACCACACCGTCCCATCACACTCTCCCGGTGTAAGACACAGAGTGATTATTCCTCTACAGGGTCCCATCAAACACTCCCGGGTTCGGACACAGAGTGAATCTCCATCCACACCGTCCCGTCACAAACTCCCGGGGTCAGACACAGAGTGATTATTCCTCAACACGGTCCCATCAAACACTGCCGGGGTCAGACACAGAGTGAATCTCCCTCCACACCGTCCCATCACACACTCCTGTTTTCAGACACAGAGTGATTATTCTTCTCGACGGTCCCATCAAACACTCCCGGGGTCAGAGACAGAGTGATTATTGCTCTACACGGTCCCGTCTCACACTCCCGGGGTCAGACACAGAGTGAATCTCCCTGCAAATCGTCCCATCACACACTCCCGGAGTAAGACACAGACTGAATCTCCCTCCACACCGTACCAACACACTCTCCCGGGTCAGACACAGACTGATTATTCCTCTACACGGTCCCATCATACAATCCCGGGGTCCGACACAGAGTGATTATTCCTCTTCACGGTCCAATCAAACACTCCCGGGGTCAGCCGCAGAGTGACTATTCCTCTACACCGCCCATCACACTCTCCCGGGGTTAGACACAGAGTGAATCTCCCTCCACACCGTCCCGTCACACACTCCCGTGGTCAGAAACAGAGTGATTATTCCTCTACCCGGTCCCATCAAACACTCCCGGGGTCAGACACAGAGTGAATCTCCCTCCACACCGTCCCATCACACAATCCCGTGGTCATGCACAGTGTGATTATTCCTCTACACGGTCCCATCAAACACTCCCGGGGTCAGACATAGACTGAATCACCCTCCACACCGTCCCATCACACACTCCCGTGATCAGACACAGAGTGATTAATCCTCTACACCGACGCATCACACACTCCCGTGATCAAACACAGAGTGATTATTCCTCTACACGGTTCCATCGAACACTCCCGGGGTCAGAATCAGGGTGAATCTCCCTCCACACCGTCCCATCACACACTCCCGGGGTCAGACACAGAGTGATTATTGATCTACACGGTCCCATCAAACACAGCCGGGGTCAGACACAGAGTGAATCTCCGTCCACACCGTCCCATCACACACTCCCGGGGTCAGACACAGAGTGATTATTCCTCGACACGGTCCCATCAAACACTCCCGGGTGTCAGACACAGAGCGATTATTCCTCTGCACTGTACCATCAAACACAACGTGGGTCAGACACAGTGATTATTCCTCTACATGGTCCCATCAAACACTCCCGGGGTCAGACACAGTGTGAATCTCCCTCCACGCCGTCCCATCACTCACTCCCGGGGTCAGACACAGAGTGATTATTCCTCTACACGGTACCATCAAACACTCCCGGGTTCAGACACAGAGTGAATCTCCCTCCACGCCGTCCCATCACACACTCCCGGGGTCAGACACAGAGTGATTATTCTTCTACACGGTCCCATCAAACATTCCCGGGGTCAGAAACAGAGTGATTATTCCTCTACGCGGCCCCATCAAACTCTCCCGGGGTCAGACACAGAGAGATTATTCCTCTACACGGTCAAATCTCCCTCCATGCCGTCCCATCACACACTCCCGGGGTCAGACACAGATCATTATTCCTCTACAAGGTCTCATCAAACTCTTCCGTGGTCAGACACAGAGTGATTATTCCTCTACACGGTACCATCACACTCTCCCGGTGTCAGACACAGTGTGAATCTCCTTCAAAACTGTCCCATCAAACACTCCCGGGGTCAGACACAGAGTGAATCTCCCTACACGCCGTCCCATCACACACTCCCGGGGTCAGACACAGAGTGATTATTCCTCAACACGGTCCCATCAAACATTCCCGGGGTCAGAAACAGAGTGATTATTCCTCTACGCGGCCCCATCAAACTCTCCCGGGGTCAGACACAGAGTGATTATTCCTCTACACGGTCCCATCAAACGAACCCGGTGGTCAGACACAGAGTGATTATTCCTCTACACGGTACCATCAAACACTCCCAGGGTCAGGCACAGAGTTATTATTCCTCTACACATTCCCATCAAAAACTCCCGGGTTCAGACGCAGAGTGAATCTCCCTCACACCGTCCCATCACACACTCCCGAGGTAAGACTCAGAGTGATTATTCCTCAACAAGGTCCCATCAAACACTACCGGGGACAGACACAGAGTGAATCTCAATTCACACCGTCCCATCACACACTCCCGGGGTCAGACACAGAGAGATTATTCCTCTACACGGTACCATCAAACACTCCCGGGGTCAGACACAGAGAGATTGTTCCTCTACACGGTCCCATCAAACACTCCCGGTGTCAGACACAGAGTCATTATTCCTCTACAAGGTCACAACAAACACTTCCGTGGTCAGACACAGAGTGATTATTCCTCTACACGGCCCCATCAAACTCTCCCGGGGTCAGACACAGAGAGATTATTCCTCTACACGGTACCATCAAACACTCCCGGGGTCAGACACAGAGAGATTATTCCTCTACACGGACCCATCAAACACTCCCGGGGTCAGACACAGAGTGAATCTCAATCCTCACCGTCCCGTCACACACTCCCGGGGTCAGACACAGAGAGATTATTCCTCCACACGGTACCATCAAACACTCCCGGGGTCAGACACATAGAGATTATTCCTCTACACGGTCCCATCAAACACTCCCGGGGTCAGACACAGAGTGATTATTCCACTACACCGTCCCATCACACACTCCCGAGGTAAGACTCAGAGTGATTATTCCTCAACAAGGTCCCATCAAACACTACCGGGGACAGACACAGTGTGAATCTCCTACCACACCGTCCCATCACACTCTCCCGGGGTAAGACACAGAGTGATTATTCCTCTACAGGGTCCCATCAAACACTCCCGGGTTCGGACACAGAGTGAATCTCCATCCACACCGTCCCGTCACAAACTCCCGGGGTCAGACACAGAGTGATTATTCCTCAACACGGTCCCATCAAACACTGCCGGGGTCAGACACAGAGTGAATCTCCCTCCACACCGTCCCATCACACACTCCTGTTTTCAGACACAGAGTGATTATTCTTCTCGACGGTCCCATCAAACACTCCCGGGGTCAGAGACAGAGTGATTATTGCTCTACACGGTCCCGTCTCACACTCCCGGGGTCAGACACAGAGTGAATCTCCCTGCAAATCGTCCCATCACACACTCCCGGAGTAAGACACAGACTGAATCTCCCTCCACACCGTACCAACACACTCTCCCGGGTCAGACACAGACTGATTATTCCTCTACACGGTCCCATCATACAATCCCGGGGTCCGACACAGAGTGATTATTCCTCTTCACGGTCCAATCAAACACTCCCGGGGTCAGCCGCAGAGTGACTATTCCTCTACACCGCCCATCACACTCTCCCGGGGTTAGACACAGAGTGAATCTCCCTCCACACCGTCCCGTCACACACTCCCGTGGTCAGAAACAGAGTGATTATTCCTCTACCCGGTCCCATCAAACACTCCCGGGGTCAGACACAGAGTGAATCTCCCTCCACACCGTCCCATCACACAATCCCGTGGTCATGCACAGTGTGATTATTCCTCTACACGGTCCCATCAAACACTCCCGGGGTCAGACATAGACTGAATCACCCTCCACACCGTCCCATCACACACTCCCGTGATCAGACACAGAGTGATTAATCCTCTACACCGACGCATCACACACTCCCGTGATCAAACACAGAGTGATTATTCCTCTACACGGTTCCATCGAACACTCCCGGGGTCAGAATCAGGGTGAATCTCCCTCCACACCGTCCCATCACACACTCCCGGGGTCAGACACAGAGTGATTATTGATCTACACGGTCCCATCAAACACAGCCGGGGTCAGACACAGAGTGAATCTCCGTCCACACCGTCCCATCACACACTCCCGGGGTCAGACACAGAGTGATTATTCCTCGACACGGTCCCATCAAACACTCCCGGGTGTCAGACACAGAGCGATTATTCCTCTGCACTGTACCATCAAACACAACGTGGGTCAGACACAGTGATTATTCCTCTACATGGTCCCATCAAACACTCCCGGGGTCAGACACAGTGTGAATCTCCCTCCACGCCGTCCCATCACTCACTCCCGGGGTCAGACACAGAGTGATTATTCCTCTACACGGTACCATCAAACACTCCCGGGTTCAGACACAGAGTGAATCTCCCTCCACGCCGTCCCATCACACACTCCCGGGGTCAGACACAGAGTGATTATTCTTCTACACGGTCCCATCAAACATTCCCGGGGTCAGAAACAGAGTGATTATTCCTCTACGCGGCCCCATCAAACTCTCCCGGGGTCAGACACAGAGAGATTATTCCTCTACACGGTCAAATCTCCCTCCATGCCGTCCCATCACACACTCCCGGGGTCAGACACAGATCATTATTCCTCTACAAGGTCTCATCAAACTCTTCCGTGGTCAGACACAGAGTGATTATTCCTCTACACGGTACCATCACACTCTCCCGGTGTCAGACACAGTGTGAATCTCCTTCAAAACTGTCCCATCAAACGCTCCCGGGGTCAGACACAGAGTGAATCTCCCTACACGCCGTCCCATCACACACTCCCGGGGTCAGACACAGAGTGATTATTCCTCTACACGGTCCCATCAAACATTCCCGGGGTCAGAAACAGAGTGATTATTCCTCTACGCGGCCCCATCAAACTCTCCCGGGGTCAGACACAGAGTGATTATTCCTCTACACGGTCCCATCAAACGAACCCGGTGGTCAGACACAGAGTGATTATTCCTCTACACGGTACCATCAAACACTCCCAGGGTCAGGCACAGAGTTATTATTCCTCTACACATTCCCATCAAAAACTCCCGGGTTCAGACGCAGAGTGAATCTCCCTCACACCGTCCCATCACACACTCCCGAGGTAAGACTCAGAGTGATTATTCCTCAACAAGGTCCCATCAAACACTACCGGGGACAGACACAGAGTGAATCTCAATTCACACCGTCCCATCACACACTCCCGGGGTCAGACACAGAGAGATTATTCCTCTACACGGTACCATCAAACACTCCCGGGGTCAGACACAGAGAGATTGTTCCTCTACACGGTCCCATCAAACACTCCCGGTGTCAGACACAGAGTCATTATTCCTCTACAAGGTCACAACAAACACTTCCGTGGTCAGACACAGAGTGATTATTCCTCTACACGGCCCCATCAAACTCTCCCGGGGTCAGACACAGAGAGATTATTCCTCTACACGGTACCATCAAACACTCCCGGGGTCAGACACAGAGTGAATCTCAATCCTCACCGTCCCGTCACACACTCCCGGGGTCAGACACAGAGAGATTATTCCTCCACACGGTACCATCAAACACTCCCGGGGTCAGACACATAGAGATTATTCCTCTACACGGTCCCATCAAACACTCCCGGGGTCAGACACAGAGTGATTATTCCACTACACCGTCCCATCACACACTCCCGAGGTAAGACTCAGAGTGATTATTCCTCAACAAGGTCCCATCAAACACTACCGGGGACAGACACAGTGTGAATCTCCTACCACACCGTCCCATCACACTCTCCCGGGGTAAGACACAGAGTGATTATTCCTCAACACGGTCCCATCAAACACTGCCGGGGTCAGACACAGAGTGAATCTCCCTCCACACCGTCCCATCACACACTCCTGTTTTCAGACACAGAGTGATTATTCTTCTCGACGGTCCCATCAAACACTCCCGGGGTCAGAGACAGAGTGATTATTGCTCTACACGGTCCCGTCTCACACTCCCGGGGTCAGACACAGAGTGAATCTCCCTGCAAATCGTCCCATCACACACTCCCGGAGTAAGACACAGACTGAATCTCCCTCCACACCGTACCAACACACTCTCCCGGGTCAGACACAGACTGATTATTCCTCTACACGGTCCCATCATACAATCCCGGGGTCCGACACAGAGTGATTATTCCTCTTCACGGTCCAATCAAACACTCCCGGGGTCAGCCGCAGAGTGACTATTCCTCTACACCGCCCATCACACTCTCCCGGGGTTAGACACAGAGTGAATCTCCCTCCACACCGTCCCGTCACACACTCCCGTGGTCAGAAACAGAGTGATTATTCCTCTACCCGGTCCCATCAAACACTCCCGGGGTCAGACACAGAGTGAATCTCCCTCCACACCGTCCCATCACACAATCCCGTGGTCATGCACAGTGTGATTATTCCTCTACACGGTCCCATCAAACACTCCCGGGGTCAGACATAGACTGAATCACCCTCCACACCGTCCCATCACACACTCCCGTGATCAGACACAGAGTGATTAATCCTCTACACCGACGCATCACACACTCCCGTGATCAAACACAGAGTGATTATTCCTCTACACGGTTCCATCGAACACTCCCGGGGTCAGAATCAGGGTGAATCTCCCTCCACACCGTCCCATCACACACTCCCGGGGTCAGACACAGAGTGATTATTGATCTACACGGTCCCATCAAACACACCCGGGGTCAGACACAGAGTGAATCTCCGTCCACACCGTCCCATCACACACTCCCGGGGTCAGACACAGAGTGATTATTCCTCGACACGGTCCCATCAAACACTCCCGGGTGTCAGACACAGAGCGATTATTCCTCTGCACTGTACCATCAAACACAACGTGGGTCAGACACAGTGATTATTCCTCTACATGGTCCCATCAAACACTCCCGGGGTCAGACACAGTGTGAATCTCCCTCCACGCCGTCCCATCACTCACTCCCGGGGTCAGAGACAGGGTGATTATTCCTCTACACGGTACCATCACACTCTCCCGGTGTCAGACACAGGGTGAATCTCCTTCAACACTGTCCCATCACACTCTGCCGGGGTCAGACACACAGTGATTATTCCTCTACACGGTCCCATCAAACAATCCCGGGGTCAGACACAGTGTGAATCTCCCTCCACGCCGTCCCATCACACACTCCCGGCGTCAGACACAGAGTGATTATTCCTCTACGCAGTCCCATCAAACATTCCCGTGGTCAGAAACTGAGTGATTATTCCTCTACGTGGCCCCATCAAACTCTCCCGTGGTCAGACACAGAGTGAACCTCCCTCCACGCCGTCCCATCACACACTCCCAGGGTCAGACACAGAGTAATTATTCCTCTACACGGTCCCATCAAACATTCCCGGGGTCAGAAACAGAGTGATTATTCCTCTACGCGGCCCCATCAAACTCTCCCGGGGTCAGACACAGAGTGAATCTCAATGCTCACCGTCCAATCACACACTCCCGGGGTCAGACACAGAGAGATTATTCCTCTACACGGTACCATCAAACACTGCCGGGGTCAGACACAGAGTGAATCTCCCTCCACACCGTCCCATCACGCACTTCCGGGGTAAGACACAGACTGAATCTCCCTCCACACCGTACCAACACAATCTCCCGGGTCAGACACAGATTGATTATTCCTCTACACGGTCCCATCACACACTCCCAGGGACAGACACAGACTGAATCTCCCTCCACACCGTCCCATCATACAATCCCGGGGTCAGGCACAGAGTGATTATTCCTCTACACGGTCCCATCAAACACTCCCGGGGTCAGACACAGAGTCATCATTCCTCTACACGGTCACATCAAACTCTTCCGGGGTCAGACACAGAGTGATTAGTCCTCTACACGGTACCATCACACACTCCCGGTGTCAGACAGAGTGCGAATCTCCTTCCACACCGTCCCATCACACTCTCCCGGGGTAAGACACAGACTGAATCTCCCTCCACACCATCCCATCATACAATCCCTGGGTCAGACACAGAGTGATTATTCCTCTACACGGTCCCATCAAACATTCCCGGGGTCAGAAACAGAGTGATTATTCCTCTACGCGGCCCCATCAAACTCTCCCGGGGTCAGACACAAAGAGAATCTCAATGCTCACCGTCCAATCACCCACTCCCGTGGTCAGACACAGAGAGATTATTCCTCTACACGGTACCATCAAACACTCCCGGGGTCAGACACAGAGTGATTATTCCTCTTCAAGGTCCCATCAAACGCTCCCGTGTGTCAGACACAGTGTGATTATTCCGCTACACGGTCCCATGAAACACTCCCGGGTTCAGGCACAGAGTGAATCTCCATCCACAACGTCCCGTCACAAACTCCCAAGGTCAGACACAGAGTGATTCTTCCTCTACACCGCCCATTACACACTCCCGGGGTCAGACACAGAGTGAAGCTCCCTCCACACGGTCCCATCACACACTCCCTGGGTCATACCCAGAGGGATTATTCCTCAACACGGTCCCATCAAACAATGCCGGGGACAGACACAGAGTGAATCTCCCTCCACACCGTCCCATCACACACTCCAGGGGTCAGACACAGAGTGATTATTCCTCTACACGGTCCCATCAAACACTGCCGGGGTCAGACACAGAATGAATTTATATCCACACCGTTCCATCATACACTCCCGGGGTCAGACACAGAGTGATTATTCCTCTACACGGTCCCATCACACACTTCCGGGGTCAGTCACAGAGTGAATCTCAATTCTCACCGTCCCATCACACACTCCCGGGGTCAGACACAGAGAGATTATTCCTCTACACGGTACCATCAAACACTCCCGGGGACAGACACAGAGAGATTATTCCTCTACACGGTCCCATCAAACACTGCCGGTGTCAGACACAGAGTCATTATTTCTCTACAAGGTCTCATCAAACTCTTCCGTGGTCAGAGACAGAGTGATTATTCCTCTACACGGTACCATCACACTCTCCCGGTGTCAGACACAGGGTGAATCTCCTTCAACACTGTCCCATCACACTCTGCCGGGGTCAGACACACAGTGATTATTCCTCTACACGGTCCCATCAAACACTCCCGGGGTCAGACACAGAGGGATTATTCCTCAACACGGTCCCATCAAACAATTCCGGGGACAGACACAGAGTGAATCTCCCTCCACACCGTCCCATCACACACTCCAGGGGTCAGACACAGAATGAATTTATATCCACACCGTGCCATCATACACTCCCGGGGTCAGACACAGAGTGATTATTCCTCTACACGGTCCCATCACACACTTCCGGGGTCAGACACAGAGTGAATCTCAATCCTCACCGTCCCATCAAACACTCCCGGGGTCAGACACAGAGAGATTATTCCTCTACACGGTACCATCAAACACTCCCGGGGACAGACACAGAGAGATTATTCCTCTACACGGTCCCATCAAACACTGCCGGTGTCAGACACAGAGTCATTATTTCTCTACAAGGTCTCATCAAACTCTTCCGTGGTCAGAGACAGAGTGATTATTCCTCTACACGGTACCATCACACTCTCCCGGTGTCAGACACAGGGTGAATCTCCTTCAACACTGTCCCATCACACACTCCCGGGGTCAGACACAGAGTGATTATTCCTCTACACGGCCCCATCAAACACTCCCGGGGTCAGACACAGTGTGAATCTCCCTCCACGCCGTCCCATCACACACTCCCGGCGTCAGACACAGAGTGATTATTCCTCTACGCAGTCCCATCAAACATTCCCGGGGTCAGAAACAGAGTGATTATTCCTCTACGTGGCGCCATCAAACTCTCCCGTGGTTAGACACAGAGTGAACCTCCCTCCACGCCGTCCCATCACACACTCCCGGGGTCAGACACAGAGTAATTATTCCTCTACACGGTCCCATCAAACATCCCCGGGGTCAGAAACAGAGTGATTATTCCTCTACGCGGCCCCATCAAACTCTCCCGGGGTCAGACACAGAGTGAATCTCAATGCTCACCGTCCAATCACACACTCCCGGGGTCAGACACAGAGAGATTATTCCTCTACACGGTACCATCAAACACTGCCGGGGTCAGACACATAGAGTGAATCTCCCTCCACACCGTCCCATTACACACTCCCGGGGTAAGACACAGACTGAATCTCCCTCCACACCGTACCAACACAATCTCCCGGGTCAGACACAGACTGATTATTCCTCTACACGGTCCCATCACACACTCCCGGGGACAGACACAGACTTAATCTCCCTCCACACCGTCCCATCATACAATCCCGGGGTCAGGCACAGAATGATTATTCCTCTACACGGTCCCATCAAACACTCCCGGGGTCAGACACAGAGTCATCATTCCTCTACACGGTCACATCAAACTCTTCCGGGGTCAGACACAGAGTGATTATTCCTCTACACTTTACCATCACACACTCCCGGTGTCAGACACAGTGTGAATCTCCTTCCACACCGTCCCATCACACTCTCCCGGGGTAAGACACAGAGAGATTATCCCTCTACACGGTACCATCAAACACTCCCGGGGTCAGACACAGATTCATCATTCCTCTACGCGGCCCAATCAAACTCTACTGGGGTCAGACACAAAGAGAATCTCAATGCTCACCGTCCAATCACACACTCCCGGGGTCAGACACAGAGAGATTATTCCTCTACACGGTCCCATCACACACTCCCTGGGTCATACACAGAGGGATTATTCCTCAACACGTTCCCATCAAACAATGCCGGCGTCAGACACAGAGAGAATCTTCCTCCACACCGTCCCATCACACACTCCCGTTTTCAGACACAGAGTGATTATTCTTCTCCACGGTCCCATCAAACAATCCCGGGGTCAGACACAGAGTGATTATTGCTCTACACGGTCCCATCTCACACTCCCGGGGTCAGACGCAGAGTGAATCTCCCTGCAAATCGTCCCATCACACACTCCCGGGGTAAGACACAGACTGAATCTCCCTCCACATCGTACCAACACACTCTCCCGGGTCAGACACAGACTGATTATTCCTCTACACGGTTCCATCACACACTCCCGGGGTCAGACACAGACTGAATCTCCCTCCACACCATCCCATCATACAATCCCGGGGTCAGACACAGAGTGATTATTCCTCTGCACGGTCCCATCAAACATTCCCGGGGTCAGAAACAGAGTGATTATTCCTCTACGCGGCCCCATCAAACTCTCCCGGGGTCAGAGACAGAGTGAATCTCAATGCTCACCGTCCAATCACACACTCCCGGGGTCAGACACAGAGAGATTATTCCTCTACACGGTACCATCAAACACTGCCGGGGTCAGACACAGAGTGAATCTCCCTCCACACCGTCCCATCACACACTCCCGGGGTAAGACACAGACTGAAACTCCCTCCACACCGTACCAACACACTATCCCGGGTCAGACACAGACTGATTATTCCTCTACACGGTCACATCAAACTCTTCCGGGGTCAGACACAGAGTGATTATTCCTCTACACGGTACCATCACACACTCCCGGTGTCAGACACAGTGTGAATCTCCTTCCACAACGTCCCATCACACTCTCCCGGGGTAAGACACAGAGTGAATATCCCTGCAAATCGTCCCATCACACACTCCCGGTGTAAGACACAGACTGAATCTCCCTCCACACCGTACCAACACACTCTCCCGGGTCAGACACAGACTGATTATTCCTCTACACGGTCCCATCACACACTCCCGGGGTAAGACACAGACTGAATCTCCCTCCACACCGTACCAACACACTCTCCCGGGTCAGACACAGACTGATTATTCCTCTACACCGTCCCATCATACAACCCCGGGGTCAGACACAGAGTGATTATTTCTCTACACTGTCCCATCAAACACTCCCGGGGTCAGACACAGAGTGAATCTCCCTCCACGCCGTCCCATCACACACTCCCGGGGTCCGACACAGAGTGATTATTCCTCTACAAGTCCCCATCAAACTCTCCCGGGGTCAGACACAGAGTGATTATTCCTCTACACGGTCCCATCAAACACTCCCGGGGTCAGACACAGAGTGAAGCTCCCTCCACACCGTCCCATCACACACTCCCGGGGTCAGACACAGAGTGATTATTCCTCTACACGGTCCCATCAAACACTCCCGGGGTCAGACACAGAGTGAATCTCCCTCCACACCGTCCCATCATACACTCCGGTGGTCAGTCAAAGAGTGAATCTCCCTCCACACCGTCCCGTCACAAACTCCCTGGGTCAGACACAGAGTGATTATACCTCTACACCGCCCAGCACACACTCCCGGGGTCCGACACAGAGTGAATCTCCCTCCACACGGTCCCATCACACACTCCCAGGGTCATACACAGAGTGATTATTCCTCTACACGGTCCCATCAAACACTGCCGGGGTCAGACACAGAGTGAATCTTCCTCCACACCGTCCCATCACACACTCCCGTTTTCAGACACAGAGTGATTATTCTTCTCCACGGTCCCATCAAACACTCCCGGGGTCAGACACAGAGTGAACTTTCCTCTACACCGCCCATCACACACTCCCTGGGTCAGACACAGAGTGAATCTCCCTGCAAATCGTCCCATCACACACTCCCGGGGTAAGACACAGACTGAATCTCCCTCCACATCGTACCAACACACTCTCCCGGGTCAGACACAGACTGATTATTCCTCTACACGGTCCCATCACACACTCCCGGGGTCAGACACAGACTGAATCTCCCTCCACACCATCCCATCATACAATCCCGCGGTCAGACACAGAGTGATTATTCCTCTACACGGTCCCATCATACACTCCCGGGGTCAGACACAGAGTGAATCTCCCTCCACACCGTCCGATTACACACTCCCGTGGTCAGACACAGTGTGATTATTCCTCTACACGGTCCCATCAAACACTCCCGGTGTCAGACATAGACTGAATCTCCCTCCACACCGTCCCATCACACACTGCCGTGATCAGACACAGAGTGATTAATCCTCTACACTGACGCATCACACACTTCCGTGGTCAAACACAGAGTGATTATTCCTCTACCCGGTTCCATCGAACACTCCCGGGGTCAGAATCAGGGTGAATCTCCCTCCACACCGTCCCATCACACACTCCCGGGGTCAGACACAGAGTGATTTTTGATCTTCACGGTCCCATCAAACACTCCGGGGTCAGACACAAAGTGAATCTCCGTCCACACCGTCCCATCACACACTCCCGGGGTCAGACACAGAGTGATTATTCCTCTACACGGTCCCATCAAACACTCCCGGCTGTCAGACACAGAGCGATTATTCCTCTGCACTGTACCATCAAACACAACGTGGGTCAGACACAGTGATTATTCCTCTACACGGTCCCATCAAACACTCCCGGGGTCAGACACAGAGTGAATCTCCCTCCACTCAATCCCAACACTCACTCCCGGGGTCAGACACAGAGTGATTATTCCTCTACACGGGACCATCAAACACTCCAGGGGTCAGACACAGAGTGAATCTCCCTGCAAATCGTCCCATCACACACTCCCGTGGTAAGACACAGACTGAATCTCCCTCCACATCGTACCAACACTCTCTCCCGGGTCAGACACAGACTGATTATTCCTCTACACGGTCCCATCACACACTCCCGGGGACAGACACAGACTGAATCTCCCTCCACACCATCCCATCATACAATTCCGGGGTCAGACACGGAGGGATTATTCCTCTACACTGCCCATCGAACACTCCCGGGGTCAGACACAGAGTGAAGCTCCCTCCACACCGACCCATCACACACTCCCGGGGTCAGACACAGAGTGATTATTCCTCTACACGGTCCCATCAAACACTCCCGGGGTCAGACACAGAGTGAATCTCCCTCCACACCGTCCCATCATACACTCCGGTGGTCAGACAAAGAGTGAATCTC
This sequence comes from Hypanus sabinus, assembly GCF_030144855.1. Taxonomy (NCBI): domain Eukaryota; kingdom Metazoa; phylum Chordata; class Chondrichthyes; order Myliobatiformes; family Dasyatidae; genus Hypanus; species Hypanus sabinus. The sequence continues at coordinate 489,394 of NW_026780341.1, read as the reverse complement.
CCTCCACACCGTCCCGTCACAAACTCCCGGGGTCAGACACAGAGTGATTATACCTCTACACCGCCCATCACACACTCCCGGGGTCCGACACAGAGTGAATCTCCCTCCACACGGTCCCATCACACACTCCCAGGGTCATACACAGAGTGATTATTCCTCTACACGGTCCCATCAAACACTGCCGGGGTCAGACACAGAGTGAATCTTCCTCCACACCGTCCCATCACACACTCCCTTTTTCAGACACAGAGTGATTATTCCTCTACACGGTACCATCAAACACTCCCGGGGTCAGACACAGAGTGAATCTCCGTCCACACCGTCCCATCACACACTCCCGGGGTCAGACACAGAGTGATTATTCCTCTACACGGTCCCATCAAACACTCCCGGCTGTCAGACACAGAGCGATTATTCCTCTGCACTGTACCATCAAACACAACGTGGGTCAGACACAGTGATTATTCCTCTACACGGTCCCATCAAACACTCCCGGGGTCAGACACAGAGTGAATCTCCCTCCACGCCATCCCAACACTCACTCCCGGGGTCAGACACAGAGTGATTATTCCTCTACACGGGACCATCAAACACTCCAGGGGTCAGACACAGAGTGAATCTCCCTGCAAATCGTCCCATCACACACTCCCGGGGTAAGACACAGACTGAATCTCCCTCCACATCGTACCAACACTCTCTCCCGGGTCAGACACAGACTGATTATTCCTCTACACGGTCCCATCACACACTCCCGGGGACAGACACAGACTGAATCTCCCTCCACACCATCCCATCATACAATTCCGGGGTCAGACACGGAGGGATTATTCCTCTACACTGCCCATCGAACACTCCCGGGGTCAGACACAGAGTGAAGCTCCCTCCACACCGACCCATCACACACTCCCGGGGTCAGACACAGAGTGATTATTCCTCTACACGGTCCCATCAAACACTCCCGGGGTCAGACACAGAGTGAATCTCCCTCCACACCGTCCCATCATACACTCCGGTGGTCAGACAAAGAGTGAATCTCCCTCCACACCGTCCCGTCTCAAACTCCCGGGGTCAGACACAGAGTGATTATACCTCTACACCGCCCATCACACACTCCCGGGGTCCGACACAGAGTGAATCTCCCTCCACACGGTCCCATCACACACTCCCAGGGTCATACACAGAGTGATTATTCCTCTACACGGTCCCATCAAACACTGCCGGGGTCAGACACAGAGTGAATCTTCCTCCACACCGTCCCATCACACACTCCCGTTTTCAGACACAGAGTGATTATTCCTCTACACGGTACCATCAAACACTCCCGGGGTCAGACACAGAGTGAATTTTCCTCTACACCGCCCATCACACACTCCCTGGGTCAGACACAGAGTGAATCTCCCTGTAAATCGTCCCATCACACACTCCCGGGGTAAGACACAGACTGAATCTCCCTCCACATCGTACCAACACACTCTCCCGGGTCAGACACAGACTGATTATTCCTCTACACGGTCCCATCACACACTCCCGGGGTCAGACACAGACTGAATCTCCCTCCAAACCATCCCATCAAACACTCCCGGGGTCAGACATAGACTGAATCTCCCTCCACACCGTCCCATCACACACTGCCGTGATCAGACACAGAGTGATTAATCCTCTACACTGACGCATCACACACTCCCGTGGTCAAACACAGAGTGATTATTCCTCTACCCGGTTCCATCGAACACTCCCGGGGTCAGAATCAGGGTGAATCTCCCTCCACACCGTCCCATCACACACTCCCGGGGTCAGACACAGAGTGATTATTCCTCTACTCGGTCCCATCAAACACTCCCGGGGTCAGACACAGAGAGATTATTCCTCTGCACTGTACCATCAAACACTACGTGGGTCAGACACAGTGATTATTCCTCTACACGGTCCCATCAAACACTCCCGGGGTCAGACACAGAGTGAATCTCCCTCCACGCCATCCCATCACTCACTCCCGGGGTCAGACACAGAGTGATTATTCCTCTACACGGGACCATCAAACACTCCAGGGGTCAGACACAGAGTGAATCTCCCTGCAAATCGTCCCATCACACACTCCCGGGGTAAGACACAGACTGAATCTCCCTCCACATCGTACCAACACTCTCTCCCGGGTCAGACACAGACTGATTATTCCTCTACACGGTCCCATCACACACTCCCGGGGTCAGACACAGACTGAATCTCCCTCCACACCATCCCATCATACAATCCCGGGGTCAGACACAGAGTGATTATTCCTCTACACGGTCCCATCATACACTCCCGGGGTCAGACACAGAGTGCATCTCCCTCCACACCGTCCGATTACACACTCCCTCGGTCAGACACAGTGTGATTATTCCTCTACACGGTCCCATCAAACACTCCCGGGGTCAGACATAGACTGAATCTCCCTCCACACCGTCCCATCACACACTGCCGTGATCAGACACAGAGTGATTAATCCTCTACACTGACGCATCACACACTCCCGTGGTCAAACACAGAGTGATTATTCCTCTACCCGGTTCCATCGAACACTCCCGGGGTCAGAATCAGGGTGAATCTCCCTCCACACCGTCCCATCACACACTCCCGGGGTCAGACACAGAGTGATTATTGATCTTCACGGTCCCATCAAACACTCCGGGGTCAGACACAGAGTGAATCTCCGTCCACACCGTCCCATCACACACTCCCGGTGTCAGACACAGAGTGATTATTCCTCTACACGGTCCCATTAAACACTCCCGGGTGTCAGACAGAGAGCGATTATTCCTCTGCACTGTACCATCAAACACTACGTGGGTCAGACACAGTGATTATTCCTCTACACGGTCCCATCAAACACTGCCGGGGTCAGACACAGAGTGAATCTCCCTCCACGCCATCCCATCACTCACTCCCGGGGTCAGACACAGAGTGATTATTCCTCTACACGGGACCATCAAACACTCCAGAGGTCAGACACAGACTGATTATTCCTCTACACGGTCCCATCAAACACTCCCGGGGTCAGACACAGAATGAATTTATATCCACACCGTGCCATCATACACTCCCCGGGTCAGACACAGAGTGATTATTCAATCCACACCGTCCCATCACGCACTCCCGGGGTCAGACACAGAGAGAATATTCCTCTACACGGTCCCATCAAACTCTCCCGGGGTCAGACACAGAGAGATTATTCCTCTACACGGTCCCATCAAACACTCCCGGGGTCAGACACAGAGTGAATCTCCCTCCACACGGTCCCATCACACACTCCTAGGGTCATACACAGAGTGATTATTCCTCTACACGGTCCCATCACACACTCCCGGGGTCAGACAGAGACTGAATCTCCCTCCACACCATCCCATCATACAATCCCGCGGTCAGTCACAGAGTGATTATTCCTCTACACGGTCCCATCATACACTCCCGGGGTCAGACACAGAGTGAATCTCCCTCCACACCGTCCGATTACACACTCCCGTGGTCAGACACAGTGTGATTATTCCTCTACACGGTCCCATCAAACACTCCCGGGGTCAGGCATAGACAGAATCTCCCTCCACACCGTCCCATCACACACTGCCGTGATCAGACACAGAGTGATTAATCCTCTACACTGACGCATCACACACTCCCGTGGTCAAACACAGAGTGATTATTCCTCTACCCGGTTCCATCGAACACTCCCGGGGTCAGAATCAGGGTGAATCTCCCTCCACACCGTCCCATCACACACTCCCGGGGTCAGACACAGAGTGATTTTTGATCTTCACGGACCCATCAAACACTCCGGGGTCAGACACAGAGTGAATCTCCGTCCACACCGTCCCATCACACACTCCCGGGGTCAGACACAGAGTGATTATTCCTCTACACGGTCCCATCAAACACTCCCGGGTGTCAGACACAGAGCGATTATTCCTCTGCACTGTACCATCAAACACTACGTGGGTCAGACACAGTGATTATTCCTCTACACGGTCCCATCAAACACTCCCGGGGTCAGACACAGAGTGAATCTCCCTCCACGCCATCCCATCACTCACTCCCGGGGTCAGACACAGAGTGATTATTCCTCTACACGGGACCATCAAACACTCCAGGGGTCAGACACAGAGTGAATCTCCCTGCAAATCGTCCCATCACACACTCCCGGGGTAAGACACAGACTGAATCTCCCTCCACATCGTACCAACACTCTCTCCCGGGTCAGACACAGACTGATTATTCCTCTACACGGTCCCATCACACACTCCCGGGTTCAGACACAGCCTGAATCTCCCTCCACACCATCCCATCATACAATCCCGGAGTCAGACACGGAGGGATTATTCCTCTACACTGCCCATCGAACACTCCCGGGGTCAGACACAGAGTGTAGCTCCCTCCACACCGTCCCATCACACACTCCCGGGGTCAGACACAGAGTGATTATTCCTCTACACGGTCCCATCAAACACTCCCGGGGTCAGACACAGAGTGAATCTCCCTCCACACCGTCCCATCATACACTCCGGTGGTCAGACAAAGAGTGAATCTCCCTCCACACCGTCCCGTCACAAACTCCCGGGGTCAGACACAGAGTGATTATACCTCTACACCGCCCATCACACACTCCCGGGGTCAGACACAGAGTGATTATTCCTCTACACGGTCCCATCAAACACTCCCGGGGTCAGACACAGAGTGATTCTTCCTCCACACCGTCCCATCACACACTCCCGTTTTCAGACACAGAGTGATTATTAATCTCCACGGTCCCATCACACACTCCCTGTGTCAGACACAGAGTGAATCTCCCTGTAAATCGTCCCATCACACACTCCCGGGGTAAGACACAGACTGAATCTCCCTCCACATCGTACCAACACACTCTCCCGGGTCAGACACAGACTGATAATTCCTCTACACGGTCCCATCACACACTCCCGGGGTCAGACACAGACTGAATCTCCCTCCACACCATCCCATCATACAATCCCGCGGTCAGACACAGAGTGATTATTCCTCTACACGGTCCCATCATACACTCCCGGGGTCAGACACAGAGTGAATCTCCCTCCACACCGTCCGATTACACACTCCCGTGGTCAGACACAGTGTGATTATTCCTCTACACGGTCCCATCAAACACTCCCGGGGTCAGACATAGACTGAATCTCCCTCCACACCGTCCCATCACACACTGCCGTGATCAGACACAGAGTGATTAATCCTCTACACTGACGCATCACACACTCCCGTGGTCAAACACAGAGTGATTATTCCTCTACCCGGTTCCATCGAACACTCCCGGGGTCAGAATCAGGGTGAATCTCCCTCCACACCGTCCCATCACACACTCCCGGGGTCAGACACAGAGTGATTTTTGATCTTCACGGTCCCGTCAAACACTCCGGGGTCAGACACAGAGTGAATCTCCGTCCACACCGTCCCATCACACACTCCCGGGGTCAGACACAGAGTGATTATTCCTCTACACGGTCCCATCAAACACTCCCGTGTGTCAGACACAGAGAGATTATTCCTCTGCACTGTACCATCAAACACTACGTGGGTCAGACACAGTGATTATTCCTCTACACGGTCCCATCAAACACTCCCGGGGTCAGACACAGAGTGAATCTCCCTCCACGCCATCCCATCACTCACTCCCGGGGTCAGACACAGAGTGATTATTCCTCTACACGGTACCATCAAACACTCCAGGGGTCAGACACAGAGTGAATCTCCCTGCAAATCGTCCCATCACACACTCCCGGGGTAAGACACAGACTGAATCTCCCTCCACATCGTACCAACACTCTCTCCCGGGTCAGACACAGACTGATTATTCCTCTACACGGTCCCATCACACACTCCCGGGGTCAGACACAGACTGAATCTCCCTCCACACCATCCCATCATACAATCCCGGGGTCAGACACAGAGTGATTATTCCTCTACACGGTCCCATCATACACTCCCGGGGTCAGACACAGAGTGCATCTCCCTCCACACCGTCCGATTACACACTCCCTTGGTCAGACACAGTGTGATTATTCCTCTACACGGTCCCATCAAACACTCCCGGGGTCAGACATAGACTGAATCTCCCTCCACACCGTCCCATCAAACACTGCCGTGATCAGACACAGAGTGATTAATCCTCTACACTGACGCATCACACACTCCCGTGGTCAAACACAGAGTGATTATTCCTCTACCCGGTTCCATCGAACACTCCCGGGGTCAGAATCAGGGTGAATCTCCCTCCACACCGTCCCATCACACACTCCCGGGGTCAGACACAGAGTGATTATTGATCTTCACGGTCCCATCAAACACTCCGGGGTCAGACACAGAGTGAATCTCCGTCCACGCCGTCCCATCACACACTCCCGGGGTCAGACACAGAGTGATTATTGATCTTCACGGTCCCATCAAACACTCCGGGGTCAGACACAGAGTGAATCTCCGTCCACACCGTCCCATCACACACTCCCGGTGTCAGACACAGAGTGATTATTCCTCTACACGGTCCCATTAAACACTCCCGGGTGTCAGACACAGAGCGATTATTCCTCTGCACTGTACCATCAAACACTACGTGGGTCAGACACAGTGATTATTCCTCTACACGGTCCCATCAAACACTCCCGGGGTCAGACACAGAGTGAATCTCCCTCCACGCCATCCCATCACTCACTCCCGGGGTCAGACACGGAGTGATTATTCCTCTACACGGGACCAACAAACACTCCAGGGGTCAGACACAGACTGATTATTCCTCTACACGGTCCCATCAAACACTCCCGGGGTCAGACACAGAATGAATTTATATCCACACCGTGCCATCATACACTCCCCGGGTCAGACACAGAGTGATTATTCCTCTACTCGGTCCCATCAAACACTCCCGGGGTCAGACACAGAGAGATTATTCCTCTGCACTGTACCATCAAACACTACGTGGGTCAGACACAGTGATTATTCCTCTACACGGTCCCATCAAACACTCCCGGGGTCAGACACAGAGTGAATCTCCCTCCACGCCATCCCATCACTCACTCCCGGGGTCAGACACAGAGTGATTATTCCTCTACACGGGACCATCAAACACTCCAGGGGTCAGACACAGAGTGAATCTCCCTGCAAATCGTCCCATCACACACTCCCGGGGTAAGACACAGACTGAATCTCCCTCCACATCGTACCAACACTCTCTCCCGGGTCAGACACAGACTGATTATTCCTCCACACGGTCCCATCACACACTCCCGGGGTCAGACACAGACTGAATCTCCCTCCACACCATCCCATCATACAATCCCGGGGTCAGACACAGAGTGATTATTCCTCTACACGGTCCCATCATACACTCCCGGGGTCAGACACAGAGTGCATCTCCCTCCACACCGTCCGATTACACACTCCCTTGGTCAGACACAGTGTGATTATTCCTCTACACGGTCCCATCAAACACTCCCGGGGTCAGACATAGACTGAATCTCCCTCCACACCGTCCCATCACACACTGCCGTGATCAGACACAGAGTGATTAATCCTCTACACTGACGCATCACACACTCCCGTGGTCAAACACAGAGTGATTATTCCTCTACCCGGTTCCATCGAACACTCCCGGGGTCAGAATCAGGGTGAATCTCCCTCCACACCGTCCCATCACACACTCCCGGGGTCAGACACAGAGTGATTATTGATCTTCACGGTCCCATCAAACACTCCGGGGTCAGACACAGAGTGAATCTCCGTCCACACCGTCCCATCACACACTCCCGGTGTCAGACACAGAGTGATTATTCCTCTACACGGTCCCATTAAACACTCCCGGGTGTCAGACACAGAGCGATTATTCCTCTGCACTGTACCATCAAACACTACGTGGGTCAGACACAGTGATTATTCCTCTACACGGTCCCATCAAACACTCCCGGGGTCAGACACAGAGTGAATCTCCCTCCACGCCATCCCATCACTCACTCCCGGGGTCAGACACGGAGTGATTATTCCTCTACACGGGACCAACAAACACTCCAGGGGTCAGACACAGACTGATTATTCCTCTACACGGTCCCATCAAACACTCCCGGGGTCAGACACAGAATGAATTTATATCCACACCGTGCCATCATACACTCCCCGGGTCAGACACAGAGTGATTATTCCTCTACTCGGTCCCATCAAACACTCCCGGGGTCAGACACAGAGAGATTATTCCTCTACACGGTCCCATCAAACACTCCCGTTGTCAGACACAGAGTGATTATTCCTCTACACGGTCCCATCAAACACTCCCGGGGTCAGACACAGAGTGATTATTCCTCTACACGGTCCCATCAAACACTCCCGGGGTCAGACACAGAGTGATTATTCCTCTACACGGTCCCATCACACTCTCCCGGGGTCAGACACAGGGTGAATCTCCTTCAACACTGTCCCATCACACTCTGCCGGGGTCAGACACACAGTGATTATTCCTCTAAACGGTCCCATCAAACACTCCCGGGGTCAGACACAGAGTGAATCTCCCTCCACGCCGTCCCATCACACAATCCCGGGGTCCGACACAGAGTGATTATTCCTCTCCTCGGTCCCATCAAACATTCCCGGGGTCAGAAACGGAGTGATTATTCCTCTACGCTGCCCCATCATACTCTCCCGGGGTCAGACACAGAGTGAATCTCCCTCCACGCCGTCCCATCACACACTCCCGGGGTCAGACACAGAGTGATTATTCCTCTACACCGTCCCATCAAACATTCCCGGGGTCAGAAACAGAGTGATTATTCCTCTACGCGGCCCCATCAAACTCTCCCGGGGTCAGACACAGAGTGAATCTCAATCCTCACCGTCCAATCACACACTCCCGTGGTCAGACACAGAGAGATTATTCCTCTACACTGTCCCATCCAGCGCTCCCGGGTGTCAGACACAGAGTGACTATTCCTCTACACCGTCCCATCACACACTCCCGTGGTCAGAAACAGAGAGATTATTCCTCTACACCGTCCCATCACACACTCCCGGGGTCAGACACAGAGTGATTATTCCTCTACACGGTCCCATCAACAACTCCCGGGGTCAGACGCAGAGTGAATCTCCCTCACAGCGTCCCATCACACACTCCGGGGACAGACACAGAGAGATTATTCCACTACAAGGTCCCAACAAACACTCCCGGGGTCAGACAGAGTGAATCTCAATCCACACCGTCCCATCACACACTCCCGGGGACAGACACAGAGAGATTATTCCTCTACACAGTACCAATAAACACTCCCGGGGTCAGACACAGAGAGATTATTCGTCTACACGGTCCCATCAAACACTCCCGGTGTCAGACACAGAGTGAATCTCAATCCTCACCGTCCCATCACACACTCCCGTGGTCAGAGACAGTGTGAAACTCCTTCCACACCGTCCCATCACACTCTCCCTGGGTCAGACACAGAGTGATTATTCCTCGACACGGACCAATCGAACTCTCCGGGGGTCAGACACAGAGTGATTATTCCTCTACACGGTCCCATCCAACGTACCAGGGGGTCAGACACAGAGTGATTATTCCTCTACACGGGCCCATGAAACACTCCCGGGGTCAGACACAGAGTGAATCACCCTCCACACAGTCCAGTCACAAACTCCCGGGGTCAGACACGGAACGATTATTCCTCTACACTGCCCATCGAACACTCCCGGGGTCAGACACAGAGTGAAGCTCCCTCCACACCGTCCCATCACACACTCCCGGGGTCAGACACAGAGTGATTATTCCTCTACACGGTCCCATCAAACACTCCCGGGGTCAGACACAGAGTGAATCTCCCTCCACACCGTCCCATCACACACTCCGGTGGTCAGACAAAGAGTGAATCTCCCTCCACACCGTCCCGTCACAAACTCCCGGGGTCAGACACAGAGTGATTATACCTCTACACAGCCCATCACACACTCCCGGGTCCGACACAGAGTGAATCTCCCTCCACACGGTCCCATCACACACTCCCAGGGTCATACACAGAGTGATTATTCCTCTACACGGTCCGATCAAACACTGCCGGGGTCAGACACAGAGTGAATCTTCCTCCACACCGTCCCATCACACACTCCCGGGGTCAGACACAGAGTGATTATTTCTCTACACGGTCCCATCAAACACTGCCGGCGTCAGACACAGAGTGAATCTCCCTCCACACCGTCCCATCACACACTCCCGTTTTCAGACACAGAGTGATTATTCTTCTCCACGGTCCAATCAAACACTCCCGGGGTCAGACACAGAGTGATTATTGCTCTACACGGTCCCAGCTCACACTCCCGGGGTCAGACACAGAGTGAATGTTCCTCTACACGGTCCCATCACACACTTCCGGGGTCAGACACAGACTGAATCTCCCTCCACACCGTCCCATCATACTGTCCCGGGGTCAGACACAGAGTGATTATTCTTCTGCACGGTCCAATCAAACACTCCCGGGGTCAGCCGCAGAGTGATTATTCCTCTACACCGCCCATCACACTCTCCAGGGGACAGACACAGAGTGATTATTCCTCTTCTCGGTCCCATCAAACACTCCTGTGGTCAGACACAGAGTGATTATTCCTCGACACGGCCCCATCGAACTCTCCGGGGTCAGACACAGAGTGATTATTCCTCTACACGGTCCCATCCAACGCACCAGGGGGTCAGACACAGAGTGATTATTCCTCTACTCGGGCCCATGAAACACTCCCGGGGTCAGACACAGAGTGAATCTCCCTCCACACCGTCCAGTCACAAACTCCCGGGGTCAGACACGGAGGGATTATTCCTCTACACTGCCCATCGAACACTCCCGGGGTCAGACACAGAGTGAAGCTCCCTCCACACCGTCCCATCACACACTCCCGGGGTCAGACACAGAGTGATTATTCCTCTACACGGTCCCATCAAACACTCCCGGGGTCAGACACAGAGTGAATCTCCCTCCACACCGTCCCATCACACACTCCGGTGGTCAGACAAAGAGTGAATCTCCCTCCACACCGTCCCGTCACAAACTCCCGGGGTCAGACACAAGAGTGATTATTGCTCTACACGGTCCCAGCTCACACTCCCGGGGTCAGACACAGAGTGAATGTTCCTCTACACGGTCCCATCACACACTTCCGGGGTCAGACACAGACTGAATCTCCCTCCACACCGTCCCATCATACTGTCCCGGGGTCAGACACAGAGTGATTATTCTTCTGCACGGTCCAATCAAACACTCCCGGGGTCAGCCGCAGAGTGATTATTCCTCTACACCGCCCATCACACTCTCCAGGGGTCAGACACAGAGTGAATCTCCCTCCACACCGTCCCGTCACACACTCCCGTGGTCAGACACAGAGTGATTATTCCTCTACACGGTCCCATCAAACACTCCCGGGGTCAGACACAGACTGAATCTCCCTCCACACCATCCCATCATACAATCCCGCGGTCAGACACAGAGTGATTATTCCTTTACACGGTCCCATCATACACTCCCGGGGTCAGACACAGAGTGAATCTCCCTCCACACCGTCCGATTACACACTCCCGTGGTCAGACACAGTGTGATTATTCCTCTACACGGTCCCATCAAACACTCCCTGGGTCAGACATAGACTGAAGCTCCCTCCACACCGTCCCATCACACACTGCCGTGATCAGACACAGAGTGATTAATCCTCCACACCGTCCCATCACACACTCCCGGGGTCAGACACAGAGTGATTATTTCTCTACACGGTCCCATCAAACACTGCCGGCGTCAGACACAGAGTGAATCTCCCTCCACACCGTCCCATCACACACTCCCGTTTTCAGACACAGAGTGATTATTCTTCTCCACGGTCCCATCAAACACTCCCGGGGTCAGACACAGAGTGATTATTGCTCTACACGGTCCCAGCTCACACTCCCGGGTTCAGACACAGAGTGAATGTTCCTCTACACGGTCCCATCACACACTTCCGGGGTCAGACACAGACTGAATCTCCCTCCACACCGTCCCATCATACTGTCCCGGGGTCAGACACAGAGTGATTATTCTTCTGCACGGTCCAATCAAACACTCCCGGGTTCAGCCGCAGAGTGATTATTCCTCTACACCGCCCATCACACTCTCCAGGGGACAGACACAGAGTGATTATTCCTCTTCTCGGTCCCATCAAACACTCCTGTGGTCAGACACAGAGTGATTATTCCTCGACACGGCCCCATCGAACTCTCCGGGGGTCAGACACAGAGTGATTATTCCTCTACACGGTCCCATCCAACGCACCAGGGGGTCAGACACAGAGTGATTATTCCTTTACTCGGGCCCATGAAACACTCCCGGGGTCAGACACAGAGTGAATCTCCCTCCACACCGTCCAGTCACAAACTCCCGGGGTCAGACACGGAGGGATTATTCCTCTACACTGCCCATCGAACACTCCCGGGGTCAGACACAGAGTGAAGCTCCCTCCACACCGTCCCATCACACACTCCCGGGGTCCGACACAGAGTGATTATTCCTCTACACGGTCCCATCAAACACCCCCGGGGTCAGACACAGAGTGAATCTCCCTCCACACCGTCCCATCACACACTCCGGTGGTCAGACAAAGAGTGAATCTCCCTCCACACCGTCCCGTCACAAACTCCCGGGGTCAGACACAGAGTGATTATTGCTCTACACGGTCCCAGCTCACACTCCCGGGGTCAGACACAGAGTGAATGTTCCTCTACACGGTCCCATCACACACTTCCGGGGTCAGACACAGACTGAATCTCCCTCCACACCGTCCCATCATACTGTCCCGGGGTCAGACACAGAGTGATTATTCTTCTGCACGGTCCAATCAAACACTCCCGGGGTCAGCCGCAGAGTGATTATTCCTCTACACCGCCCATCACACTCTCCAGGGGTCAGACACAGAGTGAATCTCCCTCCACACCGTCCCGTCACACACTCCCGTGGTCAGACACAGAGTGATTATTCCTCTACACGGTCCCATCAAACACTCCCGGGGTCAGACACAGACTGAATCTCCCTCCACACCATCCCATCATACAATCCCGCGGTCAGACACAGAGTGATTATTCCTTTACACGGTCCCATCATACACTCCCGGGGTCAGACACAGAGTGAATCTCCCTCCACACCGTCCGATTACACACTCCCGTGGTCAGACACAGTGTGATTATTCCTCTACACGGTCCCATCAAACACTCCCTGGGTCAGACATAGACTGAAGCTCCCTCCACACCGTCCCATCACACACTGCCGTGATCAGACACAGAGTGATTAATCCTCTACACTGACGCATCACACACTCCGTGGTCAAACACAGAGTGATTATTCCTCTACCCGGTTCCATCGAACACTCCCGGGGTCAGAATCAGGGTGAATCTCCCTCCACACCGTCCCATCACACACTCCCGGGGTCAGACACAGAGTGATTTTTGATCTTCACGGTCCCATCAAACACTCCGGGGTCAGACACAGAGTGAATCTCCGTCCACACCGTCCCATCACACACTCCCGGGGTCAGACACAGAGTGATTATTCCTCTACACGGTCCCATCAAACACTCCCGGGTGTCAGACACAGAGCGATTATTCCTCTGCACTGTACCATCAAACACTACGTGGGTCAGACACAGTGATTATTCCTCTACACGGTCCCATCAAACACTCCCGGGGTCAGACACAGAGTGAATCTCCCTCCACGCCATCCCATCACTCACTCCCGGGGTCAGACACAGAGTGATTATTCCTCTACACGGGACCATCAAACACTCCAGGGGTCAGACACAGAGAGAATCTCCCTGCAAATCGTCCCATCACACACTCCCGGGGTAAGACACAGTCTGAATCTCCCTCCACATCGTACCAACACTCTCTCCCGGGTCAGACAGAGACTGATTATTCCTCTACACGGTCCCATCACACACTCCCGGGGTCAGACACAGACTGAATCTCCCTCCACACCATCCCATCATACAATCCCGAGGTCAGACACAGAGTGATTATTCCTCTACACGGTCACATCATACACTCCCGGGGTCAGACACAGAGTGCATCTCCCTCCACACCGTCCGATTACACACTCCCTTGGTCAGACACAGTGTGATTATTCCTCTACACGGTCCCATCAAACACTCCCGGGGTCAGACATAGACTGAATCTCCCTCCACACCGTCCCATCACACACTGCCGTGATCAGACACAGAGTGATTAATCCTCTACACTGACGCATCACACACTCCCGTGGTCAAACACAGAGTGATTATTCCTCTACCCGGTTCCATCGAACACTCCCGGGGTCAGAATCAGGGTGAATCTCCCTCCACACCGTCCCATCACACACTCCCGGGGTCAGACACAGAGTGATTATTGATCTTCACGGTCCCATCAAACACTCCGGGGTCAGACACAGAGTGAATCTCCGTCCACACCGTCCCATCTCACACTCCCGGTGTCAGACACAGAGTGATTATTCCTCTACACGGTCCCATCAAACACTCCCGGGTGTCAGACACAGAGCGATTATTCCTCTGCACTGTACCATCAAACACTACGTGGGTCAGACACAGTGATTATTCCTCTACACGGTCCCATCAAACACTCACGGTGTCAGACACAGAATGAATTTATATCCACACCGTGCCATCATACACTCCCCGGGTCAGACACAGAGTGATTATTCAATCCACACCGTCCCATCAAACACTCCCGGGGTCAGACACAGAGTGAATCTCCCTCCACGCCGTCCCATCACACAATCCCGGTGTCCGACACAGAGTGATTATTCCTCTCCGCGGTCCCATCAAACATTCCCGGGGTCAGAAACGGAGTGATTATTCCTCTACGCGGCCCCATCAAACTCTCCCGGGGTCAGACACAGAGTGAATCTCCCTCCACGCCGTCCCATCACACACTCCCGGGGGTCAGACACAGAGTGATTATTCCTCTACACGGTCCCATCAAACATTCCCGGGGTCAGAAACAGAGTGATTATTCCTCTACGCGGCCCCATCAAACTCTCCCGGGGTCAGACACAGAGTGAATCTCAATCCTCACCGTCCAATCACACACTCCCGTGGTCAGACACAGAGAGATTATTCCTCTACACGGTCCCATCCAGCGCTCCCGGGTGTCAGACACAGAGTGACTATTCCTCTACACCGTCCCATCACACACTCCCGTGGTCAGATACAGAGAGATTATTCCTCTACACCGTCCCATCACACACTCCCGGGGTCAGACCCAGAGTGATTATTCTCTACACGGTACCATCAAACACTCCCGGGGTCAGACACAGACTGATTATTCCTCTACACGGTCCCATCAAACACTCCCGGGGTCAGACACAGGGTGAATCTCCTTCAACACATTCCCATCACACTCTGCCGGGGTCAGACACGCAGTGATTATTCCTCTACTCGGTCCCATCAAACACTCCCGGGGTCAGACACAGAGTGAATCTCAATCCTCACCGTCCAATCACACACTCCCGGGGTCAGACACAGAGAGATTATTCCTCTACACGGTACCATCAAACACTGCCGGGGTCAGACACAGAGTGAATCTCCCTCCACACCGTCCCATCACACACTCCCGGGGTAAGACACAGACTTAATCTCCCTCCACACCGTACCAACACACTCTCCCGGGTCAGACACAGACTGATTATTCCTCTACACGGTCCCATCACACACTCCCGGGGACAGACACAGACTGAATCTCCCTCCACACCGTCCCATCATACAATCCGGGGGTCAGACACAGAGTGATTATTCCTCTACACGGTCCCATCAAACACTCCTGGGGTCAGACACAGAGTGATTATTCCTCTACACGGTCCCATCAAATACTCCCGGGTTCAGACACAGTGTGAATCTCCTTCCACACCGTCCCATCACACTATCCCGGGGTAAGACAGAGTGATTATTCCTCTACACGGTCCCATCAAACATTCCCGGGGTCAGAAACAGAGTGATTATTCCTCTAGGCGGCTCCATCAAACTCTCCCGGGGTCAGACACAGAGTGAATCTCAATCCTCACCGTCCAATCACACACTCCCGTGGTCAGACACAGAGAGATTATTCCTCTACACGGTCCCATCCAGCGCTCCCGGGTGTCAGACACAGAGTGACTATTCCTCTACACCGTCCCATCACACACTCCCGTGGTCAGACACAGAGAGATTATTCCTCTACACCGTCCCATCACACACTCCCGGGGTCAGACACCGAGTGATTATTATTTACACGGTACCATCAAACACTCCCAGGGTCAGACTCAGAGTGATTATTCCTCTACACGGTCCCATCAACAACTCCCGGGGTCAGACGCAGAGTGAATCTCCCTCACACCGTCCCATCACACACTCCGGGGACAGACACAGAGAGATTATTCCACTACAAGGTCCCAACAAACACTCCCGGGGTCAGACTCAGAGTGAATCTCAATCCACACCGTCCCATCACACACTCCCGGGGACAGACACAGAGAGATTATTCCTCTACACGGTCCCATCAAACACTCCCGGTGTCAGACACAGAGTGAATCTCAATCCTCACCGTCCCATCACACACTCCCGTGGTCAGAGATAGTGTGAAACTCCTTCCACACAGTCCCATCACACTCTCCCGGGGTCATACACAGAGTGATTATTCCTCTTCTCGGTCCCATCAAACACTCCTGTGGTCAGACACAGAGTGATTATTCCTCGACACGGCCCCATCGAACTCTCCGGGGGTCAGACACAGAGTGATTATTCCTCTACACGGTCCCATCCAACGCACCAGGGGGTCAGACACAGAGTGATTATTCCTCTACACGGGCCCATGAAACACTCCCGGGGTCAGACACAGAGTGAATCTCCATCCACACCGTCCAGTCACAAACTCCCGGGGTCAGACACGGAGGGATTATTCCTCTACACTGCCCATCGAACACTCCCGGGGTCAGACACAGAGTGAAGCTCCCTCCACACCGTCCCATCACACACTCCCGGGGTCAGACACAGAGTGATTATTCCTCTACACGGTCCCATCAAACACTCCCGGGGTCAGACACAGAGTGAATCTCCCTCCACACCGTCCCATCACACACTCCGGTGTTCAGACAAAGAGTGAATCTCCCTCCACACCGTCCCATCACACACTCCCGGGGTCAGACACAGTGTGATTATTCCTCTACACGGTCCCATCAAACACTGCCGGCGTCAGACACAGAGTGAATCTCCCTCCACACCGTCCCATCACACACTCCCGTTTTCAGACACAGAGTGATTATTCTTCTCCACGGTCCCATCAAACACTCCCGGGGTCAGACACAGAGTGATTATTGCTCTACACGGTCCCATCACACACTTCCGGGGTCAGACACAGACTGAATCTCCCTCCACACCGTCCCATCATACTGTCCCGGGTTCAGACACAGAGTGATTATTTTTCTGCACGGTCCAATCAAACACTCCCGGGGTCAGCCGCAGAGTGATTAATCCTCTACACCGACGCATCACACACTCCCGTGGTCAAACACAGAGTGATTATTCCTCTACTCGGATCCATCGAACACTCCCGGGTTCAGAATCAGGGTGAATCTCCCTCCACACCGTCCCATCACACACTCCCGTGGTCAGACACAGAGTGATTATTGCTCTACACGGTCCCAACAAACACTCCCGGGTGTCAGACACAGAGTGAATAATCTCCCTCCACGCCGTCCCATCACTCACTCCCGGGGTCAGACACAGAGTGATTATTCCTCTACACGGTACCATCAAACACTCCCGGGGTCAGACACAGACTGATTATTCCTCTACACGGTCCCATCAAACACTCCCGGGGTCAGACACAGGGTGAATCTCCTTCAACACAGTCCCATCACACTCTGCCGGGGTCAGACACGCAGTGATTATTCCTCTACACGGTCCCATCAAACACTCCCGGGGTCAGACACAGAGTGAATCTCAATCCTCACCGTCCAATCACACACTCCCGGGGTCAGACACAGAGAGATTATTCCTCTACACGGTACCATCAAACACTGCCGGGGTCAGACACAGAGTGAATCTCCCTCCACACCGTCCCATCACACACTCCCGGGGTAAGACACAGACTTAATCTCCCTCCACACCGTACCAACACACTCTCCCGGGTCAGACACAGACTGATTATTCCTCTACACGGTCCCATCACACACTCCCGGGGTCAGACACAGACTGAATCGCCATCCACACCGTCCCATCATACAATCCCGGGGTCAGACACAGAGTGATTATTCCTCTACACGGTCCCATCAAATACTCCCGGGTTCAGACACAGTGTGAATCTCCTTCCACACCGTCCCATCACACTATCCCGGGGTAAGACAGAGTGATTATTCCTCTACACGGTCCCATCAAACACTCCCGGGGTCAGACACAGTGTGAATCTCCCTCCACGCCGTCCCAACACACACTCCCGGGGTCCGACACAGAGTGATTATTCCTCTACAAGGCCCCATTAAACTCTCCCGGGGTCAGACACAGAGTGATTGTTCCTCTACACGGTCCCATCAAACGCTCCCGTGTCAGACACAGAGTGATTATTCCTCTACACGGTCCCATGAAACACTCCCGGGGTCGGACACAGAGTGAATCTCCGTCCACTCATTCCCAACACACCCTCCCGGGGTCATACAGAGTGATTATTCCTCTACACGGTCCCAGCAAACACTCCCGGGGTCAGACACAGAGTGAATCTCCATCCACACCGTCCCGTCTCAAACTCCCGGGGTCAGACACAGAGTGATTATTCCTCTACACCGCCCATCACACACTCCCGGGGTCTGACACAGAATGAATCTCCCTCCACACGGTCCCATCACACACTCCCTGGGTCATACACAGAGGGATTATTCCTCAACACGGTCCCATCAAACACTGCCGGGGTCAGACACAGAGTGAATCTCCCTCCACACCGTCCCATCACACACTCCAGGGGTCAGACACAGAGTGATTACTCCTCTACACGGTCCCATCAAACACTGCCGGCGTCAGACACAGAGTGAATCTCCCTCCACACCGTCCCATCACACACTCCCGTTATCAGACACAGAGTGATTATTCTTCTCCACGGTCCCATCAAACACTCCCGGGGTCAGACACAGAGTGATTATTGCTCTACACGGTCCCATCACACACTCTCGGGGTAAGACACAGACTTAATCTCCCTCCACACCGTACCAACACACTCTCCCGGGTCAGACACAGACTGATTATTCCTCTACACGGTCCCATCACACACTCCCGGGGTCAGACACAGACTGAATCGCCATCCACACCGTCCCATCATACAATCCCGGGGTCAGACACAGAGTGATTATTCCTCTACACGGTCCCATCAAATACTCCCGGGTTCAGACACAGTGTGAATCTCCTTCCACACCGTCCCATCACACTATCCCGGGGTAAGACAGAGTGATTATTCCTCTACACGGTCCCATCAAACACTCCCGGGGTCAGACACAGTGTGAATCTCCCTCCACGCCGTCCCAACACACACTCCCGGGGTCCGACACAGAGTGATTATTCCTCTACAAGGCCCCATTAAACTCTCCCGGGGTCAGACACAGAGTGATTGTTCCTCTACACGGTCCCATCAAACGCTCCCGTGTCAGACACAGAGTGATTATTCCTCTACACGGTCCCATGAAACACTCCCGGGGTCGGACACAGAGTGAATCTCCGTCCACTCATTCCCAACACACCCTCCCGGGGTCATACAGAGTGATTATTCCTCTACACGGTCCCAGCAAACACTCCCGGGGTCAGACACAGAGTGAATCTCCATCCACACCGTCCCGTCTCAAACTCCCGGGGTCAGACACAGAGTGATTATTCCTCTACACCGCCCATCACACACTCCCGGGGTCTGACACAGAATGAATCTCCCTCCACACGGTCCCATCACACACTCCCTGGGTCATACACAGAGGGATTATTCCTCAACACGGTCCCATCAAACACTGCCGGGGTCAGACACAGAGTGAATCTCCCTCCACACCGTCCCATCACACACTCCAGGGGTCAGACACAGAGTGATTACTCCTCTACACGGTCCCATCAAACACTGCCGGCGTCAGACACAGAGTGAATCTCCCTCCACACCGTCCCATCACACACTCCCGTTATCAGACACAGAGTGATTATTCTTCTCCACGGTCCCATCAAACACTCCCGGGGTCAGACACAGAGTGATTATTGCTCTACACGGTCCCATCACACACTCTCGGGGTCAGACACAGACTGAATCTCCCTCCACACCGTCCCATCATACAGTCCCGGGGTCAGACACAGAGGGATTATTCCTCTACACGGTCCCATCAAACACTCCCGGGTTCAGACACAGGGTGAATCTCCTTAAACACTGTCCCATCACACTCTGCCGGGGTCAGACACACAGTGATTATTCCTCTACACGGTCCCATCAAACATTCCCGGGGTCATACACAGAGTGAATCTCCGTCCACGCCGTCCCATCACACACTCCCGGGGTCAGACACAGAGAGTTTATTCCTCTACACGGTACCATCAAACACTCCCGGTGTCAGACACAGAGAGATTATTCCTCTGCACGGACCCATCAAACACTCCCGGGGTCAGACACAGAGTGAATCTCAATCCTCACCGTCCCATCAAACAATCCCGGTGTCAGACACAGAGTCGTTATTCCTCTACAAGGTCTCATCAAACTCTTCCGTGGTAAGACACAGAGCGATTAATCCTCTACACGGTACCATCACACTCTCCCGGTGTCAGACACAGGGTGAATCTCCTTAAACACTGTCCCATCACACTCTGCCGGGGTCAGACACACAGTGATTATTCCTCTACACGGTCCCATCAAACACTCCCGGGGTCATACACAGAGTGAATCTCCCTCCACGCCGTCCCATCACACACTCCCGGGGTCAGACACAGAGAGTTTATTCCTCTACACGGTCCCATCAAACACTCCCGGGGTCATACACAGAGTGAATCTCCCTCCACGCCGTCCCATCACACACTCCCGCGGTCAGACACAGAGAGTTTATTCCTCTACACGGTACCATCAAACACTCCCGGTGTCAGACACAGAGAGATTATTCCTCTGCACGGACCCATCAAACACTCTCGGGGTCAGACACAGTGTGAATCTCCCTCCACGCCGTCCCAACACACACTCCCGGGGTCCGACACAGAGTGATTATTACTCTACAAGGCCCCATCAAACTCTCCCGGGGTCAGACACAGAGTGATTGTTCCTCTACACGGTCCCATCAAACGCTCCCGTGTCAGACACAGAGTGATTATTCCTCTACACGGTCCCATGAAACACTCCCGGGGTCGGACACAGAGTGAATCTCCGTCCACTCATTCCCAACACACCCTCCCGGGGTCAGACAGAGTGATTATTCCTCTACACGGTCCCAGCAAACACTCCCGGGGTCAGACACAGAGTGAATCTCCATCCACACCGTCCCGTCTCAAACTCCCGGGGTCAGACACAGAGTGATTATTCCTCTACACCGCCCATCACACACTCCCGGGGTCTGACACAGAATGAATCTCCCTCCACACGGTCCCATCACACACTCCCTGGGTCATACACAGAGGGATTATTCCTCAACACGGTCCCATCAAACACTGCCGGGGTCAGACACAGAGTGAATCTCCCTCCACACCGTCCCATCACACACTCCAGGGGTCAGACACAGAGTGATTACTCCTCTACACGGTCCCATCAAACACTGCCGGCGTCAGACACAGAGTGAATCTCCCTCCACACCGTCCCATCACACACTCCCGTTATCAGACACAGAGTGATTATTCTTCTCCACGGTCCCATCAAACACTCCCGGGGTCAGACACAGAGTGATTATTGCTCTACACGGTCCCATCACACACTCTCGGGGTCAGACACAGACTGAATCTCCCTCCACACCGTCCCATCATACAGTCCCGGGGTCAGACACAGAGGGATTATTCCTCTACACGGTCCCATCAAACACTCCCGGGTTCAGACACAGGGTGAATCTCCTTAAACACTGTCCCATCACACTCTGCCGGGGTCAGACACACAGTGATTATTCCTCTACACGGTCCCATCAAACATTCCCGGGGTCATACACAGAGTGAATCTCCGTCCACGCCGTCCCATCACACACTCCCGGGGTCAGACACAGAGAGTTTATTCCTCTACACGGTACCATCAAACACTCCCGGTGTCAGACACAGAGAGATTATTCCTCTGCACGGACCCATCAAACACTCCCGGGGTCAGACACAGAGTGAATCTCAATCCTCACCGTCCCATCAAACAATCCCGGGGTCCGACACAGAGTGATTATTACTCTACAAGGCCCCATCAAACTCTCCCGGGGTCAGACACAGAGTGATTGTTCCTCTACACGGTCCCATCAAACGCTCCCGTGTCAGACACAGAGTGATTATTCCTCTACACGGTCCCATGAAACACTCCCGGGGTCGGACACAGAGTGAATCTCCGTCCACTCATTCCCAACACACCCTCCCGGGGTCAGACAGAGTGATTATTGCTCTACACGGTCCCATCACACACTCCCGGGGTCAGACACAGAGTGAATCTCCATCCACACCGTCCCGTCACAAACTCCCGGGGTCAGACACAGAGTGATTATTCCTCTAAACCGCCCATCACGCACTCCCGGGGTCTGACACAGAATGAATCTCCCTCCACACGGTCCCATCACACACTCCCTGGGTCATACACAGAGGGATTATTCCTCAACACGGTCCCATCAAACACTGCCGGGGTCAGACACAGAGTGAATCTCCCTCCACACCGTCCCATCACACACTCCAGGGGTCAGACACAGAGTGATTACTCCTCTACACGGTCCCATCAAACACTGCCGGCGTCAGACACAGAGTGAATCTCCCTCCACACCGTCCCATCACACACTCCCGTTTTCAGACACAGAGTGATTATTCTTCTCCACGGTCCCATCAAACACTCCCGGGGTCAGACACAGACTGAATCTCCCTCCACACCGTCCCATCATACAGTCCCGGGGTCAGACACAGAGGGATTATTCCTCTACACGGTCCCATCAAACACTCCCGGGTTCAGACACAGAGTGAATCTCCCTCCACACCGTCCCATCACACACTCCCGGGGTCAGACACAGAGAGATTATTCCTCTACACGGTACCATCACACTCTCCCGGTGTCAGACACAGGGTGAATCTCCTTAAACACTGTCCCATCACACTCTGCCGGGGTCAGACACAGAGTGAATCTCCCTCCACACCGTCCCATCACACACTCCCGTTTTCAGACACAGAGTGATTATTCTTCTCCACGGTCCCATCAAACACTCCCGGGGTCAGACACAGAGTGATTATTGCTCTACACGGTCCCATCACACACTCTGGGGGTCAGACACAGACTGAATCTCCCTCCACACCGTCCCATCATACAGTCCCGGGGTCAGACACAGAGGGATTATTCCTCTACACGGTCCCATCAAACACTCCCGGGTTCAGACACAGAGTGAATCTCCCTCCACACCGTCCCATCACACACTCCCGGGATCAGACACAGAGTGATTATTCCTCTACACGGTACCATCAAACACTCCCGGTGTCAGACACAGAGAGATTATTCCTCTGCACGGACCCATCAAACACTCCCGGGGTCAGACACAGAGTGAATCTCAATCCTCACCGTCCCATCAAACAATCCCGGTGTCAGACACAGAGTCGTTATTCCTCTACAAGGTCTCATCAAACTCTTCCGTGGTAAGACACAGAGCGATTAATCCTCTACACGGTACCATCACACTCTCCCGGTGTCAGACACAGGGTGAATCTCCTTAAACACTGTCCCATCACACTCTGCCGGGGTCAGACACACAGTGATTATTCCTCTACACGGTCCCATCAAACACTCCCGGGGTCATACACAGAGTGAATCTCCCTCCACGCCGTCCCATCACACACTCCCGGGGTCAGACACAGAGAGTTTATTCCTCTACACGGTACCATCAAACACTCCCGGTGTCAGACACAGAGAGATTATTCCTCTGCACGGACCCATCAAACACTCCCGGGGTCAGACACAGAGTGAATCTCAATCCTCCCCGTCCAATCAAACACTGCCGGTGTCAGACACAGAGTCATTATTCCTCTACAAGGTCACATCAAACACTTCCGTGGTCAGACACAGAGTGATTATGCCTCTACACGGTCCCATCAAGCTCTCCGGGGGTCAGACACAGAGACATTATTCCTCTACAAAGTCACATCAAACACTTCCGTGGGTAAGACACAGAGTGATTATTCCACGACAAGGTCCCATCAAATACTCCCGGGGTCAGGCACAGAGAGAATCTCAATACATACCGTCCCATCACACACTCCCGGGATCAGACACAGAGTGATTATTCCTCTACACGGTACCATCAAACACTCCCGGGTTCAGACACAGAGAGATTATTCCTCTACACGGTCCCATCAAACACTCCGGGGGTCAGGCACAGAGTGAATCTCAATCCTCACCGTCCCGTCACACACTCCCGGGGTCAGACACAGAGAGATTATTCCTCCACACGGTACCATCAAACACTCCCGGGGTCAGACACACAGAGATTATTCCTCGACACGGTCCCATCAATCACTCCCGGGGTCAGACACAGAGTGATTATTCCTCAACACGGTCCCATCAAACACTGCCGGTGTCAGAAACAGAGTGAATCTCCCTCCACACCGTCCCATCACACACTCCCGGGGTCAGACACAGAGTGATTATTCCTCTACACGGTCCCATCAAACACTGCCGGCGTCAGACACAGAGTGAATCTCCCTCCCCACCGTCCCATCACACACTCCCGTTTTCAGACACAGAGTGATTATTCTCCTCCACGGTCCCATCAAACACTCCCGGGGTCAGACACAGAGTGATTATTGCTCTACACGGTCCCATCTCACACTCCCGGGGTGAGACACAGAGTGAATGTTCCTCTACACCGCCCATCACACACTCCCTGGGTCAGACACAGAGTGAATCTCCCTGCAAATCGTCCCATCACACACTCCCGGAGTAAGACACAGACTGAATCTCCCTCCACACCGTACCAACACACTCTCACGGGTCAGACACAGACTGATTATTCCTCTACACGGTCCCATCATACAATCCAGGGGTCCGACACAGAGTGATTATTCCTCTTCACGGTCCAATCAAACACTCCCGGGGTCAGCCGCAGAGTGATTATTCCTCTACACCGCCCATCACACGCTCCCGGGGTCAGACACAGAGTAAATCTCCCTCCACACCGTCCCGTCGCACACTCCCGTGGTCAGATACAGAGTGATTATTCCTTTACACGGTCCCATCAAACACTCCCGTGGTCAGACACAGAGTGAATCTCCCTCCACACCGTCCCATCACACACTCCCGTGGTCAGACAGAGTGTGATTATTCCTCTACTCGGTCCCATCAAACACTCCCGGGGTCAGACATAGACTGAATCTCCCTCCACACCGTCCCATCACACACTGCCGTGATCAGACACAGAGTGATTAATCCTCTACACCGACGCATCACACACTCCCGTGGTCAAACATAGAGTGATTATTCCTCTACACGGTTCCATCGAACGCTCCCGGGGTCAGAATCAGGGTGAATCTCCCTCCACACCGTCCCATCACAGACTCCCGGGGTCAGACACAGAGTGATTATTGATCTACACGGTCACATCAAACACTCCCGGGGTCAGACACAGAGTGAATCTCCGTCCACACCGTCCCATCACACACTCCCGGGGTCAGACACAGAGTGATTATTCCTCGACACGGTCCCATCAAACACTCCCGGGTGTCAGACACAGAGCGATTATTCCTCTGCACTGTACCATCAAACACTACGTGGGTCAGACACAGTGATTATTCCTCTACACGGTCTCATCAAACACTCCCGGGTCAGACACAGACAGATTATTCCTCTACACGGTCCCATCAAACACTCCCGGGGTCAGACACAGGGTGAATCTCCTTCAACACAGTCCCATCACACTCTGCCGGGGTCAGACACACAGTGATTATTCCTCTACATGGTCCCATCAAACACTCCCGGGGTCAGACACAGAGTGAATCTCAATCCTCACCGTCCAATCACACACTCCCGGGGTCAGACACAGAGAGATTATTCCTCTACACGGTACCATCAAACACTGCCGGGGTCAGACACAGAGTGAATCTCCCTCCACACCTTCCCATCACACACTCCCGGGGTAAGACACAGACTAAATCTCCCTCCACACCGTACCAACACACTCTCCCAGGTCAGACACAGACTGATTATTCCTCTGCACGGTCCCATCACACAATCCCGGGGTCAGACACAGAGTGATTGTTCCTCTACACGGTCCCATCAAACGCTCCCGTGTCAGACACAGAGTGATTATTCCTCTACACGGTCCCATGAAACACTCCCGGGGTCGGACACAGAGTGAATCTCCGTCCACTCATTCCCAACACACCCTCCCGGGGTCAGACAGAGTGATTATTCCTCTACACGGTCCCAGCAAACACTCCCGGGGTCAGACACAGAGTGAATCTCCATCCACACCGTCCCGTCACAAACTCCCGGGGTCAGACACAGAGTGATTATTCCTCTAAACCGCCCATCACACACTCCCGGGGTCTGACACAGAATGAATCTCCCTCCACACGGTCCCATCACACACTCCCTGGGTCATACACAGACTGATTATTCCTCTACACGGTCCCATCATACAATCCAGGGGTCCGACACAGAGTGATTATTCCTCTTCACGGTCCAATCAAACACTCCCGGGGTCAGCCGCAGAGTGATTATTCCTCTACACCGCCCATCACACACTCCCGGGGTAAGACACAGACTGAATCTCCCTCCACACCGTACCAACACACTCTCCCAGGTCAGACACAGACTGATTATTCCTCTGCACGGTCCCATCACACAATCCCGGGGTCAGACACAGAGTGATTGTTCCTCTACACGGTCCCATCAAACGCTCCCGTGTCAGACACAGAGTGATTATTCCTCTACACGGTCCCATGAAACACTCCCGGGGTCGGACACAGAGTGAATCTCCGTCCACTCATTCCCAACACACCCTCCCGGGGTCAGACAGAGTGATTATTCCTCTACACGGTCCCAGCAAACACTCCCGGGGTCAGACACAGAGTGAATCTCCATCCACACCGTCCCGTCACAAACTCCCGGGGTCAGACACAGAGTGATTATTCCTCTAAACCGCCCATCACACACTCCCGGAGTAAGACACAGACTGAATCTCCCTCCACACCGTACCAACACACTCTCACGGGTCAGACACAGACTGATTATTCCTCTACACGGTCCCATCATACAATCCAGGGGTCCGACACAGAGTGATTATTCCTCTTCACGGTCCAATCAAACACTCCCGGGGTCAGCCGCAGAGTGATTATTCCTCTACACCGCCCATCACACTCTCCCGGGGTCAGACACAGAGTAAATCTCCCTCCACACCGTCCCGTCGCACACTCCCGTGGTCAGATACAGAGTGATTATTCCTTTACACGGTCCCATCAAACACTCCCGTGGTCAGACACAGAGTGAATCTCCCTCCACACCGTCCCATCACACACTCCCGTGGTCAGACAGAGTGTGATTATTCCTCTACTCGGTCCCATCAAACACTCCCGGGGTCAGACATAGACTGAATCTCCCTCCACACCGTCCCATCACACACTGCCGTGATCAGACACAGAGTGATTAATCCTCTACACCGACGCATCACACACTCCCGTGGTCAAACATAGAGTGATTATTCCTCTACACGGTTCCATCGAACGCTCCCGGGGTCAGAATCAGGGTGAATCTCCCTCCACACCGTCCCATCACAGACTCCCGGGGTCAGACACAGAGTGATTATTGATCTACACGGTCACATCAAACACTCCCGGGGTCAGACACAGAGTGAATCTCCGTCCACACCGTCCCATCACACACTCCCGGGGTCAGACACAGAGTGATTATTCCTCGACACGGTCCCATCAAACACTCCCGGGTGTCAGACACAGAGCGATTATTCCTCTGCACTGTACCATCAAACACTACGTGGGTCAGACACAGTGATTATTCCTCTACACGGTCTCATCAAACACTCCCGGGTCAGACACAGACAGATTATTCCTCTACACGGTCCCATCAAACACTCCCGGGGTCAGACACTTGGTGAATCTCCTTCAACACAGTCCCATCACACTCTGCCGGGGTCAGACACACAGTGATTATTCCTCTACATGGTCCCATCAAACACTCCCGGGGTCAGACACAGAGTGAATCTCAATCCTCACCGTCCAATCACACACTCCCGGGGTCAGACACAGAGAGATTATTCCTCTACACGGTACCATCAAACACTGCCGGGGTCAGACACAGAGTGAATCTCCCTCCACACCTTCCCATCACACACTCCCGGGGTAAGACACAGACTGAATCTCCCTCCACACCGTACCAACACACTCTCCCAGGTCAGACACAGACTGATTATTCCTCTGCACGGTCCCATCACACAATCCCGGGGTCAGACACAGAGTGATTATTACTCTACAAGGCCCCATCAAACTCTCCCGGGGTCAGACACAGAGTGAATCTCCCTCCACGCCGTCCCAACACACACTCCCGGGGTCCGACACAGAGTGATTATTACTCTACAAGGCCCCATCAAACTCTCCCGGGGTCAGACACAGAGTGATTGTTCCTCTACACGGTCCCATCAAACGCTCCCGTGTCAGACACAGAGTGATTATTCCTCTACACGGTCCCATGAAACACTCCCGGGGTCGGACACAGAGTGAATCTCCGTCCACTCATTCCCAACACACCCTCCCGGGGTCAGACAGAGTGATTATTCCTCTACACGGTCCCAGCAAACACTCCCGGGATCAGACACAGAGTGAATCTCCATCCACACCGTCCCGTCACAAACTCCCGGGGTCAGACACAGAGTGATTATTCCTCTAAACCGCCCATCACACACTCCCGGGGTCTGACACAGAATGAATCTCCCTCCACACGGTCCCATCACACACTCCCTGGGTCATACACAGAGGGATTATTCCTCAACACGGTCCCATCAAACACTGCCGGGGTCAGACACAGAGTGAATCTCCCTCCACACCGTCCCATCACACACTCCAGGGGTCAGACACAGAGTGATTACTCCTCTACACGGTCCCATCAAACACTGCCGGCGTCAGACACAGAGTGAATCTCCCTCCACACCGTCCCATCACACACTCCCGTTTTCAGACACAGAGTGATTATTCTTCTCCACGGTCCCATCAAACACTCCCGGGGTCAGACACAGAGTGATTATTGCTCTACACGGTCCCATCACACACTCTGGGGGTCAGACACAGACTGAATCTCCCTCCACACCGTCCCATCATACAGTCCCGGGGTCAGACACAGAGGGATTATTCCTCTACACGGTCCCATCAAACACTCCCGGGTTCAGACACAGAGTGAATCTCCCTCCACACCGTCCCATCACACACTCCCGGGGTCAGACACAGAGAGATTATTCCTCTACACGGTACCATCACACTCTCCCGGTGTCAGACACAGGGTGAATCTCCTTAAACACTGTCCCATCACACTCTGCCGGGGTCAGACACTCAGTGATTATTCCTCTACACGGTCCCATCAAACATTCCCGGGGTCATACACAGAGTGAATCTCCGTCCACGCCGTCCTATCACACACTCCCGGGGTCAGACACAGAGAGTTTATTCCTCTACACGGTACCATCAAACACTCCCGGTGTCAGACACAGAGAGATTATTCCTCTGCACGGACCCATCAAACACTCCCGGGGTCAGACACAGAGTGAATCTCAATCCTCACCGTCCCATCAAACAATCCCGGTGTCAGACACAGAGTCGTTATTCCTCTACAAGGTCTCATCAAACTCTTCCGTGGTAAGACACAGAGCGATTAATCCTCTACACGGTACCATCACACTCTCCCGGTGTCAGACACAGGGTGAATCTCCTTAAACACTGTCCCATCACACTCTGCCGGGGTCAGACACACAGTGATTATTCCTCTACACGGTCCCATCAAACACTCCCGGGGTCATACACAGAGTGAATCTCCCTCCACGCCGTCCCATCACACACTCCCGGGGTCAGACACAGAGAGTTTATTCCTCTACACGGTACCATCAAACACTCCCGGTGTCAGACACAGAGAGATTATTCCTCTGCACGGACCCATCAAACACTCCCGGGGTCAGACACAGAGTGAATCTCAATCCTCACCGTCCAATCAAACACTGCCGGTGTCAGACACAGAGTCATTATTCCTCTACAAGGTCACATCAAACACTTCCGTGGTCAGACACAGAGTGATTATGCCTCTACACGGTCCCATCAAGCTCTCCGGGGGTCAGACACAGAGACATTATTCCTCTACAAAGTCACATCAAACACTTCAGTGGGTAAGACACAGAGTGATTATTCCACGACAAGGTCCCATCAAATACTCCCGGGGTCAGGCACAGAGAGAATCTCAATACATACCGTCCCATCACACACTCCCGGGATCAGACACAGAGTGATTATTCCTCTACACGGTACCATCAAACACTCCCGGGTTCAGACACAGAGAGATTATTCCTCTACACGGTCCCATCAAACACTCCGGGGGTCAGGCACAGAGTGAATCTCAATCCTCACCGTCCCGTCACACACTCCCGGGGTCAGACACAGAGAGATTATTCCTCCACACGGTACCATCAAACTCTCCCGGGGTCAGACACACAGAGATTATTCCTCGACACGGTCCCATCAATCACTCCCGGGGTCAGACACAGAGTGATTATTCCTCAACACGGTCCCATCAAACACTGCCGGTGTCAGAAACAGAGTGAATCTCCCTCCACACCGTCCCATCACACACTCCCGGGGTCAGACACAGAGTGATTATTCCTCTACACGGTCCCATCAAACACTGCCGGCGTCAGACACAGAGTGAATCTCCCTCCCCACCGTCCCATCACACACTCCCGTTTTCAGACACAGAGTGATTATTCTCCTCCACGGTCCCATCAAACACTCCCGGGGTCAGACACAGAGTGATTATTGCTCTACACGGTCCCATCTCACACTCCCGGGGTCAGACACAGAGTGAATGTTCCTCTACACCGCCCATCACACACTCCCTGGGTCAGACACAGAGTGAATCTCCCTGCAAATCGTCCCATCACTCACTCCCGGAGTAAGACACAGACTGAATCTCCCTCCACACCGTACCAACACACTCTCACGGGTCAGACACAGACTGATTATTCCTCTACACGGTCCCATCATACAATCCAGGGGTCCGACACAGAGTGATTATTCCTCTTCACGGTCCAATCAAACACTCCCGGGGTCAGCCGCAGAGTGATTATTCCTCTACACCGCCCATCACACTCTCCCGGGGTCAGACACAGAGTGAATCTCCCTCCACACCGTCCCGTCGCACACTCCCGTGGTCAGATACAGAGTGATTATTCCTTTACACGGTCCCATCAAACACTCCCGTGGTCAGACACAGAGTGAATCTCCCTCCACACCGTCCCATCACACACTCCCGTGGTCAGACAGAGTGTGATTATTCCTCTACTCGGTCCCATCAAACACTCCCGGGGTCAGACATAGACTGAATCTCCCTCCACACCGTCCCATCACACACTGCCGTGATCAGACACAGAGTGATTAATCCTCTACACCGACGCATCACACACTCCCGTGGTCAAACATAGAGTGATTATTCCTCTACACGGTTCCATCGAACACTCCCGGGGTCAGAATCAGGGTGAATCTCCCTACACACCGTCCCATCACAGACTCCCGGGGTCAGACACAGAGTGATTATTGATCTACACGGTCGCATCAAACACTCCCGGGGTCAGACACAGAGTGAATCTCCGTCCACACCGTCCCATCACACACTCCCGGGGTCAGACACAGAGTGATTATTCCTCGACACGGTCCCATCAAACACTCCCGGGTGTCAGACACAGAGCGATTATTCCTCTGCACTGTACCATCAAACACTACGTGGGTCAGACACAGTGATTATTCCTCTACACGGTCTCATCAAACACTCCCGGGTCAGACACAGACAGATTATTCCTCTACACGGTCCCATCAAACACTCCCGTGGTCAGACACAGAGTGAATCTCCCTCCACACCGTCCCATCACACACTCCCGTGGTCAGACAGAGTGTGATTATTCCTCTACTCGGTCCCATCAAACACTCCCGGGGTCAGACATAGACTGAATCTCCCTCCACACCGTCCCATCACACACTGCAGTGATCAGACACAGAGTGATTAATCCTCTACACTGACGCATCACACACTCCCGTGGTCATACACAGAGTGATTATTCCTCTACACGGTCCCATCAAACACTGCCGGGGTCAGACACAGAGTGAATCTTCCTCCACACCGTCCCATCACACACTCCCGTTTTCAGACACAGAGTGATTATTCCTCTACACGGTACCATCAAACACTCCCGGGGTCAGACACAGAGTGAATCTCCGTCCACACCGTCCCATCACACACTCCCGGGGTCAGACACAGAGTGATTATTCCTCTACACGGTCCCATCAAACACTCCCGGCTGTCAGACACAGAGCGATTATTCCTCTGCACTGTACCATCAAACACAACGTGGGTCAGACACAGTGATTATTCCTCTACACGGTCCCATCAAACACTCCCGGGGTCAGACACAGAGTGAATCTCCCTCCACGCCATCCCAACACTCACTCCCGGGGTCAGACACAGAGTGATTATTCCTCTACACGGGACCATCAAACACTCCAGGGGTCAGACACAGAGTGAATCTCCCTGCAAATCGTCCCATCACACACTCCCGGGGTAAGACACAGACTGAATCTCCCTCCACATCGTACCAACACTCTCTCCCGGGTCAGACACAGACTGATTATTCCTCTACACGGTCCCATCACACACTCCCGGGGTCAGACACAGACTGAATCTCCCTCCACACCATCCCATCATACAATCCCGGGGTCAGACACAGAGTGATTATTCCTCTACACGGTCCCATCATACACTCCCGGGGTCAGACACAGAGTGCATCTCCCTCCACACCGTCCGATTACACACTCCCTTGGTCAGACACAGTGTGATTATTCCTCTACACGGTCCCATCAAACACTCCCGGGGTCAGACATAGACTGAATCTCCCTCCACACAGTCCCATCACACACTGCCGTGATCAGACACAGAGTGATTAATCCTCTACACTGACGCATCACACACTCCCGTGGTCAGACACAGAGTGATTTTTGATCTTCACGGTCCCATCAAACACTCCCGGGGTCAGACACAGAGTGAATCTCCCTCCACACCGTCCCATCATACACTCCGGTGGTCAGACAAAGAGTGAATCTCCCTCCACACCGTCCCGTCACAAACTCCCGGGGTCAGACACAGAGTGATTATACCTCTACACCGCCCATCACACACTCCCGGGGTCCGACACAGAGTGAATCTCCCTCCACACGGTCCCATCACACACTCCCAGGGTCATACACAGAGTGATTATTCCTCTACACGGTCCCATCAAACACTGCCGGGGTCAGACACAGAGTGAATCTTCCTCCACACCGTCCCATCACACACTCCCGTTTTCAGACACAGAGTGATTATTCCTCTACACGGTACCATCAAACACTCCCGGGGTCAGACACAGAGTGAATTTTCCTCTACACCGCCCATCACACACTCCCTGGGTCAGACACAGAGTGAATCTCCCTGTAAATCGTCCCATCACACACTCCCGGGGTAAGACACAGACTGAATCTCCCTCCACATCGTACCAACACACTCTCCCGGGTCAGACACAGACTGATTATTCCTCTACACGGTCCCATCACACACTCCCGGGGTCAGACACAGACTGAATCTCCCTCCAAACCATCCCATCACACACTCCCGGGGTCAGACACAGAGTGATTATTCCTCTACACGGTCCCATCAAACACTCCCGGGTGTCAGACACAGAGCTATTATTCCTCTGCACTGTACCATCAAACACTACGTGGGTCAGACACAGTGATTATTCCTCTACACGGTCCCATCAAACACTCCCGGGGTCAGACACAGAGTGAATCTCCCTCCACGCCATCCCATCACTCACTCCCGGGGTCAGACACAGAGTGATTATTCCTCTACACGGGACCATCAAACACTCCAGAGGTCAGACACAGACTGATTATTCCTCTACACGGTCCCATCAAACACTCCCGGGGTCAGACACAGAATGAATTTATATCCACACCGTGCCATCATACACTCCCCGGGTCAGACACAGAGTGATTATTCAATCCACACCGTCCCATCACGCACTCCCGGGGTCAGACACAGAGAGAATATTCCTCTACACGGTCCCATCAAACTCTCCCGGGGTCAGACACAGAGAGATTATTCCTCTACACGGTCCCATCAAACACTCCCGGGGTCAGACACAGAGTGAATCTCCCTCCACACGGTCCCATCACACACTCCCAGGGTCATACACAGAGTGATTATTCCTCTACACGGTCCCATCACACACTCCCGGGGTCAGACACAGACTGAATCTCCCTCCACACCATCCCATCATACAATCCCGCGGTCAGACACAGAGTGATTATTCCTCTACACGGTCCCATCATACACTCCCGGGGTCAGACACAGAGTGAATCTCCCTCCACACCGTCCGATTACACACTCCCGTGGTCAGACACAGTGTGATTATTCCTCTACACGGTCCCATCAAACACTCCCGGGGTCAGGCATAGACTGAATCTCCCTCCACACCGTCCCATCACACACTGCCGTGATCAGACACAGAGTGATTAATCCTCTACACTGACGCATCACACACTCCCGTGGTCAAACACAGAGTGATTATTCCTCTACCCGGTTCCATCGAACACTCCCGGGGTCAGAATCAGGGTGAATCTCCCTCCACACCGTCCCATCACACACTCCCGGGGTCAGACACAGAGTGATTTTTGATCTTCACGGTCCCATCAAACACTCCGGGGTCAGACACAGAGTGAATCTCCGTCCACACCGTCCCATCACACACTCCCGGGGTCAGACACAGAGTGATTATTCCTCTACACGGTCCCATCAAACACTCCCGGGTGTCAGACACAGAGCGATTATTCCTCTGCACTGTACCATCAAACACTACGTGGGTCAGACACAGTGATTATTCCTCTACACGGTCCCATCAAACACTCCCGGGGTCAGACACAGAGTGAATCTCCCTCCACGCCATCCCCTCACTCACTCCCGGGGTCAGACACAGAGTGATTATTCCTCTACACGGGACCATCAAACACTCCAGGGGTCAGACACAGTGTGAATCTCCCTGCAAATCGTCCCATCACACACTCCCGGGGTAAGACACAGACTGAATCTCCCTCCACATCGTACCAACACTCTCTCCCGGGTCAGACACAGACTGATTATTCCTCTACACGGTCCCATCACACACTCCCGGGTTCAGACACAGCCTGAATCTCCCTCCACACCATCCCATCATACAATCCCGGAGTCAGACACGGAGGGATTATTCCTCTACACTGCCCATCGAACACTCCCGGGGTCAGACACAGAGTGTAGCTCCCTCCACACCGTCCCATCACACACTCCCGGGGTCAGTCACAGAGTGATTATTCCTCTACACGGTCCCATCAAACACTCCCGGGGTCAGACACAGAGTGAATCTCCCTCCACACCGTCCCATCATACACTCCGGTGGTCAGACAAAGAGTGAATCTCCCTCCACACCGTCCCGTCACAAACTCCCGGGGTCAGACACAGAGTGATTATACCTCTACACCGCCCATCACACACTCCCGGGGTCAGACACAGAGTGATTATTCCTCTACACGGTCCCATCAAACACTCCCGGGGTCAGACACAGAGTGATTCTTCCTCCACACCGTCCCATCACACACTCCCGTTTTCAGACACAGAGTGATTATTAATCTCCACGGTCCCATCACACACTCCCTGTGTCAGACACAGAGTGAATCTCCCTATAAATCGTCCCATCACACACTCCCGGGGTAAGACACAGACTGAATCTCCCTCCACATCGTACCAACACACTCTCCCGGGTCAGACACATACTGATAATTCCTCTACACGGTCCCATCACACACTCCCGGGGTCAGACACAGACTGAATCTCCCTCCACACCATCCCATCATACAATCCCGCGGTCAGACACAGAGTGATTATTCCTCTACACGGTCCCATCATACACTCCCGGGGTCAGACACAGAGTGAATCTCCCTCCACACCGTCCGATTACACACTCCCGTGGTCAGACACAGTGTGATTATTCCTCTACACGGTCCCATCAAACACTCCCGGGGTCAGACATAGACTGAATCTCCCTCCACACCGTCCCATCACACACTGCCGTGATCAGACACAGAGTGATTAATCCTCTACACTGACGCATCACACACTCCCGTGGTCAAACACAGAGTGATTATTCCTCTACCCGGTTCCATCGAACACTCCCGGGGTCAGAATCAGGGTGAATCTCCCTCCACACCGTCCCATCACACACTCCCGGGTTCAGACACAGAGTGATTTTTGATCTTCACGGTCCCGTCAAACACTCCGGGGTCAGACACAGAGTGAATCTCCGTCCACACCGTCCCATCACACACTCCCGGGGTCAGACACAGAGTGATTATTCCTCTACACGGTCCCATCAAACACTCCCGTGTGTCAGACACAGAGCGATTATTCCTCTGCACTGTACCATCAAACACTACGTGGGTCAGACACAGTGATTATTCCTCTACACGGTCCCATCAAACACTCCCGGGGTCAGACACAGAGTGAATCTCCCTCCACGCCATCCCATCACTCACTCCCGGGGTCAGACACAGAGTGATTATTCCTCTACACGGGACCATCAAACACTCCAGGGGTCAGACACAGAGTGAATCTCCCTGCAAATCGTCCCATCACACACTCCCGGGGTAAGACACAGACTGAATCTCCCTCCACATCGTACCAACACTCTCTCCCGGGTCAGACACAGACTGATTATTCCTCTACACGGTCCCATCACACACTCCCGGGGTCAGACACAGACTGAATCTCCCTCCACACCATCCCATCATACAATCCCGGGGTCAGACACAGAGTGATTATTCCTCTACACGGTCCCATCATACACTCCCGGGGACAGACACAGAGTGCATCTCCCTCCACACCGTCCGATTACACACTCCCTTGGTCAGACACAGAGTGATTATTCCTCTACACGGTCCCATCAAACACTCCCGTGTGTCAGACACAGAGCGATTATTCCTCTGCACTGTACCATCAAACACTACGTGGGTCAGACACAGTGATTATTCCTCTACACGGTCCCATCAAACACTCCCGGGGTCAGACACAGAGTGAATCTCCCTCCACGCCATCCCATCACTCACTCCCGGGGTCAGACACAGAGTGATTATTCCTCTACACGGGACCATCAAACACTCCAGGGGTCAGACACAGAGTGAATCTCCCTGCAAATCGTCCCATCACACACTCCCGGGGTAAGACACAGACTGAATCTCCCTCCACATCGTACCAACACTCTCTCCCGGGTCAGACACAGACTGATTATTCCTCTACACGGTCCCATCACACACTCCCGGGGTCAGACACAGACTGAATCTCCCTCCACACCATCCCATCATACAATCCCGGGGTCAGACACAGAGTGATTATTCCTCTACACGGTCCCATCATACACTCCCGGGGACAGACACAGAGTGCATCTCCCTCCACACCGTCCGATTACACACTCCCTTGGTCAGACACAGTGTGATTATTCCTCTACACGGTCCCATCAAACACTCCCGGGGTCAGACATAGACTGAATCTCCCTCCACACCGTCCCATCACACACTGCCGTGATCAGACACAGAGTGATTAATCCTCTACACTGACGCATCACACACTCCCGTGGTCAAACACAGAGTGATTATTCCTCTACCCGGTTCCATCGAACACTCCCGGGGTCAGAATCAGGGTGAATCTCCCTCCACACCGTCCCATCACACACTCCCGGGGTCAGACACAGAGTGATTATTGATCTTCACGGTCCCATCAAACACTCCGGGGTCAGACACAGAGTGAATCTCCGTCCACACCGTCCCATCACACACTCCCGGTGTCAGACACAGAGTGATTATTCCTCTACACGGTCCCATTAAACACTCCCGGGTGTCAGACACAGAGCGATTATTCCTCTGCACTGTACCATCAAACACTACGTGGGTCAGACACAGTGATTATTCCTCTACACGGTCCCATCAAACACTCCCGGGGTCAGACACAGAGTGAATCTCCCTCCACGCCATCCCATCACTCACTCCCGCGGTCAGACACGGAGTGATTATTCCTCTACACGGGACCAACAAACACTCCAGGGGTCAGACACAGACTGATTATTCCTCTACACGGTCCCATCAAACACTCCCGGGGTCAGACACAGAATGAATTTATATCCACACCGTGCCATCATACACTCCCCGGGTCAGACACAGAGTGATTATTCCTCTACTCGGTCCCATCAAACACTCCCGGGGTCAGACACAGAGAGATTATTCCTCTACACGGTCCCATCAAACACTCCCGTTGTCAGACACAGAGTGATTATTCCTCTACACGGTCCCATCAAACACTCCCGGGGTCAGACACAGAGTGATTATTCCTCTACACGGTCCCATCAAACACTCCCGGGGTCAGACACAGAGTGATTATTCCTCTACACGGTCCCATCACACTCTCCCGGGGTCAGACACAGGGTGAATCTCCTTCAACACTGTCCCATCACACTCTGCCGGGGTCAGACACACAGTGATTATTCCTCTAAACGGTCTCATCAAACACTCCCGGGGTCAGACACAGAGTGAATCTCCCTCCACGCCGTCCCATCACACAATCCCGGGGTCCGACACAGAGTGATTATTCCTCTCCTCGGTCCCATCAAACATTCCCGGGGTCAGAAACGGAGTGATTATTCCTCTACGCTGCCCCATCATACTCTCCCGGGGTCAGACACAGAGTGAATCTCCCTCCACGCCGTCCCATCACACACTCCCGGGGTCAGACACAGAGTGATTATTCCTCTACACGGTCCCATCAAACATTCCCGGGGTCAGAAACAGAGTGATTATTCCTCTACGCGGCCCCATCAAACTCTCCCGGGGTCAGACACAGAGTGAATCTCAATCCTCACCGTCCAATCACACACTCCCGTGGTCAGACACAGAGAGATTATTCCTCTACACTGTCCCATCCAGCGCTCCCGGGTGTCAGACACAGAGTGACTATTCCTCTACACCGTCCCATCACACACTCCCGTGGTCAGAAACAGAGAGATTATTCCTCTACACCGTCCCATCACACACTCCCGGGGTCAGACACAGAGTGATTATTCCTCTACACGGTCCCATCAACAACTCCCGGGGTCAGACGCAGAGTGAATCTCCCTCACAGCGTCCCATCACACACTCCGGGGACAGACACAGAGAGATTATTCCACTACAAGGTCCCAACAAACACTCCCGGGGTCAGACAGAGTGAATCTCAATCCACACCGTCCCATCACACACTCCCGGGGACAGACACAGAGAGATTATTCCTCTACACAGTACCAATAAACACTCCCGGGGTCAGACACAGAGAGATTATTCGTCTACACGGTCCCATCAAACACTCCCGGTGTCAGACAAAGAGTGAATCTCCCTCCACACCGTCCCGTCACAAACTCCCGGGGTCAGACACAGAGTGATTATACCTCTACACAGCCCATCACACACTCCCGGGTCCGACACAGAGTGAATCTCCCTCCACACGGTCCCATCACACACTCCCAGGGTCATACACAGAGTGATTATTCCTCTACACGGTCCGATCAAACACTGCCGGGGTCAGACACAGAGTGAATCTTCCTCCACACCGTCCCATCACACACTCCCGGGGTCAGACACAGAGTGATTATTTCTCTACACGGTCCCATCAAACACTGCCGGCGTCAGACACAGAGTGAATCTCCCTCCACACCGTCCCATCACACACTCCCGTTTTCAGACACAGAGTGATTATTCTTCTCCACGGTCCCATCAAACACTCCCGGGGTCAGACACAGAGTGATTATTGCTCTACACGGTACCAGCTCACACTCCCGGGGTCAGACACAGAGTGAATGTTCCTCTACACGGTCCCATCACACACTTCCGGGGTCAGACACAGACTGAATCTCCCTCCACACCGTCCCATCATACTGTCCCGGGGTCAGACACAGAGTGATTATTCTTCTGCACGGTCCAATCAAACACTCCCGGGGTCAGCCGCAGAGTGATTATTCCTCTACACCGCCCCATCGAACTCTCCGGGGGTCAGACACAGAGTGATTATTCCTCTACACGGTCCCATCCAACGCACCAGGGGGTCAGACACAGAGTGATTATTCCTCTACTCGGGCCCATGAAACACTCCCGGGGTCAGACACAGAGTGAATCTCCCTCCACACCGTCCAGTCACAATCTCCCGGGGTCAGACACGGAGGGATTATTCCTCTACACTGCCCATCGAACACTCCCGGGGTCAGACACAGAGTGAAGCTCCCTCCACACCGTCCCATCACACACTCCCGGGGTCAGACACAGAGTGATTATTCCTCTACACGGTCCCATCAAACACTCCCGGGGTCAGACACAGAGTGAATCTCCGTCCACACCGTCCCATCACACACTCCCGGGGTCAGACACAGAGTGATTATTCCTCTACACGGTCCCATCAAACACTCCCGTGTGTCAGACACAGAGCGATTATTCCTCTGCACTGTACCATCAAACACTACGTGGGTCAGACACAGTGATTATTCCTCTACACGGTCCCATCAAACACTCCCGGGGTCAGACACAGAGTGAATCTCCCTCCACGCCATCCCATCACTCACTCCCGGGGTCAGACACAGAGTGATTATTCCTCTACACGGGACCATCAAACACTCCAGGGGTCAGACACAGAGTGAATCTCCCTGCAAATCGTCCCATCACACACTCCCGGGGTAAGACACAGACTGAATCTCCCTCCACATCGTACCAACACTCTCTCCCGGGTCAGACACAGACTGATTATTCCTCTACACGGTCCCATCACACACTCCCGGGGTCAGACACAGACTGAATCTCCCTCCACACCATCCCATCATACAATCCCGGGGTCAGACACAGAGTGATTATTCCTCTACACGGTCCCATCATACACTCCCGGGGACAGACACAGAGTGCATCTCCCTCCACGCCGTCCGATTACACACTCCCTTGGTCAGACACAGAGTGATTATTCCTCTACACGGTCCCATCAAACACTCCCGTGTGTCAGACACAGAGCGATTATTCCTCTGCACTGTACCATC
Source organism: Hypanus sabinus (assembly GCF_030144855.1). Taxonomy (NCBI): domain Eukaryota; kingdom Metazoa; phylum Chordata; class Chondrichthyes; order Myliobatiformes; family Dasyatidae; genus Hypanus; species Hypanus sabinus. The sequence continues at coordinate 447,788 of NW_026780341.1, read as the reverse complement.
AAACACTACGTGGGTCAGACACAGTGATTATTCCTCTACACGGTCCCATCAAACACTCCCGGGGTCAGACACAGAGTGAATCTCCCTCCACGCCATCCCATCACTCACTCCCGGGGTCAGACACAGAGTGATTATTCCTCTACACGGGACCATCAAACACTCCAGGGGTCAGACACAGAGTGAATCTCCCTGCAAATCGTCCCATCACACACTCCCGGGGTAAGACACAGACTGAATCTCCCTCCACATCGTACCAACACTCTCTCCCGGGTCAGACACAGACTGATTATTCCTCTACACGGTCCCATCACACACTCCCGGGGTCAGACACAGACTGAATCTCCCTCCACACCATCCCATCATACAATCCCGGGGTCAGACACAGAGTGATTATTCCTCTACACGGTCCCATCATACACTCCCGGGGACAGACACAGAGTGCATCTCCCTCCACACCGTCCGATTACACACTCCCCTGGTCAGACACAGTGTGATTATTCCTCTACACGGTCCCATCAAACACTCCCGGGGTCAGACATAGACTGAATCTCCCTCCACACCGTCCCATCACACACTGCCGTGATCAGACACAGAGTGATTAATCCTCTACACTGACGCATCACACACTCCCGTGGTCAAACACAGAGTGATTATTCCTCTACCCGGTTCCATCGAACACTCCCGGGGTCAGAATCAGGGTGAATCTCCCTCCACACCGTCCCATCACACACTCCCGGGGTCAGACACAGAGTGATTATTGATCTTCACGGTCCCATCAAACACTCCGGGGTCAGACACAGAGTGAATCTCCGTCCACAACGTCCCATCACACACTCCCGGTGTCAGACACAGAGTGATTATTCCTCTACACGGTCCCATTAAACACTCCCGGGTGTCAGACACAGAGCGATTATTCCTCTGCACTGTACCATCAAACACTACGTGGGTCAGACACAGTGATTATTCCTCTACACGGTCCCATCAAACACTCCCGGGGTCAGACACAGAGTGAATCTCCCTCCACGCCATCCCATCACTCACTCCCGCGGTCAGACACGGAGTGATTATTCCTCTACACGGGACCAACAAACACTCCAGGGGTCAGACACAGACTGATTATTCCTCTACACGGTCCCATCAAACACTCCCGGGGTCAGACACAGAATGAATTTATATCCACACCGTGCCATCATACACTCCCCGGGTCAGACACAGAGTGATTATTCCTCTACTCGGTCCCATCAAACACTCCCGGGGTCAGACACAGAGAGATTATTCCTCTACACGGTCCCATCACACTCTCCCGGGGTCAGACACAGGGTGAATCTCCTTCAACACTGTCCCATCACACTCTGCCGGGGTCAGACACACAGTGATTATTCCTCTAAACGGTCTCATCAAACACTCCCGGGGTCAGACACAGAGTGAATCTCCCTCCACGCCGTCCCATCACACAATCCCGGGGTCCGACACAGAGTGATTATTCCTCTCCTCGGTCCCATCAAACATTCCCGGGGTCAGAAACGGAGTGATTATTCCTCTACGCTGCCCCATCATACTCTCCCGGGGTCAGACACAGAGTGAATCTCCCTCCACGCCGTCCCATCACACACTCCCGGGGTCAGACACAGAGTGATTATTCCTCTACACGGTCCCATCAAACATTCCCGGGGTCAGAAACAGAGTGATTATTCCTCTACGCGGCCCCATCAAACTCTCCCGGGGTCAGACACAGAGTGAATCTCAATCCTCACCGTCCAATCACACACTCCCGTGGTCAGACACAGAGAGATTATTCCTCTACACTGTCCCATCCAGCGCTCCCGGGTGTCAGACACAGAGTGACTATTCCTCTACACCGTCCCATCACACACTCCCGTGGTCAGAAACAGAGAGATTATTCCTCTACACCGTCCCATCACACACTCCCGGGGTCAGACACAGAGTGATTATTCCTCTACACGGTCCCATCAACAACTCCCGGGGTCAGACGCAGAGTGAATCTCCCTCACAGCGTCCCATCACACACTCCGGGGACAGACACAGAGAGATTATTCCACTACAAGGTCCCAACAAACACTCCCGGGGTCAGACAGAGTGAATCTCAATCCACACCGTCCCATCACACACTCCCGGGGACAGACACAGAGAGATTATTCCTCTACACAGTACCAATAAACACTCCCGGGGTCAGACACAGAGAGATTATTCGTCTACACGGTCCCATCAAACACTCCCGGTGTCAGACAAAGAGTGAATCTCCCTCCACACCGTCCCGTCACAAACTCCCGGGGTCAGACACAGAGTGATTATACCTCTACACAGCCCATCACACACTCCCGGGTCCGACACAGAGTGAATCTCCCTCCACACGGTCCCATCACACACTCCCAGGGTCATACACAGAGTGATTATTCCTCTACACGGTCCGATCAAACACTGCCGGGGTCAGACACAGAGTGAATCTTCCTCCACACCGTCCCATCACACACTCCCGGGGTCAGACACAGAGTGATTATTTCTCTACACGGTCCCATCAAACACTGCCGGCGTCAGACACAGAGTGAATCTCCCTCCACACCGTCCCATCACACACTCCCGTTTTCAGACACAGAGTGATTATTCTTCTCCACGGTCCCATCAAACACTCCCGGGGTCAGACACAGAGTGATTATTGCTCTACACGGTACCAGCTCACACTCCCGGGGTCAGACACAGAGTGAATGTTCCTCTACACGGTCCCATCACACACTTCCGGGGTCAGACACAGACTGAATCTCCCTCCACACCGTCCCATCATACTGTCCCGGGGTCAGACACAGAGTGATTATTCTTCTGCACGGTCCAATCAAACACTCCCGGGGTCAGCCGCAGAGTGATTATTCCTCTACACCGCCCCATCGAACTCTCCGGGGGTCAGACACAGAGTGATTATTCCTCTACACGGTCCCATCCAACGCACCAGGGGGTCAGACACAGAGTGATTATTCCTCTACTCGGGCCCATGAAACACTCCCGGGGTCAGACACAGAGTGAATCTCCCTCCACACCGTCCAGTCACAATCTCCCGGGGTCAGACACGGAGGGATTATTCCTCTACACTGCCCATCGAACACTCCCGGGGTCAGACACAGAGTGAAGCTCCCTCCACACCGTCCCATCACACACTCCCGGGGTCAGACACAGAGTGATTATTCCTCTACACGGTCCCATCAAACACTCCCGGGGTCAGACACAGAGTGAATCTCCCTCCACACCGTCCCATCACACACTCCGGTGGTCAGACAAAGAGTGAATCTCCCTCCACACCGTCCCGTCACAAACTCCCGGGGTCAGACACAGAGTGATTATTGCTCTACACGGTCCCAGCTCACACTCCAGGGGTCAGACACAGAGTGAATGTTCCTCTACACGGTCCCATCACACACTTCCGGGGTCAGACACAGACTGAATCTCCCTCCACACCGTCCCATCATACTGTCCCGGGGTCAGACACAGAGTGATTATTCTTCTGCACGTTCCAATCAAACACTCCCGGGGTCAGCCGCAGAGTGATTATTCCTCTACACCGCCCATCACACTCTCCAGGGGTCAGACACAGAGTGAATCTCCCTCCACACCGTCCCGTCACACACTCCCGTGGTCAGACACAGAGTGATTATTCCTCTACACGGTCCCATCAAACACTCCCGGGGTCAGACACAGACTGAATCTCCCTCCACACCATCCCATCATACAATCCCGCGGTCAGACACAGAGTGATTATTCCTTTACACGGTCCCATCATACACTCCCGGGGTCAGACACAGAGTGAATCTCCCTCCACACCGTCCGATTACACACTCCCGTGGTCAGACACAGTGTGATTATTCCTCTACACGGTCCCATCAAACACTCCCTGGGTCAGACATAGACTGAAGCTCCCTCCACACCGTCCCATCACACACTGCCGTGATCAGACACAGAGTGATTAATCCTCTACACTGACGCATCACACACTCCGTGGTCAAACACAGAGTGATTATTCCTCTACCCGGTTCCATCGAACACTCCCGGGGTCAGAATCAGGGTGAATCTCCCTCCACACCGTCCCATCACACACTCCCGGGGTCAGACACAGAGTGATTTTTGATCTTCACGGTCCCATCAAACACTCCGGGGTCAGACACAGAGTGAATCTCCGTCCACACCGTCCCATCACACACTCCCGGGGTCAGACACAGAGTGATTATTCCTCTACACGGTCCCATCAAACACTCCCGGGTGTCAGACACAGAGCGATTATTCCTCTGCACTGTACCATCAAACACTACGTGGGTCAGACACAGTGATTATTCCTCTACACGGTCCCATCAAACACTCCCGGGGTCAGACACAGAGTTAATCTCCCTCCACGCCATCCCATCACTCACTCCCGGGGTCAGACACAGAGTGATTATTCCTCTACACGGGACCATCAAACACTCCAGGGGTCAGACACAGAGAGAATCTCCCTGCAAATCGTCCCATCACACACTCCCGGGGTAAGACACAGACTGAATCTCCCTCCACATCGTACCAACACTCTCTCCCGGGTCAGACAGAGACTGATTATTCCTCTACACGGTCCCATCACACACTCCCGGGGTCAGACACAGACTGAATCTCCCTCCACACCATCCCATCATACAATCCCGAGGTCAGACACAGAGTGATTATTCCTCTACACGTTCACATCATACACTCCCGGGGTCAGACACAGAGTGCATCTCCCTCCACACCGTCCGATTACACACTCCCTTGGTCAGACACAGTGTGATTATTCCTCTACACGGTCCCATCAAACACTCCCGGGGTCAGACATAGACTGAATCTCCCTCCACACCGTCCCATCACACACTGCCGTGATCAGACACAGAGTGATTAATCCTCTACACTGACGCATCACACACTCCCGTGGTCAAACACAGAGTGATTATTCCTCTACCCGGTTCCATCGAACACTCCCGGGGTCAGAATCAGGGTGAATCTCCCTCCACACCGTCCCATCACACACTCCCGGGGTCAGACACAGAGTGATTATTGATCTTCACGGTCCCATCAAACACTCCGGGGTCAGACACAGAGTGAATCTCCGTCCACACCGTCCCATCTCACACTCCCGGTGTCAGACACAGAGTGATTATTCCTCTACACGGTCCCATCAAACACTCCCGGGTGTCAGACACAGAGCGATTATTCCTCTGCACTGTACCATCAAACACTACGTGGGTCAGACACAGTGATTATTCCTCTACACGGTCCCATCAAACACACACGGTGTCAGACACAGAATGAATTTATATCCACACCGTGCCATCATTCACTCCCCGGGTCAGACACAGAGTGATTATTCAATCCACACCGTCCCATCAAACACTCCCGGGGTCAGACACAGAGTGAATCTCCCTCCACGCCGTCCCATCACACAATCCCGGTGTCCGACACAGAGTGATTATTCCTCTCCGCGGTCCCATCAAACCTTCCCGGGGTCAGAAACGGAGTGATTATTCCTCTACGCGGCCCCATCAAACTCTCCCGGGGTCAGACACAGAGTGAATCTCCCTCCACGCCGTCCCATCACACACTCCCGGGGGTCAGACACAGAGTGATTATTCCTCTACACGGTCCCATCAAACATTCCCGGGGTCAGAAACAGAGTGATTATTCCTCTACGCGGCCCCATCAAACTCTCCCGGGGTCAGACACAGAGTGAATCTCAATCCTCACCGTCCAATCACACACTCCCGTGGTCAGACACAGAGAGATTATTCCTCTACACGGTCCCATCCAGCGCTCCCGGGTGTCAGACACAGAGTGACTATTCCTCTACACCGTCCCATCACACACTCCCGTGGTCAGACACAGAGAGATTATTCCTCTACACCGTCCCATCACACACTCCCGGGGTCAGACACCGAGTGATTATTATTTACACGGTACCATCAAACACTCCCAGGGTCAGACTCAGAGTGATTATTCCTCTACACGGTCCCATCAACAACTCCCGGGGTCAGACGCAGAGTGAATCTCCCTCACACCGTCACATCACACACTCCGGGGACAGACACAGAGTAATTATTCCACTACAAGGTCCCAACAAACACTCCCGGGGTCAGACTCAGAGTGAATCTCAATCCACACCGTCCCATCACACACTCCCGGGGACAGACACAGAGAGATTATTCCTCTGCACGGTCCCATCAAACACTCCCGGTGTCAGACACAGAGTGAATCTCAATCCTCACCGTCCCATCACACACTCCCTTGGTCAGAGACAGTGTGAAACTCCTTCCACACCGTCCCATCACACTCTCCCGGGGTCAGACACAGAGTGATTATTCCTCTTCTCGGTCCCATCAAACACTCCTGTGGTCAGACACAGAGTGATTATTCCTCTACACGGTCCCATCCAACGCACCAGGGGGTCAGACACAGAGTGATTATTCCTCTACACGGGCCCATGAAACACTCCCGGGGTCAGACACAGAGTGAATCTCCATCCACACCGTCCAGTCACAAACTCCCGGGGTCAGACACGGAGGGATTATTCCTCTACACTGCCCATCGAACACTCCCGGGGTCAGACACAGAGTAAAGCTCCCTCCACAACGTCCCATCACACACTCCCGGGGTCAGACACAGAGTGATTATTCCTCTACACGGTCCCATCAAACACTCCCGGGGTCAGACACAGAGTGAATCTCCCTCCACACCGTCCCATCACACACTCCGGTGTTCAGACAAAGAGTGAATCTCCCTCCACACCGTCCCATCACACACTCCCGGGGTCAGACACAGAGTGATTATTCCTCTACACGGTCCCATCAAACACTGCCGGCGTCAGACACAGAGTGAATCTCCCTCCACACCGTCCCATCACACACTCGCGTTTTCAGACACAGAGTGATTATTCTTCTCCACGGTCCCATCAAACACTCCCGGGGTCAGACACAGAGTGATTATTGCTCTACACGGTCCCAGCTCACACTCCCGGGGTCAGACACAGAGTGAATGTTCCTCTACACGGTCCCATCACACACTTCCGGGGTCAGACACAGACTGAATCTCCCTCCACACCGTCCCATCATACTGTCCCGGGTTCAGACACAGAGTGATTATTCTCCTGCACGGTCCAATCAAACACTCCCGGGGTCAGCCGCAGAGTGATTATTCCTCTACACCGCCCATCACACTCTCCCGGGGTCAGACACAGAGTGAATCTCCCTCCACACCGTCCCGTCACACACTCCCGTGGTCAGACACAGAGTGATTATTCCTCTACACGGTCCCATCAAACACTCCCGGGGTCAGACACAGAGTGAATCTCCCTCCACACCGTCCCATCACACCCTCCCGTGGTCAGACACAGTGTGATTATTCGTCTACTCGGTCCCATCAAACACTCCCGGGGTCAGAAATAGACTGACTCACCCTCCACACCGTCCCATCACACACTCCCGTGATCAGACACAGAGTGATTAATCCTCTACACCGACGCATCACACACTCCCGTGGTCAAACACAGAGTGATTATTCCTCTACACGGATCCATCGAACACTCCCGGGTTCAGAATCAGGGTGAATCTCCCTCCACACCGTCCCATCACACACTCCCGTGGTCAGACACAGAGTGATTATTGCTCTACACGGTCCCAACAAACACTCCCGGGTGTCAGACACAGAGTGAATAATCTCCCTCCACGCCGTCCCATCACTCACTCCCGGGGTCAGACCCAGAGTGATTATTCTCTACACGGTACCATCAAACACTCCCGGGGTCAGACACAGACTGAATCGCCCTCCACACCGTCCCATCATACAATCCCGGGGTCAGACACAGAGTGATTATTCCTCTACACGGTCCCATCACACACTCCCGGGGTCAGACACAGACTGAATCGCCCTCCACACCGTCCCATCATACAATCCCGGGATCAGACACAGAGTGATTATTCCTCTACACGGTCCCATCAAATACTCCCGGGTTCAGACACAGTGTGAATCTCCTTCCACACCGTCCCATCACACTATCCCGGGGTAAGACAGAGTGATTATTCCTCTACACGGTCCCATCAAACATTCTCGGGGTCAGAAACAGAGTGATTATTCCTCTACGCGGCTCCATCAAACTCTCCCGGGGTCAGACACAGAGTGAATCTCAATCCTCACCGTCCAATCACACACTCCCGTGGTCAGACACAGAGAGATTATTCCTCTACACGGTCCCATCCAGCGCTCCCGAGTGTCAGACACAGAGTGACTATTCCTCTACACCGTCCCATCACACACTCCCGTGGTCAGACACAGAGAGATTATTCCTCTACACCGTCCCATCACACACTCCCGGGGTCAGACACCGAGTGATTATTATTTACACGGTACCATCAAACACTCCCAGGGTCAGACTCAGAGTGATTATTCCTCTACACGTTCCCATCAACAACTCCCGGGGTCAGACGCAGAGTGAATCTCCCTCACACCGTCCCATCACACACTCCGGGGACAGACACAGAGAGATTATTCCACTACAAGGTCCCAACAAACACTCCCGGGGTCAGACTCAGAGTGAATCTCAGTCCACACCGTCCCATCACACACTCCCGGGGACAGACACAGAGAGATTATTCCTCTACACGGTCCCATCAAACACTCCCGGTGTCAGACACAGAGTGAATCTCAATCCTCACCGTCCCATCACACACTCCCGTGGTCAGAGATAGTGTGAAACTCCTTCCACACCGTCCCATCACACTCTCCCGGGGTCATACACAGAGTGATTATTCCTCTTCTCGGTCCCATCAAACACTCCTGTGGTCAGACACAGAGTGATTATTCCTCGACACGGCCCCATCGAACTCTCCGGGGGTCAGACACAGAGTGATTATTCCTCTGCACGGTCCCATCCAACGCACCAGGGGGTCAGACACAGAGTGATTATTCCTCTACACGGGCCCATGAAACACTCCCGGGGTCAGACACAGAGTGAATCTCCATCCACACCGTCCAGTCACAAACTCCCGGGGTCAGACACGGAGGGATTATTCCTCTACACTGCCCATCGAACACTCCCGGGGTCAGACACAGAGTGAAGCTCCCTCCACACCGTCCCATCACACACTCCCGGGGTCAGACACAGAGTGATTATTCCTCTACACGGTCCCATCAAACACTCCCGGGGTCAGACACAGAGTGAATCTCCCTCCACACCGTCCCATCACACACTCCCGGGGTCAGGCACAGTGTGATTATTCCTCTACACGGTCCCATCAAACACTGCCGGCGTCAGACACAGAGTGAATCTCGCTCCACACCGTCCCATCACACACTCCCGTTTTCAGACACAGAGTGATTATTCTTCTCCACGGTCCCATCAAACACTCCCGGGGTCAGACACAGAGTGATTATTGCTCTACACGGTCCCAGCTCACACTCCCTGGGTCAGACACAGAGGGAGTGTTCCTCTACACGGTCCCATCACACACTTCCGGGGTCAGACACAGACTGAATCTCCCTCCACACCGTCCCATCATACTGTCCCGGGTTCAGACACAGAGTGATTATTTTTCTGCACGGTCCAATCAAACACTCCCGGGGTCAGCCGCAGAGTGATTAATCCTCTACACCGACGCATCACACACTCCCGTGGTCAAACACAGAGTGATTATTCCTCTACTCGGATCCATCGAACACTCCCGGGTTCAGAATCAGGGTGAATCTCCCTCCACACCGTCCCATCACACACTCCCGTGGTCAGACACAGAGTGATTATTGCTCTACACGGTCCCAACAAACACTCCCGGGTGTCAGACACAGAGTGAATAATCTCCCTACACGCCGTCCCATCACTCACTCCCGGGGTCAGACACAGAGTGATTATTCCTCTACACGGTACCATCAAACACTCCCGGGGACAGACACAGACTGATTATTCCTCTACACGGTCCCATCAAACACTCCCGGGGTCAGACACAGGGTGAATCTCCTTCAACACAGTCCCATCACACTCTGCCGGGGTCAGACACGCAGTGATTATTCCTCTACACGGTCCCATCAAACACTCCCGGGGTCAGACACAGAGTGAATCTCAATCCTCACCGTCCAATCACACACTCCCGGGGTCAGACACAGAGAGATTATTCCTCTACACGGTACCATCAAACACTGCCGGGGTCAGACACAGAGTGAATCTCCCTCCACACCGTCCCATCACACACTCCCGGGGTAAGACACAGACTTAATCTCCCTCCACACCGTACCAACACACTCTCCCGGGTCAGACACAGACTGATTATTCCTCTACACGGTCCCATCACACACTCCCGGGGTCAGACACAGACTGAATCGCCCTCCACACCGTCCCATCATACAATCCCGGGGTCAGACACAGAGTGATTATTCCTCTACACGGTCCCATCAAATACTCCCGGGTTCAGACACAGTGTGAATCTCCTTCCACACCGTCCCATCACACTATCCCGGGGTAAGACAGAGTGATTATTCCTCTACACGGTCCCATCAAACACTCCCGTGGTCAGACACAGTGTGAATCTCCCTCCACGCCGTCCCAACACACACTCCCGGGGTCCGACACAGAGTGATTATTCCTCTACAAGGCCCCATTAAACTCTCCCGGGGTCAGACACAGAGTGATTGTTCCTCTACACGGTCCCATCAAACGCTCCCGTGTCAGACACAGAGTGATTATTCCTCTACACGGTCCCATGAAACACTCCCGGGGTCGGACACAGAGTGAATCTCCGTCCACTCATTCCCAACACACCCTCCCGGGGTCAGACAGAGTGATTATTCCTCTACACGGTCCCAGCAAACACTCCCGGGGTCAGACACAGAGTGAATCTCCATCCACACCGTCCCGTCACAAACTCCCGGGGTCAGACACAGAGTGATTATTCCTCTACACCGCCCATCACACACTCCCGGGGTCTGACACAGAATGAATCTCCCTCCACACGGTCCCATCACACACTCCCTGGGTCATACACAGAGGGATTATTCCTCAACACGGTCCCATCAAACACTGCCGGGGTCAGACACAGAGTGAATCTCCCTCCACACCGTCCCATCACACACTCCAGGGGTCAGACACAGAGTGATTACTCCTCTACACGGTCCCATCAAACACTGCCGGCGTCAGACACAGAGTGAATCTCCCTCCACACCGTCCCATCACACACTCCCGTTATCAGACACAGAGTGATTATTCTTCTCCACGGTCCCATCAAACACTCCCGGGGTCAGACACAGAGTGATTATTGCTCTACACGGTCCCATCACACACTCTCGGGGTCAGACACAGACTGAATCTCCCTCCATACCGTCCCATCATACAGTCCCGGGGTCAGACACAGAGGGATTATTCCTCTACACGGTCCCATCAAACACTCCCGGGTTCAGACACAGAGTGAATCTCCCTCCACACCGTCCCATCACACACTCCCGGGGTCAGACACAGAGAGATTATTCCTCTACACGGTACCATCACACTCTCCCGGTGTCAGACACAGGGTGAATCTCCTTAAACACTGTCCCATCACACTCTGCCGGGGTCAGACACACAGTGATTATTCCTCTACACGGTCCCATCAAACATTCCCGGGGTCATACACAGAGTGAATCTCCGTCCACGCCGTCCCATCACACACTCCCGGGGTCAGACACAGAGAGTTTATTCCTCTACACGGTACCATCAAACACTCCCGGTGTCAGACACAGAGAGATTATTCCTCTGCACGGACCCATCAAACACTCCCGGGGTCAGACACAGAGTGAATCTCAATCCTCACCGTCCCATCAAACAATCCCGGTGTCAGACACAGAGTCGTTATTCCTCTACAAGGTCTCATCAAACTCTTCCGTGGTAAGACACAGAGCGATTAATCCTCTACACGGTACCATCACACTCTCCCGGTGTCAGACACAGGGTGAATCTCCTTAAACACTGTCCCATCACACTCTGCCGGGGTCAGACACACAGTGATTATTCCTCTACACGGTCCCATCAAACACTCCCGGGGTCATACACAGAGTGAATCTCCCTCCACGCCGTCCCATCACACACTCCCGGGGTCAGACACAGAGAGTTTATTCCTCTACACGGTCCCATCAAACACTCCCGGGGTCATACACAGAGTGAATCTCCCTCCACGCCGTCCCATCACACACTCCCGCGGTCAGACACAGAGAGTTTATTCCTCTACACGGTACCATCAAACACTCCCGGTGTCAGACACAGAGAGATTATTCCTCTGCACGGACCCATCAAACACTCCCGGGGTCAGACACAGTGTGAATCTCCCTCCACGCTGTCCCAACACACACTCCCGGGGTCCGACACAGAGTGATTATTACTCTACAAGGCCCCATCAAACTCTCCCGGGGTCAGACACAGAGTGATTGTTCCTCTACACGGTCCCATCAAACGCTCCCGTGTCAGACACAGAGTGATTATTCCTCTACACGGTCCCATGAAACACTCCCGGGGTCGGACACAGAGTGAATCTCCGTCCACTCATTCCCAACACACCCTCCCGGGGTCAGACAGAGTGATTATTCCTCTACACGGTCCCAGCAAACACTCCCGGGGTCAGACACAGAGTGAATCTCCATCCACACCGTCCCGTCACAAACTCCCGGGGTCAGACACTGAGTGATTATTCCTCTAAACCGCCCATCACACACTCCCGGGGTCTGACACAGAATGAATCTCCCTCCACACGGTCCCATCACACACTCCCTGGGTCATACACAGAGGGATTATTCCTCAACACGGTCCCATCAAACACTGCCGGGGTCAGACACAGAGTGAATCTCCCTCCACACCGTCCCATCACACACTCCAGGGGTCAGACACAGAGTGATTACTCCTCTACACGGTCCCATCAAACACTGCCGGCGTCAGACACAGAGTGAATCTCCCTCCACACCGTCCCATCACACACTCCGGTTTTCAGACACAGAGTGATTATTCTTCTCCACGGTCCCATCAAACACTCCCGGGGTCAGACACAGAGTGATTATTGCTCTACACGGTCCCATCACACACTCTGGGGGTCAGACACAGACTGAATCTCCCTCCACACCGTCCCATCATACAGTCCCGGGGTCAGACACAGAGGGATTATTCCTCTACACGGTCCCATCAAACACTCCCGGGTTCAGACACAGAGTGAATCTCCCTCCACACCGTCCCATCACACACTCCCGGGGTCAGACACAGAGAGATTATTCCTCTACACGGTACCATCACACTCTCCCGGTGTCAGACACAGGGTGAATCTCCTTAAACACTGTCCCATCACACTCTGCCGGGGTCAGACACACAGTGATTATTCCTCTACACGGTCCCATCAAACATTCCCGGGGTCATACACAGAGTGAATCTCCGTCCACGCCGTCCCATCACACACTCCCGGGGTCAGACACAGAGAGTTTATTCCTCTACACGGTACCATCAAACACTCCCGGTGTCAGACACAGAGAGATTATTCCTCTGCACGGACCCATCAAACACTCCCGGGGTCAGACACAGAGTGAATCTCAATCCTCACCGTCCCATCAAACAATCCCGGTGTCAGACACAGAGTCGTTATTCCTCTACAAGGTCTCATCAAACTCTTCCGTGGTAAGACACAGAGCGATTAATCCTCTACACGGTACCATCACACTCTCCCGGTGTCAGACACAGGGTGAATCTCCTTAAACACTGTCCCATCACACTCTGCCGGGGTCAGACACACAGTGATTATTCCTCTACACGGTCCCATCAAACACTCCCGGGGTCATACACAGAGTGAATCTCCCTCCACGCCGTCCCATCACACACTCCCGGGGTCAGACACAGAGAGTTTATTCCTCTACACGGTACCATCAAACACTCCCGGTGTCAGACACAGAGAGATTATTCCTCTGCACGGACCCATCAAACACTCCCGGGGTCAGACACAGAGTGAATCTCAATCCTCACCGTCCAATCAAACACTGCCGGTGTCAGACACAGAGTCATTATTCCTCTACAAGGTCACATCAAACACTCCCGGGGTCAGACACACAGAGATTATTCCTCGACACGGTCCCATCAAACACTCCCGGGGTCAGACACAGAGTGATTATTCCTCAACACGGTCCCATCAAACACTGCCGGTGTCAGAAACAGAGTGAATCTCCCTCCACACCGTCCCATCACACACTCCCGTGGTCAGACACAGAGTGATTATGCCTCTACACGGTCCCATCAAGCTCTCCGGGGGTCAGACACAGAGACATTATTCCTCTACAAAGTCACATCAAACACTTCCGTGGGTAAGACACAGAGTGATTATTCCACGACAAGGTCCCATCAAATACTCCCGGGGTTAGGCACAGAGAGAATCTCAATACATACCGTCCCATCACACACTCCCGGGATCAGACACAGAGTGATTATTCCTCTACACGGTACCATCAAACACTCCCGGGTTCAGACACAGAGAGATTATTCCTCTACACGGTCCCATCAAACACTCCGGGGGTCAGGCACAGAGTGAATCTCAATCCTCACCGTCCCGTCACACACTCCCGGGGTCAGACACAGAGAGATTATTCCTCCACACGGTACCATCAAACACTCCCGGGGTCAGACACACAGAGATTATTCCTCGACACGGTCCCATCAAACACTCCCGGGGTCAGACACAGAGTGATTATTCCTCAACACGGTCCCATCAAACACTGCCGGTGTCAGAAACAGAGTGAATCTCCCTCCACACCGTCCCATCACACACTCCCGGGGTCAGACACAGAGTGATTATTCCTCTACACGGTCCCATCAAACACTGCCGGCGTCAGACACAGAGTGAATCTCCCTCCCCACCGTCCCATCACACACTCCCGTTTTCAGACACAGAGTGATTATTCTCCTCCACGGTCCCATCAAACACTCCCGGGGTCAGACACAGAGTGATTATTGCTCTACACGGTCCCATCTCACACTCCCGGGGTCAGACACAGAGTGAATGTTCCTCTACACCGCCCATCACACACTCCCTGGGTCAGACACAGAGTGAATCTCCCTGCAAATCGTCCCATCACACACTCCCGGAGTAAGACACAGACTGAATCTCCCTCCACACCGTACCAACACACTCTCACGGGTCAGACACAGACTGATTATTCCTCTACACGGTCCCATCATACAATCCAGGGGTCCGACACAGAGTGATTATTCCTCTTCACGGTCCAATCAAACACTCCCGGGGTCAGCCGCAGAGTGATTATTCCTCTACACCGCCCATCACACTCTCCCGGGGTCAGACACAGAGTGAATCTCCCTCCACACCGTCCCATCACACACTCCCGTGGTCAGACAGAGTGTGATTATTCCTCTACTCGGTCCCATCAAACACTCCCGGGGTCAGACATAGACTGAATCTCCCTCCACACCGTCCCATCACACACTGCCGTGATCAGACACAGAGTGATTAATCCTCTACACCGACGCATCACACACTCCCGTGGTCAAACATAGAGTGATTATTCCTCTACACGGTTCCATCGAACACTCCCGGGGTCAGAATCAGGGTGAATCTCCCTCCACACCGTCCCATCACAGACTCCCGGGGTCAGACACAGAGTGATTATTGATCTACACGGTCGCATCAAACACTCCCGGGGTCAGACACAGAGTGAATCTCCGTCCACACCGTCCCATCACACACTCCCGGGGTCAGACACAGAGTGATTATTCCTCGACACGGTCCCATCAAACACTCCCGGGTGTCAGACACAGAGCGATTATTCCTCTGCACTGTACCATCAAACACTACGTGGGTCAGACACAGTGATTATTCCTCTACACGGTCTCATCAAACACTCCCGGGTCAGACACAGACAGATTATTCCTCTACACGGTCCCATCAAACACTCCCGGGGTCAGACACAGGGTGAATCTCCTTCAACACAGTCCCATCACACTCTGCCGGGGTCAGACACAGACTGATTATTCCTCTACACGGTCCCATCAAACACTCCCGGGGTCAGACGCAGGGTGAATCTCCTTCAACACAGTCCCATCACACTCTGCCGGGGTCAGACACACAGTGATTATTCCTCTACATGGTCCCTTCAAACACTCCCGGGGTCAGACACAGAGTGAATCTCAATCCTCACCGTCCAATCACACACTCCCGGGGTCAGACACAGAGAGATTATTCCTCTACACGGTACCATCAAACACTGCCGGGGTCAGACACAGAGTGAATCTCCCTCCACACCTTCCCATCACACACTCCCGGGGTAAGACACAGACTGAATCTCCCTCCACACCGTACCAACACACTCTCCCAGGTCAGACACAGACTGATTATTCCTCTGCACGGTCCCATCACACAATCCCGGGGTCAGACACAGAGTGATTATTACTCTACAAGGCCCCATCAAACTCTCCCGGGGTCAGACACAGAGTGAATCTCCCTCCACGCCGTCCCAACACACACTCCCGGGGTCCGACACAGAGTGATTATTACTCTACAAGGCCCCATCAAACTCTCCCGGGGTCAGACACAGAGTGATTGTTCCTCTACACGGTCCCATCAAACGCTCCCGTGTCAGACACAGAGTGATTATTCCTCTACACGGTCCCATGAAACACTCCCGGGGTCGGACACAGAGTGAATCTCCGTCCACTCATTCCCAACACACCCTCCCGGGGTCAGACAGAGTGATTATTCCTCTACACGGTCCCAGCAAACACTCCCGGGGTCAGACACAGAGTGAATCTCCATCCACACCGTCCCGTCACAAACTCCCGGGGTCAGACACAGAGTGATTATTCCTCTAAACCGCCCATCACACACTCCCGGGGTCTGACACAGAATGAATCTCCCTCCACACGGTCCCATCACACACTCCCTGGGTCATACACAGAGGGATTATTCCTCAACACGGTCCCATCAAACACTGCCGGGGTCAGACACAGAGTGAATCTCCCTCCACACCGTCCCATCACACACTCCAGGGGTCAGACACAGAGTGATTACTCCTCTACACGGTACCATCACACTCTCCCGGTGTCAGACACAGGGTGAATCTCCTTAAACACTGTCCCATCACACTCTGCCGGGGTCAGACACACAGTGATTATTCCTCTACACGGTCCCATCAAACACTCCCGGGGTCATACACAGAGTGAATCTCCCTCCACGCCGTCCCATCACACACTCCCGGGGTCAGACACAGAGAGTTTATTCCTCTACACGGTACCATCAAACACTCCCGGTGTCAGACACAGAGAGATTATTCCTCTGCACGGACCCATCAAACACTCCCGGGGTCAGACACAGAGTGAATCTCAATCCTCACCGTCCCATCAAACAATCCCGGTGTCAGACACAGAGTCGTTATTCCTCTACAAGGTCTCATCAAACTCTTCCGTGGTAAGACACAGAGCGATTAATCCTCTACACGGTACCATCACACTCTCCCGGTGTCAGACACAGGGTGAATCTCCTTAAACACTGTCCCATCACACTCTGCCGGGGTCAGACACACAGTGATTATTCCTCTACACGGTCCCATCAAACACTCCCGGGGTCATACACAGAGTGAATCTCCCTCCACGCCGTCCCATCACACACTCCCGGGGTCAGACACAGAGAGTTTATTCCTCTACACGGTACCATCAAACACTCCCGGTGTCAGACACAGAGAGATTATTCCTCTGCACGGACCCATCAAACACTCCCGGGGTCAGACACAGAGTGAATCTCAATCCTCCCCGTCCAATCAAACACTGCCGGTGTCAGACACAGAGTCATTATTCCTCTACAAGGTCACATCAAACACTTCCGTGGTCAGACACAGAGTGATTATGCCTCTACACGGTCCCATCAAGCTCTCCGGGGGTCAGACACAGAGACATTATTCCTCTACAAAGTCACATCAAACACTTCCGTGGGTAAGACACAGAGTGATTATTCCACGACAAGGTCCCATCAAATACTCCCGGGGTCAGGCACAGAGAGAATCTCAATACATACCGTCCCATCACACACTCCCGGGATCAGACACAGAGTGATTATTCCTCTACACGGTACCATCAAACACTCCCGGGTTCAGACACAGAGAGATTATTCCTCTACACGGTCCCATCAAACACTCCGGGGGTCAGGCACAGAGTGAATCTCAATCCTCACCGTCCCGTCACACACTCCCGGGGTCAGACACAGAGAGATTATTCCTCCACACGGTACCATCAAACACTCCCGGGGTCAGACACACAGAGATTATTCCTCGACACGGTCCCATCAATCACTCCCGGGGTCAGACACAGAGTGATTATTCCTCAACACGGTCCCATCAAACACTGCCGGTGTCAGAAACAGAGTGAATCTCCCTCCACACCGTCCCATCACACACTCCCGGGGTCAGACACAGAGTGATTATTCCTCTACACGGTCCCATCAAACACTGCCGGCGTCAGACACAGAGTGAATCTCCCTCCCCACCGTCCCATCACACACTCCCGTTTTCAGACACAGAGTGATTATTCTCCTCCACGGTCCCATCAAACACTCCCGGGGTCAGACACAGAGTGATTATTGCTCTACACGGTCCCATCTCACACTCCCGGGGTCAGACACAGAGTGAATGTTCCTCTACACCGCCCATCACACACTCCCTGGGTCAGACACAGAGTGAATCTCCCTGCAAATCGTCCCATCACACACTCCCGGAGTAAGACACAGACTGAATCTCCCTCCACACCGTACCAACACACTCTCACGGGTCAGACACAGACTGATTATTCCTCTACACGGTCCCATCATACAATCCAGGGGTCCGACACAGAGTGATTATTCCTCTTCACGGTCCAATCAAACACTCCCGGGGTCAGCCGCAGAGTGATTATTCCTCTACACCGCCCATCACACTCTCCCGGGGTCAGACACAGAGTGAATCTCCCTCCACACCGTCCCGTCGCACACTCCCGTGGTCAGATACAGAGTGATTATTCCTTTACACGGTCCCATCAAACACTCCCGTGGTCAGACACAGAGTGAATCTCCCTCCACACCGTCCCATCACACACTCCCGTGGTCAGACAGAGTGTGATTATTCCTCTACTCGGTCCCATCAAACACTCCCCGGGTCAGACATAGACTGAATCTCCCTCCACACCGTCCCATCACACACTGCCGTGATCAGACACAGAGTGATTAATCCTCTACACCGACGCATCACACACTCCCGTGGTCAAACATAGAGTGATTATTCCTCTACACGGTTCCATCGAACACTCCCGGGGTCAGAATCAGGGTGAATCTCCCTCCACACCGTCCCATCACAGACTCCCGGGGTCAGACACAGAGTGATTATTGATCTACACGGTCGCATCAAACACTCCCGGGGTCAGACACAGAGTGAATCTCCGTCCACACCGTCCCATCACACACTCCCGGGGTCAGACACAGAGTGATTATTCCTCGACACGGTCCCATCAAACACTCCCGGGTGTCAGACACAGAGCGATTATTCCTCTGCACTGTACCATCAAACACTACGTGGGTCAGACACAGTGATTATTCCTCTACACGGTCTCATCAAACACTCCCGGGTCAGACACAGACAGATTATTCCTCTACACGGTCCCATCAAACACTCCCGGGGTCAGACACAGGGTGAATCTCCTTCAACACAGTCCCATCACACTCTGCCGGGGTCAGACACAGACTGATTATTCCTCTACACGGTCCCATCAAACACTCCCGGGGTCAGACGCAGGGTGAATCTCCTTCAACACAGTCCCATCACACTCTGCCGGGGTCAGACACACAGTGATTATTCCTCTACATGGTCCCATCAAACACACCCGGGGAGAGACACAGAGTGAATCTCAATCCTCACCGTCCAATCACACACTCCCGGGGTCAGACACAGAGAGATTATTCCTCTACACGGTACCATCAAACACTGCCGGGGTCAGACACAGAGTGAATCTCCCTCCACACCTTCCCATCACACACTCCCGGGGTAAGACACAGACTGAATCTCCCTCCACACCGTACCAACACACTCTCCCAGGTCAGACACAGACTGATTATTCCTCTGCACGGTCCCATCACACAATCCCGGGGTCAGACACAGAGTGATTATTCCTCTACACGGTCCCATCAAATACTCCCGGGGTCAGACACAGAGACATTATTCCTCTACACGGTCACATCACACACTCCCGGTGTCAGACACAGTGTAAATCTCCTTCCACGCCGTCCCATCACACACTCCCGGGGTCCGACACAGAGTGATTATTCCTATACAAGGCCCCATCAAACTCTCCCGGGGTCAGACACAGAGTGATTATTCCTCTACACAGTCCCATCACACACTCCCGTGGTCAGACACAGACTGAATCTCCCTCCACACCGTCCCGTCACACACTCCCGTGGTCAGACACAGAGAGATTATTCCTCTACACGGTCCCATCAAACACTCCCGGGGTCAGACACAGAGAGAATCTCCCTCCACACCGTCCCATCACACACTCCCGTGGTCAGACATAGAGTGATTATTGCTCTACACGGTCCCAACAAAGACTCCCGTGTGTCAGACACAGAGCGATTATTCCTCTGCACTCTACCATCAAACGCTACGTGGGTCAGACACAGTGATTATTCCTCTACACGGTCCCATCAAAGACTCCCGGGGTCAGACACAGAGTGAATCTCCCTCCACGCCGTCCCATCACTCACTCCCGGGGTCAGACACAGAGTGATTATTCCTCTACACGGTACCATCGAACACTCACGGGGTCAGACACAGAGGGATTATTCCTCTACACGGTCCCATCAAACACTCCCGGGGTCAGACACAGAGTGAGTTTATATCCACACCGTCCCATCATACACTCCCGGGGTCAGACACAGAGTGATTATTCCTCTACACGGTCCCATCAAACACTCCCGAGTTCAGCCACAGAGTGATTATTCCTCTAGACCGCCCATCACTCTCTCCCGGGGTCAGACACAGTGAATCTCCCTCCACACCGTCCCATCACACACTCGTGAGGTCAGACACAGAGTGATCTTTCCTCTACACGGTCCAATCAAACACTCCCGGGGTCAGACACAGAGTGAATCTCCCACCACACCGTCCCATCACACACTCCCGTGGTCAGACACAGTGTGATTATTCCTCTACACGGTCCCATCAAACACTCCCGGTGTCAGACACATACTGATTCTCCCTCCACAGCGTCCCATCACACACTCCCGTGGTCAAACACAGAGTGATTATTCCTCTACATGGTTCCATCAAACACTCCCGGGGTCAGACACAGGGTGAATCTCCCTCCACACAGTCCCATCACACACTCCCAGGGTCAGACACAGAGGGATTATTCCTCTACACGGTCCCATCAAACACTCCCGGGCTCAGACACAGAGTGAATCTCCCTCCACACCGTCCCATCACACACTCCCGGGGTCAGACACAGAGTGAATCTCCCTCCACACCGTCCCGGCACACACTCCCGTGGTCAGACACAGAGTGATTATTCCACTACACGGTCCCATCAAACACTCCCGGGGTCAGACACAGAGAGAATCTCCCTCCACACCGTCCCATCACACACTCCCGTGGTCAGACATAGAGTGATTATTGCTCTACACGGTCCCAACAAAGACTCCCGGGTGTCAGACACAGAGCGATTATTCCTCTGCACTCTACCATCAAACGCTACGTGGGTCAGACACAGTGATTATTCCTCTACACGGTCCCATCAAAGACTCCCGGGGTCAGACACAGAGTGAATCTCCCTCCACGCCGTCCCATCACTCACTCCCGGGGTCAGACACAGAGTGATTATTCCTCTACACGGTACCATCAAACACTCACGGGGTCAGACACAGAGGGATTATTCCTCTACACGGTCCCATCAAACACTCCCGGGGTCAGACACAGAGTGAATCTCCCTCCACACCGTACCATCAAACACTCACGGGGTCAGACACAGTGATTATTCCTCTACACGGTCCCATCAAACACTCCCGGGGTCAGACGCAGAGTGAATCTCCCTCCAAATCGTCCCATCACACTCCCGGGTCAGACACAGACTGATTATTCCTCTACACGGTCCCATCAACCACTCCCGGGGTCAGACACAGAGTGAATTTATATCCACTCCGTCCCATCATACAC
This sequence comes from Hypanus sabinus, assembly GCF_030144855.1. Taxonomy (NCBI): domain Eukaryota; kingdom Metazoa; phylum Chordata; class Chondrichthyes; order Myliobatiformes; family Dasyatidae; genus Hypanus; species Hypanus sabinus. The sequence continues at coordinate 425,576 of NW_026780341.1, read as the reverse complement.
TCCCGGGGTCAGACACAGAGTGATTATTCCTCTACACGGTCCCATCAAACACTCCCGGGGTCAGCCACAGAGTGATTATTCCTCTAGACCGCCCATCACTCTCTCCCGGGGTCAGACACAGTGAATCTCCCTCCACACCGTCCCATCACACACTCGTGAGGTCAGACACAGAGTGATCTTTCCTCTACACGGTCAAATCAAACACTCCCGGGGTCAGACACAGAGTGAATCTCCCACCACACCGTCCCATCACACACTCCCGTGGTCAAACACAGAGTGATTATTCCTCTACATGGTTCCATCAAACACTCCCGGGGTCAGACACAGAGTGAATCTCCCTCCACACCGTCCCGTCACACACTCCCGTGGTCAGACACAGAGTGATTATTCCTCTACACGGTCCCATTAAACACTCCCGGGGTCAGACACAGGGTGAATCTCCCTCCACACCGTCCCATCACACACTCCCGTGGTCAGACATAGAGTGATTATTGCTCTACACGGTCCCAACAAAGACTCCCGGGTGTCAGACACAGAGCGATTATTCCTCTGCACTCTACCATCAAACGCTACGTGGGTCAGACACAGTGATTATTCCTCTACACGGTCCCATCAAAGACTCCCGGGGTCAGACACAGAGTGAATCTCCCTCCACGCCGTCCCATCACTCACTCCCGGGGTCAGACACAGAGTGATTATTCCTCTACACGGTACCATCAAACACTCACGGGGTCAGACACAGAGGGATTATTCCTCTACACGGTCCCATCAAACACTCCCGGGGTCAGACACAGAGTGAATCTCCCTCCACACCGTCCCATCAAACACTCACGGGGTCAGACACAGTGATTATTCCTCTACACGGTCCCATCAAACACTCCCGGGGTCAGACGCAGAGTGAATCTCCCTCCAAATCGTCCCATCACACTCCCGGGTCAGACACAGACTGATTATTCCTCTACACGGTCCCATCAACCACTCCCGGGGTCAGACACAGAGTGATTATTCCTCTACACGGTCCCATCAAACACTCCCGGGGTCAGCCACAGAGTGATTATTCCTCTAGACCGCCCATCACTCTCTCCCGGGGTCAGACACAGTGAATCTCCCTCCACACCGTCCCATCACACACTCGTGAGGTCAGACACAGAGTGATCTTTCCTCTACACGGTCCAATCAAACACTCCCGGGGTCAGACACAGAGTGAATCTCCCACCACACCGTCCCATCATACACTCCCGGGGTCAGACACAGAGTGATTATTCCTCTACACGGTCCCATCAAACACTCCCGGGGTCAGCCACAGAGTGATTATTCCTCTAGACCGCCCATCACTCTCTCCCGGGGTCAGACACAGTGAATCTCCCTCCACACCGTCCCATCACACACTCGTGAGGTCAGACACAGAGTGATCTTTCCTCTACACGGTCCAATCAAACACTCCCGGGGTCAGACACAGAGTGAATCTCCCACCACACCGTCCAATCACACACTCCCGTGGTCAGACACAGTGTGATTATTCCTCTACACGGTCCCATCAAACACTCCCGGTGTCAGACACATACTGATTCTCCCTCCACAGCGTCCCATCACACACTCCCGTGGTCAAACAAAGAGTGATTATTCCTCTACATGGTTCCATCAATCACTCCCGGGGTCAGACACAGGGTGAATCTCCCTCCACACAGTCCCATCACACACTCCCAGGGTCAGACACAGAGGGATTATTCCTCTACACGGTCCCATCAAACACTCCCGGGTTCAGACACAGAGTGAATCTCCCTCCACACCGTCCCATCACACACTCCCGGGGTCAGACGCAGAGAGGTTATTCCTCTACACGGTCCCATCAAACAATCCCGGTGTCAGACACAGAGTCGTTATTCCTCTACAAGGTCTCATCAAACTCTTCCGTGGTAAGACACAGAGAGATTAATCCTCTACACGGTACCATCACACTCTCCCGGTGTCAGACACAGGGTGAATCTCCTTAAACACTGTCCCATCACACTCTGCCGGGGTCAGACACACAGTGATTATTCCTCTACACGGTCCCATCAAACACTCCCGGGGTCATACACAGAGTGAATCTCCCTCCATGCCGTCCCATCACACACTCCCGGGGTCAGACACAGAGTGATTATTCCTCTACACGGTCCCATCAAACATTCCCGGGGTCAGAAACAGAGTGATTATTCCTCTACGCGGCCCCATCAAACACTCCCGGGGTCAGACGCAGAGTGAATCTCCCTCACACCGTCCCATCACACACTCCCGGGGTAAGACACAGAGTGATTATTCCTCTAAAATGTCCCATCAAACACTATCGGGGACAGACACAGAGTGAATCTCAATTCACACCGTCCCATCACACACTCCCGGGGTCAGACACAGAGAGTTTATTCCTCTACACGGTACCATCAAACACTCCCGGTGTCAGACACAGAGAGATTATTCCTCTGCACGGACCCATCAAACACTCCCGGGGTCAGACACAGAGTGAATCTCAATCCTCACCGTCCAATCAAACACTGCCGGTGTCAGACACAGAGTCATTATTCCTCTACAAGGTCACATCAAACACTTCCGTGGTCAGACACAGAGTGATTATGCCTCTACACGGTCCCATCAAGCTCTCCGGGGGTCAGACACAGAGACATTATTCCTCTACAAAGTCACATCAAACACTTCCGTGGGTAAGACACAGAGTGATTATTCCACGACAAGGTCCCATCAAATACTCCCGGGGTCAGGCACAGAGAGAATCTCAATACATACCGTCCCATCACACACTCCCGGGATCAAACACAGAGTGATTATTCCTCTACACGGTACCATCAAACACTCCCGGGTTCAGACACAGAGAGATTATTCCTCTACACGGTCCCATCAAACACTCCGGGGGTCAGGCACAGAGTGAATCTCAATCCTCACCGTCCCGTCACACACTCCCGGGGTCAGACACAGAGAGATTATTCCTCCACACGGTCCCATCAAACACTCCCGGGGTCAGAAACAGAGTGAATCTCCCTCCACACCGTCCCATCACACTCCCGGGGTCAGACACAGAGTGATTATTCCTCTACACGGTCCCATCAAACACTGCCGGCGTCAGACACAGAGTGAATTTATATCCACACCGTCCCATCATACACTCCCGGGGTCAGACACAGAGTGATTATTCCTCTACACGGTCCCATCAAACACTCCCGGGGTCAGCCACAGAGTGATTATTCCTCTAGACCGCCCATCACTCTCTCCCGGGGTCAGACACAGTGAATCTCCCTCCACACCGTCCCATCACACACTCGTGAGGTCAGACACAGAGTGATCTTTCCTCTACACGGTCCAATCAAACACTCCCGGGGTCAGACACAGAGTGAATCTCCCTCCAAATCGTCCCATCACACTCCCGGGTCAGACACAGACTGATTATTCCTCTTCACGGTCCAATCAAACTCTCCCGTGGTCAGATACAGAGTGATTATTCCTCTACACGGTCCCATCAAACACACCCGGGGTCAGACACAGAGTGATTATTCCTCTACACGGTCCATCACACTCTCCCGGGGTCAGACACGGAGTGAATCTCCCTCCACCCCGTCCCGTCACACACTCCCGTGTTCAGACACAGAGTGATTATTCCTCTACACGGTCCCATCAAACACTCCCGGGGTCAGACACAGAGTGAATCTCCCTCCACACCGTCCCATCACACACTCGCCTATTCAGACACAGTGTGATTATTCCTCTACACGGTCCCATCAAACACTCCCGGGGTCAGACATAGACTGAATCTCCCTCCACACCGTCAATTCACACACTGCCGCGATCAGACACAGAGTGATTAATCCTCTACACCGACGCATCACACACTCCCGTGGTCAAACATAGAGTGATTATTCCTCTACACGGTTCCATCGAACACTCCCGGGGTCAGACACAGAGTGAATCTCAATGCTCACCGTCCAATCACACACTCCCGGGGTCAGACACAGAGAGATTATTCCTCTACACGGTACCATCAAACACTGCCGGGGTCAGACACAGAGTGAATCTACCTCCACACCGTCCCATCACACACTCCCGGGGTAAGACACAGACTGAATCTCCCTCTACACCGTACCAACACACTCTCCCGGGTCAGACACAGACTGATTATTCCTCTACACGGTCCCATCACACACTCCCGGGGACAGACACAGACTGAATCTCCCTCCACACCTTCCCATCATACAATCCGGGGGTCAGACACAGAGTGATTATTCCTCTACACGGTCCCATCAAACACTCCCGGGGTCAGACACAGAGTCATTATTCCTCTACACGGTCACATCAAACTCTTCCGGGGTCAGACACAGAGTGATTATTCCTCTACACGGTACCATCACACACTCCCGGTCTCAGACACAGTGTGAATCTCCTTCCACAGCGTCCCATCACATTCTCCCGGGGTAAGACACAGAGTGATTATTCCTCTACACGGTACCATCAAACACTCCCGGGTTCAGACACAGAGTGAATCTCCCTCCACGCCGTCCCGTCACACTCTCACGGGGTCCGAAACAGAGTGATTATTCCTCTACAAGGCCCCATTAAACTCTCCCGGGGTCAGACACAGTGATTATTCCTCTACACGGTCCCATCAAACTCTCCCGTGTGTCAGACACAGAGTGATTATTCCTCTACACGGTCCCATGAAACTCTCCCGGGGTCGGACACAGAGTGAATCTCCGTCCACACCGTCCCAACACACACTCCCGGGGTCAGACAGAGTGATTATTCCTCTACACGGTCCCAGCAAACACTCCCGGGGTCAGACACAGACTGAATCTCCCTCCACACCGTACCAACACACTCTCCCGGGTCAGACACAGACTGATTATTCCTCTACACGGTCCCATCACACACTCCCGGGGTCAGACACAGACTGAATCTCCCTCCACACCGTCCCATCATACAATCCCGTGTTCAGACACAGAGTGATTATTCCTCTACACGGTCCCATCAAACACTCCCGGGGTCAGACACAGAGTGAATCTCCCTCCACACCGTCCCATCACACACTCGCCTATTCAGACACAGTGTGATTATTCCTCTACACGGTCCCATCAAACACTCCCGGGGTCAGACATAGACTGAATCTCCCGCCACACCGTCAATTCACACACTGCCGTGATCAGACACAGAGTGATTAATCCTCTACACCGACGCATCACACACTCCCGTGGTCAAACATAGAGTGATTATTCCTCTACACGGTTCCATCGAACACTCCCGGGGTCAGAATCAGGGTGAATCTCCCTCCACACCGTACCAACACACTCTCCCGGGTCAGACACAGACTGATTATTCCTCTACACGGTCCCATCACACACTCCCGGGGTCAGACACAGACTGAATCTCCCTCCACACCGTCCCATCATACAATCCCGGGTTCAGACACAGTGTGATTATTCCTCTACACGTTTCCAACGAACACTCCCGGGATCAGAATCAGGGTGAATCTCCCTCCACACCGTCCCATCACACACTCCCGTGGTCAGACACAGTGTGATTATTCCTCTACTCGGTCCCATCAAACACTCCCGGGGTCAGACATAGACTGAATCTCCCTCCACACCGTCCCATCACACACTGCCGTGATCAGACACAGAGTGATTAATCCTCTACACCGACGCATCACACACTCCCGTGGTCAAACATAGAGTGATTATTCCTCTACACGGTTCCATCGAACACTCCCGGGGTCAGAATCAGGGTGAATCTCCCTCCACACCGTCCCATCACAGACTCCCGGGGTCAGACACAGAGTGATTATTGATCTACACGGTCCCATCAAACACTCCCGGGGTCAGACACAGAGTGAATCTCCGTCCACACCGTCCCATCACACACTCCCGGGGTCAGACACAGAGTGATTATTCCTCGACACGGTCCCATCAAACACTCCCGGGTGTCAGACACAGAGCGATTATTCCTCTGCACTGTACCATCAAACACTACGTGGGTCAGGCACAGTGATTATTCCTCTACACGGTCCCATCAAACACTCCCGGGGACTGACACAGAGTGAATCTCCCTCCACGCCGTCCCATCACTCACTCCCGGGGTCAGACACAGAGTGATTATTCCTCTACACGGTACCATCAAACATTCCCGGGGACAGACACAGACTGATTATTCCTTTACACGGTCCCATCAAACACTCCCGGGGTCAGACAAAGAATGCATTTATATCCACACCGTGCCATCATACACTCCCGGGGTCAGAAACAGAGTGATTATTCCTCTACACGGTCCCATCAAACACTCCCGGGGTCAGACAGAGAGTGAATCTCAATCCTCACCGTCCCATCACACACTCCCGGGGTCAGACACAGAGAGATTATTCCTCTACACGGTACCATCAAACACTCCCGGGGACAGACACAGAGAGATTATTCCTCTACACGGTCCCATCAAACACTGCCGGTGTCAGACACAGAGTCATTATTCCTTTACAAGGTCTCATCAAACGCTTCCGTGTTCAGAGACAGAGTGATTATTCCTCTACACGGTACCATCACACTCTCCCGGTGTCAGACACAGGGTGAATCTCTTTCAACACTGTCCCATCACACTCTGCCGGGGTCAGACACACAGTGATTATTCCTCTACACGGTCCCATCAAACACTCCCGGGGTCAGACACAGAGTGAATCTCCCTCCACGCCGACCCGTCACACACTCCCGGGGTCAGAAACAGAGTGATTATTCCTCTACACAGTCCCATCAAACATTCCCGGGTTCAGAAACAGAATGATTATTCCTCTACGTAGCCCCATCAAACTCTCCCGTGGTCAGACACAGAGTGAATCTCCCTCCACGCCGTCCCATCACACACTCCCGGGGTCAGACACAGAGTGATTATTCCTCTACACGGTCCATCACTCTCCCGGGGTCAGACACGGAGTGAATCTCCCTCCACCCCGTCCCGTCACACACTCCCGTGTTCAGACACAGAGTGATTATTCCTCTACACGGTCCCATCAAACACTCCCGAGGTCAGACACAGAGTGAATCTCCCTCCACACCGTCCCATCACACACTCCCCTGGTCAGACACAGTGTGATTATTCCTCTACACGGTCCCATCAAACTCTCCCGGGGTCAGACACAGAGTGAATCTCAATGCTCACCGTCCAATCACACACTCCCGGGGTCAGACACAGAGAGATTATTCCTCTACACGGTACCATCAAACACTGCCGGGGTCAGACACAGAGTGAATCTACCTCCACACCGTCCCATCACACACTCCCCTGGTCAGACACAGTGTGATTATTCCTCTACACGGTCCCATCAAACTCTCCCGGGGTCAGACACAGAGTGAATCTCAATGCTCACCGTCCAATCACACACTCCCGGGGTCAGACACAGAGAGATTATTCCTCTACACGGTACCATCAAACACTGCCGGGGTCAGACACAGAGTGAATCTACCTCCACACCGTCCCATCACACACTCCCGGGGACTGACACAGAGTGAATCTCCCTCCACGCCGTCCCATCACTCACTCCCGGGGTCAGACACAGAGTGATTATTCCTCTACACGGTACCATCAAACACTCCCGGGGTCAGACACTGACTGATTATTCCTTTACACGGTCCCATCAAACACTCCCGGGGTCAGACACAGAATGCATTTATATCCACACCGTGCCATCATACACTCCCGGGGTCAGACACAGAGTGATTATTCCTCTACACGGTCCCATCAAACACTCCCGGGGTCAGACAGAGAGTGAATCTCAATCCTCACCGTCCCATCACACACTCCCGGGGTCAGACACAGAGAGATTATTCCTCTACACGGTACCATCAAACACTCCCGGGGACAGACACAGAGAGATTATTCCTCTACACGGTCCCATCAAACACTGCCGGTGTCAGACACAGAGTCATTATTCCTTTACAAGGTCTCATCAAACGCTTCCGTTTTCAGAGACAGAGTGATTATTCCTCTACACGGTACCATCACACTCTCCCGGTGTCAGACACAGGGTGAATCTCTTTCAACACTGTCCCATCACACTCTGCCGGGGTCAGACACACAGTGATTATTCCTCTACACGGTCCCATCAAACACTCCCGGGGTCAGACACAGAGTGAATCTCCCTCCACGCCGACCCGTCACACACTCCCGGGGTCAGAAACAGAGTGATTATTCCTCTACACAGTCCCATCAAACATTCCCGGGTTCAGAAACAGAATGATTATTCCTCTACGTAGCCCCATCAAACTCTCCCGTGGTCAGACACAGAGTGAATCTCCCTCCACGCCGTCCCATCACACACTCCCGGGGTCAGACACAGAGTGATTATTCCTCTACACGGTCCATCACACTCTCCCGGGGTCAGACACGGAGTGAATCTCCCTCCACCCCGTCCCGTCACACACTCCCGTGTTCAGACACAGAGTGATTATTCCTCTACACGGTCCCATCAAACACTCCCGAGGTCAGACACAGAGTGAATCTCCCTCCACACCGTCCCATCACACACTCCCCTGGTCAGACACAGTGTGATTATTCCTCTACACGGTCCCATCAAACTCTCCCGGGGTCAGACACAGAGTGAATCTCAATGCTCACCGTCCAATCACACACTCCCGGGGTCAGACACAGAGAGATTATTCCTCTACACGGTACCATCAAACACTGCCGGGGTCAGACACAGAGTGAATCTACCTCCACACCGTCCCATCACACACTCCCCTGGTCAGACACAGTGTGATTATTCCTCTACACGGTCCCATCAAACTCTCCCGGGGTCAGACACAGAGTGAATCTCAATGCTCACCGTCCAATCACACACTCCCGGGGTCAGACACAGAGAGATTATTCCTCTACACGGTACCATCAAACACTGCCGGGGTCAGACACAGAGTGAATCTACCTCCACACCGTCCCATCACACACTCCCGGGGTAAGACACAGACTGAATCTCCCTCTACACCGTACCAACACACTCTCCCGGGTCAGACACAGACTGATTATTCCTCTACACGGTCCCATCACACACTCCCGGGGACAGACACAGACTGAATCTCCCTCCACACCTTCCCGTCATACAATCCGGGGGTCAGACACAGAGTGATTATTCCTCTACACGGTCCCATCAAACACTCCCGGGGTCAGACACAGAGTCATTATTCCTCTACACTGTCACATCAAACTCTTCCGGGGTCAGACACAGAGTGATTATTCCTCTACACGGTACCATCACACACTCCCGGTGTCAGACACAGTGTGAATCTCCTTCCACAGCGTCCCATCACATTCTGACGGGGTAAGACACAGAGTGATTATTCCTCTACACGGTACCATCAAACACTCCCGGGTTCAGACACAGAGTGAATCTCCCTCCACGCCGTCCCATCACACTCTCACGGGGTCCGAAACAGAGTGATTATTCCTCTACAAGGCCCCATCAAACTCTCCCGGGGTCAGACACAGTGATTATTCCTCTACACGGTCCCATCAAACTCTCCCGTGTGTCAGACACAGAGTGATTATTCCTCTACACGGTCCCATGAAATTCTCCCGGGGTCGGACACAGAGTGAATCTCCGTCCACACCGTCCCAACACACACTCCCGGGGTCAGACAGAGTGATTATTCCTCTACACGGTCCCAGCAAACACTCCCGGGGTCAGACACAGACTGAATCTCCCTCCACACCGTACCAACACACTCTCCCGGGTCAGACACAGACTGATTATTCCTCTACACGGTCCCATCACACACTCCCGGGGTCAGACACAGACTGAATCTCCCTCCACACCGTCCCATCATACAATCCGGGGGTCAGACACAGAGTGATTATTCCTCTACACGGTCCATCACACTCTCCCGGGGTCAGACACGGAGTGAATCTCCCTCCACCCCGTCCCGTCACACACTCCCGTGTTCAGACACAGAGTGATTATTCCTCTACACGGTCCCATCAAACACTCCCGGGGTCAGACACAGAGTGAATCTCCCTCCACACCGTCCCATCACACACTCGCCTATTCAGACACAGTGTGATTATTCCTCTACACGGTCCCATCAAACACTCCCGGGGTCAGACATAGACTGAATCTCCCGCCACACCGTCAATTCACACACTGCCGTGATCAGACACAGAGTGATTAATCCTCTACACCGACGCATCACACACTCCCGTGGTCAAACATAGAGTGATTATTCCTCTACACGGTTCCATCGAACACTCCCGGGGTCAGAATCAGGGTGAATCTCCCTCCACACCGTACCAACACACTCTCCCGGGTCAGACACAGACTGATTATTCCTCTACACGGTCCCATCACACACTCCCGGGGTCAGACACAGACTGAATCTCCCTCCACACCGTCCCATCACACACTCCCGGGGTCAGACACAGAGTGATTATTGATCTACACGGTCCCATCAAACACTCCCGGGGACAGACACAGACTGAATCTCCCTCCACACCTTCCCGTCATACAATCCGGGGGTCAGACACAGAGTGATTATTCCTCTACACGGTCCCATCAAACACTCCCGGGGTCAGACATAGACTGAATCTCCCTCCACACCGTCCCATCACACACTGCCGTGATCAGACACAGAGTGATTAATCCTCTACACCGACGCATCACACACTCCCGTGGTCAAACATAGAGTGATTATTCCTCTACACGGTTCCATCGAACACTCCCGGGGTCAGAATCAGGGTGAATCTCCCTCCACACCGTCCCATCACAGACTCCCGGGGTCAGACACAGAGTGATTATTGATCTACACGGTCCCATCAAACACTCCCGGGGACAGACACAGACTGAATCTCCCTCCACACCTTCCCGTCATACAATCCGGGGGTCAGACACAGAGTGATTATTCCTCTACACGGTCCCATCAAACACTCCCGGGGTCAGACACAGAGTCATTATTCCTCTACACGGTCACATCAAACTCTTCCGGGGTCAGACACAGAGTGATTATTCCTCTACACGGTACCATCACACACTCCCGGTGTCAGACACAGTGTGAATCTCCGTCCACAGCGTCCCATCACATTCTCCCGGGGTAAGACACAGAGTGATTATTCCTCTACACGGTACCATCAAACACTCCCGGGTTCAGACACAGAGTGAATCTCCCTCCACGCCGTCCCATCACACTCTCACGGGGTCCGAAACAGAGTGATTATTCCTCTACAAGGCCCCATCAAACTCTCCCGGGGTCAGACACAGTGATTATTCCTCTACACGGTCCCATCAAACTCTCCCGTGTGTCAGACACAGAGTGATTATTCCTCTACACGGTCCCATGAAATTCTCCCGGGGTCCGACACAGAGTGAATCTCCGTCCACACCGTCCCAACACACACTCCCGGGGTCAGACAGAGTGATTATTCCTCTACACGGTCCCAGCAAACACTCCCGGGGTCAGACACAGACTGAATCTCCCTCCACACCGTACCAACACACTCTCCCGGGTCAGACACAGACTGATTATTCCTCTACACGGTCCCATCACACACTCCCGGGGTCAGACACAGACTGAATCTCCCTCCACACCGTCCCATCATACAATCCCGGGGTCAGACACAGAGTGATTATTCCTCTACACGGTCCATCACACTCTCCCGGGGTCAGACACGGAGTGAATCTCCCTCCACCCCGTCCCGTCACACACTCCCGTGTTCAGACACAGAGTGATTATTCCTCTACACGGTCCCATCAAACACTCCCGGGGTCAGACACAGAGTGAATCTCCCTCCACACCGTCCCATCACACACTCGCCTATTCAGACACAGTGTGATTATTCCTCTACACGGTCCCATCAAACACTCCCGGGGTCAGACATAGACTGAATCTCCCGCCACACCGTCAATTCACACACTGCCGTGATCAGACACAGAGTGATTAATCCTCTACACCGACGCATCACACACTCCCGTGGTCAAACATAGAGTGATTATTCCTCTACACGGTTCCATCGAACACTCCCGGGGTCAGAATCAGGGTGAATCTCCCTCCACACCGTACCAACACACTCTCCCGGGTCAGACACAGACTGATTATTCCTCTACACGGTCCCATCACACACTCCCGGGGTCAGACACAGACTGAATCTCCCTCCACACCGTCCCATCATACAATCCCGGGTTCAGACACAGTGTGATTATTCCTCTACACGGTTCCAACGAACACTCCCGGGGTCAGAATCAGGGTGAATCTCCCTCCACACCGTCCCATCACACACTCCCGTGGTCAGACACAGTGTGATTATTCCTCTACTCGGTCCCATCAAACACTCCCGGGGACAGACACAGACTGAATCTCCCTCCACACCTTCCCGTCATACAATCCGGGGGTCAGACACAGAGTGATTATTCCTCTACACGGTCCCATCAAACACTCCCGGGGTCAGACATAGACTGAATCTCCCTCCACACCGTCCCATCACACACTGCCGTGATCAGACACAGAGTGATTAATCCTCTACACCGACGCATCACACACTCCCGTGGTCAAACATAGAGTGATTATTCCTCTACACGGTTCCATCGAACACTCCCGGGGTCAGAATCAGGGTGAATCTCCCTCCACACCGTCCCATCACAGACTCCCGGGGTCAGACACAGAGTGATTATTGATCTACACGGTCCCATCAAACACTCCCGGGGTCAGACACAGAGTGAATCTCCGTCCACACCGTCCCATCACACACTCCCGGGGTCAGACACAGAGTGATTATTCCTCGACACGGTCCCATCAAACACTCCCGGGTGTCAGACACAGAGCGATTATTCCTCTGCACTGTACCATCAAACACTACGTGGGTCAGACACAGTGATTATTCCTCTACACGGTCCCATCAAACACTCCCGGGGACTGACACAGAGTGAATCTCCCTCCACGCCGTCCCATCACTCACTCCCGGGGTCAGACACAGAGTGATTATTCCTCTACACGGTACCATCAAACACTCCCGGGGTCAGACACAGACTGATTATTCCTTTACACGGTCCCATCAAACACTCCCGGGGTCAGACACAGAATGCATTTATATCCACACCGTGCCATCATACACTCCCGGGGTCAGACACAGAGTGATTATTCCTCTACACGGTCCCATCAAACACTCCCGGGGTCAGACAGAGAGTGAATCTCAATCCTCACCGTCCCATCACACACTCCCGGGGTCAGACACAGAGAGATTATTCCTCTACACTGTACCATCAAACACTCCCGGGGACAGACACAGAGAGATTATTCCTCTACACGGTCCCATCAAACACTGCCGGTGTCAGACACAGAGTCATTATTCCTTTACAAGGTCTCATCAAACGCTTCCGTGTTCAGAGACAGAGTGATTATTCCTCTACACGGTACCATCACACTCTCCCGGTGTCAGACACAGGGTGAATCTCTTTCAACACTGTCCCATCACACTCTGCCGGGGTCAGACACACAGTGATTATTCCTCTACACGGTCCCATCAAACACTCCCGGGGTCAGACACAGAGTGAATCTCCCTCCACGCCGACCCGTCACACACTCCCGGGGTCAGAAACAGAGTGATTATTCCTTTACACAGTCCCATCAAACATTCCCGGGTTCAGAAACAGAATGATTATTCCTCTACGTAGCCCCATCAAACTCTCCCGTGGTCAGACACAGAGTGAATCTCCCTCCACGCCGTCCCATCACACACTCCCGGGGTCAGACACAGAGTGATTATTCCTCTACACGGTCCATCACACTCTCCCGGGGTCAGACACGGAGTGAATCTCCCTCCACCCCGTCCCGTCACACACTCCCGTGTTCAGACACAGAGTGATTATTCCTCTACACGGTCCCAACAAACACTCCCGAGGTCAGACACAGAGTGAATCTCCCTCCACACCGTCCCATCACACACTCCCCTGGTCAGACACAGTGTGATTATTCCTCTACACGGTCCCATCAAACTCTCCCGGGGTCAGACACAGAGTGAATCTCAATGCTCACCGTCCAATCACACACTCCCGGGGTCAGACACAGAGAGATTATTCCTCTACACGGTACCATCAAACACTGCCGGGGTCAGACACAGAGTGAATCTACCTCCACACCGTCCCATCACACACTCCCGGGGTAAGACACAGACTGAATCTCCCTCCACACCTTCCCATCATACAATCCGGGGGTCAGACACAGAGTGATTATTCCTCTACACGGTCCCATCAAACACTCCCGGGGTCAGACACAGAGTCATTATTCCTCTACACGGTCACATCAAACTCTTCCGGGGTCAGACACAGAGTGATTATTCCTCTACACGGTACCATCACACACTCCCGGTGTCAGACACAGTGTGAATCTCCCTCCACACCGTCCCATCACACACTCGCCTATTCAGACACAGTGTGATTATTCCTCTACACGGTCCCATCAAACACTCCCGGGGTCAGACATAGACTGAATCTCCCGCCACACCGTCAATTCACACACTGCCGTGATCAGACACAGAGTGATTAATCCTCTACACCGACGCATCACACACTCCCGTGGTCAAACATAGAGTGATTATTCCTCTACACGGTTCCATCGAACACTCCCGGGGTCAGAATCAGGGTGAATCTCCCTCCACACCGTACCAACACACTCTCCCGGGTCAGACACAGACTGATTATTCCTCTACACGGTCCCATCACACACTCCCGGGGTCAGACACAGACTGAATCTCCCTCCACACCGTCCCATCATACAATCCCGGGTTCAGACACAGTGTGATTATTCCTCTACACGGTTCCAACGAACACTCCCGGGGTCAGAATCAGGGTGAATCTCCCTCCACACCGTCCCATCACACACTCCCGTGGTCAGACACAGTGTGATTATTCCTCTACTCGGTCCCATCAAACACTCCCGGGGTCAGACATAGACTGAATCTCCCTCCACACCGTCCCATCACACACTGCCGTGATCAGACACAGAGTGATTAATCCTCTACACCGACGCATCACACACTCCCGTGGTCAAACATAGAGTGATTATTCCTCTACACGGTTCCATCGAACACTCCCGGGGTCAGAATCAGGGTGAATCTCCCTCCACACCGTCCCATCACAGACTCCCGGGGTCAGACACAGAGTGATTATTGATCTACACGGTCCCATCAAACACTCCCGGGGTCAGACACAGAGTGAATCTCCGTCCACACCGTCCCATCACACACTCCCGGGGTCAGACACAGAGTGATTATTCCTCGACACGGTCCCATCAAACACTCCCGGGTGTCAGACACAGAGCGATTATTCCTCTGCACTGTACCATCAAACACTACGTGGGTCAGACACAGTGATTATTCCTCTACACGGTCCCATCAAACACTCCCGGGGACTGACACAGAGTGAATCTCCCTCCACGCCGTCCCATCACTCACTCCCGGGGTCAGACACAGAGTGATTATTCCTCTACACGGTACCATCAAACACTCCCGGGGTCAGACACAGACTGATTATTCCTTTACACGGTCCCATCAAACACTCCCGGGGTCAGACACAGAATGCATTTATATCCACACCGTGCCATCATACACTCCCGGGGTCAGACACAGAGTGATTATTCCTCTACACGGTCCCATCAAACACTCCCGGGGTCAGACAGAGAGTGAATCTCAATCCTCACCGTCCCATCACACACTCCCGGGGTCAGACACAGAGAGATTATTCCTCTACACTGTACCATCAAACACTCCCGGGGACAGACACAGAGAGATTATTCCTCTACACGGTCCCATCAAACACTGCCGGTGTCAGACACAGAGTCATTATTCCTTTACAAGGTCTCATCAAACGCTTCCGTGTTCAGAGACAGAGTGATTATTCCTCTACACGGTACCATCACACTCTCCCGGTGTCAGACACAGGGTGAATCTCTTTCAACACTGTCCCATCACACTCTGCCGGGGTCAGACACACAGTGATTATTCCTCTACACGGTCCCATCAAACACTCCCGGGGTCAGACACAGAGTGAATCTCCCTCCACGCCGACCCGTCACACACTCCCGGGGTCAGAAACAGAGTGATTATTCCTTTACACAGTCCCATCAAACATTCCCGGGTTCAGAAACAGAATGATTATTCCTCTACGTAGCCCCATCAAACTCTCCCGTGGTCAGACACAGAGTGAATCTCCCTCCACGCCGTCCCATCACACACTCCCGGGGTCAGACACAGAGTGATTATTCCTCTACACGGTCCATCACACTCTCCCGGGGTCAGACACGGAGTGAATCTCCCTCCACCCCGTCCCGTCACACACTCCCGTGTTCAGACACAGAGTGATTATTCCTCTACACGGTCCCAACAAACACTCCCGAGGTCAGACACAGAGTGAATCTCCCTCCACACCGTCCCATCACACACTCCCCTGGTCAGACACAGTGTGATTATTCCTCTACACGGTCCCATCAAACTCTCCCGGGGTCAGACACAGAGTGAATCTCAATGCTCACCGTCCAATCACACACTCCCGGGGTCAGACACAGAGAGATTATTCCTCTACACGGTACCATCAAACACTGCCGGGGTCAGACACAGAGTGAATCTACCTCCACACCGTCCCATCACACACTCCCGGGGTAAGACACAGACTGAATCTCCCTCCACACCTTCCCATCATACAATCCGGGGGTCAGACACAGAGTGATTATTCCTCTACACGGTCCCATCAAACACTCCCGGGGTCAGACACAGAGTCATTATTCCTCTACACGGTCACATCAAACTCTTCCGGGGTCAGACACAGAGTGATTATTCCTCTACACGGTACCATCACACACTCCCGGTGTCAGACACAGTGTGAATCTCCTTCCACAGCGTCGCATCACATTCTCCCGGGGTAAGAAACAGAGTGATTATTCCTCTACACGGTACCATCAAACACTCCCGGGTTCAGACACAGAGTGAATCTCCCTCCACGCCGTCCCATCACACTCTCACGGGGTCCGAAACAGAGTGATTATTCCTCTACAAGGCCCCATCAAACTCTCCCGGGGTCAGACACAGTGATTATTCCTCTACACGGTCCCAACAAACTCTCCCGTGTGTCAGACACAGAGTGATTATTCCTCTACACGGTCCCATGAAACTCTCCCGGGGTCGGACACAGAGTGAATCTCCGTCCACACCGTCCCAACACACACTCCCGGGGTCAGACAGAGTGATTATTCCTCTACACGGTCCCAGCAAACACTCCCGGGGTCAGACACAGAGTGAATCTCCCTCCACGCCGTCCCATCACACACTCCCGGGGTCAGACACAGAGTGATTATTCCTCTACACGGTACCATCACACTCTCCCGGTGTCAGACACAGGGTGAATCTCTTTCAACACTGTCCCATCACACTCTGCCGGGGTCAGACACACAGTGATTATTCCTCTACACGGTCCCATCAAACACTCCCGGGGTCAGACACAGAGTGAATCTCCCTCCACGCCGACCCGTCACACACTCCCGGGGTCAGAAACAGAGTGATTATTCCTTTACACAGTCCCATCAAACATTCCCGGGTTCAGAAACAGAATGATTATTCCTCTACGTAGCCCCATCAAACTCTCCCGTGGTCAGACACAGAGTGAATCTCCCTCCACGCCGTCCCATCACACACTCCCGGGGTCAGACACAGAGTGATTATTCCTCTACACGGTCCATCACACTCTCCCGTGGTCAGACACAGAGTGAATCTCCCTCCACGCCGTCCCATCACTCACTCCCGGGGTCAGACACAGAGTGATTATTCCTCTACACGGTACCATCAAACACTCCCGGGGTCAGACACAGACTGATTATTCCTTTACACGGTCCCATCAAACACTCCCGGGGTCAGACACAGAATGCATTTATATCCACACCGTGCCATCATACACTCCCGGGGTCAGACACAGAGAGATTATTCCTCTACACTGTACCATCAAACACTCCCGGGGACAGACACAGAGAGATTATTCCTCTACACGGTCCCATCAAACACTGCCGGTGTCAGACACAGAGTCATTATTCCTTTACAAGGTCTCATCAAACGCTTCCGTGTTCAGAGACAGAGTGATTATTCCTCTACACGGTACCATCACACTCTCCCGGTGTCAGACACAGGGTGAATCTCTTTCAACACTGTCCCATCACACTCTGCCGGGGTCAGACACACAGTGATTATTCCTCTACACGGTCCCATCAAACACTCCCGGGGTCAGACACAGAGTGAATCTCCCTCCACGCCGACCCGTCACACACTCCCGGGGTCAGACACAGAGTGATTATTGATCTACACGGTCCCATCAAACACTCCCGGGGACAGACACAGACTGAATCTCCCTCCACACCTTCCCGTCATACAATCCGGGGGTCAGACACAGAGTGATTATTCCTCTACACGGTCCCATCAAACACTCCCGGGGTCAGACATAGACTGAATCTCCCTCCACACCGTCCCATCACACACTGCCGTGATCAGACACAGAGTGATTAATCCTCTACACCGACGCATCACACACTCCCGTGGTCAAACATAGAGTGATTATTCCTCTACACGGTTCCATCGAACACTCCCGGGGTCAGAATCAGGGTGAATCTCCCTCCACACCGTCCCATCACAGACTCCCGGGGTCAGACACAGAGTGATTATTGATCTACACGGTCCCATCAAACACTCCCGGGGACAGACACAGACTGAATCTCCCTCCACACCTTCCCGTCATACAATCCGGGGGTCAGACACAGAGTGATTATTCCTCTACACGGTCCCATCAAACACTCCCGGGGTCAGACACAGAGTCATTATTCCTCTACACGGTCACATCAAACTCTTCCGGGGTCAGACACAGAGTGATTATTCCTCTACACGGTACCATCACACACTCCCGGTGTCAGACACAGTGTGAATCTCCGTCCACAGCGTCCCATCACATTCTCCCGGGGTAAGACACAGAGTGATTATTCCTCTACACGGTACCATCAAACACTCCCGGGTTCAGACACAGAGTGAATCTCCCTCCACGCCGTCCCATCACACTCTCACGGGGTCCGAAACAGAGTGATTATTCCTCTACAAGGCCCCATCAAACTCTCCCGGGGTCAGACACAGTGATTATTCCTCTACACGGTCCCATCAAACTCTCCCGTGTGTCAGACACAGAGTGATTATTCCTCTACACGGTCCCATGAAATTCTCCCGGGGTCCGACACAGAGTGAATCTCCGTCCACACCGTCCCAACACACACTCCCGGGGTCAGACAGAGTGATTATTCCTCTACACGGTCCCAGCAAACACTCCCGGGGTCAGACACAGACTGAATCTCCCTCCACACCGTACCAACACACTCTCCCGGGTCAGACACAGACTGATTATTCCTCTACACGGTCCCATCACACACTCCCGGGGTCAGACACAGACTGAATCTCCCTCCACACCGTCCCATCATACAATCCCGGGGTCAGACACAGAGTGATTATTCCTCTACACGGTCCATCACACTCTCCCGGGGTCAGACACGGAGTGAATCTCCCTCCACCCCGTCCCGTCACACACTCCCGTGTTCAGACACAGAGTGATTATTCCTCTACACGGTCCCATCAAACACTCCCGGGGTCAGACACAGAGTGAATCTCCCTCCACACCGTCCCATCACACACTCGCCTATTCAGACACAGTGTGATTATTCCTCTACACGGTCCCATCAAACACTCCCGGGGTCAGACATAGACTGAATCTCCCGCCACACCGTCAATTCACACACTGCCGTGATCAGACACAGAGTGATTAATCCTCTACACCGACGCATCACACACTCCCGTGGTCAAACATAGAGTGATTATTCCTCTACACGGTTCCATCGAACACTCCCGGGGTCAGAATCAGGGTGAATCTCCCTCCACACCGTACCAACACACTCTCCCGGGTCAGACACAGACTGATTATTCCTCTACACGGTCCCATCACACACTCCCGGGGTCAGACACAGACTGAATCTCCCTCCACACCGTCCCATCATACAATCCCGGGTTCAGACACAGTGTGATTATTCCTCTACACGGTTCCAACGAACACTCCCGGGGTCAGAATCAGGGTGAATCTCCCTCCACACCGTCCCATCACACACTCCCGTGGTCAGACACAGTGTGATTATTCCTCTACTCGGTCCCATCAAACACTCCCGGGGTCAGACATAGACTGAATCTCCCTCCACACCGTCCCATCACACACTGCCGTGATCAGACACAGAGTGATTAATCCTCTACACCGACGCATCACACACTCCCGTGGTCAAACATAGAGTGATTATTCCTCTACACGGTTCCATCGAACACTCCCGGGGTCAGAATCAGGGTGAATCTCCCTCCACACCGTCCCATCACAGACTCCCGGGGTCAGACACAGAGTGATTATTGATCTACACGGTCCCATCAAACACTCCCGGGGTCAGACACAGAGTGAATCTCCGTCCACACCGTCCCATCACACACTCCCGGGGTCAGACACAGAGTGATTATTCCTCGACACGGTCCCATCAAACACTCCCGGGTGTCAGACACAGAGCGATTATTCCTCTGCACTGTACCATCAAACACTACGTGGGTCAGACACAGTGATTATTCCTCTACACGGTCCCATCAAACACTCCCGGGGACTGACACAGAGTGAATCTCCCTCCACGCCGTCCCATCACTCACTCCCGGGGTCAGACACAGAGTGATTATTCCTCTACACGGTACCATCAAACACTCCCGGGGTCAGACACAGACTGATTATTCCTTTACACGGTCCCATCAAACACTCCCGGGGTCAGACACAGAATGCATTTATATCCACACCGTGCCATCATACACTCCCGGGGTCAGACACAGAGAGATTATTCCTCTACACTGTACCATCAAACACTCCCGGGGACAGACACAGAGAGATTATTCCTCTACACGGTCCCATCAAACACTGCCGGTGTCAGACACAGAGTCATTATTCCTTTACAAGGTCTCATCAAACGCTTCCGTGTTCAGAGACAGAGTGATTATTCCTCTACACGGTACCATCACACTCTCCCGGTGTCAGACACAGGGTGAATCTCTTTCAACACTGTCCCATCACACTCTGCCGGGGTCAGACACACAGTGATTATTCCTCTACACGGTCCCATCAAACACTCCCGGGGTCAGACACAGAGTGAATCTCCCTCCACGCCGACCCGTCACACACTCCCGGGGTCAGAAACAGAGTGATTATTCCTTTACACAGTCCCATCAAACATTCCCGGGTTCAGAAACAGAATGATTATTCCTCTACGTAGCCCCATCAAACTCTCCCGTGGTCAGACACAGAGTGAATCTCCCTCCACGCCGTCCCATCACACACTCCCGGGGTCAGACACAGAGTGATTATTCCTCTACACGGTCCATCACACTCTCCCGGGGTCAGACACGGAGTGAATCTCCCTCCACCCCGTCCCGTCACACACTCCCGTGTTCAGACACAGAGTGATTATTCCTCTACACGGTCCCAACAAACACTCCCGAGGTCAGACACAGAGTGAATCTCCCTCCACACCGTCCCATCACACACTCCCCTGGTCAGACACAGTGTGATTATTCCTCTACACGGTCCCATCAAACTCTCCCGGGGTCAGACACAGAGTGAATCTCAATGCTCACCGTCCAATCACACACTCCCGGGGTCAGACACAGAGAGATTATTCCTCTACACGGTACCATCAAACACTGCCGGGGTCAGACACAGAGTGAATCTACCTCCACACCGTCCCATCACACACTCCCGGGGTAAGACACAGACTGAATCTCCCTCCACACCTTCCCATCATACAATCCGGGGGTCAGACACAGAGTGATTATTCCTCTACACGGTCCCATCAAACACTCCCGGGGTCAGACACAGAGTCATTATTCCTCTACACGGTCACATCAAACTCTTCCGGGGTCAGACACAGAGTGATTATTCCTCTACACGGTACCATCACACACTCCCGGTGTCAGACACAGTGTGAATCTCCTTCCACAGCGTCGCATCACATTCTCCCGGGGTAAGAAACAGAGTGATTATTCCTCTACACGGTACCATCAAACACTCCCGGGTTCAGACACAGAGTGAATCTCCCTCCACGCCGTCCCATCACACTCTCACGGGGTCCGAAACAGAGTGATTATTCCTCTACAAGGCCCCATCAAACTCTCCCGGGGTCAGACACAGTGATTATTCCTCTACACGGTCCCAACAAACTCTCCCGTGTGTCAGACACAGAGTGATTATTCCTCTACACGGTCCCATGAAACTCTCCCGGGGTCGGACACAGAGTGAATCTCCGTCCACACCGTCCCAACACACACTCCCGGGGTCAGACAGAGTGATTATTCCTCTACACGGTCCCAGCAAACACTCCCGGGGTCAGACACAGACTGAATCTCCCTCCACACTGTACCAACACACTCTCCCGGGTCAGACACAGACTGATTATTCCTCTACACGGTCCCATCACACACTCCCGGGGTCAGACACAGACTGAATCTCCCTCCACACCGTCCCATCAAACAATCCCGGGGTCAGACACAGAGTGATTATTCCTCTACACGGTCCATCACACTCTCCCGGGGTCAGACACGGAGTGAATCTCCCTCCACCCCGTCCCGTCACACACTCCCGTGTTCAGACACAGAGTGATTATTCCTCTACACGGTCCCATCAAACACTCCCGGGGTCAGACACAGAGTGAATCTCCCTCCACACCGTCCCATCACACACTCCTCTGGTCAGATACAGTGTGATTATTCCTCTACACGGTCCCATCAAACACTCCCGGGGTCAGACATAGACTGAATCTCCCTCCACACCGTCCCATCACACACTGCCGTGATCAGACACAGAGTGATTAATCCTCTACACCGACGCATCACTCACTCCCGTGGTCAAACACAGAGTGATTATTCCTCTACACGGTTCCATCGAACACTCCCAGGGTTAGAATCAGGGTGAATCTCCCTCCACACCGTCCCATCACACACTCCAGGGGTCAGACACAGAGTGATTATTCTTCTCCACGGTCCCATCAAACAATCCGGGGTCAGACACAGAGTGATTATTGCTCTACACGGTCCCATCTCACACTCCCGGGGTCAGACACAGAGTGAATGTTCCTCTACACCGCCCATCACACACTCCCGGGGTAAGACATAGACTGAATCTCCCTCCACACCGTACCAACACACTCTCCCGGGTCAGACACAGACTGATTATTCCTCTACACGGTCCCATCACACACTCTCGGGGTCAGACACAGACTGAATCTCCCTCCACGCCGTCCCATCACTCACTCCCGGGGTCAGACACAGAGTGATTATTCCTCTACACGGTACCATCAAACACTCCCGGGGTCAGACACAGACTGATTATTCCTTTACACGGTCCCATCAAACACTCCCGGGGTCAGACACAGAATGCATTTATATCCACACCGTGCCATCATACACTCCCGGGGTCAGACACAGAGTGATTATTCCTCTACACGGTCCCATCAAACACTCCCGGGGTCAGACAGAGAGTGAATCTCAATCCTCACCGTCCCATCACACACTCCCGGGGTCAGACACAGAGAGATTATTCCTCTACACTGTACCATCAAACACTCCCGGGGACAGACACAGAGAGATTATTCCTCTACACGGTCCCATCAAACACTGCCGGTGTCAGACACAGAGTCATTATTCCTTTACAAGGTCTCATCAAACGCTTCCGTGTTCAGAGACAGAGTGATTATTCCTCTACACGGTACCATCACACTCTCCCGGTGTCAGACACAGGGTGAATCTCTTTCAACACTGTCCCATCACACTCTGCCGGGGTCAGACACACAGTGATTATTCCTCTACACGGTCCCATCAAACACTCCCGGGGTCAGACACAGAGTGAATCTCCCTCCACGCCGACCCGTCACACACTCCCGGGGTCAGAAACAGAGTGATTATTCCTTTACACAGTCCCATCAAACATTCCCGGGTTCAGAAACAGAATGATTATTCCTCTACGTAGCCCCATCAAACTCTCCCGTGGTCAGACACAGAGTGAATCTCCCTCCACGCCGTCCCATCACACACTCCCGGGGTCAGACACAGAGTGATTATTCCTCTACACGGTCCATCACACTCTCCCGGGGTCAGACACGGAGTGAATCTCCCTCCACCCCGTCCCGTCACACACTCCCGTGTTCAGACACAGAGTGATTATTCCTCTACACGGTCCCAACAAACACTCCCGAGGTCAGACACAGAGTGAATCTCCCTCCACACCGTCCCATCACACACTCCCCTGGTCAGACACAGTGTGATTATTCCTCTACACGGTCCCATCAAACTCTCCCGGGGTCAGACACAGAGTGAATCTCAATGCTCACCGTCCAATCACACACTCCCGGGGTCAGACACAGAGAGATTATTCCTCTACACGGTACCATCAAACACTGCCGGGGTCAGACACAGAGTGAATCTACCTCCACACCGTCCCATCACACACTCCCGGGGTAAGACACAGACTGAATCTCCCTCCACACCTTCCCATCATACAATCCGGGGGTCAGACACAGAGTGATTATTCCTCTACACGGTCCCATCAAACACTCCCGGGGTCAGACACAGAGTCATTATTCCTCTACACGGTCACATCAAACTCTTCCGGGGTCAGACACAGAGTGATTATTCCTCTACACGGTACCATCACACACTCCCGGTGTCAGACACAGTGTGAATCTCCTTCCACAGCGTCGCATCACATTCTCCCGGGGTAAGAAACAGAGTGATTATTCCTCTACACGGTACCATCAAACACTCCCGGGTTCAGACACAGAGTGAATCTCCCTCCACGCCGTCCCATCACACTCTCACGGGGTCCGAAACAGAGTGATTATTCCTCTACAAGGCCCCATCAAACTCTCCCGGGGTCAGACACAGTGATTATTCCTCTACACGGTCCCAACAAACTCTCCCGTGTGTCAGACACAGAGTGATTATTCCTCTACACGGTCCCATGAAACTCTCCCGGGGTCGGACACAGAGTGAATCTCCGTCCACACCGTCCCAACACACACTCCCGGGGTCAGACAGAGTGATTATTCCTCTACACGGTCCCAGCAAACACTCCCGGGGTCAGACACAGACTGAATCTCCCTCCACACTGTACCAACACACTCTCCCGGGTCAGACACAGACTGATTATTCCTCTACACGGTCCCATCACACACTCCCGGGGTCAGACACAGACTGAATCTCCCTCCACACCGTCCCATCAAACAATCCCGGGGTCAGACACAGAGTGATTATTCCTCTACACGGTCCATCACACTCTCCCGGGGTCAGACACGGAGTGAATCTCCCTCCACCCCGTCCCGTCACACACTCCCGTGTTCAGACACAGAGTGATTATTCCTCTACACGGTCCCATCAAACACTCCCGGGGTCAGACACAGAGTGAATCTCCCTCCACACCGTCCCATCACACACTCCTCTGGTCAGATACAGTGTGATTATTCCTCTACACGGTCCCATCAAACACTCCCGGGGTCAGACATAGACTGAATCTCCCTCCACACCGTCCCATCACACACTGCCGTGATCAGACACAGAGTGATTAATCCTCTACACCGACGCATCACTCACTCCCGTGGTCAAACACAGAGTGATTATTCCTCTACACGGTTCCATCGAACACTCCCAGGGTTAGAATCAGGGTGAATCTCCCTCCACACCGTCCCATCACACACTCCAGGGGTCAGACACAGAGTGATTATTCTTCTCCACGGTCCCATCAAACAATCCGGGGTCAGACACAGAGTGATTATTGCTCTACACGGTCCCATCTCACACTCCCGGGGTCAGACACAGAGTGAATGTTCCTCTACACCGCCCATCACACACTCCCGGGGTAAGACATAGACTGAATCTCCCTCCACACCGTACCAACACACTCTCCCGGGTCAGACACAGACTGATTATTCCTCTACACGGTCCCATCACACACTCTCGGGGTCAGACACAGACTGAATCTCCCTCCACACCGTCCCATCATACAATCCCGGGGTCAGACACAGAGTGATTATTCCTCTACACGGTCCATCACACTCTCCCGGGGTCAGACACGGAGTGAATCTCCCTCCACCCCGTCCCGTCACACACTCCCGTGTTCAGACACAGAGTGATTATTCCTCTACACGGTCCCATCAAACACTCCCGGGGTCAGACATAGACTGAATCTCCCTCCACACCGTCCCATCACACACTGCCGTGATCAGACACAGAGTGATTAATCCTCTACACCGACGCATCACTCACTCCCGTGGTCAAACACAGAGTGATTATTCCTCTACACGGTTCCATCGAACACTCCCAGGGTTAGAATCAGGGTGAATCTCCCTCCACACCGTCCCATCACACACTCCCGGGGTCAGACACAGAGTGATTATTGATCTACACGGTCCCATCAAACACTCCCGGGGTCATACACAGAGTGAATCTCCGTCCACACCGTCCCATCACACACTCCCTGGGTCAGACACAGAGTGATTATTCCTCTGCACGGTCCCATCAAACACTCCCGGGTGTCAGACACAGAGCGATTATTCCTCTGCACTGTACCATCAAACACTACGTGGGTCAGACACAGTGATTATTCCTCTACACTGTCCAATGAAACACTCCCGGGGTCAGACACAGAGTGAATCTCCCTCCACGCCGTCCCATCACTCACTCCCGGGGTCAGACACAGAGAGATTATTCCTCTACACGGTACCATCAAACACTACCGTGGTCAGACACAGACTGATTATTCCTCTACACGGTCCCATCAAAGAATCCCGGGGACAGACACAGAATGAATTTATATCCACACCGTGCCATCATACACTCCCGTGGTCAGACACAGAGTGAATCTCCCTCCACACGGTCCAATCAAACACTCCCGTGGTCAGACGCAGAGTGAATCTCAATCCACACCGTCCCATCACACACTCCCGGGGTCAGACACAGAGAGATTATTCCTCTACACGGTCCCATCACACTCTCCCGGTGTCAGACACAGGGTGAATCTCCTTCAACACTGTCCCATCACACTCTCCCGGGGTCAGACACACAGTGATTATTCCTCTACACGGTCCCATCAAACACTCCCGGGGTCAGACACAGAGAGATTTTTCGTCTACACGGTCCCATCAAACACTCCCGGGGTCATACACAGAGTGAATCTCAATCCTCACCGTCCCATCACACACTCCCGGTGTCAGACACAGTGTGAATCTCCTTCAACACTGTCCCATCACACACTCCCGGGGTCAGACACAGAGTGATTATTCCTCTACACGGTCCCATCAAACACTCACGGGGTCAGACACAAAGTGATTATTCCTCTACACGGCCCCATGAAACTCTCCCGGGGTCAGACACAGAGTGATTATTCCTCTACACGGTCCCATCAAACGCACCCGGGGGTCAGACACAGAGTGAATATCCATCCACACCGTCCCGTCACAAACTCCCGGGGTCAGACACAGAGAGATTATTCCTCTACACCGCCCATCACACACTCCCGGGGTCAGACACAGAGGGATTATTCCTCAACACGGTCCCATCAAACAATGCCGGGGTCAGACACAGAGTGAATCTCCCTCCACACCGTCCCATCACACACTCCAGGGGTCAGACACAGAGTGATTATTCTTCTCCACGGTCCCATCAAACAATCCGGGGTCAGACACAGAGTGATTATTGCTCTACACGGTCCCATCTCACACTCCCGGGGTCAGACACAGAGTGAATGTTCCTCTACACCGCCCATCACACACTCCCTGGGTCAGACACAGAGTGAATCTCCCTGCAAATCGTCCCATCACACACTCCCGGGGTAAGACACAGATTGAAACTCCCTCCACACCGTACCAACACACTCTCCCGGGTCAGACACAGACTGATTATTCCTCTACACGGTCCCATCACACACTCCCGGGGTCAGACACAGACTGAATCTCCCTCCACACCGTCCCATCATACAATCCCAGGTTCAGACACAGTGTGATTATTCCTCTACACGGTTCCAACGAACACTCCCGGGGTCAGAATCAGGGTGAATCTCCCTCCACACCGTCCCATCACACACTCCCGTGGTCAGACACAGTGTGATTATTCCTCTACTCGGTCCCATCAAACACTCCCGGGGTCAGACATAGACTGAATCTCCCTCCACACCGTCCCATCATACAATCCCGGGGTCAGACACAGAGTGATTATTCCTCTACACGGTCCATCACACTCTCCCGGGGTCAGACACGGAGTTAATCTCCCTCCACCCCGTCCCGTCACACACTCCCGTGTTCAGACACAGAGTGATTATTCCTCTACACGGTCCCATCAAACACTCCCGGGGTCAGACACAGAGTGAATCTCCCTCCACACCGTCCCATCACACACTCGCCTATTCAGACACAGTGTGATTATTCCTCTACTCGGTCCCATCAAACACTCCCGGGGTCAGTCATAGACTGAATCTCCCTCCACACCGTCCCATCACACACTGCCGTGATCAGACACAGAGTGATTAATCCTCTACACCGACGCATCACACACTCCCGTGGTCAAACATAGAGTGATTATTCCTCTACACGGTTCCATCGAACACTCCCGGGGTCAGAATCAGGGTGAATCTCCCTCCACACCGTCCCATCAAAGACTCCCGGGGTCAGACACAGAGTGATTATTGATCTACACGGTCCCATCAAACACTCCCGGGGTCAGACACAGAGTGAATCTCCGTCCACACCGTCCCATCACACACTCCCGGGGTCAGACACAGAGTGATTATTCCTCGACACGGTCCCATCAAACACTCCCGGGTGTCAGACACAGAGCGATTATTCCTCTGCACTGTACCATCAAACACTACGTGGGTCAGACACAGTGATTATTCCTCTACACGGTCCCATCAAGCACTCCCGGGGACTGACAAAGAGTGAATCTCCCTCCACGCCGTCCCATCACTCACTCCCGGGGTCAGACACAGAGTGATTATTCCTCTACACGGTACCATCAAACACTCCCGGGGTCAGACACAGACTGATTATTCCTTTACACGGTCCCATCAAACACTCCCGGGGTCAGACACAGAATGCATTTATATCCACACCGTGCCATCATACACTCCCGGGGTCAGACACAGAGTGATTATTCCTCTACACGGTCCCATCAAACACTCCCGGGGTCAGACAGAGAGTGAATCTCAATCCTCACCGTCCCATCACACACTCCCGGGGTCAGACACAGAGAGATTATTCCTCTACACGGTACCATCAAACACTCCCGGGGACAGACACAGAGAGATTATTCCTCTACACGGTCCCATCAAACACTGCCGGTGTCAGACACAGAGTCATTATTCCTTTACAAGGTCTCATCAAACGCTTCCGTGTTCAGAGACAGAGTGATTATTCCTCTACACGGTACCATCACACTCTCCCGGTGTCAGACACAGGGTGAATCTCTTTCAACACTGTCCCATCACACTCTGCCGGGGTCAGACACACAGTGATTATTCCTCTACACGGTCCCATCAAACACCCCGGGGTCAGAAACAGAGTGAATCTCCCTCCACGCCGACCCGTCACACACTCCCGGGGTCAGAAACAGTGATTATTCCTCTACACGGTCCCATCAAACACTCCCGAGGTCAGACACAGAGTGAATCTCCCTCCACACCGTCCCATCACACATTCCCCTGGTCAGACACAGTGTGATTATTCCTCTACACGGTCCCATCAAACTCTCCCGGGGTCAGACACAGAGTGAATCTCAATGCTCACCGTCCAATCACACACTCCCGGGGTCAGACACAGAGAGATTATTCCTCTACACGGTACCATCAAACACTGCCGGGGTCAGACACAGAGTGAATCTACCTCCACACCGTCCCATCACACACTCCCGGGGACAGACACAGACTGAATCTCCCTCCACACCTTCCCATCATACAATCCGGGGGTCAGACACAGAGTGATTATTCCTCTACACGGTCCCATCAAACACTCCCGGGGTCAGACACAGAGTCATTATTCCTCTACACGGTCACATCAAACTCTTCCGGGGTCAGACACAGAGTGATTATTCCTCTACACGGTACCATCACACACTCCCGGTGTCAGACACAGTGTGAATCTCCTTCCACAGCGTCCCATCACATTCTCCCGGGGTAAGAAACAGAGTGATTATTCCTCTACACGGTACCATCAAACACTCCCGGGTTCAGACACAGAGTGAATCTCCCTCCACGCCGTCCCATCACACTCTCACGGGTTCCGAAACAGAGTGATTATTCCTCTACAAGGCCCCATCAAACTCTCCCGGGGTCAGACACAGTGATTATTCCTCTACACGGTCCCATCAAACTCTCCCGTGTGTCAGACACAGAGTGATTATTCCTCTACACGGTCCCATGAAACTCTCCCGGGGTCGGACACAGAGTGAATCTCCGTCCACACCGTCCCATCACACACTCCCTGGGTCAGACACAGAGTGATTATTCCTCTGCACGGTCCCATCAAACACTCCCGGG
Organism: Hypanus sabinus; assembly: GCF_030144855.1. Lineage (NCBI taxonomy): Eukaryota > Metazoa > Chordata > Chondrichthyes > Myliobatiformes > Dasyatidae > Hypanus > Hypanus sabinus. Next base: position 394,930 of record NW_026780341.1, on the reverse strand, counting down.
TGTCAGACACAGAGCGATTATTCCTCTGCACTGTACCATCAAACACTACGTGGGTCAGACACAGTGATTATTCCTCTACACTGTCCAATCAAACACTCCCGGGGTCAGACACAGAGTGAATCTCCCTCCACGCCGTCCCATCACTCACTCCCGGGGTCAGACACAGAGAGATTATTCCTCTACACGGTACCATCAAACACTACCGTGGTCAGACACAGACTGATTATTCCTCTACACGGTCCCATCAAAGAATCCCGGGGACAGACACAGAATGAATTTATATCCACACCGTGCCATCATACACTCCCGTGGTCAGACACAGAGTGAATCTCCCTCCACACGGTCCAATCAAACACTCCCGTGGTCAGACGCAGAGTGAATCTCAATCCACACCGTCCCATCACACACTCCCGGGGTCAGACACAGAGAGATTATTCCTCTACACGGTCCCATCACACTCTCCCGGTGTCAGACACAGGGTGAATCTCCTTCAACACTGTCCCATCACGCTCTCCCGGGGTCAGACACACAGTGATTATTCCTCTACACGGTCCCATCAAACACTCCCGGGGTCAGACACAGAGAGATTTTTCGTCTACACGGTCCCATCAAACACTCCCGGGGTCATACACAGAGTGAATCTCAATCCTCACCGTCCCATCACACACTCCCGGTGTCAGACACAGTGTGAATCTCCTTCAACACTGTCCCATCACACACTCCCGGGGTCAGACACAGAGTGATTATTCCTCTACACGGTCCCATCAAACACTCACGGGGTCAGACACAAAGTGATTATTCCTCTACACGGCCCCATGAAACTCTCCCGGGGTCAGACACAGAGTGATTATTCCTCTACACGGTCCCATCAAAAGCTCCCGGGGGTCAGACACAGAGTGAATATCCATCCACACCGTCCCATCATACAATCCCGGGTTCAGACACAGTGTGATTATTCCTCTACACGGTTCCAACGAACACTCCCGGGGTCAGAATCAGGGTGAATCTCCCTCCACACCGTCCCATCACACACTCCCGTGGTCAGACACAGTGTGATTATTCCTCTACTCGGTCCCATCAAACACTCCCGGGGTCAGACATAGACTGAATCTCCCTCCACACCGTCCGATCACACACTGCCGTGATCAGACACAGAGTGATTAATCCTCTACACCGACGCATCACATACTCCCGTGGTCAAACATAGAGTGATTATTCCTCTACACGGTTCCATCGAACACTCCCGGGGTCAGAATCAGGGTGAATCTCCCTCCACACCGTCCCATCACAGACTCCCGGGGTCAGACACAGAGTGATTATTGATCTACACGGTCCCATCAAACACTCCCGGGGTCAGACACAGAGTGAATCTCCGTCCACACCGTCCCATCACACACTCCCGGGGTCAGACACAGAGTGATTATTCCTCGACCCGGTCCCATCAAACACTCCCGGGTGTCAGACACAGAGCGATTATTCCTCTGCACTGTACCATCAAACACTACGTGGGTCAGACACAGTGATTATTCCTCTACACGGTCCCATCAAACACTCCCGGGGACTGACACAGAGTGAATCTCCCTCCACGCCGTCCCATCACTCACTCCCGGGGTCAGACACAGAGTGATTATTCCTCTACACGGTACCATCAAACACTCCCGGGGTCAGACACAGACTGATTATTCCTTTACACGGTCCCATCATACACTCCCGGGGTCAGACACAGAATGCATTTATATCCACACCGTGCCATCATACACTCCCGGGGTCAGACACAGAGTGATTATTCCTCTACACGGTCCCATCAAACACTCCCGGGGTCAGACAGAGAGTGAATCTCAATCCTCACCGTCCCATCACACACTCCCGGGGTCAGACACAGAGAGATTATTCCTCTACACGGTACCATCAAACACTCGCGGGGACAGACACAGAGAGATTATTCCTCTACACGGTCCCATCAAACACTGCCGGTGTCAGACACAGAGTCATTATTCCTTTACAAGGTCTCATCAAACGCTTCCGTGTTCAGAGACAGAGTGATTATTCCTCTACACGGTACCATCACACTCTCCCGGTGTCAGACACAGGGTGAATCTCTTTCAACACTGTCCCATCACACTCTGCCGGGGTCAGACACACAGTGATTATTCCTCTACACGGTCCCATCAAACACTCCCGGGGTCAGACACAGAGTGAATCTCCCTCCACGCCGACCCGTCACACACTCCCGGGGTCAGAAACAGAGTGATTATTCCTCTACACAGTCCCATCAAACATTCCCGGGTTCAGAAACAGAATGATTATTCCTCTACGTAGCCCCATCAAACTCTCCCGTGGTCAGACACAGAGTGAATCTCCCTCCACGCCGTCCCATCACACACTCCCGGGGTCAGACACAGAGTGATTATTCCTCTACACGGTCCATCACACTCTCCCGGGGTCAGACACGGAGTGAATCTCCCTCCACCCCGTCCCGTCACACACTCCCGTGTTCAGACACAGAGTGATTATTCCTCTACACGGTCCCATCAAACACTCCCGAGGTCAGACACAGAGTGAAACTCCCTCCACACCGTCCCATCACACACTCCCCTGGTCAGACACAGTGTGATTATTCCTCTACACGGTCCCATCAAACTCTCCCGGGGTCAGACACAGAGTGAATCTCAATGCTCACCGTCCAATCACACACTCCCGGGGTCAGACACAGAGAGATTATTCCTCTACACGGTACCATCAAACACTGCCGGGGTCAGACACAGAGTGAATCTACCTCCACACCGTCCCATCACACACTCCCGGGGTAAGACACAGACTGAATCTCCCTCTACACCGTACCAACACACACTCCCGGGGTCAGAAACAGAGTGATTATTCCTCTACACAGTCCCATCAAACATTCCCGGGTTCAGAAACAGAATGATTATTCCTCTACGTAGCCCCATCAAACTCTCCCGTGGTCAGACACAGAGTGAATCTCCCTCCACGCCGTCCCATCACACACTCCCGGGGTCAGACACAGAGTGATTATTCCTCTACACGGTCCATCACACTCTCCCGGGGTCAGACACGGAGTGAATCTCCCTCCACCCCGTCCCGTCACACACTCCCGTGTTCAGACACAGAGTGATTATTCCTCTACACGGTCCCATCAAACACTCCCGAGGTCAGACACAGAGTGAAACTCCCTCCACACCGTCCCATCACACACTCCCCTGGTCAGACACAGTGTGATTATTCCTCTACACGGTCCCATCAAACTCTCCCGGGGTCAGACACAGAGTGAATCTCAATGCTCACCGTCCAATCACACACTCCCGGGGTCAGACACAGAGAGATTATTCCTCTACACGGTACCAGCAAACACTGCCGGGGTCAGACACAGAGTGAATCTACCTCCACACCGTCCCATCACACACTCCCGGGGTAAGACACAGACTGAATCTCCCTCTACACCGTACCAACACACTCTCCCGGGTCAGACACAGACTGATTATTCCTCTACACGGTCCCATCACACACTCCCGGGGACAGACACAGACTGAATCTCCCTCCACACCTTCCCATCATACAATCCGGGGGTCAGACACAGAGTGATTATTCCTCTACACGGTCCCATCAAACACTCCCGGTGTCAGACACAGAGTCATTATTCCTCTACACGGTCACATCAAACTCTTCCGGGGTCAGACACAGAGTGATTATTCCTCTACACGGTACCATCACACACTCCCGGTGTCAGACACAGTGTGAATCTCCTTCCACAGCGTCGCATCACATTCTCCCGGGGTAAGAAACAGAGTGATTATTCCTCTACACGGTACCATCAAACACTCCCGGGTTCAGACACAGAGTGAATCTCCCTCCACGCCGTCCCATCACACTCTCACGGGGTCCGAAACAGAGTGATTATTCCTCTACAAGGCCCCATCAAACTCTCCCGGGGTCAGACACAGTGATTATTCCTCTACACGGTCCCATCAAACTCTCCCGTGTGTCAGACACAGAGTGATTATTCCTCTACACTGTCCCATGAAACTCTCCCGGGGTCGGACACAGAGTGAATCTCCGTCCACACCGTCCCAACACACACTCCCGGGGTCAGACAGAGTGATTATTCCTCTACACGGTCCCAGCAAACTCTCCCGGGGTCAGACACAGACTGAATCTCCCTCCACACCGTACCAACACACTCTCCCGGGTCAGACACAGACTGATTATTCCTCTACACGGTCCCATCACACACTCCCGGGGTCAGACACAGACTGAATCTCCCTCCACACCGTCCCATCAAACAATCCCGGGGTCAGACACAGAGTGATTATTCCTCTACACGGTCCATCACACTCTCCCGGGGTCAGACACGGAGTGAGTCTCCCTCCACCCCGTCCCGTCACACACTCCCGTGTTCAGACACAGAGTGATTATTCCTCTACACGGTCCCATCAAACACTCCCGGGGTCAGACACAGAGTGAATCTCCCTCCACACCGTCCCATCACACACTCCTCTGGTCAGATACAGTGTGATTATTCCTCTACACGGTCCCATCAAACACTCCCGGGGTCAGACATAGACTGAATCTCCCTCCACACCGTCCCATCACACACTGCCGTGATCAGACACAGAGTGATTAATCCTCTACACCGACGCATCACTCACTCCCGTGGTCAAACACAGAGTGATTATTCCTCTACACGGTTCCATCGAACACTCCCAGGGTTAGAATCAGGGTGAATCTCCCTCCACACCGTCCCATCACACACTCCAGGGGTCAGACACAGAGTGATTATTCTTCTCCACGGTCCCATCAAACAATCCGGGGTCAGACACAGAGTGATTATTGCTCTACACGGTCCCATCTCACACTCCCGGGGTCAGACACAGAGTGAATGTTCCTCTACACCGCCCATCACACACTCCCGGGGTAAGACACAGACTGAATCTCCCTCCACACCGTACCAACACACTCTCCCGGGTCAGACACAGACTGATTATTCCTCTACACGGTCCCATCACACACTCTCGGGGTCAGACACAGACTGAATCTCCCTCCACACCGTCCCATCATACAATCCCGGGGTCAGACACAGAGTGATTATTCCTCTACACGGTCCATCACACTCTCCCGGGGTCAGACACGGAGTGAATCTCCCTCCACCCCGTCCCGTCACACACTCCCGTGTTCAGACACAGAGTGATTATTCCTCTACACGGTCCCATCAAACACTCCCGGGGTCAGACATAGACTGAATCTCCCTCCACACCGTCCCATCACACACTGCCGTGATCAGACACAGAGTGATTAATCCTCTACACCGACGCATCACTCACTCCCGTGGTCAAACACAGAGTGATTATTCCTCTACACGGTTCCATCGAACACTCCCAGGGTTAGAATCAGGGTGAATCTCCCTCCACACCGTCCCATCACACACTCCCGGGGTCAGACACAGAGTGATTATTGATCTACACTGTCCCATCAAACACTCCCGGGGTCATACACAGAGTGAATCTCCGTCCACACCGTCCCATCACACACTCCCTGGGTCAGACACAGAGTGATTATTCCTCTGCACGGTCCCATCAAACACTCCCGGGTGTCAGACACAGAGCGATTATTCCTCTGCACTGTACCATCAAACACTACGTGGGTCAGACACAGTGATTATTCCTCTACACTGTCCAATCAAACACTCCCGGGGTCAGACAAAGAGTGAATCTCCCTCCACGCCGTCCCATCACTCACTCCCGGGGTCAGACACAGAGAGATTATTCCTCTACACGGTACCATCAAACACTCCAGTGGTCAGACACAGACTGATTATTCCTCTACACGGTCCCATCAAAGAATCCCGGGGACAGACACAGAATGAATTTATATCCACACCGTGCCATCATACACTCCCGGTGTCAGACACAGGGTGAATCTCCTTCAACACTGTCCCATCACACTCTCCCGGGGTCAGACACACAGTGATTATTCCTCTACACGGTCCCATCAAACACTCCCGGGGTCAGACACAGAGAGATTTTTCGTCTACACGGTCCCATCAAACACTCCCGGGGTCATACACAGAGTGAATCTCAATCCTCACCGTCCCATCACACACTCCCGGTGTCAGGCACAGTGTGAATCTCCTTCAACACTGTCCCATCACACACTCCCGGGGTCAGACACAGAGTGATTATTCCTCTACACGGTCCCATCAAACACTCACGGGGTCAGACACAAAGTGATTATTCCTCTACACGGCCCCATGAAACTCTCCCAGGGTCAGACACAGAGTGATTATTCCTCTACACGGTCCCATCAAACGCTCCCGGGGGTCAGACACAGAGTGAATATCCATCCACACCGTCCCGTCACAAACTCCCGGGGTCAGACACAGAGAGATTATTCCTCTACACCGCCCATCACACACTCCCGGGGTCAGACACAGAGGGATTATTCCTCAACACGGTCCCATCAAACAATGCCGGGGTCAGACACAGAGTGAATCTCCCTCCACACCGTCCCATCACACACTCCAGGGGTCAGACACAGAGTGATTATTCTTCTCCACGGTCCCATCAAACAATCCGGGGTCAGACACAGAGTGATTATTGCTCTACACGGTCCCATCACACACTCCCGGGGTCAGACACAGAGTGAATGTTCCTGCAAATCGTCCCATCACACACTCCCGGGGTAAGTCACAGACTGAATCTCCCTCCACACCGTACCAACACACTCTCCCGGGTCAGACACAGACTGATTATTCCTCTACACGGTCCCATCACACACTCCCGGGGTCAGACACAGACTGAATCTCCCTCCACACCGTCCCATCATACAATCCCAGGTTCAGACACAGTGTGATTATTCCTCTACACGGTTCCAACGAACACTCCCGGGGTCAGAATCAGGGTGAATCTCCCTCCACACCGTCCCATCACACACTCCCGTGGTCAGACACAGTGTGATTATTCCTCTACTCGGTCCCATCAAACACTCCCGGGGTCAGACATAGACTGAATCTCCCTCCACACCGTCCCATCACACACTGCCGTGATCAGACACAGAGTGATTAATCCTCTACACCGACGCATCACACACTCCCGTGGTCAAACATAGAGTGATTATTCCTCTACACGGTTCCATCGAACACTCCCGGGGTCAGAATCAGGGTGAATCTCCCTCCACACCGTCCCATCACAGACTCCCGGGGTCAGACACAGAGTGATTATTGATCTACACGGTCCCATCAAACACTCCCGGGGTCAGACACAGAGTGAATCTCCGTCCACACCGTCCCATCACACACTCCCGGGGTCAGACACAGAGTGATTATTCCTCGACACGGTCCCATCAAACACTCCCGGGTGTCAGACACAGAGCGATTATTCCTCTGCACTGTACCATCAAACACTACGTGGGTCAGACACAGTGATTATTCCTCTACACGGTCCCATCAAACACTCCCGGGGACTGACACAGAGTGAATCTCCCTCCACGCCGTCCCATCACTCACTCCCGGGGTCAGACACAGAGTGATTATTCCTCTACACGGTACCATCAAACACTCCCGGGGTCAGACACAGACTGATTATTCCTTTACACGGTCCCATCAAACACTCCCGGGGTCAGACACAGAATGCATTTATATCCACACCGTGCCATCATACACTCCCGGGGTCAGACACAGAGTGATTATTCCTCTACACGGTCCCATCAAACACTCCCGGGGTCAGACAGAGAGTGAATCTCAATCCTCACCGTCCCATCACACACTCCCGGGGTCAGACACAGAGAGATTATTCCTCTACACGGTACCATCAAACACTCCCGGGGACAGACACAGAGAGATTATTCCTCTACACGGTCCCATCAAACACTGCCGGTGTCAGACACAGAGTCATTATTCCTTTACAAGGTCTCATCAAACGCTTCCGTGTTCAGAGACAGAGTGATTATTCCTCTACACGGTACCATCACACTCTCCCGGTGTCAGACACAGGGTGAATCTCTTTCAACACTGTCCCATCACACTCTGCCGGGGTCAGACACACAGTGATTATTCCTCTACACGGTCCCATCAAACACTCCCGGGGTCAGACACAGAGTGAATCTCCCTCCACGCCGACCCATCACACACTCCCGGGGTCAGAAACAGAGTGATTATTCCTCTACACAGTCCCATCAAACATTCCCGGGTTCAGAAACAGAATGATTATTCCTCTACGTAGCCCCATCAAACTCTCCCGTGGTCAGACACGGAGTGAATCTCCCTCCACGCCGTCCCATCACACACTCCCGGGGTCAGACACAGAGTGATTATTCCTCTACACGGTCCCATCAAACTCTCCCGGGGTCAGACACAGAGTGAATCTCAATGCTCACCGTCCAATCACACACTCCCGGGGTCAGACACAGAGAGATTATTCCTCTACACGGTACCATCAAACACTGCCGGGGTCAGACACAGAGTGAATCTACCTCCACACCGTCCCATCACACACTCCCGGGGTAAGACACAGACTGAATCTCCCTCTACACCGTACCAACACACTCTCCCGGGTCAGACACAGACTGATTATTCCTCTACACGGTCCCATCACACACTCCCGGGGACAGACACAGACTGAATCTCCCTCCACACCGTCCCATCATACAATCCAGGGGTCAGACACAGAGTGATTATTCCTCTACACGGTCCCATCAAACACTCCCGGGGTCAGACACAGAGTCATTATTCCTCTACACGGTCACATCAAACTCTTCCGGGGTCAGACACAGAGTGATTATTACTCTACACGGTACCATCAGACACTCCCGGTGTCAGACACAGTGTGAATCTCCTTCCACACCGTCCCATCACATTCTCCCGGGGTAAGACACAGAGTGATTATTCCTCTACACGGTACCATCAAACACTCCCGGGTTCAGACACAGAGCGAATCTCCCTCCACGCCGTCCCATCACACACTCACGGGGTCAGACACAGAGTGAATCTCCGTCCACACCGTCCCATCACACACACCCGGGGTCAGACACAGAGTGATTATTCCTCGACACGGTCCCATCAAACACTCCCGGGTGTCAGACACAGAGCGATTATTCCTCTGCAGGGTACCATCAAACACTACGTGGGTCAGACACAGTGATTATTCCTCTACACGGTCCCATCAAACACTCCCGGGGACTGACACAGAGTGAATCTCCCTCCACGCCGTCCCATCACTCACTCCCGGGGTCAGACACAGAGTGATTATTCCTCTACACGGTACCATCAAACACTCCCGGGGTCAGACACAGACTGATTATTCCTTTACACGGTCCCATCAAACACTCCCGGGGTCAGACACAGAATGCATTTATATCCTCACCGTGCCATCATACACTCCCGGGGTCAGACACAGAGTGATTATTCCTCTACACGGTCCCATCAAACACTCCCGGGGTCAGACAGAGAGTGAATCTCAATCCTCACCGTCCCATCACACACTCCCGGGGTCAGACACAGAGAGATTATTCCTCTACACGGTACCATCAAACACTCCCGGGGACAGACACAGAGAGATTATTCCTCTACACGGTCCCATCAAACACTGCCGGTGTCAGACACAGAGTCATTATTCCTTTACAAGGTCTCATCAAACGCTTCCGTGTTCAGAGACAGAGTGATTATTCCTCTACACGGTACCATCACACTATTCCGGTGTCAGACACAGGGTGAATCTCTTTCAACACTGTCCCATCACACTCTGCCGGGGTCAGACACACAGTGATTATTCCTCTACACGGTCCCATCAAACACTCCCGGGGTCAGACACAGAGTGAATCTCCCTCCACGCCGACCCGTCACACACTCCCGGGGTCAGAAACAGAGTGATTATTCCTCTACACAGTCCCATCAAACATTCCCGGGTTCAGAAACAGAATGATTATTCCTCTACGTAGCCCCATCAAACTCTCCCGTGGTCAGACACAGAGTGAATCTCCCTCCACGCCGTCCCATCACACACTCCCGGGGTCAGACACAGAGTGATTATTCCTCTACACGGTCCATCACACTCTCCCGGGGTCAGACACGGAGTGAATCTCCCTCCACCCCGTCCCGTCACACACTCCCGTGTTCAGACACAGAGTGATTATTCCTCTACACGGTCCCACCAAACACTCCCGAGGTCAGACACAGAGTGAATCTCCCTCCACACCGTCCCATCACACACTCCCCTGGTCAGACACAGTGTGATTATTCCTCTACACGGTCCCATCAAACTCTCCCGGGGTCAGACACAGAGTGAATCTCAATGCTCACCGTCCAATCACACACTCCCGGGGTCAGACACAGAGAGATTATTCCTCTACACGGTACCATCAAACACTGCCGGGGTCAGACACAGAGTGAATCTACCTCCACACCGTCCCATCACACACTCCCGGGGTAAGACACAGACTGAATCTCCCTCTACACCGTACCAACACACTCTCCCGGGTCAGACACAGACTGATTATTCCTCTACACCGTCCCATCACACACTCCCGGGGACAGACACAGACTGAATCTCCCTCCACACCTTCCCATCATACAATCCGGGGGTCAGACACAGAGTGATTATTCCTCTACACGGTCCCATCAAACACTCCCGGGGTCAGACACAGAGTCATTATTCCTCTACACGGTCACATCAAACTCTTCCGGGGTCAGACACAGAGTGATTATTCCTCTACACGGTACCATCACACACTCCCGGTGTCAGACACAGTGTGAATCTCCTTCCACAGCGTCCCATCACATTCTCCCGGGGTAAGACACAGAGTGATTATTCCTCTACACGGTACCATCAAACACTCCCGGGTTCAGACACAGAGTGAATCTCCCTCCACGCCGTCCCATCACACTCTCACGGGGTCCGAAACAGAGTGATTATTCCTCTACAAGGCCCCATCAAACTCTCCCGGGGTCAGACACAGTGATTATTCCTCTACACGGTCCCATCAAACTCTCCCGTGTGTCAGACACAGAGTGATTATTCCTCTACACGGTCCCATGAAACTCTCCCGGGGTCGGACACAGATTGAATCTCCGTCCACACCGTCCCAACACACACTCCCGGGGTCAGACAGAGTGATTATTCCTCTACACGGTCCCAGCAAACACTCCCGGGGTCAGACACAGACTGAATCTCCCTCCACACCGTACCAACACACTCTCCCGGGTCAGACACAGACTGATTATTCCTCTACACGGACCCATCACACACTCCCGGGGTCAGACACAGACTGAATCTCCCTCCACACCGTCCCATCATACAATCCCGGGGTCAGACACAGAGTGATTATTCCTCTACACGGTCCATCACACTCTCCCGGGGTCAGACACGGAGTGAATCTCCCTCCACCCCGTCCCGTCACACACTCCCGTGTTCAGACACAGAGTGATTATTCCTCTACACGGTCCCATCAAACACTCCCGGGGTCAGACACAGAGTGAATCTCCCTCCACACCGTCCCATCACACACTCGCCTATTCAGACACAGTGTGATTATTCCTCTACACGGTCCCATCAAACACTCCCGGGGTCAGACATAGACTGAATCTCCCTCCACACCGTCAATTCACACACTGCCGTGATCAGACACAGAGTGATTAATCCTCTACACCGACGCATCACACACTCCCGTGGTCAAACATAGAGTGATTATTCCTCTACACGGTTCCATCGAACACTCCCGGGGTCAGAATCAGGGTGAATCTCCCTCCACACCGTACCAACACACTCTCCCGGGTCAGACACAGACTGATTATTCCTCTACACGGTCCCATCACACACTCCCGGGGTCAGACACAGACTGAATCTCCCTCCACACCGTCCCATCATACAATCCCGGGTTCAGACACAGTGTGATTATTCCTCTACACGGTTCCAACGAACACTCCCGGGGTCAGAATCAGGGTGAATCTCCCTCCACACCGTCCCATCACACACTCCCGTGGTCAGACACAGTGTGATTATTCCTCTACTCGGTCCCATCAAACACTCCCGGGGTCAGACATAGACTGAATCTCCCTCCACACCGTCCCATCACACACTGCCGTGATCAGACACAGAGTGATTAATCCTCTACACCGACGCATCACACACTCCCGTGGTCAAACATAGAGTGATTATTCCTCTACACGGTTCCATCGAACACTCCCGGGGTCAGAATCAGGGTGAATCTCCCTCCACACCGTCCCATCACAGACTCCCGGGGTCAGACACAGAGTGATTATTCCTCTACACGGTCCCATCAAACTCTCCCGTGTGTCAGACACAGAGTGATTATTCCTCTACACGGTCCCATGAAACTCTCCCGGGGTCGGACACAGATTGAATCTCCGTCCACACCGTCCCAACACACACTCCCGGGGTCAGACAGAGTGATTATTCCTCTACACGGTCCCAGCAAACACTCCCGGGGTCAGACACAGACTGAATCTCCCTCCACACCGTACCAACACACTCTCCCGGGTCAGACACAGACTGATTATTCCTCTACACGGACCCATCACACACTCCCGGGGTCAGACACAGACTGAATCTCCCTCCACACCGTCCCATCATACAATCCCGGGGTCAGACACAGAGTGATTATTCCTCTACACGGTCCATCACACTCTCCCGGGGTCAGACACGGAGTGAATCTCCCTCCACCCCGTCCCGTCACACACTCCCGTGTTCAGACACAGAGTGATTATTCCTCTACACGGTCCCATCAAACACTCCCGGGGTCAGACACAGAGTGAATCTCCCTCCACACCGTCCCATCACACACTCGCCTATTCAGACACAGTGTGATTATTCCTCTACACGGTCCCATCAAACACTCCCGGGGTCAGACATAGACTGAATCTCCCTCCACACCGTCAATTCACACACTGCCGTGATCAGACACAGAGTGATTAATCCTCTACACCGACGCATCACACACTCCCGTGGTCAAACATAGAGTGATTATTCCTCTACACGGTTCCATCGAACACTCCCGGGGTCAGAATCAGGGTGAATCTCCCTCCACACCGTACCAACACACACTCCCGGGTCAGACACAGACTGATTATTCCTCTACACGGTCCCATCACACACTCCCGGGGTCAGACACAGACTGAATCTCCCTCCACACCGTCCCATCATACAATCCCGGGTTCAGACACAGTGTGATTATTCCTCTACACGGTTCCAACGAACACTCCCGGGGTCAGAATCAGGGTGAATCTCCCTCCACACCGTCCCATCACACACTCCCGTGGTCAGACACAGTGTGATTATTCCTCTACTCGGTCCCATCAAACACTCCCGGGGTCAGACATAGACTGAATCTCCCTCCACACCGTCCCATCACACACTGCCGTGATCAGACACAGAGTGATTAATCCTCTACACCGACGCATCACACACTCCCGTGGTCAAACATAGAGTGATTATTCCTCTACACGGTTCCATCGAACACTCCCGGGGTCAGAATCAGGGTGAATCTCCCTCCACACCGTCCCATCACAGACTCCCGGGGTCAGACACAGAGTGATTATTGATCTACACGGTCCCATCAAACACTCCCGGGTTCAGACACAGAGTGAATCTCCGTCCACACCGTCCCATCACACACTCCCGGGGTCAGACACAGAGTGATTATTCCTCGACACGGTCCCATCAAACACTCCCGGGTGTCAGACACAGAGCGATTATTCCTCTGCACTGTACCATCAAACACTACGTGGGTCAGACACAGTGATTATTCCTCTACACGGTCCCATCAAACACTCCCGGGGACTGACACAGAGTGAATCTCCCTCCACGCCGTCCCATCACTCACTCCCGGGGTCAGACACAGAGTGATTATTCCTCTACACGGTACCATCAAACACTCCCGGGGTCAGACACAGACTGATTATTCCTTTACACGGTCCCATCAAACACTCCCGGGGTCAGACACAGAATGCATTTATATCCACACCGTGCCATCATACACTCCCGGGGTCAGACACAGAGTGATTATTCCTCTACACGGTCCCATCAAACACTCCCGGGGTCAGACAGAGTGTGAATCTCAATCCTCACCGTCCCATCACACACTCCCGGGGTCAGACACAGAGAGATTATTCCTCTACACGGTACCATCAAACACTCCCGGGGACAGACACAGAGAGATTATTCCTCTACACGGTCCCATCAAACACTGCCGGTGTCAGACACAGAGTCATTATTCCTTTACAAGGTCTCATCAAACGCTTCCGTGTTCAGAGACAGAGTGATTATTCCTCTACACGGTACCATCACACTCTCCCGGTGTCAGACACAGGGTGAATCTCTTTCAACACTGTCCCATCACACTCTGCCGGGGTCAGACACACAGTGATTATTCCTCTACACGGTCCCATCAAACACTCCCGGGTCAGACACAGAGTGAATCTCCCTCCACGCCGACCCGTCACACACTCCCGGGGTCAGAAACAGAGTGATTATTCCTCTACACAGTCCCATCAAACATTCCCGGGTTCAGAAACAGAATGATTATTCCTCTACGTAGCCCCATCAAACTCTCCCGTGGTCAGACACAGAGTGAATCTCCCTCCACGCCGTCCCATCACACACTCCCGGGGTCAGACACAGAGTGATTATTCCTCTACACGGTCCATCACACTCTCCCGGGGTCAGACACGGAGTGAATCTCCCTCCACCCCGTCCCGTCACACACTCCCGTGTTCAGACACAGAGTGATTATTCCTCTACACGGTCCCATCAAACACTCCCGAGGTCAGACACAGAGTGAATCTCCCTCCACACCGTCCCATCACACACTCCCCTGGTCAGACACAGTGTGATTATTCCTCTACACGGTCCCATCAAACTCTCCCGGGGTCAGACACAGAGTGAATCTCAATGCTCACCGTCCAATCACACACTCCCGGGGTCAGACACAGAGAGATTATTCCTCTACACGGTACCATCAAACACTGCCGGGGTCAGACACAGAGTGAATCTACCTCCACACCGTCCCATCACACACTCCCGGGGTAAGACACAGACTGAATCTCCCTCTACACCGTACCAACACACTCTCCCGGGTCAGACACAGACTGATTATTCCTCTACACGGTCCCATCACACACTCCCGGGGACAGACACAGACTGAATCTCCCTCCACACCTTCCCATCATACAATCCGGGGGTCAGACACAGAGTGATTATTCCTCTACACGGTCCCATCAAACACTCCCGGGGTCAGACACAGAGTCATTATTCCTCTACACGGTCACATCAAACTCTTCCGGGGTCAGACACAGAGTGATTATTCCGCTACACGGTACCATCACACACTCCCGGTGTCAGACACAGTGTGAATCTCCTTCCACAGCGTCGCATCACATTCTCCCGGGGTAAGAAACAGAGTGATTATTCCTCTACACGGTACCATCAAACACTCCCGGGTTCAGACACAGAGTGAATCTCCCTCCACGCCGTCC
Source organism: Hypanus sabinus (assembly GCF_030144855.1). Classification (NCBI taxonomy): domain Eukaryota; kingdom Metazoa; phylum Chordata; class Chondrichthyes; order Myliobatiformes; family Dasyatidae; genus Hypanus; species Hypanus sabinus. The sequence continues at coordinate 379,434 of NW_026780341.1, read as the reverse complement.
CATCACACTCTCACGGGGTCCGAAACAGAGTGATTATTCCTCTACAAGGCCCCATCAAACTCTCCCGGGGTCAGACACAGTGATTATTCCTCTACACGGTCCCATCAAACTCTCCCGTGTGTCAGACACAGAGTGATTATTCCTCTACACGGTCCCATGAAACTCTCCCGGGGTCGGTCACAGAGTGAATCTCCGTCCACACCGTCCCAACACACACTCCCGGGGTCAGACAGAGTGATTATTCCTCTACACGGTCCCAGCAAACACTCCCGGGGTCAGACACAGACTGAATCTCCCTCCACACCGTACCAACACACTCTCCCGGGTCAGACACAGACTGATTATTCCTCTACACGGTCCCATCACACACTCCCGGGGTCAGACACAGACTGAATCTCCCTCCACACCGTCCCATCAAACAATCCCGGGGTCAGACACAGAGTGATTATTCCTCTACACGGTCCATCACACTCTCCCGGGGTCAGACACGGAGTGAATCTCCCTCCACCCCGTCCCGTCACACACTCCCGTGTTCAGACACAGAGTGATTATTCCTCTACACGGTCCCATCACACACTCCCGGGGACAGACACAGACTGAATCTCCCTCCACACCGTCCCATCATACAATCCGGGGGTCAGACACAGAGTGATTATTCCTCTACACGGTCCCATCAAACACTCCTGGGGTCAGACACAGAGTCATTATTCCTCTACACGGTCACATCAAACTCTTCCGGGGTCAGACACAGAGTGATTATTCCTCTACACGGTCCCATCAAACACTCCCGGGGTCAGACACAGAGTGAATCTCCCTCCACACCTTCCCATCATACAATCCGGGGGTCAGACACAGAGTGATTATTCCTCTACACGGTCCCATCAAACACTCCCGGGGTCAGACACAGAGTCATTATTCCTCTACACGGTCACATCAAACTCTTCTCGGGTCAGACACAGAGTGATTATTCCTCTACACGGTACCATCACACACTCCCGGTGTCAGACACAGTGTGAATCTCCTTCCACAGCGTCGCATCACATTCTCCCGGGGTAAGAAACAGAGTGATTATTCCTCTACACGGTACCATCAAACACTCCCGGGTTCAGACACAGAGTGAATCTCCCTCCACGCCGTCCCATCACACTCTCACGGGGTCCGAAACAGAGTGATTATTCCTCTACAAGGCCCCATCAAACTCTCCCGGGGTCAGACACAGTGATTATTCCTCTACACGGTCCCATCAAACTCTCCCGTGTGTCAGACACAGAGTGATTATTCCTCTACACGGTCCCATGAAACTCTCCCGTGGTCGGTCACAGAGTGAATCTCCGTCCACACCGTCCCAACACACACTCCCGGGGTCAGACAGAGTGATTATTCCTCTACACGGTCCCAGCAAACACTCCCGGGGTCAGACACAGACTGAATCTCCCTCCACACCGTACCAACACACTCTCCCGGGTCAGACACAGACTGATTATTCCTCTACACGGTCCCATCACACACTCCCGGGGTCAGACACAGACTGAATCTCCCTCCACACCGTCCCATCAAACAATCCCGGGGTCAGACACAGAGTGATTATTCCTCTACACGGTCCATCACACTCTCCCGGGGTCAGACACGGAGTGAATCTCCCTCCACCCCGTCCCGTCACACACTCCCGTGTTCAGACACAGAGTGATTATTCCTCTACACGGTCCCATCACACACTCCCGGGGACAGACACAGACTGAATCTCCCTCCACACCGTCCCATCATACAATCCGGGGGTCAGACACAGAGTGATTATTCCTCTACACGGTCCCATCAAACACTCCTGGGGTCAGACACAGAGTCATTATTCCTCTACACGGTCACATCAAACTCTTCCGGGGTCAGACACAGAGTGATTATTCCTCTACACGGTCCCATCAAACACTCCCGGGGTCAGACACAGAGTGAATCTCCCTCCACACCGTCCCATCACACACTCCTCTGGTCAGATACAGTGTGATTATTCCTCTACACGGTCCCATCAAACACTCCCGGGGTCAGACATAGACTGAATCTCCCTCCACACCGTCCCATCACACACTGCCGTGATCAGACACAGAGTGATTAATCCTCTACACCGACGCATCACTCACTCCCGTGGTCAAACACAGAGTGATTATTCCTCTACACGGTTCCATCGAACACACCCAGGGTTAGAATCAGGGTGAATCTCCCTCCACACCGTCCCATCACACACTCCAGGGGTCAGACACAGAGTGATTATTCTTCTCCACGGTCCCATCAAACAATCCGGGGTCAGACACAGAGTGGTTATTGCTCTACACGGTCCCATCTCACACTCCCGGGGTCAGACACAGAGTGAATGTTCCTCTACACCGCCCATCACACACTCCCGGGGTAAGACACAGACTGAATCTCCCTCCACACCGTACCAACACACTCTCCCGGGTCAGACACAGACTGATTATTCCTCTACACGGTCCCATCACACACTCTCGGGGTCAGACACAGACTGAATCTCCCTCCACACCGTCCCATCATACAATCCCGGGGTCAGACACAGAGTGATTATTCCTCTACACGGTCCATCACACTCTCCCGGGGTCAGACACGGAGTGAATCTCCCTCCACCCCGTCCCGTCACACACTCCCGTGTTCAGACACAGAGTGATTATTCCTCTACACGGTCCCATCAAACACTCCCGGGGTCAGACATAGACTGAATCTCCCTCCACACCGTCCCATCACACACTGCCGTGATCAGACACAGAGTGATTAATCCTCTACACCGACGCATCACTCACTCCCGTGGTCAAACACAGAGTGATTATTCCTCTACACGGTTCCATCGAACACTCCCAGGGTTAGAATCAGGGTGAATCTCCCTCCACACCGTCCCATCACACACTCCCGGGGTCAGACACAGAGTGATTATTGATCTACACGGTCCCATCAAACACTCCCGGGGTCATACACAGAGTGAATCTCCGTCCACACCGTCCCATCACACACTCCCTGGGTCAGACACAGAGTGATTATTCCTCTGCACGGTCCCATCAAACACTCCCGGGTGTCAGACACAGAGCGATTATTCCTCTGCACTGTACCATCAAACACTACGTGGGTCAGACACAGTGATTATTCCTCTACACTGTCCAATCAAACACTCCCGGGGTCAGACACAGAGTGAATCTCCCTCCACGCCGTCCCATCACTCACTCCCGGGGTCAGACACAGAGAGATTATTCCTCTACACGGTACCATCAAACACTCCCGTGGTCAGACACAGACTGATTATTCCTCTACACGGTCCCATCAAAGAATCCCGGGGACAGACACAGAATGAATTTATATCCACACCGTGCAATCATACACTCCCGTGGTCAGACACAGAGTGAATCTCCCTCCACACGGTCCAATCAAACACTCCCGTGGTCAGACGCAGAGTGAATCTCAATCCACACCGTCCCATCACACACTCCCGGGGTCAGACACAGAGAGATTATTCCTCTACACGGTCCCATCACACTCTCCCGGTGTCAGACACAGGGTGAATCTCCTTCAACACTGTCCCATCACACTCTCCCGGGGTCAGACACACAGTGATTATTCCTCTACACGGTCCCATCAAACACTCCCGGGGTCAGACACAGAGAGATTTTTCGTCTACACGGTCCCATCAAACACTCCCGGGGTCATACACAGAGTGAATCTCAATCCTCACCGTCCCATCACACACTCCCGGTGTCAGACACAGTGTGAATCTCCTTCAACACTTTCCCATCACACACTCCCGGGGTCAGACACAGAGTGATTATTCCTCTACACGGTCCCATCAAACACTCACGGGGTCAGACACAAAGTGATTATTCCTCTACACGGCCCCATGAAACTCTCCCGGGGTCAGACACAGAGTGATTATTCCTCTACACGGTGCCATCAAACGCTCCCGGGGGTCAGACACAGAGTGAATATCCATCCACACCGTCCCGTCACAAACTCCCGGGGTCAGACACAGAGAGATTATTCCTCTACACCGCCCATCACACACTCCCGGGGTCAGACACAGAGGGATTATTCCTCAACACGGTCCCATCAAACAATGCCGGGGTCAGACACAGAGTGAATCTCCCTCCACACCGTCCCATCACACACTCCAGGGGTCAGACACAGAGTGATTATTCTTCTCCACGGTCCCATCAAACAATCCGGGGTCAGACACAGAGTGATTATTGCTCTACACGGTCCCATCTCACACTCCCGGGGTCAGACACAGAGTGAACTTTCCTCTACACCGCCCATCACACACTGCCTGGGTCAGACACAGAGTGAATCTCCCTGCAAATCGTCCCATCACACACTCCCGGGGTAAGACACAGATTGAATCTCCCTCCACACCGTACCAACACACTCTCCCGGGTCAGACACAGACTGATTATTCCTCTACACGGTCCCATCACACACTCCCGGGGTCAGACACAGACTGAATCTCCCTCCACACCGTCCCATCATACAATCCCAGGTTCAGACACAGTGTGATTATTCCTCTACACGGTTCCAACGAACACTCCCGGGGTCAGAATCAGGGTGAATCTCCCTCCACACCGTCCCATCACACACTCCCGTGGTCAGACACAGTGTGATTATTCCTCTACTCGGTCCCATCAAACACTCCCGGGGTCAGACATAGACTGAATCTCCCTCCACACCGTCCCATCACACACTGCCGTGATCAGACACAGTGTGATTATTCCTCTACACGGTCCCATCAAACACTCCCGGGGTCAGACATAGACTGAATCTCCCTCCACACCGTCAATTCACACACTGCCGTGATCAGACACAGAGTGATTAATCCTCTACACCGACGCATCACACACTCCCGTGGTCAAACATAGAGTGATTATTCCTCTACACGGTTCCATCGAACACTCCCGGGGTCAGAATCAGGGTGAATCTCCCTCCACACCGTCCCATCACAGACTCCCGGGGTCAGACACAGAGTGATTATTGATCTACACGGTCCCATCAAACACTCCCGGGTGTCAGACACAGAGCTATTATTCCTCTGCACTGTACCATCAAACACTACGTGGGTCAGACACAGTGATTATTCCTCTACACGGTCCCATCACACACTCCCGGGGTCAGACACAGACTGAATCTCCCTCCACACCGTCCCATCATACAATCCCGGGGTCAGACACAGAGTGATTATTCCTCTACACGGTCCATCACACTCTCCCGGGGTCAGACACGGAGTGAATCTCCCTCCACCCCGTCCCGTCACACACTCCCGTGTTCAGACACAGAGTGATTATTCCTCTACACGGTCCCATCAAACACTCCCGGGGTCAGACACAGTGTGAATCTCCCTCCACACCGTCCCATCACACACTCGCCTATTCAGACACAGTGTGATTATTCCTCTACTCGGTCCCATCAAACACTCCCGGGGTCAGACATAGACTGAATCTCCCTCCACACCGTCCCATCACACACTGCCGTGATCAGACACAGAGTGATTAATCCTCTACACCGACGCATCACACACTCCCGTGGTCAAACATAGAGTGATTATTCCTCTACACGGTTCCATCGAACACTCCCGGGGTCAGAATCAGGGTGAATCTCCCTCCACACCGTACCAACACACTCTCCCGGGTCAGACACAGACTGATTATTCCTCTACACGGTCCCATCACACACTCCCGGGGTCAGACACAGACTGAATCTCCCTCCACACCGTCCCATCATACAATCCCGGGTTCAGACACAGTGTGATTATTCCTCTACACGGTTCCAACGAACACTCCCGGGGTCAGAATCAGGGTGAATCTCCCTCCACACCGTCCCATCACACACTCCCGTGGTCAGACACAGTGTGATTGTTCCTCTACTCGGTCCCATCAAACACTCCCGGGGTCAGACATAGACTGAATCTCCCTCCACACCGTCCCATCACACACTGCCGTGATCAGACACAGAGTGATTAATCCTCTACACCGACGCATCACACACTCCCGTGGTCAAACATAGAGTGATTATTCCTCTACACGGTTCCATCGAACACTCCCGGGGTCAGAATCAGGGTGAATCTCCCTCCACACCGTCCCATCACAGACTCCCGGGGTCAGACACAGAGTGATTATTGATCTACACGGTCCCATCAAACACTCCCGGGGTCAGACACAGAGTGAATCTCCGTCCACACCGTCCCATCACACACTCCCGGGGTCAGACACAGAGTGATTATTCCTCGACACGGTCCCATCAAACACTCCCGGGTGTCAGACACAGAGCGATTATTCCTCTGCACTGTACCATCAAACACTACGTGGGTCAGACACAGTGATTATTCCTCTACACGGTCCCATCAAGCACTCCCGGGGACTGACACAGAGTGAATCTCCCTCCACGCCGTCCCATCACTCACTCCCGGGGTCAGACACAGAGTGATTATTCCTCTACACGGTACCATCAAACACTCCCGGGGTCAGACACAGACTGATTATTCCTTTACACGGTCCCATCAAACACTCCCGGGGTCAGACACAGAATGCATTTATATCCACACCGTGCCATCATACACTCCCGGGGTCAGACACAGAGTGATTATTCCTCTACACGGTCCCATCAAACACTCCCGGGGTCAGACAGAGAGTGAATCTCAATCCTCACCGTCCCATCACACACTCCCGGGGTCAGACACAGAGAGATTATTCCTCTACACGGTACCATCAAACACTCCTTGGGACAGACACAGAGAGATTATTCCTCTACACGGTCCCATCAAACACTGCCGGTGTCAGACACAGAGTCATTATTCCTTTACAAGGTCTCATCAAACGCTTCCGTGTTCAGAGACAGAGTGATTATTCCTCTACACGGTACCATCACACTCTCCCGGTGTCAGACACAGGGTGAATCTCTTTCAACACTGTCCCATCACACTCTGCCGGGGTCAGACACACAGTGATTATTCCTCTACACGGTCCCATCAAACACTCCCGGGGTCAGACACAGAGTGAATCTCCCTCCACGCCGACCCGTCACACACTCCCGGGGTCAGAAACAGAGTGATTATTCCTCTACACAGTCCCATCAAACATTCCCGGGTTCAGAAACAGAATGATTATTCCTCTACGTAGCCCCATCAAACTCTCCCGTGGTCAGACACAGAGTGAATCTCCCTCCACGCCGTCCCATCACACACTCCCGGGGTCAGACACAGAGTGATTATTCCTCTACACGGTCCATCACACTCTCCCGGGGTCAGACACGGAGTGAATCTCCCTCCACCCCGTCCCGTCACACACACCCGTGTTCAGACACAGAGTGATTATTCCTCTACACGGTCCCATCAAACACTCCCGAGGTCAGACACAGAGTGAATCTCCCTCCACACCGTCCCATCACACACTCCCCTGGTCAGACACAGTGTGATTATTCCTCTACACGGTCCCATCAAACTCTCCCGGGGTCAGACACAGAGTGAATCTCAATGCTCACCGTCCAATCACACACTCCCGGGGTCAGACACAGAGAGATTATTCCTCTACACGGTACCATCAAACACTGCCGGGGTCAGACACAGAGTGAATCTACCTCCACACCGTCCCATCACACACTCCCGGGGTAAGACACAGACTGAATCTCCCTCTACACCGTACCAACACACTCTCCCGGGTCAGACACAGACTGATTATTCCTCTACACGGTCCCATCACACACTCCCGGGGACAGACACAGTCTGAATCTCCCTCCACACCTTCCCATCATACAATCCGGGGGTCAGACACAGAGTGATTATTCCTCTACACGGTCCCATCAAACACTCCCGGGGTCAGACACAGAGTCATTATTCCTCTACACGGTCACATCAAACTCTTCCGGGGTCAGACACAGAGTGATTATTCCTCTACACGGTACCATCACACACTCCCGGTGTCAGACACAGTGTGAATCTCCTTCCACAGCGTCGCATCACATTCTCCCGGGGTAAGAAACAGAGTGATTATTCCTCTACACGGTACCATCAAACACTCCCGGGTTCAGACACAGAGTGAATCTCCCTCCACGCCGTCCCATCACACTCTCACGGGGTCCGAAACAGAGTGATTATTCCTCTACAAGGCCCCATCAAACTCTCCCGGGGTCAGACACAGTGATTATTCCTCTACACGGTCCCATCAAACTCTCCCGTGTGTCAGACACAGAGTGATTATTCCTCTACACGGTCCCATGAAACTCTCCCGGGGTCGGACACAGAGTGAATCTCCGTCCACACCGTCCCAACACACACTCCCGGGGTCAGACAGAGTGATTATTCCTCTACACGGTCCCAGCAAACACACCCGGGGTCAGACACAGACTGAATCTCCCTCCACACCGTACCAACACACTCTCCCGGGTCAGACACAGACTGATTATTCCTCTACACGGTCCCATCACACACTCCCGGGGTCAGACACAGACTGAATCTCCCTCCACACCGTCCCATCAAACAATCCCGGGGTCAGACACAGAGTGATTATTCCTCTACACGGTCCATCACACTCTCCCGGGGTCAGACACGGAGTGAATCTCCCTCCACCCCGTCCCGTCACACACTCCCGTGTTCAGACACAGAGTGATTATTCCTCTACACGGTCCCATCAAACACTCCCGGGGTCAGACACAGAGTGAATCTCCCTCCACACCGTCCCATCACACACTCCTCTGGTCAGATACAGTGTGATTATTCCTCTACACGGTCCCATCAAACACTCCCGGGGTCAGACATAGACTGAATCTCCCTCCACACCGTCCCATCACACACTGCCGTGATCAGACACAGAGTGATTAATCCTCTACACCGACGCATCACTCACTCCCGTGGTCAAACACAGAGTGATTATTCCTCTACACGGTTCCATCGAACACTCCGAGGGTTAGAATCAGGGTGAATCTCCCTCCACACCGTCCCATCACACACTCCAGTGGTCAGACACAGAGTGATTATTCTTCTCCACGGTCCCATCAAACAATCCGGGGTCAGACCCAGAGTGATTATTGCTCTACACGGTCCCATCTCACACTCCCGGGGTCAGACACAGAGTGAATGTTCCTCTACACCGCCCATCACACACTCCCGGGGTAAGACACAGACTGAATCTCCCTCCACACCGTACCAACACACTCTCCCGGGTCAGACACAGACTGATTATTCCTCTACACGGTCCCATCACACACTCTCGGGGTCAGACACAGACTGAATCTCCCTCCACACCGTCCCATCATACAATCCCGGGGTCAGACACAGAGTGATTATTCCTCTACACGGTCCATCACACTCTCCCGGGGTCAGACACGGAGTGAATCTCCCTCCACCCCGTCCCGTCACACACGCCCGTGTTCAGACACAGAGTGATTATTCCTCTACACGGTCCCATCAAACACTCCCGGGGTCAGACATAGACTGAATCTCCCTCCACACCGTCCCATCACACACTGCCGTGATCAGACACAGAGTGATTAATCCTCTACACCGACGCATCACTCACTCCCGTGGTCAAACACAGAGTGATTATTCCTCTACACGGTTCCATCGAACACTCCCAGGGTTAGAATCAGGGTGAATCTCCCTCCACACCGTCCCATCACACACTCCCGGGGTCAGACACAGAGTGATTATTGATCTACACGGTCCCATCAAACACTCCCGGGGTCATACACAGAGTGAATCTCCGTCCACACCGTCCCATCACACACTCCCTGGGTCAGACACAGAGTGATTATTCCTCTGCACGGTCCCATCAAACACTCCCGGGTGTCAGACACAGAGCGATTATTCCTCTGCACTGTACCATCAAACACTACGTGGGTCAGACACAGTGATTATTCCTCTACACTGTCCAATCAAACACTCCCGGGGTCAGACACAGAGTGATTATTGATCTACACGGTCCCATCAAACACTCCCGGGGTCAGACACAGAGTGAATCTCCGTCCACACCGTCCCATCACACACTCCCTGGGTCAGACACAGAGTGATTATTCCTCTGCACGGTCCCATCAAACACTCCCGGGTGTCAGACACAGAGCGATTATTCCTCTGTACTGTACCATCAAACACTACGTGGGTCAGACACAGTGATTATTCCTCTACACTGTCCAATCAAACACTCCCGGGGTCAGACACAGAGTGAATCTCCCTCCACGCCGTCCCATCACTCACTCCCGGGGTCAGACACAGAGAGATTATTCCTCTACACGGTACCATCAAACACTCCCGTGGTCAGACACAGACTGATTATTCCTCTACACGGTCCCATCAAAGAATCCCGGGGACAGACACAGAATGAATTTATATCCACACCGTGCCATCATACACTCCCGTGGTCAGACACAGAGTGAATCTCCCTCCACACGGTCCAATCAAACACTCCCGTGGTCAGACGCAGAGTGAATCTCAATCCACACCGTCCCATCACACACTCCCGGGGTCAGACACAGAGAGATTATTCCTCTACACGGTCCCATCACACTCTCCCGGTGTCAGACACAGGGTGAATCTCCTTCAACACTGTCCCATCACACTCTCCCGGGGTCAGACACACAGTGATTATTCCTCTACACGGTCCCATCAAACACTCCCGGGGTCAGACACAGAGAGATTTTTCGTCTACACGGTCCCATCAAACACTCCCGGGGTCATACACAGAGTGAATCTCAATCCTCACCGTCCCATCACACACTCCCGGTGTCAGACACAGTGTGAATCTCCTTCAACACTGTCCCATCACACACTCCCGGGGTCAGACACAGAGTGATTATTCCTCTACACGGTCCCATCAAACACTCACGGGGTCAGACACAAAGTGATTATTCCTCTACACGGCCCCATGAAACTCTCCCGGGGTCAGACACAGAGTGATTATTCCTCTACACGGTCCCATCAAACGCTCCCGGGGGTCAGACACAGAGTGAATATCCATCCACACCGTCCCATCATACAATCCCGGGTTCAGACACAGTGTGATTATTCCTCTACACGGTTCCAACGAACACTCCCGGGGTCAGAATCAGGGTGAATCTCCGTCCACACCGTCCCATCACACACTCCCGTGGTCAGACACAGTGTGATTATTCCTCTACTCGGTCCCATCAAACACTCCCGGGGTCAGACATAGACTGAATCTCCCTCCACACCGTCCCATCACACACTGCCGTGATCAGACACAGAGTGATTAATCCTCTACACCGACGCATCACACACTCCCGTGGTCAAACATAGAGTGATTATTCCTCTACACGGTTCCATCGAACACTCCCGGGGTCAGAATCAGGGTGAATCTCCCTCCACACCGTCCCATCAGAGACTCCCGGGGTCAGACACAGAGTGATTATTGATCTACACGGTCCCATCAAACACTCCCGGGGTCAGACACAGAGTGAATCTCCGTCCACACCGTCCCATCACACACTCCCGGGGTCAGACACAGAGTGATTATTTCTCGACACGGTCCCATCAAACACTCCCGGGTGTCAGACACAGAGCGATTATTCCTCTGCACTGTACCATCAAACACTACGTGGGTCAGACACAGTGATTATTCCTCTACACGGTCCCATCAAACACTCCCGGACACTGACACAGAGTGAATCTCCCTTCACGCCGTCCCATCACTCACTCCCGGGGTCAGACACAGAGTGATTATTCCTCTACACGGTACCATCAAACACTCCCGGGGTCAGACACAGACTGATTATTCCTTTACACGGTCCCATCAAACTCTCCCGGGGTCAGTCACAGAATGCATTTATATCCACACCGTGCCATCATACACTCCCGGGGTCAGACACAGAGTGATTATTCCTCTACACGGTCCCATCAAACACTCCCGGGGTCAGACAGAGAGTGAATCTCAATCCTCACCGTCCCATCACACACTCCCGGGGTCAGACACAGAGAGATTATTCCTCTACACGGTACCATCAAACACTCCCGGGGACAGACACAGAGAGATTATTCCTCTACACGGTCCCATCAAACACTGCCGGTGTCAGACACAGAGTCATTATTCCTTTACAAGGTCTCATCAAACGCTTCCGTGTTCAGAGACAGAGTGATTATTCCTCTACACGGTACCATCACACTCTCCCGGTGTCAGACACAGGGTGAATCTCTTTCAACACTGTCCCATCACACTCTGCCGGGGTCAGACACACAGTGATTATTCCTCTACACGGTCCCATCAAACACTCCCGGGGTCAGACACAGAGTGAATCTCCCTCCACGCCGACCCGTCACACACTCCCGGGGTCAGAAACAGAGTGATTATTCCTCTACACAGTCCCATCAAACATTCCCTGGTTCAGAAACAGAATGATTATTCCTCTACGTAGCCCCATCAAACTCTCCCGTGGTCAGACACAGAGTGAATCTCCCTCCACGCCGTCCCATCACACACTCCCGGGGTCAGACACAGAGTGATTATTCCTCTACACGGTCCATCACACTCTCCCGGGGTCAGACACGGAGTGAATCTCCCTCCACCCCGTCCCGTCACACACTCCCGTGTTCAGACACAGAGTGATTATTCCTCTACACGGTCCCATCAAACACTCCCGAGGTCAGACACAGAGTGAATCTCCCTCCACACCGTCCCATCACACACTCCCCTGGTCAGACACAGTGTGATTATTCCTCTACACGGTCCCATCAAACTCTCCCGGGGTCAGACACAGAGTGAATCTCAATGCTCACCGTCCAATCACACACTCCCGGGGTCAGACACAGAGAGATTATTCCTCTACACGGTACCATCAAACACTGCCGGGGTCAGACACAGAGTGAATCTACCTCCACACCGTCCCATCACACACTCCCGGGGTAAGACACAGACTGAATCTCCCTCTACACCGTACCAACACACTCTCCCGGGTCAGACACAGACTGATTATTCCTCTACACGGTCCCATCACACACTCCCGGGGACAGACACAGACTGAATCTCCCTCCACACCTTCCCATCATACAATCTGGGGGTCAGACACAGAGTGATTATTCCTCTACACGGTCCCATCAAATACTCCCGGGGTCAGACACAGAGTCATTATTCCTCTACACGGTCACATCAAACTCTTCCGGGGTCAGACACAGAGTGATTATTCCTCTACACGGTACCATCACACACTCCCGGTGTCAGACACAGTGTGAATCTCCTTCCACAGCGTCCCATCACATTCTCCCGGGGTAAGAAACAGAGTGATTATTCCTCTACACGGTACCATCAAACACTCCCGGGTTCAGACACAGAGTGAATCTCCCTCCACGCCGTCCCATCACACTCTCACGGGGTCCGAAACAGAGTGATTATTCCTCTACAAGGCCCCATCAAACTCTCCCGGGGTCAGACACAGTGATTATTCCTCTACACGGTCCCATCAAACTCTCCCGTGTGTCAGACAAAGAGTGATTATTCCTCTACACGGTCCCATGAAACTCTCCCGGGGTCGGACACAGAGTGAATCTCCGTCCACACCGTCCCAACACACACTCCCGGGGTCAGACAGAGTGATTATTCCTCTACACGGTCCCAGCAAACACTCCCGGGGTCAGACACAGACTGAATCTCCCTCGACACCGTACCAACACACTCTCCCGGGTCAGACACAGACTGATTATTCCTCTACACGGTCCCATCACACACTCCCGGGGTCAGACACAGACTGAATCTCCCTCCACACCGTCCCATCAAACAATCCCGGGGTCAGACACAGAGTGATTATTCCTCTACACGGTCCATCACACTCTCCCGGGGTCAGACACGGAGTGAGTCTCCCTCCACCCCGTCCCGTCACACACTCCCGTGTTCAGACACAGAGTGATTATTCCTCTACACGGTCCCATCAAACACTCCCGGGGTCAGACACAGAGTGAATCTCCCTCCACACCGTCCCATCACACACTCCTCTGGTCAGATACAGTGTGATTATTCCTCTACACGGTCCCATCAAACACTCCCGGGGTCAGACATAGACTGAATCTCCCTCCACACCGTCCCATCACACACTGCCGTGATCAGACACAGAGTGATTAATCCTCTACACCGACGCATCACTCACTCCCGTGGTCAAACACAGAGTGATTATTCCTCTACACGGTTCCATCGAACACTCCCAGGGTTAGAATCAGGGTGAATCTCCCTCCACACCGTCCCATCACACACTCCAGGGGTCAGACACAGAGTGATTATTCTTCTCCACGGTCCCATCAAACAATCCGGGGTCAGACACAGAGTGATTATTGCTCTACACGGTCCCATCTCACACTCCCGGGGTCAGACACAGAGTGAATGTTCCTCTACACCGCCCATCACACACTCCCGGGGTAAGACACAGACTGAATCTCCCTCCACACCGTACCAACACACTCTCCCGGGTCAGACACAGACTGATTATTCCTCTACACGGTCCCATCACACACTCTCGGGGTCAGACACAGACTGAATCTCCCTCCACACCGTCCCATCATACAATCCCGGGGTCAGACACAGAGTGATTATTCCTCTACACGGTCCATCACACTCTCCCGGGGTCAGACACGGAGTGAATCTCCCTCCACCCCGTCCCGTCACACACTCCCGTGTTCAGACACAGAGTGATTATTCCTCTACACGGTCCCATCAAACACTCCCGGGGTCAGACATAGACTGAATCTCCCTCCACACCGTCCCATCACACACTGCCGTGATCAGACACAGAGTGATTAATCCTCTACACCGACGCATCACTCACTCCCGTGGTCAAACACAGAGTGATTATTCCTCTAAACGGTTCCATCGAACACTCCCAGGGTTAGAATCAGGGTGAATCTCCCTCCACACCGTCCCATCACACACTCCCGGGGTCAGACACAGAGTGATTATTGATCTACACGGTCCCATCAAACACTCCCGGGGTCATACACAGAGTGAATCTCCGTCCACACCGTCCCATCACACACTCCCTGGGTCAGACACAGAGTGATTATTCCTCTGCACGGTCCCATCAAACACTCCCGGGTGTCAGACACAGAGCGATTATTCCTCTGCACTGTACCATCAAACACTACGTGGGTCAGACACAGTGATTATTCCTCTACACTGTCCAATCAAACACTCCCGGGGTCAGACACAGAGTGAATCTCCCTCCACGCCGTCCCATCACTCACTCCCGGGGTCAGACACAGAGAGATTATTCCTCTACACGGTACCGTCAAACACTCCCGTGGTCAGACACAGACTGATTATTCCTCTACACGGTCCCATCAAAGAATCCCGGGGACAGACACAGAATGAATTTATATCCACACCGTGCCATCATACACTCCCGTGGTCAGACACAGAGTGAATCTCCCTCCACACGGTCCAATCAAACACTCCCGTGGTCAGACGCAGAGTGAATCTCAATCCACACCGTCCCATCACACACTCCCGGGGTCAGACACAGAGAGATTATTCCTCTACACGGTCCCATCACACTCTCCCGGTGTCAGACACAGGGTGAATCTCCTTCAACACTGTCCCATCACACTCTCCCGGGGTCAGACACACAGTGATTATTCCTCTACACGGTCCCATCAAACACTCCCGGGGTCAGACACAGAGAGATTTTTCGTCTACACGGTCCCATCAAACACTCCCGGGGTCATACACAGAGTGAATCTCAATCCTCACCGTCCCATCACACACTCCCGGTGTCAGACACAGTGTGAATCTCCTTCAACACTGTCCCATCACACACTCCCGGGGTCAGACACAGAGTGATTATTCCTCTACACGGTCCCATCAAACACTCACGGGGTCAGACACAAAGTGATTATTCCTCTACACGGCCCCATGAAACTCTCCCGGGGTCAGACACAGAGTGATTATTCCTCTACACGGTCCCATCAAACGCTCCCGGGGGTCAGACACAGAGTGAATATCCATCCACACCGTCCCGTCACAAACTCCCGGGGTCAGACACAGAGAGATTATTCCTCTACACCGCCCATCACACACTCCCGGGGTCAGACACAGAGGGATTATTCCTCAACACGGTCCCATCAAACAATGCCGGGGTCAGACACAGAGTGAATCTCCCTCCACACCGTCCCATCACACACTCCAGGGGTCAGACACAGAGTGATTATTCTTCTCCACGGTCCCATCAAACAATCCGTGGTCAGACACAGAGTGATTATTGCTCTACACGGTCCCATCTCACACTCCCGGGGTCAGACACAGAGTGAATGTTCCTCTACACCGCCCATCACACACTCCCGGGGTCAGACACAGACTGAATCTCCCTCCACACCGTCCCATCATACAATCCCAGGTTCAGACACAGTGTGATTATTCCTCTACACGGTTCCAACGAACACTCCCGGGGTCAGAATCAGGGTGAATCTCCCTCCACACCGTCCCATCACACACTCCCGTGGTCAGACACAGTGTGATTATTCCTCTACTCGGTCCCATCAAACACTAACGGGGTCAGACATAGACTGAATCTCCCTCCACACCGTCCCATCACACACTGCCGTGATCAGACACAGAGTGATTAATCCTCTACACCGACGCATCACACACTCCCGTGGTCAAACATAGAGTGATTATTCCTCTACACGGTTCCATCGAACACTCCCGGGGTCAGAATCAGGGTGAATCTCCCTCCACACCGTCCCATCACAGACTCCCGGGGTCAGACACAGAGTGATTATTGATCTACACGGTCCCATCAAACACTCCCGGGGTCAGACACAGAGTAAATCTCCGTCCACACCGTCCCATCACACACTCCCGGGGTCAGACACAGAGTGATTATTCCTCGACACGGTCCCATCAAACACTCCCGGGTGTCAGACACAGAGCGATTACTCCTCTGCACTGTACCATCAAACACTACGTGGGTCAGACACAGTGATTATTCCTCTACACGGTCCCATCAAACACTCCCGGGGACTGACACAGAGTGAATCTCCCTCCACGCCGACCCATCACTCACTCCCGGGGTCAGACACAGAGTGATTATTCCTCTACACGGTACCATCAAACACTCCCGGGGTCAGACACAGACTGATTATTCCTTTACACGGTCCCATCAAACACTCCCGGGGTCAGACACAGAATGCATTTATATCCACACCGTGCCATCATACACTCCCGGGGTCAGACACAGAGTGATTATTCCTCTACACGGTCCCATCAAACACTCCCGGGGTCAGACAGAGAGTGAATCTCAATCCTCACCGTCCCATCACACACTCCCGGGGTCAGACACAGAGAGATTATTCCTCTACACGGTACCATCAAACACTCCCGGGGACAGACACAGAGAGATTATTCCTCCACACGGTCCCATCAAACACTGCCGGTGTCAGACACAGAGTCATTATTCCTTTACAAGGTCTCATCAAACGCTTCCGTGTTCAGAGACAGAGTGATTATTCCTCTACACGGTACCATCACACTCTCCCGGTGTCAGACACAGGGTGAATCTCTTTCAACACTGTCCCATCACACTCTGCCGGGGTCAGACACACAGTGATTATTCCTCTACACGGTCCCATCAAACACTCCCGGGGTCAGACACAGAGTGAATCTCCCTCCACGCCGACCAATCACACACTCCCGGGGTCAGAAACAGAGTGATTATTCCTCTACACAGTCCCATCAAACATTCCCGGGTTCAGAAACAGAATGATTATTCCTCTACGTAGCCCCATCAAACTCTTCCGTGGTCAGACACAGAGTGAATCTCCCTCCACGCCGTCCCATCACACACTCCCGGGGTCAGACACAGAGTGATTATTCCTCTACACGGTCCCATCAAACTCTCCCGGGGTCAGACACAGAGTGAATCTCAATGCTCACCGTCCAATCACACACTCCCGGGGTCAGACACAGAGAGATTATTCCTCTACACGGTACCATCAAACACTGCCGGGGTCAGACACAGAGTGAATCTACCTCCACACCGTCCCATCACACACTCCCGGGGTAAGACACAGACTGAATCTCCCTCTACACCGTACCAACACACTCTCCCGGGTCAGACACAGACTGATTATTCCTCTAAACAGTCCCATCACACACTCCCGGGGACAGACACAGACTGAATCTCCCTCCACACCGTCCCATCATACAATCCGGGGGTCAGACACAGAGTGATTATTCCTCTACACGGTCCCATCAAACACTCCCGGGGTCAGACACAGAGTCATTATTCCTCTACACGGTCACATCAAACTCTTCCGGGGTCAGACACAGAGTGATTATTACTCTACACGGTCCCATCAAACACTCCCGGGGTCAGACACAGAGAGATTTTTCGTCTACACGGTCCCATCAAACACTCCCGGGGTCATACACAGAGTGAATCTCAATCCTCACCGTCCCATCACACACTCCCGGTGTCAGACACAGTGTGAATCTCCTTCAACACTGTCCCATCACACACTCCCGGGGTCAGACACAGAGTGATTATTCCTCTACACGGTCCCATCAAACACTCACGGGGTCAGACACAAAGTGATTATTCCTCTACACGGCCCCATGAAACTCTCCCGGGGTCAGACACAGAGTGATTATTCCTCTACACGGTCCCATCAAACGCTCCCGGGGGTCAGACACAGAGTGAATATCCATCCACACCGTCCCGTCACAAACTCCCGGGGTCAGACACAGAGAGATTATTCCTCTACACCGCCCATCACACACTCCCGGGGTCAGACACAGAGGGATTATTCCTCAACACGGTCCCATCAAACAATGCCGGGGTCAGACACAGAGTGAATCTCCCTCCACACCGTCCCATCACACACTCCAGGGGTCAGACACAGAGTGATTATTCTTCTCCACGGTCCCATCAAACAATCCGTGGTCAGACACAGAGTGATTATTGCTCTACACGGTCCCATCTCACACTCCCGGGTCAGACACAGAGTGAATGTTCCTCTACACCGCCCATCACACACTCCCGGGGTCAGACACAGACTGAATCTCCCTCCACACCGTCCCATCATACAATCCCAGGTTCAGACACAGTGTGATTATTCCTCTACACGGTTCCAACGAACACTCCCGGGGTCAGAATCAGGGTGAATCTCCCTCCACACCGTCCCATCACACACTCCCGTGGTCAGACACAGTGTGATTATTCCTCTACTCGGTCCCATCAAACACTAACGGGGTCAGACATAGACTGAATCTCCCTCCACACCGTCCATCACACACTGCCGTGATCAGACACAGAGTGATTAATCCTCTACACCGACGCATCACACACTCCCGTGGTCAAACATAGAGTGATTATTCCTCTACACGGTTCCATCGAACACTCCCGGGGTCAGAATCAGGGTGAATCTCCCTCCACACCGTCCCATCACAGACTCCCGGGGTCAGACACAGAGTGATTATTGATCTACACGGTCCCATCAAACACTCCCGGGGTCAGACACAGAGTAAATCTCCGTCCACACCGTCCCATCACACACTCCCGGGGTCAGACACAGAGTGATTATTCCTCGACACGGTCCCATCAAACACTCCCGGGTGTCAGACACAGAGCGATTACTCCTCTGCACTGTACCATCAAACACTACGTGGGTCAGACACAGTGATTATTCCTCTACACGGTCCCATCAAACACTCCCGGGGACTGACACAGAGTGAATCTCCCTCCACGCCGACCCATCACTCACTCCCGGGGTCAGACACAGAGTGATTATTCCTCTACACGGTACCATCAAACACTCCCGGGGTCAGACACAGACTGATTATTCCTTTACACGGTCCCATCAAACACTCCCGGGTCAGACACAGAATGCATTTATATCCACACCGTGCCATCATACACTCCCGGGGTCAGACACAGAGTGATTATTCCTCTACACGGTCCCATCAAACACTCCCGGGGTCAGACAGAGAGTGAATCTCAATCCTCACCGTCCCATCACACACTCCCGGGGTCAGACACAGAGAGATTATTCCTCTACACGGTACCATCAAACACTCCCGGGGACAGACACAGAGAGATTATTCCTCCACACGGTCCCATCAAACACTGCCGGTGTCAGACACAGAGTCATTATTCCTTTACAAGGTCTCATCAAACGCTTCCGTGTTCAGAGACAGAGTGATTATTCCTCTACACGGTACCATCACACTCTCCCGGTGTCAGACACAGGGTGAATCTCTTTCAACACTGTCCCATCACACTCTGCCGGGGTCAGACACACAGTGATTATTCCTCTACACGGTCCCATCAAACACTCCCGGGGTCAGACACAGAGTGAATCTCCCTCCACGCCGACCCATCACACACTCCCGGGGTCAGAAACAGAGTGATTATTCCTCTACACAGTCCCATCAAACATTCCGGGTTCAGAAACAGAATGATTATTCCTCTACGTAGCCCCATCAAACTCTTCCGTGGTCAGACACAGAGTGAATCTCCCTCCACGCCGTCCCATCACACACTCCGGGGTCAGACACAGAGTGATTATTCCTCTACACGGTCCCATCAAACTCTCCGGGTCAGACACAGAGTGAATCTCAATGCTCACCGTCCAATCACACACTCCCGGGTCAGACACAGAGAGATTATTCCTCTACACGGTACCATCAAACACTGCCGGGGTCCAGACACAGAGTGAATCTACCTCCACACCGTCCCATCACACACTCCCGGGGTAAGACACAGACTGAATCTCCCTCTACACCGTACCAACACACTCTCCCGGGTCAGACACAGACTGATTATTCCTCTAAACAGTCCCATCACACACTCCCGGGGACAGACACAGACTGAATCTCCCTCCACACCGTCCCATCATACAATCCGGGGGTCAGACACAGAGTGATTATTCCTCTACACGGTCCCATCAAACACTCCCGGGGTCAGACACAGAGTCATTATTCCTCTACACGGTCACATCAAACTCTTCCGGGGTCAGACACAGAGTGATTATTACTCTACACGGTACCATCAGACACTGCCGGTGTCAGACACAGAGTGATTATTCCTCTACACGGTCCCATGAAACTCTCCCGGGGTCGGACACAGAGTGAATCTCCGTCCACACCGTCCCAACACACACTCCCGGGGTCAGACAGAGGGATTATTCCTCTACACGGTCCCATCACACACTCCCGGGGTCAGACACAGACTGAATCTCCCTCCACACCGTCCCATCATACAATCCCGGGGTCAGACACAGAGTGATTATTCCTCTACACGGTCCATCACACTCTCCCGGGGTCAGACACGGAGTGAATCTCCCTCCACCCCGTCCCGTCACACACTCCCGTGTTCAGACACAGAGTGATTATTCCTCTACACGGTCCCATCAAACACTCCCGGGGTCAGACACAGAGTGAATCTCCCTCCACACCGTCCAATCACACACTCCCCTGGTCAGACACAGTGTGATTATTCCTCTACACGGTCCCATCAAACTCTCCCGGGGTCAGACACAGAGTGAATCTCAATGCTCACCGCCCAATCACACACTCCCGGGGTCAGACACAGAGAGATTATTAATCTACACGGTACCATCAAACACTGCCGGGGTCAGACACAGAGTGAATCTACCTCCACACCGTCCCATCACACACTCCCGGGGTAAGACACAGACTGAATCTCCCTCTACACCGAACCAACACACTCTCCCGGGTCAGACACAGACTGATTATTCCTCTACACGGTCCCATCACACACTCCCGGGGACAGACACAGACTGAATCTCCCTCCACACCGTCCCATCATACAATCCGGGGGTCAGACACAGAGTGATTATTCCTCTACACGGTCCCATCAAACACTCCTGGGGTCAGACACAGAGTCATTATTCCTCTACACGGTCACATCAAACTCTTCCGGGGTCAGACACAGAGTGATTATTCCTCTACACGGTCCCATCAAACACTCCCGGGGTCAGACACAGAGTGAATCTCCCTCCACACCGTCCCATCACACACTCCTCTGGTCAGATACAGTGTGATTATTCCTCTACACGGTCCCATCAAACACTCCCGGGTGTCAGACACAGAGCGATTATTCCTCTGCACTGTACCATCAAACACTACGTGGGTCAGACACAGTGATTATTCCTCTACACGGTCCCATCAAACACTCCCGGGGACTGACACAGAGTGAATCTCCCTCCACGCCGTCCCATCACTCACTCCCGGGGTCAGACACAGAGTGATTATTCCTCTACACGGTACCATCAAACACTCCCGGGGTCAGACACAGACTGATTATTCCTTTACACGGTCCCATCAAACACTCCCGGGGTCAGACACAGAATGCATTTATATCCACACCGTGCCATCATACACTCCCGGGGTCAGACACAGAGTGATTATTCCTCTACACGGTCCCATCAAACACTCCCGGGGTCAGACAGAGAGTGAATCTCAATCCTCACCGTCCCATCACACACTCCCGGGGTCAGACACAGAGAGATTATTCCTCTACACGGTACCATCAAACACTCCCGGGGACAGACACAGAGAGATTATTCCTCTACACGGTCCCATCAAACACTGCCGGTGTCAGACAGAGTCATTATTCCTTTACAAGGTCTCATCAAACGCTTCCGTGTTCAGAGACAGAGTGATTATTCCTCTACACGGTACCATCACACTCTCCCGGTGTCAGACACAGGGTGAATCTCTTTCAACACTGTCCCATCACACTCTGCCGGGGTCAGACACACAGTGATTATTCCTCTACACGGTCCCATCAAACACTCCCGGGGTCAGACACAGAGTGAATCTCCCTCCACGCCGACCCATCACACACTCCCGGGGTCAGAAACAGAGTGATTATTCCTCTACACAGTCCCATCAAACATTCCCGGGTTCAGAAACAGAATGATTATTCCTCTACGTAGCCCCATCAAACTCTCCCGTGGTCAGACACAGAGTGAATCTCCCTCCACGCAGTCCCATCACACACTCCCGGGGTCAGACACAGAGTGATTATTCCTCTACACGGTCCCAACAAACTCTCCCGGGGTCAGACACAGAGTGAATCTCAATGCTCACCGTCCAATCACACACTCCCGGGGTCAGACACAGAGAGATTATTCCTCTACACGGTACCATCAAACACTGCCGGGGTCAGACACAAGAGTGAATCTACCTCCACACCGTCCCATCACACACTCCCGGGGTAAGACACAGACTGAATCTCCCTCTACACCGTACCAACACACTCTCCCGGGTCAGACACAGACTGATTATTCCTCTACACGGTCCCATCACACACTCCCGGGGACAGACACAGACTGAATCTCCCTCCACACCGTCCCATCATACAATCCGGGGGTCAGACACAGAGTGATTATTCCTCTACACGGTCCCATCAAACACTCCCGGGGTCAGACACAGAGTCATTATTCCTCTACACGGTCACATCAAACTCTTCCGGGGTCAGACACAGAGTGATTATTACTCTACACGGTACCATCAGACACTCCCGGTGTCAGACACAGTGTGAATCTCCTTCCACACCGTCCCATCACATTCTCCCGGGGTAAGACACAGAGTGATTATTCCTCTACACGGTACCATCAAACACTCCCGGGTTCAGACACAGAGTGAATCTCCCTCCACGCCGTCCCATCACACACTCACGGGGTCCGAAACAGAGTGATTATTCCTCTACAAGGCCCCATCAAACTCTCCCGGGGTCAGACACAGTGATTATTCCTCTACACGGTCCCATCAAACTCTCCCGTGTGTCAGACACAGAGTGATTATTCCTCTACACGGTCCCATGAAACTCTCCCGGGGTCGGACACAGAGTGAATCTCCGTCCACACCGTCCCAACACACACTCCCTGGGTCAGACAGAGTGATTATTCCTCTACACGGTCCCAGCAAACACTCCCGGGGTCAGACACAGACTGAATCTCCCTCCACACCGTACCAACACACTCTCCCGGGTCAGACACAGACTGATTATTCCTCTACACGGTCCCATCACACACTCCCGGGGTCAGACACAGACTGAATCTCCCTCCACACCGTCCCATCATACAATCCCGGGGTCAGACACAGAGTGATTATTCCTCTACACGGTCCATCACACTCTCCCGGGGTCAGACACGGAGTGAATCTCCCTCCACCCCGTCCCGTCACACACTCCCGTGTTCAGACACAGAGTGATTATTCCTCTACACGGTCCCATCAAACACTCCCGGGGTCAGACACAGAGTGAATCTTCCTCCACACCGTCCAATCACACACTCCCCTGGTCAGACACAGTGTGATTATTCCTCTACACGGTCCCATCAAACTCTCCCGGGGTCAGACACAGAGTGAATCTCAATGCTCACCGTCCAATCACACACTCCCGGGGTCAGACACAGAGAGATTATTCCTCTACACGGTCCCATCAAACACTCCCGGGGTCAGACACAGAGTGAATCTCCCTCCACACCGTCCCATCACACACTCCTCTGGTCAGATACAGTGGGATTATTCCTCTACACGGTCCCATCAAACACTCCCGGGGTCAGACATAGACTGAATCTCCCTCTACACCGAACCAACACACTCTCCCGGGTCAGACACAGACTGATTATTCCTCTACACGGTCCCATCACACACTCCCGGGGACAGACACAGACTGAATCTCCCTCCACACCGTCCCATCATACAATCCGGGGGTCAGACACAGAGTGATTATTCCTCTACACGGTCCCATCAAACACTCCTGGGGTCAGACACAGAGTCATTATTCCTCTACACGGTCACATCAAACTCTTCCGGGGTCAGACACAGAGTGATTATTCCTCTACACGGTCCCATCAAACACTCCCGGGGTCAGACACAGAGTGAATCTCCCTCCACACCGTCCCATCACACACTCCTCTGGTCAGATACAGTGGGATTATTCCTCTACACGGTCCCATCAAACACTCCCGGGGTCAGACATAGACTGAATCTCCCTCCACACCGTCCCATCACACACTGCCGTGATCAGACACAGAGTGATTAATCCTCTACACCGACGCATCACTCACTCCCGTGGTCAAACACAGAGTGATTATTCCTCTACACGGTTCCATCGAACACTCCCAGGGTTAGAATCAGGGTGAATCTCCCTCCACACCGTCCCATCACACACTCCCGGGGTCAGACACAGAGTGATTATTGATCTACACGGTCCCATCAAACACTCCCGGGGTCATACACAGAGTGAATCTCCGTCCACACCGTCCCATCACACACTCCCGGGGTCAGACACAGAGTGAATATTCCTCGACACGGTCCCATCAAACACTCCCGGGTGTCAGACACAGAGCGATTATTCCTCTGCACTGTACCATCAAACACTACGTGGGTCAGACACAGTGATTATTCCTCTACACGGTCCAATCAAACACTCCCGGGGTCAGACACAGAGTGAATCTCCCTCCACGCCGTCCCATCACTCACTCCCGGGGTCAGACACAGAGAGATTATTCCTCTACACGGTACCATCAAACACTCCCGTGGTCAGACACAGACTGATAATTCCTCTACACGGTCCCATCAAAGAATCCCGGGGACAGACACAGAATGAATTTATATCCACACCGTGCCATCATACACTCCCGTGGTCAGACACAGAGTGAATCTCCCTCCACACGGTCCAATCAAACACTCCCGTGGTCAGACGCAGAGTGAATCTCAATCCACACCGTCCCATCACACACTCCCGGGGTCAGACACAGAGAGAATATTCCTCTACACGGTCCCATCACACTCTCCCGGTGTCAGACACAGGGTGAATCTCCTTCAACACTGTCCCATCACACTCTGCCGGGGTCAGACACACAGTGATTATTCCTCTACACGGTCCCATCAAACACTCCCGGGGTCAGACACGGAGAGATTTTTCGTCTACACGGTCCCATCAAACACACCCGGGGTCAGACACAGAGTGAATCTCAATCCTTACCGTCCCATCAAACACACCCGGTGTCAGACACAGTGTGAATCTCCTTCAACACTGTCCCATCACACACTCCCGGGGTCAGACACAGAGTGATTATTCCTCTACACGGTCCCATCAAACACTCACGGGGTCAGACACAAAGTGATTATTCCTCTACACGGCCCCATCAAACTCTCCCGGGGTCAGACACAGAGTGATTATTCCTCTACACGGTCCCATCAAACGCTCCCGGGGGTCAGACACAGAGTGATTATTCCTCTACACGGTCCCATCAAACACTCCGGGGGTAAGACACAGTGTGATTATTCCACTACAAGGTCCCAACAAACACTCCCGAGGTCAGACACAGAGTGAATCTCAATCCACACCGTCCAATCACACACTCCCGGAGACAGACACAGAGAGATTATTCCTCTACACGGTACCATCAAACACTCCCGGGTTCAGACACAGAGTGAATCTCCCTCCACGCCGTCCCATCACACACTCACGGGGTCCGAAACAGAGTGATTATTCCTCTACAAGGCCCCATCAAACTCTCCCGGGGTCAGACACAGTGATTATTCTTCTACACGGTCCCATCAAACTCTCCCGTGTGTCAGACACAGAGTGATTATTCCTCTACACGGTCCCATGAAACTCTCCCGGGGTCGGACACAGAGTGAATCTCCGTCCACACCGACCCAACACACACTCCCGGGGTCAGACAGAGTGATTATTCCTCTACACGGTCCCAGCAAACACTCCCGGGGTCAGACACAGACTGAATCTCCCTCCACACCGTACCAACACACTCTCCCGGGTCAGACACAGACTGATTATTCCTTTACACGGTCCCATCACACACTCCCGGGGTCAGACACAGACTGAATCTCCCTCCACACCGTCCCATCATACAATCCCGGGGTCAGACACAGAGTGATTATTCCTCTACACGGTCCATCACACTCTCCCGGGGTCAGACACGGAGTGAATCTCCCTCCACCCCGTCCCGTCACACACTCCCGTGTTCAGACACAGAGTGATTATTCCTCTACACGGTCCCATCAAACACTCCCGGGGTCAGACACAGAGTGAATCTCCCTCCACACCGTCCCATCACACACTGCCGTGATCAGACACAGAGTGATTAATCCTCTACACCGACGCATCACTCACTGCCGTGGTCAAACACAGAGTGATTATTCCTCTACACGGTTCCATCGAACACTCCCAGGGTTAGAATCAGGGTGAATCTCCCTCCACACCGTCCCATCACACACTCCCGGGGTCAGACACAGAGTGATTATTGATCTACACGGTCCCATCAAACACTCCCGGGGTCATACACAGAGTGAATCTCCGTCCACACCGTCCCATCACACACTCCCTGGGTCAGACACAGAGTGATTATTCCTCTGCACGGTCCCATCAAACACTCCCGTGTGTCAGACACAGAGCGATTATTCCTCTGCACTGTACCATCAAACACTACGTGGGTCAGACACAGTGATTATTCCTCTACACGGTCCAATCAAACACTCCCGGGGTCAGACACAGAGTGAATCTCCCTCCACGCCGTCCCATCACTCACTCCCGGGGTCAGACACAGAGAGATTATTCCTCAACACGGTACCATCAAACAATCCCGTGGTCAGACACAGACTAATTATTCCTCTACACGGTCCCATCAAAGAATCCCGGGGACAGACACAGAATGAATTTATATCCACACCGTGCCATCATACACTCCCGTGGTCAGACACAGAGTGAATCTCCCTCCACACGGTCCAATCAAACACTCCCGTGGTCAGACGCAGAGTGAATCTCAATCCACACCGTCCCATCACACACTCCCGGGGTCAGACACAGAGAGAATTTATATCCACACCGTGCCATGATACACTCCCGGGGTCAGACACAGAGTGATTATTCCTCTACACGGTCCCATCACACACTCTCTGGGTCATACACAGAGGGATTATTCCTCAACACGGTCCCATCACACACTCCCGGGGTAAGACACAGACTGAATCTCCCTCTACACCGAACCAACACACTCTCCCGGGTCAGACACAGACTGATTATTCCTCTACACGGTCCCATCACACACTCCCGGGGACAGACACAGACTGAATCTCCCTCCACACCGTCCCATCATACAATCCGGGGGTCAGACACAGAGTGATTATTCCTCTACACGGTCCCATCAAACACTCCCGGGGTCAGACACAGAGTCATTATTCCTCTACACGGTCACATCAAACACTCCCGGGGTCAGACACAGAGTGAATCTCCCTCCACACCGTCCCATCACACACTCCTCTGGTCAGATACAGTGGGATTATTCCTCTACACGGTCCCATCAAACACTCCCGGGGTCAGACACAGAGTGATTATTCCTCTACACGGTCCCATCAAACACTCCCGGGGTCAGACACAGAGTGAATCTCCCTCCACACCGTCCCATCACACACTCCTCTGGTCAGATACAGTGGGATTATTCCTCTACACGGTCCCATCAAACACTCCCGGGGTCAGACATAGACTGAATCTCCCTCCACACCGTCCCATCACACACTGCCGTGATCAGACACAGAGTGATTAATCCTCTACACCGACGCATCACTCACTCCCGTGGTCAAACACAGAGTGATTATTCCTCTACACGGTTCCATCGAACACTCCCAGGGTTAGAATCAGGGTGAATCTCCCTCCACACCGTCCCATCACACACTCCCGGGGTCAGACACAGAGTGATTATTGATCTACACGGTCCCATCAAACACTCCCGGGGTCATACACAGAGTGAATCTCCGTCCACACCGTCCCATCACACACTCCCGGGGTCAGACACAGAGTGAATATTCCTCGACACGGTCCCATCAAACACTCCCGGGTGTCAGACACAGAGCGATTATTCCTCTGCACTGTACCATCAAACACTACGTGGGTCAGACACAGTGATTATTCCTCTACACGGTCCAATCAAACACTCCCGGGGTCAGACACAGAGTGAATCTCCCTCCACGCCGTCCCATCACTCACTCCCGGGGTCAGACACAGAGAGATTATTCCTCTACACGGTACCATCAAACACTCCCGTGGTCAGACACAGACTGATTATTCCTCTACACGGTCCCATCAAAGAATCCCGGGGACAGACACAGAATGAATTTATATCCACACCGTGCCATCATACACTCCCGTGGTCAGACACAGAGTGAATCTCCCTCCACACGGTCCAATCAAACACTCCCGTGGTCAGACGCAGAGTGAATCTCAATCCACACCGTCCCATCACACACTCCCGGGGTCAGACACAGAGAGAATATTCCTCTACACGGTCCCATCACACTCTCCCGGTGTCAGACACAGGGTGAATCTCCTTCAACACTGTCCCATCACACTCTGCCGGGGTCAGACACACAGTGATTATTCCTCTACACGGTCCCATCAAACACTCCCGGGGTCAGACACAGAGAGATTTTTCGTCTACACGGTCCCATCAAACACTCCCGGGGTCAGACACAGAGTGAATCTCAATCCTTACCGTCCCATCAAACACTCCCGGTGTCAGACACAGTGTGAATCTCCTTCAACACTGTCCCATCACACACTCCCGGGGTCAGACACAGAGTGATTATTCCTCTACACGGTCCCATCAAACACTCACGGGGTCAGACACAAAGTGATTATTCCTCTACACGGCCCCATCAAACTCTCCCGGGGTCAGACACAGAGTGATTATTCCTCTACACGGTCCCATCAAACGCTCCCGGGGGTCAGACACAGAGTGATTATTCCTCTACACGGTCCCATCAAACACTCCGGGGGTAAGACACAGAGTGATTATTCCACTACAAGGTCCCAACAAACACTCCCGAGGTCAGACACAGAGTGAATCTCAATCCACACCGTCCAATCACACACTCCCGGAGACAGACACAGAGAGATTATTCCTCTACACGGTACCATCAAACACTCCCGGGTTCAGACACAGAGTGAATCTCCCTCCACGCCGTCCCATCACACACTCACGGGGTCCGAAACAGAGTGATTATTCCTCTACAAGGCCCCATCAAACTCTCCCGGGGTCAGACACAGTGATTATTCTTCTACACGGTCCCATCAAACTCTCCCGTGTGTCAGACACAGAGTGATTATTCCTCTACACGGTCCCATGAAACTCTCCCGGGGTTGGACACAGAGTGAATCTCCGTCCACACCGACCCAACACACACTCCCGGGGTCAGACAGAGTGATTATTCCTCTACACGGTCCCAGCAAACACTCCCGGGGTCAGACACAGACTGAATCTCCCTCCACACCGTACCAACACACTCTCCCGGGTCAGACACAGACTGATTATTCCTCTACACGGTCCCATCACACACTCCCGGGGTCAGACACAGACTGAATCTCCCTCCACACCGTCCCATCATACAATCCCGGGGTCAGACACAGAGTGATTATTCCTCTACACGGTCCATCACACTCTCCCGGGGTCAGACACGGAGTGAATCTCCCTCCACCCCGTCCCGTCACACACTCCCGTGTTCAGACACAGAGTGATTATTCCTCTACACGGTCCCATCAAACACTCCCGGGCTCAGACACAGAGTGAATCTCCTTCCACACCGTCCCATCACACACTGCCGTGATCAGACACAGAGTGATTAATCCTCTACACCGACGCATCACTCACTGCCGTGGTCAAACACAGAGTGATTATTCCTCTACACGGTTCCATCGAACACTCCCAGGGTTAGAATCAGGGTGAATCTCCCTCCACACCGTCCCATCACACACTCCCGGGGTCAGACACAGAGTGATTATTGATCTACACGGTCCCATCAAACACTCCCGGGGTCATACACAGAGTGAATCTCCGTCCACACCGTCCCATCACACACTCCCTGGGTCAGACACAGAGTGATTATTCCTCTGCACGGTCCCATCAAACACTCCCGTGTGTCAGACACAGAGCGATTATTCCTCTGCACTGTACCATCAAACACTACGTGGGTCAGACACAGTGATTATTCCTCTACACGGTCCAATCAAACACTCCCGGGGTCAGACACAGAGTGAATCTCCCTCCACGCCGTCCCATCACTCACTCCCGGGGTCAGACACAGAGAGATTATTCCTCAACACGGTACCATCAAACACTCCCGTGGTCAGACACAGACTAATTATTCCTCTACACGGTCCCATCAAAGAATCCCGGGGACAGACACAGAATGAATTTATATCCACACCGTGCCATCATACACTCCCGTGGTCAGACACAGAGTGAATCTCCCTCCACACGGTCCAATCAAACACTCCCGTGGTCAGACGCAGAGTGAATCTCAATCCACACCGTCCCATCACACACTCCCGGGGTCAGACACAGAGAGAATATTCCTCTACACGGTCCCATCACACTCTCCCGCTGTCAGACACAGGGTGAATCTCCTTCAACACTGTCCCATCACACTCTGCCGGGGTCAGACACACAGTGATTATTCCTCTACACGGTCCATTCAAACACTCCCGGGGTCAGACACAGAGAGATTTTTCGTCTCCACGGTCCCATCAAACACTCCCGGGGTCAGACACAGAGTGAATCTCAATCCTCACCGTCCCATCACACACTCCCGGTGTCAGACACAGTGTGAATCTCCTTCAACACTGTCCCATCACACACTCCCGGGGTCAGACACAGAGTGATTATTCCTCTACACGGTCCCATCAAACACTCACGGGGTCAGACACAAAGTGATTATTCCTCTACACGGCCCCATCAAACTCTCCCGGGGTCAGACACAGAGTCATTATTCCTCTACACGGTCACATCAAACACTCCCGGGGTCAGACACAGAGTGAATCTCCCTCCACACCGTCCCATCACACACTCCTCTGGTCAGATACAGTGGGATTATTCCTCTACACGGTCCCATCAAACACTCCCGGGGTCAGACACAGAGTGATTATTCCTCTACACGGTCCCATCAAACACTCCCGGGGTCAGACACAGAGTGAATCTCCCTCCACACCGTCCCATCACACACTCCTCTGGTCAGATACAGTGGGATTATTCCTCTACACGGTCCCATCAAACACTCCCGGGGTCAGACATAGACTGAATCTCCCTCCACACCGTCCCATCACACACTGCCGTGATCAGACACAGAGTGATTAATCCTCTACACCGACGCATCACTCACTCCCGTGGTCAAACACAGAGTGATTATTCCTCTACACGGTTCCATCGAACACTCCCAGGGTTAGAATCAGGGTGAATCTCCCTCCACACCGTCCCATCACACACTCCCGGGGTCAGACACAGAGTGATTATTGATCTACACGGTCCCATCAAACACTCCCGGGGTCATACACAGAGTGAATCTCCGTCCACACCGTCCCATCACACACTCCCGGGGTCAGACACAGAGTGAATATTCCTCGACACGGTCCCATCAAACACTCCCGGGTGTCAGACACAGAGCGATTATTCCTCTGCACTGTACCATCAAACACTACGTGGGTCAGACACAGTGATTATTCCTCTACACGGTCCAATCAAACACTCCCGGGGTCAGACACAGAGTGAATCTCCCTCCACGCCGTCCCATCACTCACTCCCGGGGTCAGACACAGAGAGATTATTCCTCTACACGGTACCATCAAACACTCCCGTGGTCAGACACAGACTGATTATTCCTCTACACGGTCCCATCAAAGAATCCCGGGGACAGACACAGAATGAATTTATATCCACACCGTGCCATCATACACTCCCGTGGTCAGACACAGAGTGAATCTCCCTCCACACGGTCCAATCAAACACTCCCGTGGTCAGACGCAGAGTGAATCTCAATCCACACCGTCCCATCACACACTCCCGGGGTCAGACACAGAGAGAATATTCCTCTACACGGTCCCATCACACTCTCCCGGTGTCAGACACAGGGTGAATCTCCTTCAACACTGTCCCATCACACTCTGCCGGGGTCAGACACACAGTGATTATTCCTCTACACGGTCCCATCAAACACTCCCGGGGTCAGACACAGAGAGATTTTTCGTCTACACGGTCCCATCAAACACTCCCGGGGTCAGACACAGAGTGAATCTCAATCCTTACCGTCCCATCAAACACTCCCGGTGTCAGACACAGTGTGAATCTCCTTCAACACTGTCCCATCACACACTCCCGGGGTCAGACACAGAGTGATTATTCCTCTACACGGTCCCATCAAACACTCACGGGGTCAGACACAAAGTGATTATTCCTCTACACGGCCCCATCAAACTCTCCCGGGGTCAGACACAGAGTGATTATTCCTCTACACGGTCCCATCAAACGCTCCCGGGGGTCAGACACAGAGTGATTATTCCTCTACACGGTCCCATCAAACACTCCGGGGGTAAGACACAGAGTGATTATTCCACTACAAGGTCCCAACAAACACTCCCGAGGTCAGACACAGAGTGAATCTCAATCCACACCGTCCAATCACACACTCCCGGAGACAGACACAGAGAGATTATTCCTCTACACGGTACCATCAAACACTCCCGGGTTCAGACACAGAGTGAATCTCCCTCCACGCCGTCCCATCACACACTCACGGGGTCCGAAACAGAGTGATTATTCCTCTACAAAGCCCCATCAAACTCTCCCGGGGTCAGACACAGTGATTATTCTTCTACACGGTCCCATCAAACTCTCCCGTGTGTCAGACACAGAGTGATTATTCCTCTACACGGTCCCATGAAACTCTCCCGGGGTTGGACACAGAGTGAATCTCCGTCCACACCGACCCAACACACACTCCCGGGGTCAGACAGAGTGATTATTCCTCTACACGGTCCCAGCAAACACTCCCGGGGTCAGACACAGACTGAATCTCCCTCCACACCGTACCAACACACTCTCCCGGGTCAGACACAGACTGATTATTCCTCTACACGGTCCCATCACACACTCCCGGGGTCAGACACAGACTGAATCTCCCTCCACACCGTCCCATCATACAATCCCGGGGTCAGACACAGAGTGATTATTCCTCTACACGGTCCATCACACTCTCCCGGGGTCAGACACGGAGTGAATCTCCCTCCACCCCGTCCCGTCACACACTCCCGTGTTCAGACACAGAGTGATTATTCCTCTACACGGTCCCATCAAACACTCCCGGGCTCAGACACAGAGTGAATCTCCCTCCACACCGTCCCATCACACACTGCCGTGATCAGACACAGAGTGATTAATCCTCTACACCGACGCATCACTCACTGCCGTGGTCAAACACAGAGTGATTATTCCTCTACACGGTTCCATCGAACACTCCCAGGGTTAGAATCAGGGTGAATCTCCCTCCACACCGTCCCATCACACACTCCCGGGGTCAGACACAGAGTGATTATTGATCTACACGGTCCCATCAAACACTCCCGGGGTCATACACAGAGTGAATCTCCGTCCACACCGTCCCATCACACACTCCCTGGGTCAGACACAGAGTGATTATTCCTCTGCACGGTCCCATCAAACACTCCCGTGTGTCAGACACAGAGCGATTATTCCTCTGCACTGTACCATCAAACACTACGTGGGTCAGACACAGTGATTATTCCTCTACACGGTCCAATCAAACACTCCCGGGGTCAGACACAGAGTGAATCTCCCTCCACGCCGTCCCATCACTCACTCCCGGGGTCAGACACAGAGAGATTATTCCTCAACACGGTACCATCAAACACTCCCGTGGTCAGACACAGACTAATTATTCCTCTACACGGTCCCATCAAAGAATCCCGGGGACAGACACAGAATGAATTTATATCCACACCGTGCCATCATACACTCCCGTGGTCAGACACAGAGTGAATCTCCCTCCACACGGTCCAATCAAACACTCCCGTGGTCAGACGCAGAGTGAATCTCAATCCACACCGTCCCATCACACACTCCCGGGGTCAGACACAGAGAGAATATTCCTCTACACGGTCCCATCACACTCTCCCGCTGTCAGACACAGGGTGAATCTCCTTCAACACTGTCCCATCACACTCTGCCGGGGTCAGACACACAGTGATTATTCCTCTACACGGTCCATTCAAACACTCCCGGGGTCAGACACAGAGAGATTTTTCGTCTCCACGGTCCCATCAAACACTCCCGGGGTCAGACACAGAGTGAATCTCAATCCTCACCGTCCCATCACACACTCCCGGTGTCAGACACAGTGTGAATCTCCTTCAACACTGTCCCATCACACACTCCCGGGGTCAGACACAGAGTGATTATTCCTCTACACGGTCCCATCAAACACTCACGGGGTCAGACACAAAGTGATTATTCCTCTACACGGCCCCATCAAACTCTCCCGGGGTCAGACACAGAGTGATTATTCCTCTACACGGTCCCATCAAACGCTCCCGGGGGTCAGACACAGAGTGATTATTCCTCTACACGGTCCCATCAAACACTCCGGGGGTAAGACACAGAGTGATTATTCCACTACAAGGTCCCAACAAACACTCCCGAGGTCAGACACAGAGTGAATCTCCCTCCACACCGTCCCATCACACACTCCCCTGGTCAGACACAGTGTGATTATTCCTCTACACGGTCCCATCAAACACTCCCGGGGTCAGACATAGACTGAATCTCCCTCCACACCGTCAATTCACACACTGCCGTGATCAGACACAGAGTGATTAATCCTCTACACCGACGCATCACTCACTCCCGTCGTCAAACACAGAGTGATTATTCCTCTACACGGTTCCATCGAACACTCCCAGGGTTAGAATCCGGGTGAATCTCCCTCCACACCGTCCCATCACACACTCCAGGGGTCAGACACAGAGTGATTATTCTTCTCCACGGTCCCATCAAACAATCCGGGGTCAGACACAGAGTGATTATTGCTCTACACGGTCCCATCTCACACTCCCGGGGTCAGACACAGAGTGAATGTTCCTCTACACCGCCCATCACACACTCCCTGGGTCAGACACAGAGTGAATCTCCCTGCAAATCGTCCCATCACACACTCCCGGGGTAAGACACAGACTGAATCTCCCTCCACACCGTACCAACACACTCTCCCGGGTCAGACACAGACTGATTATTCCTCTACACGGTCCCATCACACACTCCCGGGGTCAGACACAGACTGAATCTCCCTCCACACCGTCCCATCATACAATCCCGGGGTCAGACACAGAGTGATTATTCCTCTACACGGTCCATCACACTCTCCCGGGGTCAGACTCGGAGTGAATCTCCCTCCACCCCGTCCCGTCACACACTCCCGTGTTCAGACACAGAGTGATTATTCCTCTACACGGTCCCATCAAACACTCCCGGGGTCAGACACAGAGTGAATCTCCCACCACACCGTCCCATCACACACTCCCCTGGTCAGACACAGTGTGATTATTCCTCTACACGGTCCCATCAAACACTCCCGGGGTCAGACATAGACTGAATCTCCCTCCACACCGTCAATTCACACACTGCCGTGATCAGACACAGAGTGATTAATCCTCTACACCGACGCATCACTCACTCCCGTGGTCAAACACAGAGTGATTATTCCTCTACACGGTTCCATCGAACACTCCCAGGGTTAGAATCAGGGTGAATCTCCCTCCACACCGTCCCATCACACACTCCAGGGGTCAGACACAGAGTGATTATTCTTCTCCACGGTCCCATCAAACAATCCGGGGTCAGACACAGAGTGATTAATGCTCTACACGGTCCCATCTCACACTCCCGGGGTCAGACACAGAGTGAATGTTCCTCTACACCGCCCATCACACACTCCCTGGGTCAGACACAGAGTGAATCTCCCTGCAAATCGTCCCATCACACATTCCCGGGGTAAGACACAGACTGAATCTCCCTCCACACCGTACCAACACACTCTCCCGGGTCAGACACAGACTGATTATTCCTCTACACCGTCCCATCACACACTCTCGGGGTCAGACACAGACTGAATCTCCCTCCACACCGTCCCATCATACAATCCCGGGGTCAGACTCAGAGTGATTATTCCACTACACGGTCCATCACACTCTCCCGGGGTCAGACACGGAGTGAATCTCCCTCCACCCCGTCCCGTCACACACTCCCGTGTTCAGACACAGAGTGATTATTCCTCTACACGGTCCCATCAAACACTCCCGGGGTCAGACACAGAGTGAATCTCCCTCCACACCGTCCCATCACACACTCCTCTGGTCAGATACAGTGTGATTATTCCTCTACACGGTCCCATCAAACACTCCCGGGGTCAGACATAGACTGAATCTCCCTCCACACCGTCCCATCACACACTGCCGTGATCAGACACAGAGTGATTAATCCTCTACACCGACGCATCACTCACTCCCGTGGTCAAACACAGAGTGATTATTCCTCTACACGGTTCCATCGTACACTCCCAGGGTTAGAATCAGGGTGAATCTCCCTCCACACCGTCCCATCACACAGTCCCGGGGTCAGACACAGAGTGATTATTGATCTACACGGTCCCATCAAACACTCCCGGGGTCATACACAGAGTGAATCTCCGTCGACACCGTCCCATCACACACTCCCGGGGTCAGACACAGAGTGAATATTCCTCGACACGGTCCCATCAAACACTCCCGGGTGTCAGACACAGAGCGATTATTCCTCTGCACTGTACCATCAAACACTACGTGGGTCAGACACAGTGATTATTCCTCTACACGGTCCAATCAAACACTCCCGGGGTCAGACACAGAGTGAATCTCCCTCCACGCCGTCCCATCACTCACTCCCGGGGTCAGACACAGAGAGATTATTCCTCTACACGGTACCATCAAACACTCCCGTGGTCAGACACAGACTGATTATTCCTCTACACGGTCCCATCAAAGAATCCCGGGGACAGACACAGAATGAATTTATATCCACACCGTGCCATCATACACTCCCGTGGTCAGACACAGAGTGAATCTCCCTCCACACGGTCCAATCAAACACTCCCGTGGTCAGACGCAGAGTGAATCTCAATCCACACCGTCCCATCACACACTCCCGGGGTCAGACACAGAGAGAATATTCCTCTACACGGTCCCATCACACTCTCCCGGTGTCAGACACAGGGTGAATCTCCTTCAACACTGTCCCATCACACTCTGCCGGGGTCAGACACACAGTGATTATTCCTCTACACGGTCCCATCAAACACTCCCGGGGTCAGACACAGAGAGATTTTTCGTCTACACGGTCCCATCAAACACTCCCGGGGTCAGACACAGAGTGAATCTCAATCCTCACCGTCCCATCACAAACTCCCGGTGTCAGACACAGTGTGAATCTCCTTCAACACTGTCCCATCACACACTCCCGGGGTCAGACACAGAGTGATTATTCCTCTACACGGTCCCATCAAACACTCACGGGGTCAGACACAAAGTGATTATTCCTCCACACGGCCCCATCAAACTCTCCCGGGGTCAGACACAGAGTGATTATTCCTCTACACGGTCCCATCAAACGCTCCCGGGGGTCAGACACAGAGTGATTATTCCTCTACACGGTCCCATCAAACACTCCGGGGGTAAGACACAGAGTGATTATTCCACTACAAGGTCCCAACAAACACTCCCGAGTTCAGACACAGAGTGAATCTCAATCCACACCGTCCAATCACACACTCCCGGAGACAGACACAGAGAGATTATTCCTCTACACGGTACCATCAAACACTCCCGGGGTCAGACACAGAGAGATTATTCGTCTAGACGGTCCCATCAAACACTCCCGGGGTCAGACACAGAGTGAATCTCAATCCTCACCGTCCCATCACACACTCCCGTGGTCAGACACTTTGTGAAACTCCTTCCACACCGTCCCATCACACTCTCCAGGGGTCAGACAGAGTGATTATTCCTCTTCTCGGTCCCATCAAACACTCCCGTGGTCAGACACAGAGTGATTATTCCTCTACACGGCCCCATCGAACTCTCCGGGTGTCAGACACAGAGTGATTTGTCCTCTACACGGTCCCATCAAACGCTCCAGGGGGTCAGACACAGAGTGATTATTCCTCTACACGGTCCCATGAAACACTCCCGGGGTCAGACACAGAGTGAATCTCCCTCCACACCGTCCCGTCACAAACTCCCGGGGTCAGACACGGAGTGATTATTCCTCTACACTGCCCATCAAACACTCCCGGGTTCAGACACAGAGTGATTATTCCTCTACACTGCCCATCAAACACTCCCGGGGTCAGACAAAGAGTGATTATTCCGCTACACCTCCCAACAATCTCTCCCGGGGTCAGACACAGAGTGATTATTCCTCTACACGGTCCCATCAAACGCTCCCGGGGGTCAGACACAGAGTGATTATTCCTCTACACGGTCCCATCAAACACTCCCGGCGTCAGACATAGAGTGAATCTCCCTCCACACCGTCCCATCACACACTCCCGTTCTCAAACACAGAGTGATTATTCTTCTCCACGGTCCCATCAAACACTCCCGGTGTCAGACACAGAGTGATTATTGCACTACACGGTCCCATCTCACACTCCCGTGGTCAGACACAGAGTGAATGTTCATCTACACCGCCCATCACACACTCCCTGGGTCAGACACAGATTGAATCTCCCTGCAAATCGTCCCATCACACACTCCCGGAGTAAGACACAGACTGAATCTCCCTCCACACCCTACCAACACACTCTCCCGGGTCAGACACAGACTGATTATTCCTCTACACGGTCCCATCACACACTCCCGGAGTCAGACACAGACTGAATCTCCCTCCAGACGGTCCCATCATACAATCCCGGGGTCAGACACAGAGTGAATCTCCGTCCACACGGTCCCATCAAACACTCCCTGGGTCATACACAGAGGGATTATTCCTCAACACAGTCCCATCAAACACTGCCGGGTTCAGACACAGAGTGATTATTCCTCTACACTGCCCATCAAACACTCCCGGGGTCAGACAAAGAGTGATTATTCCGCTACACCTCCCAACAATCTCTCCCGGGGTCAGACACAGAGTGATTATTCCTCTACACGGTCCCATCAAACACTCCCGGCGTCAGACATAGAGTGAATCTCCCTCCACACCGTCCCATCACACACTCCCGTTCTCAAACACAGAGTGATTATTCTTCTCCACGGTCCCATCAAACACTCCCGGTGTCAGACACAGAGTGATTATTGCACTACACGGTCCCATCTCACACTCCCGTGGTCAGACACAGAGTGAATGTTCATCTACACCGCCCATCACACACTCCCTGGGTCAGACACAGATTGAATCTCCCTGCAAATCGTCCCATCACACACTCCTGGAGTAAGACACAGACTGAATCTCCCTCCACACCCTACCAACACACTCTCCCGGGTCAGACACAGACTGATTATTCCTCTACACGGTCCCATCACACACTCCCGGAGTCAGACACAGACTGAATCTCCCTCCAGACGGTCCCATCATACAATCCCGGGGTCAGACACAGAGTGAATCTCCGTCCACACGGTCCCATCAAACACTCCCTGGGTCATACACAGAGGGATTATTCCTCAACACAGTCCCATCAAACACTGCCGGGGTCAGACACAGAGTGAATCTCCCTCCACACCGTCCCATCACACACTCCCGTGGTCAGACACAGTGTGATTATTCCTCTACACGGTCCCATCAAACACTCCCGGGGTCAGACATAGACTGAATCTCCCTCCACACCGTCCCATCACACACTCCCGTGATCAGACACAGAGTGATTAATCCTCCACACCGTCCCATCACACACTCCCGTGGTCAGACACAGTGTGATTATTCCTCTACACGGTTCCATCGAACACTCCCGGGGTCAGAATCAGGGTGAATCTGCCTCCACACCGTCCCATCACACACTCCCGTGGTCAGACACAGAGTGATTATTGATCTACACGGTCCCATCAAACACTCCCGGGGTCAGACACAGAGAGAATCTCCGTCCACACCGTCCCATCACACACTCCCGGGGTCAGACACAGAGTGATTATTCCTCGACACGGTCCCATCAAACACTCCCGGGTGTCAGACACAGAGCGATTATTCCTCTGCACTGTACCATCAAACACTACGTGGGTCAGACACAGTGATTATTCCTCTACACGGTCCCATCAAACACTCCCGGGGTCAGACACAGAGTGAATCTCCCTCCACGCCGTCCCATCACTCACTCCCGGGGTCAGACACAGAGTGATTATTCCTCTACACGGTACCATCAAACACTCGCGGGGTCAGACACAGACTGATTATTCCTTTACACGGTCCGATCAAACACTCCCGGGGTCAGACACAGAATGAATTTATATCCACACCGTGCCATCATACACTCCCGGGGTCAGACACAGAGATAATATTCCTCTACACGGTCCCATCAAACACTCCCGGGGTCAGACACAGAGAGAATCTCAATCCTCACCGTCCCATCACACACTCCCGGGGTCAGACACAGAGAGAATATTCCTCTACACGGTCCCATCAAACACTCCCGGGGTCAGACACAGAGTGAATCTCAATCCTCACCGTCCCATCACACACTCCCGGGGTCAGACACAGAGACATTATTCCTCTACACGGTACCATCAAACACTCCCGGGGTCAGACACAGAGAGATTATTCCTCTACACGGTCCCATCAAACAATGCCGGTGTCAGACACAGAGTCATTATTCCTCTACAAGGTCTCATCAAACTCTTCCGTGGTCAGAGACAGAGTGATTATTCCTCTACACGGTACCATCACACTCTCCCGGTGTCAGACACGGGGTGAATCTCCTTCAACACCGTCCCATCACACTCTGCCGGGTCAGACACAGAATGATTATTCCTGTACACGGTCCCATCACACACTCCCGGGGTCAGACACAGACTGAATCTCCCTCCACACTGTCCCATCATACAATCCCGTGGTCAGACA
This sequence comes from Hypanus sabinus, assembly GCF_030144855.1. NCBI lineage: Eukaryota > Metazoa > Chordata > Chondrichthyes > Myliobatiformes > Dasyatidae > Hypanus > Hypanus sabinus. The sequence goes on along the minus strand of NW_026780341.1, from coordinate 337,505 downwards.
CAGAGTGATTATTCCTCTACACGGTCCCATCAAACACACCCGGGGTCAGACACAGAGTCATTATTCCTCTACACGGTCACATCGAACTCTTCCGGGGTCAGACACAGAGTGATTATTCCTCTACACGGTACCATCACCACTCCCGTTGTCAGACACAGTGTGAATCTCCTTCCACACCGTCCCATCACACTCTCCCGGGGTAATACACAGAGAGATTATTCCTCTACACGGTCCCATCAAACACTCCCGGGGTCAGACACAGAGTGAATCTCCCTCCACGCCGTCCAATCTCACACTCCCGGGGTCAGACACTGAGTGATTATTCCTCTACACTGCCCATCAAACACTCCCGGGGTCAGACAAAGAGTGATTATTCCGCTACACCTCCCAACAATCTCTCCCGGGGTCAGACACAGAGTGATTATTCCTCTACACGGTCCCATCAAACGCTCCCGGGGGTCAGACACAGAGTGATTATTCCTCTACACGGTCCCATCAAACACTCCCGGCGTCAGACATAGAGTGAATCTCCCTCCACACCGTCCCATCACACACTCCCGTTCTCAAACACAGAGTGATTATTCTTCTCCACGGTCCCATCAAACACTCCCGGTGTCAGACACAGAGTGATTATTGCACTACACGGTCCCATCTCACACTCCCGTGGTCAGACACAGAGTGAATGTTCATCTACACCGCCCATCACACACTCCCTGGGTCAGACACAGAGTGAATCTCCCTGCAAATCGTCCCATCACACACTCCCGGAGTAAGACACAGACTGAATCTCCCTCCACACCCTACCAACACACTCTCCCGGGTCAGACACAGACTGATTATTCCTCTACACGGTCCCATCACACACTCCCGGGGTCAGACACAGACTGAATCTCCCTCCACACGGTCCCATCATACAATCCCGGGGTCAGACACAGAGTGAATCTCCGTCCACACGGTCCCATCACACACTCCCTGGGTCATACACAGAGGGATTATTCCTCAACACAGTCCCATCAAACACTGCCGGGGTCAGACACAGAGTGAATCTCCCTCCACACCGTCCCGTCACACACTCCCGTGGTCAGACACAGAGTGATTATTCCTCTACACGGTCCCATCAAACACTCCCGGGGTCAGACACAGAGTGAATCTCCCTCCACACCGTCCCATCACACACTCCCGTGGTCAGACACAGTGTGATTATTCCTCTACACGGTCCCATCAAACACTCCCGGGGTCAGACATAGACTGAATCTCCCTCCACACCGTCCCATCACACACTCCCGTGATCAGACACAGAGTGATTAATCCTCCACACCGTCCCATCACACACTCCCGTGGTCAGACACAGTGTGATTATTCCTCTACACGGTTCCGTCGAACACTCCCGGGGTCAGAATCAGGGTGAATCTGCCTCCACACCGTCCCATCACACACACCCGGGGTCAGACACAGAGTGATTATTGATCTACACGGTCCCATCAAACACTCCCGGGGTCAGACACAGAGTGAATCTCCGTCCACACCGTCCCATCACACACTCCCGGGGTCAGACACAGAGTGATTATTCCTCGACACGGTCCCATCAAACACTCCCGGGTGTCAGACACAGAGCGATTATTCCTCTGCACTGTACCATCAAACACTACGTGGGTCAGACACAGTGATTATTCCTCTACACGGTCCCATCAAACACTCCCGGGGTCAGACACAGAGTGAATCTCCCTCCACGCCGTCCCATCACTCACTCCCGGGGTCAGATACAGAGTGATTATTCCTCTACACGGTACCATCAAACACTCGCGGGGTCAGACACAGACTGATTATTCCTTTACACGGTCCGATCAAACACTCCCGGGGTCAGACACAGAATGAATTTATATCCACACCGTGCCATCATACACTCCCGGGGTCAGACACAGAGTGATTATTCCTCTACACGGTCCCATCACACACTTCCGGGGTCAGACACAGAGTGAATCTCCCTCCACACGGTCCAATCAAATACTCCCGGGGTCAGACGCAGAGTGAATCTCAATACACACCGTCCCATCACACACTCCCGGGGTCAGACACAGAGAGAATATTCCTCTACACGGTCCCATCAAACACTCCCGGGGTCAGACACAGAGTGAATCTCAATCCTCACCGTCCCATCACACACTCCCGGGGTCAGACACAGAGACATTATTCCTCTACACGGTACCATCAAACACTCCCGGGGTCAGACACAGAGAGATTATTCCTCTACACGGTCCCATCAAACAATGCCGGTGTCAGACACAGAGTCATTATTCCTCTACAAGGTCTCATCAAACTCTTCCGTGGTCAGAGACAGAGTGATTATTCCTCTACACGGTACCATCACACTCTCCCGGTGTCAGACACGGGGTGAATCTCCTTAAACACTGTCCCATCACACTCTGCCGGGGTCAGACACACAGTGATTATTCCTCTACACGGTCCCATCATACAATCCCGGGGTCAGACACAGAGTGAATCTCCGTCCACACGGTCCCATCACACACTCCCTGGGTCATACACAGAGGGATTATTCCTCAACAGAGTCCCATCAAACACTGCCGGGGACAGACACAGAGTGAATCTCCCTCCGCACCGTCCCGTCACACACTCCCGTGGTCAGACACAGTGTGATTATTCCTCTACACGGTCCCAACAAACACTCCCGGGGTCAGACATAGACTGAATCTCCCTCCACACCGTCCCATCACACACTCCCGTGATCAGACACAGAGTGATTAATCCTCCACACCGTCCCATCACACACTCCCGTGGTCAGACACAGTGTGATTATTCCTCTACACGGTTCCGTCGAACACTCCCGGGGTCAGAATCAGGGTGAATCTGCCTCCACACCGTCCCATCACACACTCCCGGGGTCAGACACAGAGTGATTATTCATCTACACGGTCCCATCAAACACTCCCGGGGTCAGACACAGAGTGAATCTCCGTCGACACCGTCCCATCACAGACTCCCGGGGTCAGACACAGAGTGATTATTCCTCGACACGGTCCCATCAAACACTCCCGGGTGTCAGACACAGAGCGATTATTCCTCTGCACTGTACCATCAAACACTACGTGGGTCAGACACAGTGATTATTCCTCTACACGGTCCCATCAAACACTCCCGGGGTCAGACACAGAGTGAATCTCCCTCCACGCCGTCCCATCACTCACTCCCGGGGTCAGACACAGAGTGATTATTCCTCTACACGGTACCATCAAACACTCGCGGGGTCAGACACAGACTGATTATTCCTTTACACGGTCCGATCAAACACTCCCGGGGTCAGACACAGAATGAATTTATATCCACACCGTGCCATCATACACTCCCGGGGTCAGACACAGAGTGATTATTCCTCTACACGGTCCCATCACACACTTCCGGGGTCAGACACAGAGTGAATCTCCCTCCACACGGTCCAATCAAATACTCCCGGGGTCAGACGCAGAGTGAATCTCCATCCACACCGTCCCATCACACACTCCCGGGGTCAGACACAGAGAGAATATTCCTCTACACGGTCCCATCAAACACTCCCGGGGTCAGACACAGAGTGAATCTCAATCCTCACCGTCCCATCACACACTCCCGGGGTCAGACACAGAGACATTATTCCTCTACACGGTACCATCAAACACTCCCGGGGTCAGACACAGAGAGATTATTCCTCTACACGGTCCCATCAAACAATGCCGGTGTCAGACACAGAGTCATTATTCCTCTACAAGGTCTCATCAAACTCTTCCGTGGTCAGAGACAGAGTGATTATTCCTCTACACGGTACCATCACACACTCCCGGTGTCAGACACGGGGTGAATCTCCTTCAACACCGTCCCATCACACTCTGCCGAGTCAGACACAGAATGATTATTCCTGTACACGGTTCCATCACACACTCCCGGGGTCAGACACAGACTGAATCTCCCTCCACACTGTCCCATCATACAATCCCGTGGTCAGACACAGAGTGATTATTCCTCTACACGGTCCCATCAAACACACCCGGGGTCAGACACAGAGTCATTATTCCTCTACACGGTCACATCGAACTCTTCCGGGGTCAGACACAGAGTGATTATTCCTCTACACGGTACCATCACCACTCCCGTTGTCAGACACAGTGTGAATCTCCTTCCACACCGTCCCATCACACTCTCCCGGGGTAATACACAGAGTGATTATTCCTCTACACGGTCCCATCAAACACTCCCGGGGTCAGACACAGAGTGAATCTCCCTCCACGCCGTCCAATCTCACACTCCCGGGGTCAGACACAGTGTGAATCTCCCTTCACACGGTCCCATCACACACTCCCTGGGTCATACACAGAGGGATTATTCCTCAACACAGTCCCATCAAACACTGCCGGGGTCAGACACAGAGTGAATCTCCCTCCACACCATCCCATCACACACTCCAGGGGTCAGACACAGAGTGATTACTCCTCTACACGGTCCCATCAAACACTGCCGGCGTCAGACACAGAGTGAATCTCCCTCCACACCGTCCCGTCACACTCTCCCGTTTTCAGACACAGAGTGATTGTTCTTCTCCACGGTCCCATCAAACACTCCCGCAGTCAGACACAGAGTGATTATTGCTCTACACGGTCCCATCTCACACTCCCGGGGTCAGACACAGAGTGAATTTTCCTCTACACCGCCCATCACACACTCCCTGGGTCAGACACAGAGTGAATCTCCCTCCACACCGTCCCATCACACACTCCCGGGGATAGTCACACAGTGATTATTCCTCTACACGGTCCATCACACTCTCCCGGTGTCAGACACAGAGTGAATCTCCCTCCACACCATCCGATCACACACTCCCGTGGTCAGACACAGTGTGATTATTCCTCTACACGGTCCCATCAGACACTCCCGGGGTCAGACATAGACTGAATCTCCCTCCACACCGTCCCATCACACACTGCCGTGATCAGACACAGAGTGATTGATCCTCTGCACGGTTCCATCGAACACTCCCGGGGTCAGAATCAGGGTGAATCTCCCTCCACACCGTCCCATCACACACTCCCGGGGTCAGACACAGAGTGATTATTGATCTACACGGTCCCATCAAACACTCCGGGGTCAGACACAGAGTGAATCTCCGTCCACACCGTCCCACCACACACTCCCGGGGTAAGACACAGACTGAATCTCCCTCTACACCGTACCAACACACTCTCCCGGTTCAGACACAGACTGATTATTCCTCTACACGGTCCCATCAAACACTCCCGGGGTCAGACACAGGGTGAATCTCCCTCCACACCGTCCCATCACACACTCCGGGGGTCAGACACAGAATGATTATTGATCTACACGGTCCCATCAAACACTCCCGGGGTCAGACACAGATTGAATCTCCCTCCACACCGTCCCATCACACACTCCCGGGGTCAGACACAGAGTCATTATTCATCTACACGGTCACATCAAACTCTTCCGGGGTCAGACACAGAGTGATTATTCCTCTACACGGTACCATCACACACTCCCGGTGTCAGACACAGTGTGAATCTCCTTCCACACCGTCCCATCACATTCTCCCGGGGTAAGACACAGAGTGATTATTCCTCTACACGGTACCATCAAACACTCCCGGGTTCAGACACAGAGTGAATCTCCCTCCACGCCGTCCCATCACACACTCACGGGGTCCGAAACAGAGTGATTATTCCTCTACAAGGCCCCATCAAACTCTCCCGGGGTCAGACACAGTGATTATTCCTCTACAAGGTCCCATCAAACTCTCCCGTGTGTCAGACACATAGTGATTATTCCTCTACACGGTCCCATGAAACACTCCCGGGGTCGGACACAGAGTGAATCTCCGTCCACACCGTCCCAACACACACTCCCGGGGTCAGACAGAGTGATTATTCCTCTACACGGTCCCAGCAAACACTCCCGGGGTCAGACACAGAGTGAATCTCCCTCCACACCGTCCCATCACACACTGCCGTGATCAGACACAGAGTGATTAATCCTCTACACCGACGCATCACTCACTCCCGTGGTCAAACACAGAGTGATTATTCCTCTACACGGTTCCATCGAACACTCCCAGGGTTAGAATCAGTGTGAATCTCCCTCCACACCGTCCCATCACACACTCCAGGGGTCAGACACAGAGTGATTATTCTTCTCCACGGTCCCATCAAACAATCCGTGGTCAGACACAGAGTGATTATTGCTCTACACGGTCCCATCTCACACTCCCGGGGTCAGACACAGAGTGAATGTTCCTCTACACCGCCCATCACACACTCCCTGGGTCAGACACAGAGTGAATCTCCATGCAAATCGTCCCATCACACACTCCCGGGGTAAGACACAGACTGAATCTCCCTCCACACCGTACCAACACACTCTCCCGGGTCAGACACAGACTGATTATTCCTCTACACAGTCCCATCACACACTCCCGGGGTCAGACACAGACTGAATCTCCCTCCACACTGTCCCATCATACAATCCCGGGGTCAGACACAGAGTGATTATTCCTCTACACTGTCCATCACACTCTCCCGGGGTCAGACACGGAGTGAATCTCCCACCACCCCGTCCCGTCACACACTCCCGTGTTCAGACACAGAGTGATTATTCCTCTACACTGTCCCATCAAACACTCCCGGGATCAGACACAGAGTGAATCTCCCTCCACACCGTCCCATCACACTCTCCCCTGGTCAGGCACAGTGTGATTATTCCTCTACACGGTCCCATCAAACACTCCCGGGGTCAGTCATAGACTGAATCTCCCTCCACACCGTCCCATCACACACTGCCGTGATCAGACACAGAGTGATTAATCCTCTACACCGACGCATCACTCACTCCCGTGGTCAAACACAGAGTGATTATTCCTCTACACGGTTCCATCGAACACTCCCAGGGTTAGAATCAGTGTGAATCTCCCTCCACACCGTCCCATCACATTCTCCCGGGGTAAGACACAGAGTGATTATTCCTCTACACGGTACCATCACACACTCCCGGTGTCAGACACAGTGTGAATCTCCTTCTACACCGTCCCATCACATTCTCCCGGGGTAAGACACAGAGTGATTATTCCTCTACACGGTACCATCAAACACTCCCGGGTTCAGACACAGAGTGAATCTCCCTCCACGCCGTCCCATCACACACTCACGGGGTCCGAAACAGAGTGATTATTCCTCTACAAGGCCCCATCAAACTCTCCCGGGGTCAGACACAGTGATTATTCCTCTACACGGTCCCATCAAACTCTCCCGTGTGTCAGACACATAGTGATTATTCCTCTACACGGTCCCATGAAACACTCCCGGGGTCGGACACAGAGTGAATCTCCGTCCACACCGTCCCAACACACACTCCCGGGGTCAGACAGAGTGATTATTCCTCTACACGGTCCCAGCAAACACTCCCGGGGTCAGACACAGAGTGAATCTCCATCCACACCGTCCCGTCACAAACTCCCGGGGTCAGACACAGAGTGATTATTCCTCTACTCCGCCCATCACACACTCCCGGGGTCAGACACAGAGTGAATCTCACTCCACACGGTCCCATCACACACTCCCTGGGTCATACACAGAGGGATTATTCCTCAACACCGTCCCATCACACACTCCAGGGGTCAGACACAGAGTGATTATTCTTCTACACGGTCCCATCTCACACTCACGGGGTCAGACACAGAGTGAATGTTCCTCTACACCGCCCATCACACACTCCCTGGGTCAGACACAGAGTGAATCTCCCTGCAAATCGTCCCATCACACACTCCCGGGGTAAGACACAGACTGAATCTCCCTCCACACCGTACCAACACACTCTCCCGGGTCAGACACATACTGATTATTCCTCTACACGGTCCCATCACACTCTCCCGGGGTCAGACACAGACTGAATCTCCCTCCACACCGTCCCATCATACAAAACCGGGGTCAGACACAGAGTGATTATTCCTCTACACGGTCCATCACACTCTCCCGGGGTCAGACACGGAGTGAATCTCCCTCCACACCGTCCCGTCACACACTCCCGTGTTCAGACACAGAGTGATTATTCCTCTACACGGTCCCATCAAACACTCCCGGGGTCATTCAAAGAGTGAATCTCCCTCCACACCGTCCCATCACACACTCCCCTGGTCAGACACAGTGTGATTATTCCTCTACACGGTCCCATCAAACACTCCCGGGGTCAGACATTGACTGAATCTCCCTCCACACCGTCCCATCACACACTGCCGTGATCAGACACAGAGTGATTAATCCTCTACACCGACGCATCACTCACTCCCGTGGTCAAACACAGAGTGATTATTCCTCTACACGGTTCCATCGAACACTCCAAGGGTTAGAATCAGTGTGAATCTCCCTCCACACCGTCCCATCACACACTCCAGGGGTCAGACACAGAGTGATTATTCTTCTCCACGGTCCCATCAAACAATCCGGGGACAGACACAGAGTGATTATTGCTCTACACGGTCCCATCTCACACTCCCGGGGTCAGACACAGAGTGAATGTTCCTCTACACCGCCCATCACACACTCCCTGGGTCAGACACAGAGTGAATCTCCATGCAAATCGTCCCATCACACACTCCCGGGGTAAGACACAGACTGAATCTCCCTCCACACCGTACCAACACACTCTCCCGGGTCAGACACAGACTGATTATTCCTCTACACCGTCCCATCACACACTCCCGGGGTCAGACACAGACTGAATCTCCCTCCACACTGTCCCATCATACAATCCCGGGGTCAGACACAGAGTGATTATTCCTCTACACTGTCCATCACACTCTCCCGGGGTCAGACACGGAGTGAATCTCCCACCACCCCGTCCCGTCACACACTCCCGTGTTCAGACACAGAGTGATTATTCCTCTACACTGTCCCATCAAACACTCCCGGGATCAGACACAGAGTGAATCTCCCTCCACACCGTCCCATCACACTCTCCCCTGGTCAGGCACAGTGTGATTATTCCTCTACACGGTCCCATCAAACACTCCCGGGGTCAGACATAGACTGAATCTCCCTCCACACCGTCCCATCACACACTGCCGTGATCAGACACAGAGTGATTAATCCTCTACACCGACGCATCACTCACTCCCGTGGTCAAACACAGAGTGATTATTCCTCTACACGGTTCCATCGAACACTCCCAGGGTTAGAATCAGGGTGAATCTCCCTCCACACCGTCCCATCACACACTCCGGGGGTCAGACACAGAGTGATTATTGATCTACACGGTCCCTTCAAACACTCCCGGGGTCATACACAGAGTGAATCTCCGTCCACACCGTCCCATCACACACTCCCTGGGTCTGACACAGAGTGATTATTCCTCTGCACGGTCCCATCAAACACTCCCGGGTGTCAGACACAGAGCGATTATTCCTCTGCACTGTACCATCAAACACTACATGGGTCAGACACAGTGATTATTCCTCTACACGGTCCAATCAAACACTCCCGGGGTCAGACACAGAATGAATCTCCCTACACGCCGTCCCATCACTCACTCCCGGGGTCAGACACAGAGTGATTATTCCTCTACACGGTACCATCAAATACTCCCGTGGTCAGAGACAGACTGATTATTCCTCTACACGGTCCCATCAAAGAATCCCGGGGACAGACAGAGAATGAATTTATATCCACACCGTGCCATCATACACTCCCGTGGTCAGACACAGAGTGAATCTCCCTCCACACGGTCCAATCAAACACTCCCGTGGTCAGACGCAGAGTGAATCTCAATCCACACCGTCCCATCACACACTCCCGGGGTGAGACACAGAGAGAATATTCCTCTACACGGTCCCATCACACTCTCCCGGTGTCAGACACAGGGTGAATCTCCTTCAACACTGTCCCATCACACTCTGCCGGGGTCAGACACACAGTGATTATTCCTCCACACGGTCCCATCAAACACTCCCGGGGTCAGACACAGAGAGATTTTTCGTCTACACGGTCCCATCACACACTCCCGGTGTCAGACACAGTGTGAATCTCCTTCAACACTGTCCCATCACACACTCCCGGGGTCAGACACAGAGTGATTATTCATCTACACGGTCCCATCAAACACTCACGGGGTCAGACACAAAGTGATTATTCCTCTACACGGCCCCATCAAACTCTCCCGGGGTCAGACACAGAGTGATTATTCCTCTACACGGTGCCATCAAACGCTCCCGGGGGTCAGACACAGAGTGATTATTCCTCTACACGGTCCCATCAAACACTCCGGGGGTAAGACACAGAGTGATTATTCCACTACAAGGTCCCAACAAACACTCCCGAGGTCAGACACAGAGTGAATCTCAATCCACACCGTCCAATCACACACTCCCGGAGACAGACACAGAGAGATTATTCCTCTACACGGTACCATCAAACACTCCCGGGGTCAGACACAGAGAGATTATTCGTCTAGACGGTCCCATCAAGCACTCCCGGGGGCAGACACAGAGTGAATCTCAATCCTCACCGTCCCATCACACACTCCCGTGGTCAGACACTTTGTGAAACTCCTTCCACACCGTCCCATCACACTCTCCCGGGGTCAGACACAGAGTGATTATTCCTCTTCTCGGTCCCATCAAACACTCCCGTGGTCAGACACAGAGTGATTATTCCTCTACACGGCCCCATCGAACTCTCCGGGTGTCAGACACAGAATGATTTTTCCTCTACACGGTCCCATCAAACGCTCCAGGGGGTCAGACACAGAGTGATTATTCCTCTACACGGTCCCATGAAACACTCCCGGGGTCAGACACAGAGTGATTATTCCTCTACACCGCCCAACAAACTCTCCCGGGGTCAGACACTGAGTGATTATTCCTCTACACTGCCCATCAAACACTCCCGGGGTCAGACAAAGAATGATTATTCCGCTACACCGCCCAACAATCTCTCCCGGGGTCAGACACAGAGTGATTATTCCTCTACACGGTCCCATCAAACGCTCCCGGGGGTCAGACACAGAGTGATTATTCCTCTACACGGTCCCATCAAACACTCCGGGGGTAAGACACAGAGTGATTATTCCACTACAAGGTCCCAACAAACACTCCCGAGGTCAGACACAGAGTGAATCTCAATCCACACCGTCCAATCACACACTCCCGGAGACAGACACAGAGAGATTATTCCTCTACACGGTACCATCAAACACTCCCGGGGTCAGACACAGAGAGATTATTCGTCTAGACGGTCCCATCAAACACTCCCGGGGTCAGACACAGAGTGAATCTCAATCCTCACCGTCCCATCACACACTCCCGTGGTCAGACACTTTGTGAAACTCCTTCCACACCGTCCCATCACACTCTCCCGGGGTCAGACACAGAGTGATTCTTCCTCTTCTCGGTCCCATCAAACACTCCCGTGGTCAGACACAGAGTGATTATTCCTCTACACGGCCCCATCGAACTCTCCGGGTGTCAGACACAGAGTGATTTTTCCTCTACACGGTCCCATCAAACGCTCCAGGGGGTCAGACACAGAGTGATTATTCCTCTACACGGTCCCATGAAACACTCCCGGGGTCAGACACAGAGTGATTATTCCTCTACACCGCACAACAAACTCTCCCGGGGTCAGACACTGAGTGATTATTCCTCTACACTGCCCATCAAACACTCCCGGGGTCAGACAAAGAGTGATTATACCGCTACACCGCCCAACAATCTCTCCCGGGGTCAGACACAGAGTGATTATTCCTCTACACGGTCCCATCAAACGCTCCCGGGGGTCAGACACAGAGTGATTATTCCTCTACACGGTCCCATCAAACACTCCCGGCGTCAGACATAGAGTGAATCTCCCTCCACACCGTCCCATCAAACACTCCCGGTGTCAGACACAGAGTGATTATTGCACTACACGGTCCCATCTCACACTCCCGTGGTCAGACACAGAGTGAATGTTCATCTACACCGCCCATCACACACTCCCTGGGTCAGACACAGAGTGAATCTCCCTGCAAATCGTCCCATCACACACTCCCGGAGTAAGACACAGACTGAATCTCCCTCCACACCGTACCAACTCACTCTCCCGGGTCAGACACAGACTGATTATTCCTCTACACGGTCCCATCACACACTCCCGGGGTCAGACACAGACTGAATCTCCCTCCACACGGTCCCATCATACAATCCCGGGGTCAGACACTGAGTGATTATTCCTCTTCACGGTCCAATAAACACTCCCGGTGTCCGCCGCAGAGTGATTATTCCTCTACACCGCCCTTCACACTCTCCCGGGGTCAGACACAGAGTGAATCTCCCTCCACACCGTCCCGTCACACACTCCCGTGGTCAGACACAGAGTGATTATTCCTCTACACGGTCCCATCAAACACTCCCGGGGTCAGACACAGTGTGAATCTCCCTCCACACCGTCCCATCACACACTCCCGTGGTCAGACACAGTGTGATTATTCCTCTACACGGTCCCATCAAACACTCCCGGGGTCAGACATAGACTGAATCTCCCTCCACACCGTCCCATCACACACTCCCGTGATCAGACACAGAGTGATTAATCCTCCACACCGTCCCATCACACACTCCCGTGGTCAGACACAGTGTGATTATTCCTCTACACGGTTCCATCGAGCACTCCCGGGGTCAGAATCAGGGTGAATCTGCCTCCACACCGTCCCATCACACACTCCCGGGGTCAGACACAGAGTGATTATTCCTCTGCACTGTACCATCAAACACTACGTGGGTCAGACACAGTGATTATTCCTCTACACGGTCCCATCAAACACTCCCGGGGTCAGACACAGAGTGAATCTCCCTCCACGCCGTCCCATCACTCACTCCCGGGGTCAGACACAGAGTGATTATTCCTCTACACGGTACCATCAAACACTCGCGGGGTCAGACACAGACTGATTATTCCTTTACACGGTCCGATCAAACACTCCCTGGGTCAGACACAGAATGAATTTATATCCACACCGTGCCATCATACACTCCCGGGGTCAGACACAGAGTGATTATTCCTCTACACGGTCCCATCACACACTTCCGGGGTCAGACACAGAGTGAATCTCCCTCCACACGGTCCAATCAAATACTCCCGGGGTCAGACGCAGAGTGAATCTCAATCCACACCGTCCCATCACACACTCCCGGGGTCAGACACAGAGAGAATATTCCTCTACACGGTCCCATCACATACTCCCGGGGTCAGACACAGACTGAATCTCCCTCCACACTGTCCCATCATACAATGCCGTGGTCAGACACAGAGAGATTATTCCTCTACACGGTCCCATCAAACACACCCGGGGTCAGACACAGAGTCATTATTCCTCTACACGGTCACATCGAACTCTTCCGGGGTCAGACACAGAGTGATTATTCCTCTACACGGACCCATCACCATTCCCGTTGTCAGACACAGTGTGAATCTCCTTCCACACCGTCCCATCACACTCTCCCGGGGTAATACACAGAGTGATTATTCCTCTACACGGTCCCATCAAACACTCCCGGGGTCAGACACAGAGTGAATCTCCCTCCACGCCGTCCAATCTCACACTTCCGGGGTCAGACACAGAGTGATTATTCCTCTACACGTTCCCATCAAACGCTCCCGGGGGTCAGACACATAGTGATTATTCCTCTACACGGTCCCATCAAACACTCCCGGCGTCAGACATAGAGTGAATCTCCCTCCACACCGTCCCATCACACACTCCCGTTCTCAAACACAGAGTGATTATTCTTCTCCACGGTCCCATCAAACACTCCCGGTGTCAGACACAGAGTGATTATTGCACTACACGGTCCCATCTCACACTCCCGTGGTCAGACACAGAGTGAATGTTCATCTACACCGCCCATCACACAATCCCTGGGTCAGACACAGAGTGAATCTCCCTGCAAATCGCCCCATCACACACTCCCGGAGTAAGACACAGACTGAATCTCCCTCCACACCCTACCAACACACTCTCCCGGGTCAGACACAGACTGATTATTCCTCTACACGGTCCCATCACACACTCCCGGGGTCAGACACAGACTGAATCTCCCTCCACACGGTCCCATCATACAATCCCGGGGTCAGACACAGAGTGAATCTCCCTCCACACGGTCCCATCACACACTCCCTGGGTCATACACAGAGGGATTATTCCTCAACACAGTCCCATCAAACACTGCCGGGGTCAGACACAGAGTGAATCTCCCTCCACACCGTCCCGTCACACACTCCCGTGGTCAGACACAGTGATTATTCCTCTACACGGTCCCATCAAACACTCCCGGGGTCAGACACAGAGTGAATCTCCCTCCACACCGTCCCATCACACACTCCCGTGGTCAGACACAGTGTGATTATTCCTCTACACGGTCCCATCAAACACTCCCGGGGTCAGACATAGACTGAATCTCCCTCCACACCGTCCCATCACACACTCCCGTGATCAGACACAGAGTGATTAATCCTCCACACCGTCCCATCACACACTCCCGTGGTCAGACACAGTGTGATTATTCCTCTACACGGTTCCGTCGAACACTCCCGGGGTCAGAATCAGGGTGAATCTGCCTCCACACCGACCCATCACACACTCCCGGGGTCAGACACAGAGTGATTATTGATCTACACGGTCCCATCAAACACTCCCGGGGTCAGACACAGAGTGATTATTGCACTACACGGTCCCATCTCACACTCCCGTGTTCAGACACAGAGTGAATGTTCATCTACACCGCCCATCACACACTCCCTGGGTCAGACACAGAGTGAATCTCCCTGCAAATCGTCCCATCACACACTCCCGGAGTAAGACACAGACTGAATCTCCCTCCACACCCTACCAACACACTCTCCCGGGTCAGACACAGACTGATTATTCCTCTACACGGTGCCATCACACACTCCCGGGGTCAGACACAGACTGAATCTCCCTCCAAACGGTCCCATCATACAATCCCGGGGTCAGACACAGAGTGAATCTCCCTCCACACGGTCCCATCACACACTCCCTGGGTCATACACAGAGGGATTATTCCTCAACACAGTCCCATCAAACACTGCCGGGGTCAGACACAGAGTGAATCTCCCTCCGCACCGTCCCGTCACACACTCCCGTGGTCAGACACAGTGATTATTCCTCTACACGGTCCCATCAAACACTCCCGGGGTCAGACACAGAGTGAATCTTCCTCCACACCGTCCCATCACACACTCCCGTGGTCAGACACAGTGTGATTATTCCTCTACACGGTCCCATCAAACACTCCCGGGGTCAGACATAGACTGAATCTCCCTCCACACCGTCCCATCACACACTCCCGTGATCAGACACAGAGTGATTAATCCTCCACACCGTCCCATCACACACTCCCGTGTCAGACACAGTGTGATTATTCCTCTACACGGTTCCGTCGAACACTCCCGGGGTCAGAATCAGGGTGAATCTGCCTCCACACCGTCCCATCACACACTCCCGGGGTCAGACACAGAGTGATTATTGATCTACACGGTCCCATCAAACACTCCCGGGGTCAGACACAGAGTGAATCTCCGTCCACACCGTCCCATCACACACTCCCGGGGTCAGACACAGAGTGATTATTCCTCGACACGGTCCCATCAAACACTCCCGGGTGTCAGACACAGAGCGATTATTCCTCTGCACTGTACCATCAAACACTACGTGGGTCAGACACAGTGATTATTCCTCTACACGGTCCCATCAAACACTCCCGGGGTCAGACACAGAGTGAATCTCCCTCCACGCCGTCCCATCACTCACTCCCGGGGTCAGACACAGAGTGATTATTCCTCTACACGGTACCATCAAACACTCGCGGGGTCAGACACAGACTGATTATTCCTTTACACGGTCCGATCAAACACTCCCGGGGTCAGACACAGAATGAATTTATATCCACACCGTGCCATCATACACACCCGGGGTCAGACACAGAGTGATTATTCCTCTACACGGTCCCATCACACACTTCCGGGGTCAGACACAGAGTGAATCTCCCTCCACACGGTCCAATCAAATACTCCCGGGGTCAGACGCAGAGTGAATCTCAATCCACACCGTCCCATCACACACTCCCGGGGTCAGACACAGAGAGAATATTCCTCTACACGGTCCCATCAAACACTCCCGGGGTCAGACACAGAGTGAATCTCAATCCTCACCGTCCCATCACACACTCCCGTGGTCAGACACAGTGTGATTATTCCTCTACACGGTCCCATCAAACACTCCCGGGGTCAGACATAGACTGAATCTCCCTCCACACCGTCCCATCACACACTCCCGTGATCAGACACAGAGTGATTAATCCTCCACACCGTCCCATCACACACTCCCGTGGTCAGACACAGTGTGATTATTCCTCTACACGGTTCAATCGAGCACTCCCGGGGTCAGAATCAGGGTGAATCTGCCTCCACACCGTCCCATCACACACTCCCGGGGTCAGACACAGAGTGATTATTCCTCTGCACTGTACCATCAAACACTACGTGGGTCAGACACAGTGATTATTCCTCTACACGGTCCCATCAAACACTCCCGGGGTCAGACACAGAGTGAATCTCCCTCCACGCCGTCCCATCACTCACTCCCGGGGTCAGACACAGAGTGATTATTCCTCTACACGGTACCATCAAACACTCGCGGGGTCAGACACAGACTGATTATTCCTTTACACGGTCCGATCAAACACTCCCTGGGTCAGACACAGAATGAATTTATATCCACACCGTGCCATCATACACTCCCGGGGTCAGACACAGAGTGATTATTCCTCTACACGGTCCCATCACACACTTCCGGGGTCAGACACAGAGTGAATCTCCCTCCACACGGTCCAATCAAATACTCCCGGGGTCAGACGCAGAGTGAATCTCAATCCACACCGTCCCATCACACACTCCCGGGGTCAGACACAGAGAGAATATTCCTCTACACGGTCCCATCACATACTCCCGGGGTCAGACACAGACTGAATCTCCCTCCACACTGTCCCATCATACAATCCCGTGGTCAGACACAGAGAGATTATTCCTCTACACGGTCCCATCAAACACACCCGGGGTCAGACACAGAGTCATTATTCCTCTACACGGTCACATCGAACTCTTCCGGGGTCAGACACAGAGTGATTATTCCTCTACACGGACCCATCACCATTCCCGTTTTCAGACACAGTGTGAATCTCCTTCCACACCGTCCCATCACACTCTCCCGGGGTAATACACAGAGTGATTATTCCTCTACACGGTCCCATCAAACACTCCCGGGGTCAGACACAGAGTGAATCTCCCTCCACGCCGTCCAATCTCACACTTCCGGGGTCAGACACAGAGTGATTATTCCTCTACACGTTCCCATCAAACGCTCCCGGGGGTCAGACACAGAGTGATTATTCCTCTACACGGTCCCATCAAACACTCCCGGCGTCAGACATAGAGTGAATCTCCCTCCACACCGTCCCATCACACACTCCCGTTCTCAAACACAGAGTGATTATTCTTCTCCACGGTCCCATCAAACACTCCCGGTGTCAGACACAGAGTGATTATTGCACTACACGGTCCCATCTCACACTCCCGTGGTCAGACACAGAGTGAATGTTCATCTACACCGCCCATCACACAATCCCTGGGTCAGACACAGAGTGAATCTCCCTGCAAATCGCCCCATCACACACTCCCGGAGTAAGACACAGACTGAATCTCCCTCCACACCCTACCAACACACTCTCCCGGGTCAGACACAGACTGATTATTCCTCTACACGGTCCCATCACACACTCCCGGGGTCAGACACAGACTGAATCTCCCTCCACACGGTCCCATCATACAATCCCGGGGTCAGACACAGAGTGAATCTCCCTCCACACGGTCCCATCACACACTCCCTGGGTCATACACAGAGGGATTATTCCTCAACACAGTCCCATCAAACACTGCCGGGGTCAGACACAGAGTGAATCTCCCTCCACACCGTCCCGTCACACACTCCCGTGGTCAGACACAGTGATTATTCCTCTACACGGTCCCATCAAACACTCCCGGGGTCAGACACAGAGTGAATCTCCCTCCACACCGTCCCATCACACACTCCCGTGGTCAGACACAGTGTGATTATTCCTCTACACGGTCCCATCAAACACTCCCGGGGTCAGACATAGACTGAATCTCCCTCCACACCGTCCCATCACACACTCCCGTGATCAGACACAGAGTGATTAATCCTCCACACCGTCCCATCACACACTCCCGTGGTCAGACACAGTGTGATTATTCCTCTACACGGTTCCGTCGAACACTCCCGGGGTCAGAATCAGGGTGAATCTGCCTCCACACCGTCCCATCACACACTCCCGGGGTCAGACACAGAGTGATTATTGATCTACACGGTCCCATCAAACACTCCCGGGGTCAGACACAGAGTGATTATTGCACTACACGGTCCCATCTCACACTCCCGTGTTCAGACACAGAGTGAATGTTCATCTACACCGCCCATCACACACTCCCTGGGTCAGACACAGTGTGAATCTCCCTGCAAATCGTCCCATCACACACTCCCGGAGTAAGACACAGACTGAATCTCCCTCCACACCCTACCAACACACTCTCCCGGGTCAGACACAGACTGATTATTCCTCTACACGGTCCCATCACACACTCCCGGGGTCAGACACAGACTGAATCTCCCTCCAAACGGTCCCATCATACAATCCCGGGGTCAGACACAGAGTGAATCTCCCTCCACACGGTCCCATCACACACTCCCTGGGTCATACACAGAGGGATTATTCCTCAACACAGTCCCATCAAACACTGCCGGGGTCAGACACAGAGTGAATCTCCCTCCGCACCGTCCCGTCACACACTCCCGTGGTCAGACACAGTGATTATTCCTCTACACGGTCCCATCAAACACTCCCGGGGTCAGACACAGAGTGAATCTCCCTCCACGCCGTCCCATCACTCACTCCCGGGGTCAGACACAGAGTGATTATTCCTCTACACGGTACCATCAAACACTCGCGGGGTCAGACACAGACTGATTATTCCTTTACACGGTCCGATCAAACACTCCCGGGGTCAGACACAGAATGAATTTATATCCACACCGTGCCATCATACACACCCGGGGTCAGACACAGAGTGATTATTCCTCTACACGGTCCCATCACACACTTCCGGGGTCAGACGCAGAGTGAATCTCAATCCACACCGTCCCATCACACACTCCCGGGGTCAGACACAGAGAGAATATTCCTCTACACGGTCCCATCAAACACTCCCGGGGTCAGACACAGAGTGAATCTCAATCCTCACCGTCCCATCACACACTCCCGGGGTCAGACACAGAGACATTATTCCTCTACACGGTACCATCAAACACTCCCGGGGTCAGACACAGAGTGATTATTCCTCTACACGGTCCCATCAAACACACCCGGGGTCAGACACAGACTGAATCTCCCTCCGCTCTGTCCCATCATACAATCCCGTGATCAGACACAGAGTGATTATTCCTCTACACGGTCCCATCAAACACACCCGGGGTCAGACACAGAGTCATTATTCCTCTACACGGTCACATCGAACTCTTCCGGGGTCAGACACAGAGTGATTATTCCTCTACACGGTACCATCACCACTCCCGGGGTCATTCACAGAGTGAATCTCCCTCCACACCGTCCCATCACACACTCCCCTGGTCAGACACAGTGTGATTATTCCTCTACACGGTCCCATCAAACACTCCTGGGGTCAGACATAGACTGAATCTCCCTCCACACCGTCCCATCACACACTGCCGTGATCAGACACAGAGTGATTAATCCTCTACACCGACGCATCACTCACTCCCGTGGTCAAACACAGAGTGATTATTCCTCTACACGGTTCCATCGAACACTCCCAGGGTTAGAATCAGTGTGAATCTCCCTCCACACCGTCCCATCACACACTCCAGGGGTCAGACACAGAGTGATTATTCTTCTCCACGGTCCCATCAAACAATCCGGGGTCAGACACAGAGTGATTATTGCTCTACACGGTCCCATCTCACACTCCCGGGGTCAGACACAGAGTGAATGTTCCTCTACACCGCCCATCACACACTCCCTGGGTCAGACAAAGAGTGAATCTCCATGCAAATCGTCCCATCACACACTCCCGGGGTAAGACACAGACTGAATCTCCCTCCACACCGTACCAACACACTCTCCCGGGGTCAGACACAGAGTGATTATTCCTCTACACGGTCCATCACACTCTCCCGGGGTCAGACACGGAGTGAAACTCCCACCACCCCGTCCCGTCACACACTCCCGTGTTCAGACACAGAGTGATTATTCCTCTACACTGTCCCATCAAACACTCCCGGGGTCAGACACAGAGTGAATCTCCCTCCACACCGTCCCATCACACACTCCCGGGGTCAGACACAGACTGAATCTCCCTCCACACCGTCCCATCACACACTGCAGTGATCAGACACAGAGTGATTATTCCTCTACACGGTTCCATCGAACACTCCCGGGGTCAGAATCAGGGTGAATCTCCCTCCACACCGTCCCATCACACACTCCCGGGGTCAGACACAGAGTGATTATTGATCTACACGGTCCCATCAAACACTCCGGGGTCAGACACAGAGTGAATCTCCGTCCACACCGTCCCATCACACACTCCCGGGGTAAGACACAGACTGAATCTCCCTCTACACCGTACCAACACATTCTCCCGGGTCAGACACAGACTGATTATTCCTCTACACGGTCCCATCACACACTCCCGGGGACAGACACAGACTGAATCTCCCTCCACACCGTCCCATCATACAATCCGGGGGTCAGACACAGAGTGATTATTCCTCTACACGGTCCCATCAAACACTCCCGGGGTCAGACACAGAGTCATTATTCATCTACACGGTCACATCAAACTCTTCCGGGGTCAGACACAGAGTGATTATTCCTCTACACGGTACCATCACACACTCCCGGTGTCAGCCACAGTGTGAATCTCCTTCCACACCGTCCCATCACATTCTCCCCGGGTAAGACACAGAGTGATTATTCCTCTACACGGTACCATCAAACACTCCCGGGTTCAGACACAGAGTGAATCTCCCTCCACGCCGTCCCATCACACACTCACGGGGTCCGAAACAGAGTGATTATTCCTCTACAAGGCCCCATCAAACTCTCCCGGGGTCAGACACCGTGATTATTCCTCTACACGGTCCCATCAAACTCTCCCGTGTGTCAGACACAGAGTGATTATTCCTCTACACGGTCCCATGAAACACACCCGGGGTCGGACACAGAGTGAATCTCCGTCCACATCGTCCCAACACACTCCCGGGGTCAGACAGAGTGATTATTCCTCTACACGGTCCCAGCAAACACTCCCGGGGTCAGACACAGAGTGAATCTCCATCCACACCGTTCCGTCACCAAATCCCGGGGTCAGACACAGAGTGATTATTCCTCTACACCGCCCATCACACACTCCCGGGGTAAGACACAGACTGAATCTCCCTCCACACCGTACCAACACACTCTCCCGGGTCAGACACAGACTGATTATTCCTCTACACGGTCCCATCACACACTCCCGGGGTCAGACACAGACTGAATCTCCCTCCACACCGTCCCATCATACAAAACCGGGGTCACACACAGAGTGATTATTCCTCTACACGGTCCATCACACTCTCCCGGGGTCAGACACGGAGTGAATCTCCCTCCACCCCGTCCCGTCACACACTCCCGTGTTCAGACACAGAGTGATTATTCCTCTACACGGTCCCATCAAACACTCCCGGGGTCATTCACAGAGTGAATCTCCCTCCACACCGTCCCATCACACACTCCCCTGGTCAGACACAGTGTGATTATTCCTCTACACGGTCCCATCAAACACTCCTGGGGTCAGACATAGACTGAATCTCCCTCCACACCGTCCCATCACACACTGCCGTGATCAGACACAGAGTGATTAATCCTCTACACCGACGCATCACTCACTCCCGTGGTCAAACACAGAGTGATTATTCCTCTACACGGTTCCATCGAACACTCCCAGGGTTAGAATCAGTGTGAATCTCCCTCCACACCGTCCCATCACACACTCCAGGGGTCAGACACAGAGTGATTATTCTTCTCCACGGTCCCATCAAACAATCCGGGGTCAGACACAGAGTGATTATTGCTCTACACGGTCCCATCTCACACTCCCGGGGTCAGACACAGAGTGAATGTTCCTCTACACCGCCCATCACACACTCCCTGGGTCAGACAAAGAGTGAATCTCCATGCAAATCGTCCCATCACACACTCCCGGGGTAAGACACAGACTGAATCTCCCTCCACACCGTACCAACACACTCTCCCGGGTCAGACACAGACTGATTATTCCTCTACACGGTCCCATCACACACTCCCGGGGTCAGACACAGCATGAATCTCCCTCCACACCGTCCCATCATACAATCCCGGGGTCAGACACAGAGTGATTATTCCTCTACACGGTCCATCACACTCTCCCGGGGTCAGACACGGAGTGAAACTCCCACCACCCCGTCCCGTCACACACTCCCGTGTTCAGACACAGAGTGATTATTCCTCTACACTGTCCCATCAAACACTCCCGGGGTCAGACACAGAGTGAATCTCCCTCCACACCGTCCCATCACACACTCCCCTGGTCAGGCACAGTGTGATTATTCCTCTACACGGTCCCATCAAACACCCCCGGGGTCAGACATAGTCTGAATCTCCCTCCACACCGTCCCATCACACACTGCCGTGATCAGACACAGAGTGATTAATCCTCTACACCGACGCATCACTCACTCCCTTGGTCAAACACAGAGTGATTATTCCTCCACACGGTTCCATCGAACACTCCCAGGGTTAGAATCAGGGTGAATCTCCCTCCACACCGTCCCATCACACACTCCGGAGGTCAGACACAGAGTGATTATTGATCTACACGGTCCCATCAAACACTCCCGGGGTCAGACACAGAATGAATCTCCCTCCACGCCGTCCCATCACTCACTCCCGGGGTCAGACACAGAGCGATTATTCCTCTGCACTGTACCATCAAACACTACGTGGGTCAGACACAGTGATTATTCCTCTACACGGTCCAATCAAACACTCCCGGGGTCAGACACAGAATGAATCTCCCTCCACGCCGTCCCATCACTCACTCCCGGGGTCAGACACAGAGTGATTATTCCTCTACACGGTACCATCAAACACTCCCGTGGTCAGACACTGATTATTCCTCTACACGGTCCCATCAAAGAATCCCGGGGACAGACACAGAATGAATTTATATCCACACCGTGCCATCATACACTCCCGTGGTCAGACACAGAGTGAATCTCCCTCCACACGGTCCAATCAAACACTCCCGTGGTCAGACGCAGAGTGAATCTCAATCCACACCGTCCCATCACACACTCCCGGGGTCAGACACAGAGAGAATATTCCTCTACACGGTCCCATCACACTCTCCCGGTGTCAGACACAGGGTGAATCTCCTTCAACACTGTCCCATCACACTCTGCCGGGGTCAGACACACAGTGATTATTCCTCCACTCGGTCCCATCAAACACTCACGGGGTCAGACACAGAGAGATTTTTCGTCTACACGGTCCCATCAAACACTCACGGGGTCAGACACAAAGTGATTATTGCTCTACACGGCCCCATCAAACTCTCCCGGGGTCAGACACAGAGTGATTATTCCTCTACACGGTCCAATCAAACACTCCGGGGGTAAGACACAGAGTGATTATTCCACTACAAGGTCCCAACCAACACTCCCGAGGTCAGACACAGAGTGAATCTCAATCCACACCGTCCAATCACACACTCCCGGAGACAGACACAGAGAGATTATTCCTCTACACGGTCCCATCAAACACTCCCGGGGTCAGACACAGAGAGATTATTCGTCTAGACGGTCCCATCAAACACTCCCGGGGTCAGACACAGAGTGAATCTCAATCCTCACCGTCCCATCACACACTCCCGTGGTCAGACACTTTGTGAAACTCCTTCCACTCCGTCCCATCACACTCTCCCGGGGTCAGACACAGAGTGATTATTCCTCTTCTCGGTCCCATCAAACACTCCGGGTGTCAGACACAGAGTGATTATTCCTCTACACGGCCCCATCGAACTCTCCGGGTGTCAGACACAGTGATTTTTCCTCTACACGGTCCCATCAAACGCTCCAGGTGGTCAGACACAGAGTGATTACTCCTCTACACGGTCCCATGAAACACTCCCGGGGTCAGACACAGAGTGATTATTCGTCTAGACGGTCCCATCAAACACTCCCGGGGTCAGACACAGAGTGAATCTCAATCCTCACCGTCCCATCGCACACTCCCGTGGTCAGACACACAGTGATTATTCCTCTACACGGTCCCATCAAACACTCCCCGGGTCAGACACAGAGTGAATCTCCCTCCACGCCGTCCCATCACACACTCCCGGGGTCAGACACGGAGTGATTGTTCCTCTACACCGCCCATCGCACATTCCCGGTGTCAGACACAGAGTGAATCTCCCTCCACACCGTCCCATCAAACACTACCGGGGTCAGACACAGAGAGATTATTCCTCTACACGGTACCATCAAACACTCCCGTGGTCAGCCACAGAGTGATTATTCCTCTACACCGCCCATCAAACTCTCCCGGGTTCAGACACAGAGTGATTATTCCTCTACACGGTACCATCACACACTCCCGGTGTCAGACACAGTGTGAATCTCCTTCAACACCGTCCCATCACACACTCCCGGGGTCAGACACAGAGAGATTATTCCTCTACACGGTCCCATCAAACACTCCCGGGGTCAGCCACAGAGTGATTATTCCTCTACACCGCCCATCAAACTCTCCCGGGTTCAGACACAGAGTGATTATTCCTCTACACGGTACCATCACACACTCCCGGTGTCAGACACAGTGTGAATCTCCTTCAACACCGTCCCATCACACACTCCCGGGGTCAGACACAGAGTGATTATTCCTCTACACGGTCCCATCAAACACTCCCGGTGTCAGACTCAGAGAGATTATTCGTCTAGACGGTCCCATGAAACACTCCCGGGGTCAGACACAGAGTGAATCTCAATCCTCACCGTCCCATCACACACTCCCGTGGTCAGACACTTTGTGAAACTCCTTCCACACCGTCCCATCACACTCTCCCGGGGTCAGACACAGAGTGATTATTCCTCTTCCTCGGTCCCATCAAACACTCCCGTGGTCAGACACAGAGTGATTATTCCTCTACACGGCCCCATCGAACTCTCCGGGTGTCAGACACAGAGTGATTTTTCCTCTACAACGGTCCCATCAAACGCTCCAGGGGGTCAGACACAGAGTGATTATTCCTCTACACGGTCCCATGAAACACTCCCGGGGTCAGACACAGAGTGATTATTCGTCTAGACGGTCCCATCAAACACTCCCGGGGTCAGACACAGAGTGAATCTCAATCCTCACCGTCCCATCGCACACTCCCGTGGTCAGACACAGAGTCATTATTCCTCTACACGGTCCCATCAAACACTCCCGTTGTCAGACACAGAGTCATTATTCCTCTACAGGGTCTCATCACACTCTCTCGGTGTCATACACCGAGTGAATCTCCCTCCACGCCGTCCCATCACACACGCCCGGCGTCAGACACACAGTGATTATTCCTCTACACGGTCCCATCAAACACTCCCGGGTCAGACACAGAGTGAATCTCCCCCCACGCCGTCCCATCACACACTCCCGGGGTCAGACACGGAGTGATTGTTCCTCTACACCGCCCATCACACATTCCCGGTGTCAGACACAGAGTGAATCTCCCTCCACACCGTCCCATCAAACACTACCGGGGTCAGACACAGAGAGATTATTCCTCTACACGGTACCATCAAACACTCCCGTGGTCAGCCACAGAGTGATTATTCCTCTACACCGCCCATCAAACTCTCCCGGGTTCAGACACAGAGTGATTATTCCTCTACACGGTACCATCACACACTCCCGGTGTCAGACACAGTGTGAATCTCCTTCAACACCGTCCCATCACACACTCCCGGGGTCAGACACAGAGTGATTATTCCTCTACACGGTCCCATCAAACACTCCCGGGGTCAGACACAGAGTGATTATTTCTCTACACGGCCCCATCAAACTCTCCCGGGGTCAGACTCAGAGTGATTATTCCTTTATACGGTCCCATCAAACACTCCGGGGGTAAGACACAGAGTGATTATTCCACTACAAGGTCCCATCAAACACTCCCGGGGTCAGACACAGAGTGAATCTCCCTCCACACCGTCCCATCACACACTCCGGTGTTCAGACACAGAGTGATTAATCCTCTACACCGACGCATCACACACTCCCCTGGGCAAACACAGAGTGATTATTCCTCTACACGGTCCAATCAAACACTCCCGGTGTCAGCCACAGAGTGATTATTCCTCTACACGGCCCATCACACTCTCCCGGTGTCAGACACAGAGTGAATCTCCCTCCACACCGTCCCATCTCACACTCCCGTGGTCAGACACAGAGTGATTATTCCTCTACATGGTCCCATCAAACACTCCCGGGGGTCAGACACAGAGCGATTATTCCTCTACACTGTACCATCAAACACTCCGTGGGTCAGACACACAGTGATTATTCCTCTACACGTCCCATCAAACACTCCCGGGGTCAGACACAGAGTTAATCTCCCTCCACGCCGTCCCATCTCACTCTCCCGGGGTCAGACAGAGTGATTATTCCTCTACACGGTCCCATCAAACACTCCCGTGGTCAGACACAGAGTAATTATTCCTCTACACGGCCCCATCAAACTCTCCCGGGGTCAGACACAGAGTGATTATTCCTCTACACGGTACCATCAAACACACCCGGGGTCAGACACAGAGTGATTATTCCTCTACACGGTCCCATCAAACACTCCCTGGGTCAGACACAGAGTGATTATTCCTCTACACGGTCCCATCAAACACTCCCGGGGTCAGACACAGAGTGAAACTCCCTCCACGCCGTCCCATCACACACTCCCGGGGTCAGACACGGAGTGATTGTTCCTCTACACCGCCCATCACACATTCCCGTGGTCAGCCACAGAGTGATTATTCCTCTACACCGCCCATCAAACTCTCCCGGGTTCAGACACAGAGTGATTATTCCTCTACACGGTACCATCACACACTCCCGGTGTCAGACACAGTGTGAATCTCCTTCAACACCGTCCCATCACACACTCCCGGGGTCAGACACAGAGTGATTATTCCTCTACACGGTCCCATCAAACGCTCCAGGGGGTCAGACACAGAGTGATTATTCCTCTACACGGTCCAATCAAACACTCCGGGGGTAAGACACAGAGTGATTATTCCACTACAAGGTCCCATGAAACACTCCCGGGGTCAGACACAGTGTGAATCTCCTTCCACACTGTCCCATCACACTCTCCCGGGGTCAGACACAGAGTGATTATTCCTCTACATGGTCCCATCAAACACTCCCGGGTGTCAGACACAGAGCGATTATTCCTCTACACTGTACCATCAAACACTCCGTGGGTCAGACACAATGTGATTATTCCTCTACACGTCCCATCAAACACTCCCGGGGTCAGACACAGAGTTAATCTCCGTCCACGCCGTCCCATCTCACTCTCCCGGGGTCAGACACAGAGTGATTATTCCTCTACACGGTCCCATCAAACACTCCCGTGGTCATTATTCCTCTACACGGCCCCATCAAACTCTCCCGGGGTCAGACACAGTGATTATTCCTCTACACGGTCCCATCAAACACTCCCGTGGTCAGACACAGAGTAATTATTCCTCTAACACGGCCCCATCAAACTCTCCCGGGGTCAGACACAGAGTGATTATTCCTCTACACGGTACCATCAAACACACCCGGGGTCAGACACAGAGTGATTATTCCTCTACACGGTCCCATCAAACACTCCCTGGGTCAGACACAGAGTGATTATTCCTCTACACGGTCCCATCAAACACTCCCGGGTCAGACACAGAGTGAAACTCCCTCCCACGCCTTCCCATCACACCCTCCCGGGGTCAGACACGGAGTGATTGTTCCTCTACACCGCCATCACACATTCCCGGTGTCAGACACAGAGAGATTATTCCTCTACACGGTACCATCAAACACTCCCGTGGTCAGCCACAGAGTGATTATTTCCTCTACACCGCCCATCAAACTCTCCCGAGTTCAGACACAGAGTGATTATTCCTCTACACGGTACCCTCACACACTCCCGGTGTCAGACACAGTGTGAATCTCCTTCAACACCGTCCCATCACACACTCCCGGGTCAGAGACAGAGTGAATCTCAATCCACACCGTCCCATCACACCACTCCCGGGGTCAGACACAGAGAGATTATTCCTCTACACGGTACAATCAAACTCTCCCGGGGTCAGACACATAGAGATTATTCCTCTACACGGTCCCATCAAGCACTCCGGGCGTCAGACACAGAGTGAATCTCAATCCTCACCGTCCCATAACCCACTCCCGGGGTCAGGACACAGTGTGAATCTCCTTCCACACCGTCCCATCACTCTCTCCCGGGGTCAGACACAGAGTGATTATTCCTCTACACGGTCCCATCAAACTCTCCCGGGGCAGACACAGAGTGAATCTCCCTCCACGCCGTCCCATCACACTCTCCCGGGGTCAGACACAGAGTGATTATCCTCTACACGGTCCCATCAAACACTCCCGTGGTCTGACACAGAGTGATTATTCCTCTACACGGCCCCATCAAACTCTCCCGGGGTCAGACACAGAGTGATTATTCCTCTACACGGTCCCATCAAACGCTCCCGGGGGTCAGACACAGAGTGATTATTCCTCTACACGGTCCCCATGAAACACTCCCGGGGTCAGACACAGAGTGAATCTCCGTGCACACCGTCCCAACACACACTCCCGGGGTAAGACTCAGAGTGATTATTCCTCTACACGGTCCCATCAAACACTCCCGGGGTCAGACACAGAGTGATTATTTCTCTACACGGCCCCATCAAACTCTCCCGGGGTCAGACTCAGAGTGATTATTCCTTTATACGGTCCCATCAAACACTCTGGGGGTTAAGACACAGAGTGATTATTCCACTACAAGGTCCCATCAAACACTCCCGGGGTCAGACACAGAGCGACATCTCCCTCCACACCGTCCCATCACACACTCCGGTGTTCAGACACAGAGTGATTAATCCTCTACACCGACGCCATCACACACTCCCCTGGGCAAACACAGAGTGATTATTCTCTACACGGTCCAATCAAAAACACTCCGGTGTCAGCCACAGAGTGATTATTCCTCAACACGGCCCATCACACTCTCCCGGTGTCAGACACAGAGTGAATCTCCTCCACACCGTCCCATCTCACACTCCCGTGGTCAGACACAGAGTGATTATTCCTCTACATGGTCCCATCAAACACTCCCGGGGGTCAGACACAGAGCGATTATTCCTCTACACTGTACCATCAAACACTCCGTGGGTCAGACACACAGTGATTATTCTCTACACGTTCCCATCAAACACTCCCGGGGTCAGACACAGAGTTAATCTCCCTCCACGCCGTCCCATCTCACTCTCCCGGGGTCAGTCACAGAGTGATTATTCCTCTACACGGTCCATCAAACACTCCCGTGGTCAGACACAGAGTAATTATTCCTCTACACGGCCCAATCAAACTCTCCCGGGGTCAGACACAGAGTGATTATTCCTCTACAACGGTACCATCAAATACACCCGGGGTCAGACACAGAGTGATTATTCCTCTACACGGTCCCATCAAACACTCCCTGGGTCAGACACAGAGTGATTATTCCTCTACACGGTCCCATCAAACACTCCCGGGGTCAGACACAGAGTGATTGTTCCTCTACACCGCCCATCACACATTCCCGGTGTCAGACACAGAGTGAATTTCCCTCCACGCCGTCCCATCACACACTCCCGGCGTCAGACACGGAGTGATTGTTCCTCTACACCGCCCATCACACATTCCGGTGTAAGACACCAGAGTGAATTTCCCTCCACACCGTCCCATCACACACTACCGGGGTCAGACACAGAGAGATTATTCCTCTACACGGTACGATCAAACACTCCGTGGTCAGCCACAGAGTGATTATTCCTCTACACCGCCCATCAAACTCTCCCGGGTTCAGACACAGAGTGATTATTCCTCTACACGGTACCATCACACACTCCCGGTGTCAGACACAGTGTGAATCTCCTTCAACACCGTCCCATCACACACTCCCGGGGTCAGACACAGAGTGATTATTCCTCTACACGGTCCCATCAAACGCTCCAGGGGGTCAGACACAGAGTGATTATTCCTCTACACGGTCCAATCAAACACTCCGGGGGTAAGACACAGAGTGATTATTCCACTACAAGGTCCCATGAAACACTCCGGGGTCAGACACAGAGTGAATCTCAATCCACACCGTCCCATCACACACTCCCGGGGTCAGACACAGAGAGATTATTCCTCTACACGGTACAATCAAACACTCCCGGGGTCAGACACATAGAGATTATCCTCTACACGGTCCCATCAAGCACTCCCGGCGTCAGACACAGAGTGAATCTCAATCCTCACCGTCCCTTAACGCACTCCCGGGGTCAGACACAGTGTGAATCTCCTTCCACACCGTCCATCACACTCTCCCGGGGTCAGACACAGAGTGATTATTCCTCTACACGGTCCCATCAAACTCTCCCGGTGTCAGACCACAGAGTGAATCTCCCTCCACACCGTCCATCTCACACTCCCGTGGTCAGACACAGAGTGATTATTCCTCTACATGGTCCCATCAAACACTCCCGGGGGTCAGGCACAGAGCGATTATTCCTCTACACTGTACCATCAAACACTCCGTGGGTCAGACACACAGTGATTATTCCTCTACACGTCCCATCAAACACTCCCGGGGTCAGACACAGAGTTAAACTCCCTCCACGCGGTCCCATCTCACTCTCCCGGTGTCAGACACAGAGTGATTATTCCTCTACACCGTCCCATCAAACACTCCCGTGGTCAGACACAGAGTAATTATTCCTCTACACGGCCCCCATCAAACTCACCCGGGGTCAGACACAGAGTGATTATTCCTCTACACGGTCCCATCAAACACTCCCTGGGTCAGACACAGAGTGATTATTCCTCTACACGGTCCCATCAAACACTCCCGGGGTCAGACACAGAGTGAAACTCCCTCCACGCCGTCCCATCACACACTCCGGGGTCAGACACGGAGTGATTGTTCCTCTACACCGCCCATCACACATTCCCGGTGTCAGACACAGAGTGAATCTCCCTCCACACCGTCCCATCACACACTACCGGGGTCAGACACAGAGAGATTATTCCTCTACACGGTACCATCAAACACTCCCGTGGTCAGCCACAGAGTGATTATTCCTCTACACCGCCCATCAAACTCTCCCGGGTTCAGACACAGAGTGATTATTCCTCTACACGGTACCATCACACACTCCCGGTGTCAGACACAGTGTGAATCTCCTTCAGCACCGTCCCATCACACACTCCCGGGGTCAGACACAGAGTGATTATTCCTCTACACGGTCCCATCAAACGCTCCAAGGGGTCAGACACAGAGTGATTATTCCTCTACACGGTCCAATCAAACACTCCGGGGGTAAGACACAGAGTGATTATTCCACTACAAGGTCCCATGAAACACTCCCACGGTCAGACACAGTGAATCTCAATCCACACCGTCCCATCACACACTCCCGGGGTCAGACACAGAGAGATTATTCCTCTACACGGTACAATCAAACACTCCCGGGGTCAGACACATAGAGATTATTCCTCTACACGGTCCCATCAAGCACTCCCGGCGTCAGACACAGAGTGAATCTCAATCCTCACCGTCCCATGACGCACTCCCGGGGTCAGACACAGTGTGAATCTCCTTCCACACCGTCCCATCACACTCTCCCGGGGTCAGACACAGAGTGATTATTCCTCTACACGGTCCCATCAAACTCTCCCGGGGTCAGACACAGAGTGAATCTCCCTCCACGCCGTCCCATCACACTCTCCCGGGGTCAGACACAGAGTGATTATTCCTCTACACGGTCCCATCAAACACTCCCGTGGTCAGACACAGAGTGATTATTCCTCTACACGGCCCCATCAAACTCTCCCGGGGTCAGACACAGAGTGATTATTCCTCTACACGGTCCCATCAAACGCTCCCGGGGGTCAGACACAGAGTGATTATTCCTCTACACGGTCCCATGAAACACTCCCGGGGTCAGACACAGAGTGAATCTCCGTGCACACCATCCCAACACACACTCCCGGGGTCAGACTCAGAGTGATTATTCCTCTACACGGTCCCATCAAACACTCCCGGGGTCAGACACAGAGTGATTATTTCTCTACACGGCCCCATCAAACTCTCCCGGGGTCAGACTCAGAGTGATTATTCCTCTATACGGTCCCATCAAACACTCCGGGGGTAAGACACAGAGTGATTATTCCACTACAAGGTCCCATCAAACACTCCCGGGGTCAGACACAGAGTGAATCTCCCTCCACACCGTCCCATCACACACTCCGGTGTTCAGACACAGAGTGATTAATCCTCTACACCGACGCATCACACACTCCCCTGGGCAAAGACAGAGTGATTATTCCTCTACACGGTCCAATCAAACACTCCCGGTGTCAGCCACAGAGTGATTATTCCTCTACACGTCCCATCAAACACTCCCGGGGTCAGACACAGAGTGAATCTCAATCCTCACCGTCCCATCACACACTCCCGGTGTCAGACACAGTGTGAATCTCCTTCAACACTGTCCCATCACACACTCCCGGGGTCAGACACAGAGTGATTATTCCTCTACACGGTCCCATCAAACACTCACGGGGTCAGACACAAAGTGATTATTCCTCTACACGGCCCCATCAAACTCTCCCGGGGTCAGACACAGAGTGATTATTCCTCTACACGGTCCCATCAAACACTCCGGGGGTAAGACACAGAGTGATTATTCCACTACAAGGTCCCAAAAAACACTCCCGAGGTCAGACACAGAGTGAATCTCAATCCACACCGTCCAATCACACACTCCCGGAGACAGACACAGAGAGATTATTCCTCTACACGGTACCATCAAACACTCCCGGGGTCAGACACAGAGAGATTATTCGTCTAGACGGTCCCATCAAACACTCCCGGGGTCAGACACAGAGTGAATCTCAATCCTCACCGTCCCATCACACACTCCCGTGGTCAGACACTTTGTGAAACTCCTTCCACTCCGTCCCATCACACTCTCCCGGGGTCAGACACAGAGTGATTATTCCTCTTCTCGGTCCCATCAAACACTCCGGGTGTCAGACACAGAGTGATTATTCCTCTACACGGCCCCATCGAACTCTCTGGGTGTCAGACACAGAGTGATTTTTCCTCTACACGGTCCCATCAAACGCTCCAGGGGGTCAGACACAGAGTGATTACTCCTCTACACGGTCCCATGAAACACTCCCGGGGTCAGACACAGAGTGATTATTCCTCTACACCGCCCAACGAACTCTCCCGGGGTCAGACACTGAGAGATTATTCCTCTACACTGCCCATCAAATACTCCCGGGGTCAGGCAAAGAGTGATTATTCCGCTACACCGCCCAACAATCTCTCCCGGGGACAGACACAGAGTGATTATTCCACTACAAGGTCCCAACAAACACTCCCGAGGTCAGACACAGAGTGAATCTCAATCCACACCGTCCAATCACACACTCCCGGAGACAGACACAGAGAGATTATTCCTCTACACGGTACCATCAAACACTCCCGGGGTCAGACACAGAGAGATTATTCGTCTAGACGGTCCCATCAAACACTCCCGGGGTCAGACACAGAGTGAATCTCAATCCTCACCGGCCCATCACACACTCCCGTGGTCAGACACTTTGTGAAACTCCTTCCACACCGTCCCATCACACTCTCCCGGGGTCAGACACAGAGTGATTATTCCTCTTCTCGGTCCCATCAAACACTCCCGTGGTCAGACACAGAGTGATTATTCCTCTACACGGTCCCATGAAACACTCCCGGGGTCAGACACAGAGTGATTATTCGTCTAGACGGTCCCATCAAACACTCCCGGGGTCAGACACAGAGTGAATTTCAATCCTCACCGTCCCATCACACACTCCCGTGGTCAGACACAGAGAGATTATTCGTCTACACGGTCCCATTAAACACTCCCGGTGTCAGACACAGAGTCATTATTCCTCTACAAGGTCCCATCAAACGATCCCGGTGGTCAGACACAGAGAGATTATTCCTCTACACGGTCCCATCAAACACTCCCGTTGTCAGACACAGAGTCATTATTCCTCTACAGGGTCTCATCACACTCTCTCGGTGTCATACACCGAGTGAATCTCCCTCCACGCCGTCCCATCACACACGCCCGGCGTCAGACACACAGTGATTATTCCTCTACACGGTCCCATCAAACACTCCCGGGTCAGACACAGAGTGAATCTCCCCCCACGCCGTCCCATCACACACTCCCGGGGTCAGACACGGAGTGATTGTTCCTCTACACCGCCCATCACACATTCCCGGTGTCAGACACAGAGTGAATCTCCCTCCACACCGTCCCATCAAACACTACCGGGGTCAGACACAGAGAGATTATTCCTCTACACGGTACCATCAAACACTCCCGTGGTCAGCCACAGAGTGATTATTCCTCTACACCGCCCATCAAACTCTCCCGGGTTCAGACACAGAGTGATTATTCCTCTACACGGTACCATCACACACTCCCGGTGTCAGACACAGTGTGAATCTCCTTCAACACCGTCCCATCACACACTCCCGGGGTTAGACACAGAGTGATTATTCCTCTACACGGTCCCATGAAACACTCCCGGGGTCAGACACAGAGTGATTATTCGTCTAGACGGTCCCATCAAACACTCCCTGGGTCAGACACAGAGTGAATTTCAATCCTCACCGTCCCATCACACACTCCCGTGGTCAGACACAGAGAGATTATTCGTCTACACGGTCCCATTAAACACTCCCGGTGTCAGACACAGAGTCATTATTCCTCTACAAGGTCCCATCAAACGATCCCGGTGGTCAGACACAGAGAGATTATTCCTCTACACGGTCCCATCAAACACTCCCGTTGTCAGACACAGAGTCATTATTCCTCTACAGGGTCTCATCACACTCTCTCGGTGTCATACACCGAGTGAATCTCCCTCCACGCCGTCCCATCACACACGCCCGGCGTCAGACACACAGTGATTATTCCTCTACACGGTCCCATCAAACACTCCCGGGTCAGACACAGAGTGAATCTCCCCCCACGCCGTCCCGTCACACACTCCCGGGGTCAGACACGGAGTGATTGTTCCTCTACACCGCCCATCACACATTCCCGGTGTCAGACACAGAGTGAATCTCCCTCCACACCGTCCCATCAAACACTACCGGGGTCAGACACAGAGAGATTATTCCTCTACACGGTACCATCAAACACTCCCGTGGTCAGCCACAGAGTGATTATTCCTCTACAGCGCCCATCAAACTCTCCCGGGTTCAGACACAGAGTGATTATTCCTCTACACGGTACCATCACACACTCCCGGTGTCAGACACAGTGTGAATCTCCTTCAACACCGTCCCATCACACACTCCCGGGGTCAGACACAGAGTGATTATTCCTCTACACGGTCCCATCAAACACTCCCGGGGTCAGACACAGAGTGATTATTTCTCTACACGGCCCCATCAAACTCTCCCGGGGTCAGACTCAGAGTGATTATTCCTTTATACGGTCCCATCAAACACTCCGGGGGTAAGACACAGAGTGATTATTCCACTACAAGGTCCCATCAAACACTCCCGGGGTCAGACACAGAGTGAATCTCCCTCCACACCGTCCCATCACACACTCCGGTGTTCAGACACAGAGTGATTAATCCTCTACACCGACGCATCACACACTCCCCTGGGCAAACACAGAGTGATTATTCCTCTACACGGTCCAATCAAACACTCCCGGTGTCAGCCACAGAGTGATTATTCCTCTACACGGCCCATCACACTCTCCCGGTGTCAGACACAGAGTGAATCTCCCTCCACACCGTCCCATCTCACACTCCCGTGGTCAGACACAGAGTGATTATTCCTCTACATGGTCCCATCAAACACTCCCGGGGGTCAGACACAGAGCGATTATTCCTCTACACTGTACCATCAAACACTACGTGGGTCAGACACACAGTGATTATTCCTCTACACGTCCCATCAAACACTCCCGGGGTCAGACACAGAGTTAATCTCCCTCCACGCCGTCCCATCTCACTCTCCCGGGGTCAGACACAGAGTGATTATTCCTCTACACGGTCCCATCAAACACTCCCGTGGTCAGACACAGAGTAATTATTCCTCTACACGGCCCCATCAAACTCTCCCGGGGTCAGACACAGAGTGATTATTCCTCTACACGGTACCATCAAACACACCCGGGGTCAGACACAGAGTGATTATTCCTCTACACGGTCCCATCAAACACTCCCTGGGTCAGACACAGAGTGATTATTCCTCTACACGGTCCCATCAAACACTCCCGGGGTCAGACACAGAGTGAAACTCCCTCCACGCCGTCCCATCACACACTCCCGGGGTCAGACACGGAGTGATTGTTCCTCTACACCGCCCATCACACATTCCCGTGGTCAGCCACAGAGTGATTATTCCTCTACACCGCCCATCAAACTCTCCCGGGTTCAGACACAGAGTGATTATTCCTCTACACGGTACCATCACACACTCCCGGTGTCAGACACAGTGTGAATCTCCTTCAACACCGTCCCATCACACACTCCCGGGGTCAGACACAGAGTGATTATTCCTCTACACGGCCCCATCAAACTCTCCCGGGGTCAGACACAGAGTGATTATTCCTCTACACGGTCCCATCAAACACTCCCGTGGTCAGACACAGAGTAATTATTCCTCTACACGGCCCCATCAAACTCTCCCGGGGTCAGACACAGAGTGATTATTCCTCTACACGGTACCATCAAACACACCCGGGGTCAGACACAGAGTGATTATTCCTCTACACGGTCCCATCAAACACTCCCTGGGTCAGACACAGAGTGATTATTCCTCTACACGGTCCCATCAAACACTCCCGGGGGTCAGACACAGAGCGATTATTCCTCTACACTGTACCATCAAACACTCCGTGGGTCAGACACACAGTGATTATTCCTCTACACGTCCCATCAAACACTCCCGGGGTCAGACACAGAGTGAATCTACCTCCACGCCGTCCCATCTCACTCTCCCGGGGTCAGACACAGAGTGATTATTCCTCTACACGGTCCCATCAAACACTCCCGTGGTCAGACACAGAGTGATTATTCCTCTACACGGTCCCATCAAACACTCCCGGGGGTCAGACACAGAGCGATTATTCCTCTACACTGTACCATCAAACACTCCGTGGGTCAGACACACAGTGATTATTCCTCTACACGTCCCATCAAACACTCCCGGGGTCAGACACAGAGTGAATCTACCTCCACGCCGTCCCATCTCACTCTCCCGGGGTCAGACACAGAGTGATTATTCCTCTACACGGTCCCATCAAACACTCCCGTGGTCAGACACAGAGTAATTATTCCTCTACACGGCCCCATCAAACTCTCCCGGGGTCAGACACAGAGTGATTATTCCTCTACACGGTACCATCAAACACACCCGGGGTCAGACACAGAGTGATTATTCCTCTACACGGTCCCATCAA
Source organism: Hypanus sabinus (assembly GCF_030144855.1). Taxonomy (NCBI): domain Eukaryota; kingdom Metazoa; phylum Chordata; class Chondrichthyes; order Myliobatiformes; family Dasyatidae; genus Hypanus; species Hypanus sabinus. The sequence goes on along the minus strand of NW_026780341.1, from coordinate 299,477 downwards.
ACACTCCCTGGGTCAGACACAGAGTGAATCTCCCTCCACACCGTCCCATCACACACTACCGGGGTCAGACACAGAGAGATTTTTCCTCTACACGGTACCATCAAACACTCCCGTGGTCAGCCACAGAGTGATTATTCCTCTACACCGCCCATCAAACTCTCCCGGGTTCAGACACAGAGTGATTATTCATCTACACGGTACCATCACACACTCCCGGTGTCAGACACAGTGTGAATCTCCTTCAACACCGTCCCATCACACACTCCCGGGGTCAGACACAGAGTGATTATTCCTCTACACGGTCCCATCAAACGCTCCAGGGGGTCAGACACAGAGTGATTATTCCTCTACACGGTCCAATCAAACACTCCCGGGGTAAGACACAGAGTGATTATTCCACTACAAGGTCCCATGAAACACTCCCGGGGTCAGACACAGAGTGAAACTCCCTCCACGCCGTCCCATCACACACTCCCGGGGTCAGACACGGAGTGATTGTTCCTCTACACCGCCCATCACATATTCCCGGTGTCAGACACAGAGTGAATCTCCCTCCACACCGTCCCATCACACACTACCGGGGTCAGACACAGAGAGATTATTCCTCTACACGGTACCATCAAACACTCCCGTGGTCAGCCACAGAGTGATTATTCCTCTACACCGCCCATCAAACTCTCCCGGGTTCAGACACAGAGTGATTATTCCTCTACACGGTACCATCACCCACTCCCTGTGTCAGACACAGTGTGAATCTCCTTCAACACCGTCCCATCACACACTCCCGGGGTCAGACACAGAGTGATTATTCCTCTACACGGTCCCATCAAACGCTCCAGGGGGTCAGACACAGTGTGATTATTCCTCTACACGGTCCAATCAAACACTCCGGGGGTAAGTCACAGAGTGATTATTCCACTACAAGGTCCCATGAAACACTCCCGGGGTCAGACACAGAGTGAATCTCAATCCACACCGTCCCATCACACACTCCCGGGGTCAGACACAGAGAGATTATTCCTCTACACGGTACAATCAAACACTCCCGGGGTCAGACACATAGAGATTATTCCTCTACACGGTCCCATCAAGCACTCCCGGCGTCAGACACAGAGTGAATCTCAATCCTCACCGTCCCATAACGCACTCCCGGGGTCAGACACAGTGTGAATCTCCTTCCACACCGTCCCATCTCACTCTCCCGGCGTCAGACACAGAGTGATTATTCCTCTACACGGTCCCATCAAACTCTCCCGGGGTCAGACACAGAGTGAATCTCCCTCCACGCCGTCCCGTCACACTCTCCCGGGGTCAGACACAGAGTGATTATTCCTCTACACGGTCCCATCAAACACTCCCGTGGTCAGACACAGAGTGATTATTCCTATACACGGCCCCATCAAACTCTCCCGGGGTCAGACACAGAGTGATTATTCCTCTACACGGTCCCATCAAACGCTCCCGGGGGTCAGACACAGAGTGATTATTCCTCTACACGGTCCCATGAAACACTCCCGGGGTCAGACACAGAGTGAATCTCCGTGCACACCGTCCCAACACACACTCCCGGGGTCAGACTCAGAGTGATTATTCCTCTACACGGTCCCAACAAACACTCCCGGGGTCAGACACAGAGTGATTATTTCTCTACACGGCCCCATCAAACTCTCCCGGGGTCAGACTCAGAGTGATTATTCCTCTATACGGTCCCATCAAACACTCCGGGGGTAAGACACAGAGTGATTATTCCACTACAAGGTCCCATCAAACACTCCCGGGGTCAGACACAGAGTGAATCTCCCTCCACACCGTCCCATCACACACTCCGGTGTTCAGACACAGAGTGATTAATCCTCTACACCGACGCATCACACACTCCCCTTGGCAAACACAGAGTGATTATTCCTCTACACGGTCCAATCAAACACTCCCGGTGTCAGCCACAGAGTGATTATTCCTCTACACGGCCCATCACACTCTCCCGGTGTCAGACACAGAGTGAATCTCCCTCCACACCGTCCCATCTCACACTCCCGTGGTCAGACACAGAGTGATTATTCCTCTACAGGGTCCCATCAAACACTCCCGGGGACAGACACAGAGTGAATCTCCCTCCACACCGTCCCATCACACACTCCCGTGGTCAGACACAGAGTGATTATTCCTCTACACGGTCCCATCAAACACTCCCGGGGTCAGACACAGAGTGAAACTCCCTCCACGCCGTCCCATCACACACTCCCGGGGTCAGACACGGAGTGATTGTTCCTCTACACCGCCCATCACACATTCCCGGTGTCAGACACAGAGTGAATCTCCCTCCACACCGTCCCATCACACACTACCGGGGTCAGACACAGAGAGATTATTCCTCTACACGGTACCATCAAACACTCCCGTGGTCAGCCACAGAGTGATTATTCCTCTACACCGCCCATCAAACTCTCCCGGGTTCAGACACAGAGTGATTATTCCTCTACACGGTACCATCACACACTCCCGGTGTCAGACACAGTGTGAATCTCCTTGAACACCATCCCATCACACACTCCCGGGGTCAGACACAGAGTGATTATTCCTCTACACGGTACAATCAAACACTCCCGGTGTCAGCCACAGAGTGATTATTCCTCCACACCGTCCCATCACACACTCCCGGGGTCAGACACAGAGAGATTATTCCTCTACACGGTACCATCAAACACTCCCGTGGTCAGCCACAGAGTGATTATTCCTCTACACCGCCCATCAAACACTCCGGGGGTAAGACACAGAGTGATTATTCCACTACAAGGTCCCATCAAACACTCCCGGGGTCAGACACAGAGTGAATCTCCCTCCACGCCGCCCCATCTCACTCTCCCGGGGTCAGACACAGAGTGATTATTCCTCTACACGGTCCCATCAAACACTCCCCTGGTCAGACACAGAGTAATTATTCCTCTACACGGCCCCATCAAACTCTCCCGGGGTCAGACACAGAGTGATTATTCCTCTACACGGTACCATCAAACACACCCGGGGTCAGACACAGAGTGATTATTCCTCTACACGGTCCCATCAAACACTCCCTGGGTCAGACACAGAGTGATTATTCCTCTACACGGTCCCATCAAACGCTACCGGGGGTCAGACACAGAGTGATTATTCCTCTACACGGTCCCATGAAACACTCCCGGGGTCAGACACAGAGTGAATCTCCGTGCACACCGTCCCAACACACACTCCCGGGGTCAGACTCAGAGTGATTATTCCTCTACACGGTCCCATCAAACACTTCCGGGGTCAGACACAGAGTGATTATTTCTCTACACGGCCCCATCAAACTCTCCCGGGGTCAGACTCAGAGTGATTATTCCTCTATACGGTCCCATCAAACACTCCCGGGGTCAGACACAGAGTGAAACTCCCTCCACGCCGTCCCATCACACACTCCCTGGGTCAGACACAGAGAGATTATTCCTCTACACGGTACCATCAAACACTCCCGTGGTCAGCCACAGAGTGATTATTCCTCTACACCGCCCATCAAACTCTCCCGGGGTCAGTCACAGAGTGATTATTCCTCTACACTGTCCAATCAAACACTCCGGGGGTAAGACACAGAGTGATTATTCCACTACAAGGTCCCATCAAACACTCCCCTGGTCAGACACAGAGTAATTATTCCTCTACACGGCCCCATCAAACTCTCCCGGGGTCAGACACAGAGTGATTATTCCTCTACACGGTACCATCAAACACACCCGGGGTCAGACACAGAGTGATTATTCCTCTACACGGTCCCATCAAACACTCCCTGGGTCAGACACAGAGTGATTATTCCTCTACACGGTCCCATCAAACGCTACCGGGGGTCAGACACAGAGTGATTATTCCTCTACACGGTCCCATGAAACACTCCCGGGGTCAGACACAGAGTGAATCTCCGTGCACACCGTCCCAACACACACTCCCGGGGTCAGACTCAGAGTGATTATTCCTCTACACGGTCCCATCAAACACTTCCGGGGTCAGACACAGAGTGATTATTTCTCTACACGGCCCCATCAAACTCTCCCGGGGTCAGAACCAGAGTGATTATTCCTCTATACGGTCCCATCAAACACTCCCGGGGTCAGACACAGAGTGAAACTCCCTCCACGCCGTCCCATCACACACTCCCTGGGTCAGACACGGAGTGTTTATTCCTCTACACCGCCCATCACACACTCCCGGTGTCAGACACAGAGTGAATCTCCCTCCACACCGTCCCATCACACACTCCCGGGGTCAGACACAGAGAGATTATTCCTCTACACGGTACCATCAAACACTCCCGTGGTCAGCCACAGAGTGATTATTCCTCTACACCGCCCATCAAACTCTCCCGTGGTCAGACACAGAGTGATTATTCCTCTACACGGCCCCATCGAACTCTCCCGGGGTCAGACACAGAGTGATTATTCCTCTACACGGTCCCATCAAACGCTCCCGGGGGTCAGACACAGAGTGATTATTCCTCTACACGGTCCCATGAAACACTCCCGGGGTCAGACACAGAGTGAATCTCCGTGCACACCGTCCCAACACACAATCCCGGGGTCAGACTCAGAGTGATTATTCCTCTACACGGTCCCATCAAACACTTCCGGGGTCAGACACAGAGTGATTATTTCTCTACACGGCCCCATCAAACTCTCCCGGGGTCAGACTCAGAGTGATTATTCCTCTATACGGTCCCATCAAACACTCCGGGGGTAAGACACAGAGTGATTATTCCACTACAAGGTCCCATCAAACACTCCCGGGGTCAGACACAGAGTGAATCTCCCTCCACACCGTCCCATCACACACTCCGGTGTTCAGACACAGAGTGATTAATCCTCTACACCAACGCATCACACACTCCCGTGGTCAGACACAGAGTGATTATTCCTCTACACGGTCCCATGAAACACTCCCGGGGTCAGACACAGAGTGAAACTCCGTGCACACCGTCCCAACACACACTCCCGGGGTCAGACTCAGAGTGATTATTCCTCTACACGGTCCCATCAAACACTCCCGGGGTCAGACACAGAGTGATTATTTCTCTACACGGCCCCATCAAACTCTCACGGGGTCAGACTCAGAGTGATTATTCCTCTATACGGTCCCATCAAGCACTCCCGGGGTCAGACACAGAGTGAATCTCCCTCCACACCCTCCCATCACACACTCCGGTGTTCAGACACAGAGTGATTAATCCTCTACACCGACGCATCACACACTCCCCTGGGCAAACACAGAGTGATTATTCCTCTACACGGTCCAACCAAACACTCCCGGTGTCAGCCACAGAGTGATTATTCCTCTACACGGCCCATCACACTCTCCCGGTATCAGACACAGAGTGAAACTCCCTCCACGCCGTCCGATCACACACTCCCGGGGTCAGACACGGAGTGATTATTCCTCTACAACGCCCATCACACACTCCCGGTGTCAGACACAGAGTGAATCTCCCTCCACACCGTCCCATCACACACTCCCGGTGTCAGACACAGAGAGATTATTCCTCTACACGGTATCATCAAACACTCCCGTGGTCAGCCACAGAATGATTATTCCTCTACACCGCCCATCAAACTCTCCCGGGGTCAGACACAGAGTGATTATTCCTCTACAAGGTCACATCAGATAATTCCGTGGTCAGACACAGAGTGATTATTCCTCTACACGGTACCATCACACACTCCCGGTGTCAGACAAAGAGTGAATCTCACTGCAAATCGTCCCATCACACACTCCCGGAGTAACACACAGACTGAATCTCCCTCCACACCGTACCAACACACTCTCCCGGGTCAGACACAGACTGATTATTCCTCTACCCGGTCCCATCAAACACTCCCGGGGTCAGACACAGAGTGATTATTCCTCTACACGGCCCCATCAAACTCTCCCGAGGTCAGACTCAGAGTGATTATTCCTCTATACGGTCCCATCAAACACTCCGGGGGTAAGACACAGAGTGATTATTCCACTACAAGGTCCCATCAAACACTCCCGGGGTCAGACACAGAGTGAATCTCCCTCCACACCGTCCCATCACACACTCCGGTGTTCAGACACAGAGTGATTAATCCTCTACACCGACGCATCACACACTCCCCTGGGCAAACACAGAGTGATTATTCCTCTACACGGTCCAATCAAACACTCCCGGTGTCAGCCACAGAGTGATTATTCCTCTACACGGCCCATCACACTCTCCCGGTGTCAGACACAGAGTGAATCTCCCTCCACACCGTCCCATCTCACACTCCCGTGGTCAGACACAGAGTGATTATTCCTCTACAGGGTCCCATCAAACACTCCCGGGGACAGACACAGAGTGAATCTCCCTCCACACCGTCCCATCACACACTCCCGTGGTCAGACACAGAGTGATTATTCCTCTACACGGTCCCATCAAACACTCCCGGGGTCAGACACAGAGTGAAACTCCCTCCACGCCGTCCCATCACACACTCCCGGGGTCAGACACGGAGTGATTGTTCCTCTACACCGCCCATCACACATTCCCGGTGTCAGACACAGAGTGAATCTCCCTCCACACCGTCCCATCACACACTACCGGGGTCAGACACAGAGAGATTATTCCTCTACACGGTACCATCAAACACTCCCGTGGTCAGCCACAGAGTGATTATTCCTCTACACCGCCCATCAAACTCTCCCGGGTTCAGACACAGAGTGATTATTCCTCTACACGGTACCATCACACACTCCCGGTGTCAGACACAGTGTGAATCTCCTTGAACACCATCCCATCACACACTCCCGGGGTCAGACACAGAGTGATTATTCCTCTACACGGTACAATCAAACACTCCCGGTGTCAGCCACAGAGTGATTATTCCTCCACACCGTCCCATCACACACTCCCGGGGTCAGACACAGAGAGATTATTCCTCTACACGGTACCATCAAACACTCCCGTGGTCAGCCACAGAGTGATTATTCCTCTACACCGCCCATCAAACTCTCCCGGGTTCAGACACAGAGTGATTATTCCTCTACACGGTACCATCACACACTCCCGGTGTCAGACACAGTGTGAATCTCCTTGAACACCATCCCATCACACACTCCCGGGGTCAGACACAGAGTGATTATTCCTCTACACGGTACAATCAAACACTCCCGGTGTCAGCCACAGAGTGATTATTCCTCCACACCGTCCCATCACACACTCCCGGGGTCAGACACAGAGAGATTATTCCTCTACACGGTACCATCAAACACTCCCGTGGTCAGCCACAGAGTGATTATTCCTCTACACCGCCCATCAAACTCTCCCGGGGTCAGACACAGAGTGATTATTCCTCTACACTGTCCAATCAAACACTCCGGGGGTAAGACACAGAGTGATTATTCCACTACAAGGTCCCATCAAACACTCCCGGGGTCAGACACAGAGTGAATCTCCCTCCACGCCGCCCCATCTCACTCTCCCGGGGTCAGACACAGAGTGATTATTCCTCTACACGGTCCCATCAAATACTCCCCTGGTCAGACACAGAGTAATTATTCCTCTACACGGCCCCATCAAACTCTCCCGGGGTCAGACACAGAGTGATTATTCCTCTACACGGTACCATCAAACACACCCGGGGTCAGACACAGAGTGATTATTCCTCTACAAGGTCCCATCAAACACTCCCGGGGTCAGCCACAGAGTGATTATTCCTCTACACCGCCCATCAAACTCTCCCGGGGTCAGACACAGAGTGATTATTCCTCTACAAGGTCACATCAAACACTCCCGTAGTCAGCCACAGAGTGATTATTCCTCTACACCGCCCATCAAAACTCCCGGGGTCAGACACAGAGTGAATCTCCCTCCACACCGTCCCATCACACACTCCGGTGGTCAGACACAGAGTGATTAATCCTCTACACCGACGCATCATACACTCCCCTGGGCAAACACAGAGTGATTATTCCTCAGCACGGTCCAATCAAATACTCCCGGTGTCAGCCACAGAGTGATTATTCCTCTACACGGCCCATCACACTCTCCCGGTGTCAGACACAGAGTGAATCTCCCTCCACACCGTCCCATCTCACACTCCCGTGGTCAGACACAGAGTGATTATTCCTCTACAGGGTCCCATCAAACACTCCCGGGGACAGACACAGAGTGAATCTCCCTCCACACCGTCCCATCACACACTCCCGTGGTCAGACACAGAGTGATTATTCCTCTACACGGTCCCATCAAACACTCCCGGGGGTCTGACACAGAGCGATAATTCCTCTACACTGTACTATCAAACACTCCGTGGGTCAGACACACAGTGATTATTCCTCTACACGTCCCATCAAACACTCCCGGGGTCAGACACAGAGTGAATCTCCCTCCACGCCGTCCCATCTCACTCTCCCGGGGTCAGACACAGAGTGATTATTCCTCTACACGGTCCCATCAAACACTCCCGTGGTCAGACACAGAGTAATTATTCCTCTACACGGCCCCATCAAACTCTCCCGGGGTCAGACACAGAGTGATTATTCCTCTACACGGTACCATCAAACACATCCGGGGTCAGACACAGAGTGATTATTCCTCTACACGGTCCCATCAAACACTCCCGGGTTCAGACACAGAGTGATTATTCCTCTACACGGTCCCATCAAACACTCCCGGGGTCAGACACAGAGTGAAACTCCCTCCACGCCGTCCCATCATACACTCCCGGGGTCAGACTCGGAGTGATTATTCCTCTACAACGCCCATCACACACTCCCGGTGTCAGACAGAGTGAATCTCCCTCCACACCGTCCCATCACACACTCCCGGTGTCAGACACAGAGAGATTATTCCTCTACACGGTACCATCACACACTCCCGTGGTCAGCCACACAGTGATTATTCCTCTACACCGCCCATCAAACTCTCCCGGGGTCAGACACAGAGTGATTATTCCTCTACAAGGTCACATCAGATAATTCCGTGGTCAGACACAGAGTGATTATTCCTCTACACGGTACCATCACACACTCCCGGTGTCAGACAAAGAGTGAATCTCCCTGCAAATCGTCCCATCACACACTCCCGGATTAACACACAGACTGAATCTCCCTCCACACCGTACCAACACACTCTCCCGGGTCAGACACAGACTGATTATTCCTCTACACGGTCCCAGCAAACACTCCCGGGGTCAGACACAGAGTGAAACTCCCTCCACGCCGTCCGATCACACACTCCCGGGGTCAGACACGGAGTGATTATTCCTCTACAACGCCCATCACACACTCCCGGTGTCAGACACAGAGTGAATCTCCCTCCACACCGTCCCATCACACACTCCCGGTGTCAGACACAGATAGATTATTCCTCTACACGGTACCATCAAACACTCCCGTGGTCAGCCACAGAGTGATTATTCCTCTACACCGCCCATCAAACTCTCCCGGGGTCAGACACAGAGTGATTATTCCTCTACAAGGTCACATCAGATAATTCCGTGGTCAGACACAGAGTGATTATTCGTCTACACGGTACCATCACACACTCCCGGTGTCAGACAAAGAGTGAATCTCCCTGCAAATCGTCCCATCACACACTCCCGGATTAACACACAGACTGAATCTCCCTCCACACCGTACCAACACACTCTCCCGGGTCAGACACAGACTGATTATTCCTCTACACGGTCCCATCAAACACTCCCGGGGTCAGACACAGAGTGAAACTCCCTCCACGCCGTCCGATCACACACTCCCGGGGTCAGACACGGAGTGATTATTCCTCTACAACGCCCATCACACACTCCCGGTGTCAGACACAGAGTGAATCTCCCTCCACACCGTCCCATCACACACTCCCGGTGTCAGACACAGATAGATTATTCCTCTACACGGTACCATCACACACTCCCGGTGTCAGACAAAGAGTGAATCTCCCTGCAAATCGTCCCATCACACACTCCCGGAGTAACACACAGACTGAATCTCCCTCCACACCGTACCAACACACTCTCCCGGGTCAGACACAGACTGATTATTCCTCTACACGGTCCCATCAAACACTCCCGGGGTCAGGCACAGAGTGATTATTCCTCTACACGGTACCATCACACACTCCCGGTGTCAGACAAAGAGAGATTATTCCTCTACACGGTACCATCAAACACTCCCGTAGTCAGCCACAGAGTGATTATTCCTCTACACCGCCCATCAAACTCTCCCGGGGTCAGACACAGAGTGATTATTCCTCTACAAGGTCACATCAGATTATTCCGTGGTCAGACACAGAGTGATTATTCCTCTACACGGTACCATCACACACTCCCGGTGTCAGACACAGTGTGAATCTCCTTCAACACCGTCCCATCACACACTCCCGGGGTCAGACACAGAGTGATTATTCCTCTACACGGTCCCATCAAACACTCCGGGGGTCAGACACTGAGTGATTATTCCTCTACACGGTCCCACCAAACGCTCCAGGGGGTCAGACACAGAGTGATTATTCCTCTACAAGGTCCCATCAAACACTCCCGGTGTCAGCCACAGAGTGATTATTCCTCTACACCGCCCATCAAACTCTCCCGGGGTCAGACACAGAGTGATTATTCCTCTACAAGGTCACATCAGATTATTCCGTGATCAGACACAGAGTGATTATTCCTCTACACGGTACCATCACACACTCCCGGTGTCAGACACAGTGTGAATCTCCTTCAACACCGTCCCATCACACACTCCCGGGGTCAGACACAGAGTGATTATTCCGCAACACGGTCCCATCAAACACTCCCGGGGTCAGACACAGAGTGATTATTCCTCTACACGGTCCCACCAAACGCTCCAGGGGGTCAGACACAGAGTGATTATTGCTCTACAAGGTCCCATCAAACACTCCCGGGGTCAGACACAGAGTGAATCTCAATCCACACCGTCCCATCACACACTCCCGGGGTCAGACACAGAGAGATTATTCCTCTACACGGTACAATCAAACACTCCCGTGGTCAGACACATAGAGATTATTCCTCTACACGGTCCCATCAAGCACTCCCGGGGTCAGACACTGAGTGAATCTCAATACTCACCGTCCCATCACACACTCCCGGGGTCAGACACAGTGTGAATCTCCTTCCACACCGTCCCATCACACTCTCCCGGGGTCAGACACAGAGTGATTATTCCTCTACACTGTCCCATCAAACACTCCCGGGGTCAGACACAGAGTGAAACTCCCTCCACGCCGTCCCATCACACTCTCCCGGGGTCAGACACAGACTGATTTTTCCTCTACACGGTCCCATCACACATTTCCGGGGTCAGACACAGAGTGAATCTCCCTCCACACGGTCCAATCAAACACTCCCGGGGTCAGACGCAGAGTGAATCTCAATCCACACCGTCCCATCACACACTCCCGCGGTCAGACACAGAGAGAATATTCCTCTACACGGTCCCATCAAATACTCCCGGGGTCAGACACAGACTGAATCTCAATCCTCACCGTCCCATCACACACTCCCGGGGTCAGACACAGAGAGATTATTCCTCTACACGGTACCATCAAACAGTCCCGGGGTCAGACACAGAGAGATTATTCCTCTACACGGTCCCATCAATCAGTCCCCTTGTCAGACACAAAGTCATTATTCCTCTACAGGGTCTCATCAAACTCTCCCGGTGTCAGACACAGAGTGAATCTCCCTCCACGCCGTCCCATCACACACGCCCGGGGTCAGACACAGAGTGATTATTCCTCTCCGCGGTCCCATCAAACATTCCCGGGGTCAGAAACAGAGTGATTATTCCTCTACGCGGCCCCTTCAAACTCTCCCGGGGTCAGCCACAGAGTGATTATTCCTCTACACCGCCCATCAAACTCTCCCGGGTTCAGACACAGAGTGATTATTCCTCTACACGGTACCATCACACACTCCCGGTGTCAGACACAGTGTGAATCTCCTTCAACACCGTCCCATCACACACTCCCGGGGTCAGACACAGAGTGATTATTCCTCTACACGGTCACATCAAACACTCCCGGGGTCAGACACTGACTGATTATTCCTCTACACGGTCCCACCAAACGCTCAAGGGGTCAGACACAGAGTGATTATTCCTCTACAAGGTCCCATCAAACACTCCCGGGGTCAGCCACAGAGTGATTATTCCTCTACACCGCCCATCAAACTCTCCCGGGGTCAGACACAGAGTGATTATTCCTCTACAAGGTCACATCAGATTATTCCGTGGTCAGACACAGAGTGATTATTCCTCTACACGGTCCCATCAAACATTCCCGGGGTCAGAAACAGAGTGATTATTACTCTACGCGGCCCCATCAAACTCTCCCGGTGTCAGACACAGAGTGAATATCCTTCAACACCGTCCATTCACACACTCCCGGGGTCAGACACAGAGTGATTATTCCTCTACACGGTCCCATCAAACACTCCCGGGGTGAGACACTGATTGATTATTCCTCTACACGGTCCCACCAAACGCTCCAGGGGGTCAGACACAGAGTGATTATTGCTCTACAAGGTCCCATCAAACACTCCCGGGGTCAGACACAGAGTGAATCTCAATCCACACCGTCCCATCACACACTCCCGGGGTCAGACACAGAGAGATTATTCCTCTACACAGTACAATCAAACACTCCCGTGGTCAGACACATAGAGATTATTCCTCTACACGGTCCCATCAAGCAGTCCCGGGGTCAGATACAGAGTGAATCTCCCTCCACGCCGTCCCATCACACACTCCGGGGGTCAGACACAGAGTGATTATTCCTCTACACGGTCCCATCAAACATTCCCGGCCTCAGAAACAGAGTGATTATTACTCTACGCGGCCCCATCAAACTCTCCCGGTGTCAGACACAGAGTGAATCTCAATCCTCACCGTCCAATCACACACTCCCGGGGTCAGACACAGAGAGATTATTCCTCTACACGGTACCATCAAACACTCCCGGGGTCAGACACAGAGAGATTATTCCTCTACCCGGTACCATCACACATTCCCGGGGTCAGACACAGAGTGAATCTCCCTCCACGCCGTCCCATCACACACTCCCGGGGTCAGACACAGAGAGATTATTCCTCTACACGGTACAATCAAACACTCCCGGGGTCAGACACATAGAGATTATTCCTCTACACGGTCCCATCAAGCACTCCCGGGGTCAGACACAGTGTGAATCTCCTTCCACACCGTCCCATCACACTCTCCCGGGGTCAGACACAGAGTGATTATTCCTCTGCACGGTCCCATCAAACTCTCCCGGGGTCAGACACAGAGTGAATCTCCCTCCACGCCGTCCCATCACACTCTCCCGGGGTCAGACACAGAGAGATTATTCCTCTAGACGGTCCCATCAAACACTCCCGTGGTCAGACGCAGAGTGATTATTCCTCTACACGGCCCCATCAAACTCTCCCGGGGTCAGACACAGAGTGATTATTCCTCTACACGGTCCCATCAAACGCTCCCGGGGGTCAGACACAGAGTGATTATTCCTCTACACTGTCCCATGAAACACTCCCGGGGTCAGACACAGTGTGAATCTCCGTCCACACCTTCCCAACACACACTCCCGGGGTCAGACTCAGTGTTATTATTCCTCTACACGGTCCCATCAAACACTCCCGGGGTCAGACACAGAGTGATTATTTCTCTACACGGCCCCATCAAACTCTCCCGGGGTCAGACTCAGAGTGATTAATCCTCTTTACGGTCCCATCAAACACTCCGGGGGTAAGACACAGAGTGATTATTCCACTACAAGGTCCCATCAAAACTCCCGGGGTCAGACACAGAATGAATCTCCCTCCACACCGCCCCATCACACACTCCGCTGGTCAGACACAGAGTGATTAATCCTCTACACCGACGCATCACACACTCCCCTGGGCAAACACAGAGTGATTATTCCTCTGCACGGTCCAATCAAATACTCCCGGTGTCAGCCACAGAGTGATTATTCCTCTACACGGCCCATCACACTCTCCCGGTGTCAGACACAGAGTGAATCTCCCTCCACGCCGTCCCATCTCACTCTCCCGGGGTCAGACACAGAGTGATTATTCCTCTACACGGTCCCATCAAACACTCCCGAGGTCAGACACAGAGTAATTATTCCTCTTCACGGCCCCATCAAACTCTCCCGGGGTCAGACACAGAGTGATTATTCCTCTACACGGTACCATCAAACACATCCGGGGTCAGACACAGAGTGATTATTCCTCTACACGGTCCCATCAAACACTCCCGGGGTCAGACACAGAGTGAAACTCCCTCCACGCCGTCCCATCACACACTCCCGGGGTCAGACACGGAGTGATTATTCCTCTACAACGCCCATCACACACGCTCGGGTCAGACACAGAGTGATTATTCCTCTCCGCGGTCCCATCAAACATTCCCGGGGTCAGAAACAGAGTGATTATTCCTCTACGCGGCCCCATCAAACTCTCCCGGGGTCAGACACAGAGTGAATCTCCCTCCACGCCGTCCCATCACACACTCCGGGGGTCAGACACAGAGTGATTATTCCTCTACACGGTCCCATCAAACATTCCCGGGGTCAGAAACAGAGTGATTATTACTCTACGCGGCCCCATCAAACTCTCCCGGTGTCAGACACAGAGTGAATCTCAATCCTCACCGTCCAATCACACACTCCCGGGGTCAGACACAGAGAGATTATTCCTCTACACGGTACCATCAAACACTCCCGGGGTCAGACACAGAGAGATTATTCCTCTACCCGGTACCATCACACATTCCCGGGGTCAGACACAGAGTGAATCTCCCTCCACGCCGTCCCATCACACACTCCCGGGGTCAGACACAGAGAGATTATTCCTCTACACGGTACAATCAAACACTCCCGGGGTCAGACACATAGAGATTATTCCTCTACACGGTCCCATCAAGCACTCCCGGGGTCAGACACAGAGTGAATCTCAATCCTCACCTTCCCATAACACACTCCCGGGGTCAGACACAGTGTGAATCTCCTTCCACACCGTCCCATCACACTCTCCCGGGGTCAGACACAGAGTGATTATTCCTCTACACGGTCCCATCAAACACTCCCGGGGTCAGACACAGAGTGAATCTCCCTCCACGCCGTCCCATCACACTCTCCCGGGGTCAGACACAGAGAGATTATTCCTCTACACGGTCCCATCAAACACTCCCGTGGTCAGACGCAGAGTGATTATTCCTCTACACGGCCCCATCAAACTCTCCCGGGGTCAGACACAGAGTGATTATTCCTCTACACGGTCCCATCAAACGCTCCCGGGGGTCAGACACAGAGTGATTATTCCTCTACACGGTCCCATGAAACACTCCCGGGGTCAGACACAGTGTGAATCTCCGTCCACACCGTCCCAACACACACTCCCGGGGTCAGACTCAGAGTTATTATTCCTCTACACGGTCCCATCAAACACTCCCGGGGTCAGACACAGAGTGATTATTTCTCTACACGGCCCCATCAAACTCTCCCGGGGTCAGACTCAGAGTGATTAATCCTCTTTACGGTCCCATCAAACACTCCGGGGGTAAGACACAGAGTGATTATTCCACTACAAGGTCCCATCAAAACTCCCTGGGTCAGACACAGAATGAATCTCCCTCCACACCGTCCCATCACACACTCCGGTGGTCAGACACAGAGTGATTAATCCTCTACACCGACGCATCACACACTCCCCTGGGCAAACACAGAGTGATTATTCCTCTGCACGGTCCAATCAAATACTCCCGGTGTCAGCCACAGAGTGATTATTCCTCTACACGGCCCATCACACTCTCCCGGTGTCAGACACAGAGTGAATCTCCCTCCACGCCGTCCCATCTCACTCTCCCGGGGTCAGACACAGAGTGATTATTCCTCTACACGGTCCCATCAAACACTCCCGTGGTCAGACACAGAGTAATTATTCCTCTTCACGGCCCCATCAAACTCTCCCGGGGTCAGACACAGAGTGATTATTCCTCTACACGGTACCATCAAACACATCCGGGGTCAGACACAGAGTGATTATTCCTCTACACGGTCCCATCAAACACTCCCGGGGTCAGACACAGAGTGATTATTCCTCTACACGGTCCCATCAAACACTCCCGGGGTCAGACACAGAGTGAAACTCCCTCCACTCCGTCCCATCACACACTCCCGGGGTCAGACACGGAGTGATTATTCCTCTACAACGCCCATCACACACTCCCGGTGTCAGACACAGTGTGAATCTCCTTCCACACCGTCCCATCACACTTTCCCGGGGTCAGACACAGAGTGATTATTCCTCTACACGGTCCCATCAAACTCTCCCGGGGTCAGACACAGAGTGAATCTCCCTCCACGCCGTCCCATCACACTCTCCCGGGGTCAGACTCAGAGAGATTATTCCTCTACACGGTCCCATCAAACACTCCCGTGGTCAGACGCAGAGTGATTATTCCTCTACACGGCCCCATCAAACTCTCCCGGGGTCAGACACAGAGTGATTATTCCTCTACACGGTCCCATCAAACGCTCCCGGGGGTCAGACACAGAGTGATTATTCCTCTACACGGTCCCATGAAACACTCCCTGGGTCAGACACAGTGTGAATCTCCGTCCACACCGTCCCAACACACACTCCCGGGGTCAGACTCAGAGTTATTATTCCTCTACACGGTCCCATCAAACACTCCCGGGGTCAGACACAGAGTGATTATTTCTCTACACGGCCCCATCAAACTCTCCCGGGGTCAGACTCAGAGTGATTAATCCTCTTTACGGTCCCATCAAACACTCCGGGGGTAAGACACAGAGTGATTATTCCACTACAAGGTCCCATCAAAACTCCCGGGGTCAGACACAGAATGAATCTCCCTCCACACCGTCCCATCACACACTCCGGTGGTCAGACACAGAGTGATTAATCCTCTACACCGACGCATCACACACTCCCCTGGGCAAACACAGAGTGATTATTCCTCTGCACGGTCCAATCAAATACTCCCGGTGTCAGCCACAGAGTGATTATTCCTCTACACAGCCCATCACACTCTCCCAGTGTCAGACACAGAGTGAATCTCCCTCCACGCCGTTCCATCTCACTCTCCCGGGGTCAGACACAGAGTGATTATTCCTCTACACGGTCCCATCAAACACTCCCGTGGTCAGACACAGAGTAATTATTCCTCTTCACGGCCCCATCAAACTCTCCCGGGGTCAGACACAGAGTGATTATTCCTCTACACGGTACCATCAAACACATCCGGGGTCAGACACAGAGTGATTATTCCTCTACACGGTCCCATCAAACACTCCCGGGGTCAGACACAGAGTGATTATTCCTCTACACGGTCCCATCAAACACTCCCGGGGTCAGACACAGAGTGAAACTCCCTCCACGCCGTCCCATCACACACTCCCGGGGTCAGACACGGAGTGATTATTCCTCTACAACGCCCATCACACAGTCCCGGTGTCAGACACAGAGTGAATCTCCCTCCACACCGTCCCATCACACACTCCCCGTGTCAGACACAGAGAGATTATTCCTCTACACGGTACCATCAAACACTCCCGTGGTAAGCCACAGAGTGATTATTCCTCTACACCGCCCAGCAAACTCTCCCGGGGTCAGACACAGAGTGATTATTCCTCTACAAGGTCACATCAGATAATTCCGTGGTCAGACACAGAGTGATTATTCCTCTACACGGTACCATCACACACTCCCGGTGTCAGACAAAGAGTGAATCTCCCTGCAAATCGTCCCATCACACACTCCCGGAGTAACACCCAGACTGAATCTCCCTCCACACCGTACCAACACACTCTCCCGGGTCAGACACAGACTGATTATTCCTCTACACGGTACCATCACACACTCCCGGTGTCAGACAAAGAGAGATTATTCCTCTACACGGTACCATCAAACACTCCCGTAGTCAGCCACAGAGTGATTATTCCTCTACACCGCCCATCAAACTCTCCCGGGGTCAGACACAGAGTGATTATTCCTCTACAAGGTCACATCAGATTATTCCGTGGTCAGACACAGAGTGATTATTCCTCTACACGGTACCATCACACACTCCCGGTGTCAGACACAGTGTGAATCTCCTTCAACACCGTCCCATCACACACTCCCGGGGTCAGACACAGAGTGATTATTCCTCTACACGGTCCCATCAAACACTCCCGGGGTCAGACACTGAGTGATTATTCCTCTACACTGTCCCACCATACGCTCCAGGGGGTCAGACACAGAGTGATTATTGCTCTACAAGGTCCCATCAAACACTCCCGGGGTCAGACACAGAGTGAATCTCAATCCACACCGGCCCATCACACACTCCCGGGGTCAGACACAGAGAGATTATTCCTCTACACGGTACAATCAAACACTCCCGTGGTCAGACACATAGAGATTGTTCCTCTACACGGTCCCATCAAGCACTCCCGGGGTCAGACACAGAGTGAATCTCAATACTCACCGTCCCATCACACACTCCCGGGGTCAGACACAGTGTGAATCTCCTTCCACACCGTCTCATCACACTCTCCCGGGGTCAGACACAGAGTGATTATTCCTCTACACTGTCCCATCAAACTCTCCCGGGGTCAGACAAAGAGTGAAACTCCCTCCACGCCGTCCCATCACACTCTCACGGGGTCAGACACAGAGTGATTATTCCTCTACACGTTCCCATCAAACACTCCAGGGGTCAGACACAGACTGATTATTCCTCTACACGGTCCCATCACACACTTCCGGGGTCAGACACAGAGTGAATCTCCCTCCACACGGTCCAATCAAACACTCCCGGGGTCAGACGCAGAGTGAATCTCAATCCACACCGTCCCATCACACACTCCCGCGGTCAGACACAGAGAGAATATTCCTCTACACGGTCCCATCAAACACTCCCGGGGTCAGACACAGACTGAATCTCAATCCTCACCGTCCCATCACACACTCCCGGGGTCAGACACAGAGAGATTATTCCTCTACACGGTACCATCAAACAGTCCCGGGGTCAGACACAGAGAGATTATTCCTCTACACGGTCCCATCAATCACTCCCCTTGTCAGACACAGAGTCATTATTCCTCTACAGGGTCTCATCAAACTCTCCCGGTGTCAGACACAGAGTGAATCTCCCTCCACGCCGTCCCATCACACACGCCCGGTGTCAGACACACAGTGATTATTCCTCTACACGGTCCCATCAAACACTCCCGGGGTCAGACACAGAGTGAATCTCCCTCCACGCCGTCCCATCACACACCCCCGGGGTCAGACACAGAGTGATTATTCCTCTCCGCGGTCCCATCAAACATTCCCGGGATCAGAAACAGAGTGATTATTCCTCTACGCGGCCCCATCAAACTCTCCGGGGGTCAGACACAGAGTGAATCTCCCTCCACGCCGTCCCATCAATCACTCCTGGGGTCAGACACAGAGTGAATCTCCCTCCACGCCGTCCCATCACACACGCCCGGGGTCAGACAGAGAGTGATTATTCCTCTCCGCGGTCCCATCAAACTCTCCCGGGGTCAGACACAGAGTGATTATTCCTCTACACGGTACCATCAAACACATCCGGGGTCAGACACAGAGTGATTATTCCTCTACACGGTCCCATCAAACACTCCCGGGGTCAGACACAGAGTGATTATTCCTCTACACGGTCCCATCAAACACTCCCGGGGTCAGACACAGAGTGAAACTCCCTCCACGCCGTCCCATCACACACTCCCGGGGTCAGACACGGAGTGATTATTCCTCTACAACGCCCATCACATACTCCCGGTGTCAGACACAGAGTGAATCTCCCTCCACACCGTACCAACACACTCTCCCGGGTCAGACACAGACTGATTATTCCTCTACACGGTACCATCACACACTCCCGGTGTCAGACAAAGAGAGATTATTCCTCTACACGGTACCATCAAACACTCCCGTAGTCAGCCACAGAGTGATTATTCCTCTACACCGCCCATCAAACTCTCCCGGGGTCAGACACAGAGTGATTATTCCTCTACAAGGTCACATCAGATTATTCCGTGGTCAGACACAGAGTGATTATTCCTCTACACGGTACCATCACACACTCCCGGTGTCAGACAAAGTGTGAATCTCCTTCAACACCGTCCCATCACACACTCCCGGGGTCAGACACAGAGTGATTATTCCTCTACACGGTCCCATCAAACACTCCCGGGGTCAGACACTGAGTGATTATTCCTCTGCACGGTCCCACCATACGCTCCAGGGGGTCAGACACAGAGTGATTATTGCTCTACAAGGTCCCATCAAACACTCCCGGGGTCAGACACAGAGTGAATCTCAATCCACACCGGCCCATCACACACTCCCGGGGTCAGACACAGAGAGATTATTCCTCTACACGGTACAATCAAACACTCCCGTGGTCAGACACATAGAGATTGTTCCTCTACACGGTCCCATCAAGCACTCCCGGGGTCAGACACAGAGTGAATCTCAATACTCACCGTCCCATCACACACTCCCGGGGTCAGACACAGTGTGAATCTCCTTCCACACCGTCTCATCACACTCTCCCGGGGTCAGACACAGAGTGATTATTCCTCTACACTGTCCCATCAAACTCTCCCGGGGTCAGACAGAGAGTGAAACTCCCTCCACGCCGTCCCATCACACTCTCCCGGGGTCAGACACAGAGTGATTATTCCTCTACACGTTCCCATCAAACACTCCAGGGGTCAGACACAGACTGATTATTCCTCTACACGGTCCCATCACACATTTCCGGGGTCAGACACAGAGTGAATCTCCCTCCACACGGTCCAATCAAACACTCCCGGGGTCAGACGCAGAGTGAATCTCAATCCACACCGTCCCATCACACACTCCCGCGGTCAGACACAGAGAGAATATTCCTCTACACGGTCCAATCAAATACTCCCGGTGTCAGCCACAGAGTGATTATTCCTCTACACGGCCCATCACACTCTCCCGGTGTCAGACACAGAGTGAATCTCCCTCCACGCCGTCCCATCTCACTCTCCCGGGGTCAGACACAGAGTGATTATTCCTCTACACGGTCCCATCAAACACTCCCGTGGTCAGACACAGAGTAATTATTCCTCTTCACGGCCCCATCAAACTCTCCCGGGGTCAGACACAGAGTGATTATTCCTCTACACGGTACCATCAAACACATCCGGGGTCAGACACAGAGTGATTATTCCTCTACACGGTCCCATCAAACACTCCCGGGGTCAGACACAGAGTGATTATTCCTCTACACGGTCCCATCAAACACTCCCGGGGTCAGACACAGAGTGAAACTCCCTCCACGCCGTCCCATCACACACTCCCGGGGTCAGACACGGAGTGATTATTCCTCTACAACGCCCATCACACACTCCCGGTGTCAGACACAGTGTGAATCTCCTTCCACACCGTCCCATCACACTTTCCCGGGGTCAGACACAGAGTGATTATTCCTCTACACGGTCCCATCAAACTCTCCCGGGGTCAGACACAGAGTGAATCTCCCTCCACGCCGTCCCATCACACTCTCCCGGGGTCAGACTCAGAGAGATTATTCCTCTACACGGTCCCATCAAACACTCCCGTGGTCAGACGCAGAGTGATTATTCCTCTACACGGCCCCATCAGACTCTCCCGGGGTCAGACACAGAGTGATTATTCCTCTACACGGTCCCATCAAACGCTCCCGGGGGTCAGACACAGAGTGATTATTCCTCTACACGGTCCCATGAAACACTCCCTGGGTCAGACACAGTGTGAATCTCCGTCCACACCGTCCCAACACACACTCCCGGGGTCAGACTCAGAGTTATTATTCCTCTACACGGTCCCATCAAACACTCCCGGGGTCAGACACAGAGTGATTATTCCTCTCCGCGGTCCCATCAAACATTCCCGGGATCAGAAACAGAGTGATTATTCCTCTACGCGGCCCCATCAAACTCTCCGGGGGTCAGACACAGAGTGAATCTCCCTCCACGCCGTCCCATCAAACACTCCTGGGGTCAGACACAGAGTGAATCTCCCTCCACGCCGTCCCATCACACACGCCCGGGGTCAGACAGAGAGTGATTATTCCTCTCCGCGGTCCCATCAAACTCTCCCGGGGTCAGACACAGAGTGATTATTCCTCTACACGGTACCATCAAACACATCCGGGGTCAGACACAGAGTGATTATTCCTCTACACGGTCCCATCAAACACTCCCGGGGTCAGACACAGAGTGATTATTCCTCTACACGGTCCCATCAAACACTCCCGGGGTCAGACACAGAGTGAAACTCCCTCCACGCCGTCCCATCACACACTCCCGGGGTCAGACACGGAGTGATTATTCCTCTACAACGCCCATCACATACTCCCGGTGTCAGACACAGAGTGAATCTCCCTCCACACCGTACCAACACACTCTCCCGGGTCAGACACAGACTGATTATTCCTCTACACGGTACCATCACACACTCCCGGTGTCAGACAAAGAGAGATTATTCCTCTACACGGTACCATCAAACACTCCCGTAGTCAGCCACAGAGTGATTATTCCTCTACACCGCCCATCAAACTCTCCCGGGGTCAGACACAGAGTGATTATTCCTCTACAAGGTCACATCAGATTATTCCGTGGTCAGACACAGAGTGATTATTCCTCTACACGGTACCATCACACACTCCCGGTGTCAGACAAAGTGTGAATCTCCTTCAACACCGTCCCATCACACACTCCCGGGGTCAGACACAGAGTGATTATTCCTCTACACGGTCCCATCAAACACTCCCGGGGTCAGACACTGAGTGATTATTCCTCTGCACGGTCCCACCATACGCTCCAGGGGGTCAGACACAGAGTGATTATTGCTCTACAAGGTCCCATCAAACACTCCCGGGGTCAGACACAGAGTGAATCTCAATCCACACCGGCCCATCACACACTCCCGGGGTCAGACACAGAGAGATTATTCCTCTACACGGTACAATCAAACACTCCCGTGGTCAGACACATAGAGATTGTTCCTCTACACGGTCCCATCAAGCACTCCCGGGGTCAGACACAGAGTGAATCTCAATACTCACCGTCCCATCACACACTCCCGGGGTCAGACACAGTGTGAATCTCCTTCCACACCGTCTCATCACACTCTCCCGGGGTCAGACACAGAGTGATTATTCCTCTACACTGTCCCATCAAACTCTCCCGGGGTCAGACAGAGAGTGAAACTCCCTCCACGCCGTCCCATCACACTCTCCCGGGGTCAGACACAGAGTGATTATTCCTCTACACGTTCCCATCAAACACTCCAGGGGTCAGACACAGACTGATTATTCCTCTACACGGTCCCATCACACATTTCCGGGGTCAGACACAGAGTGAATCTCCCTCCACACGGTCCAATCAAACACTCCCGGGGTCAGACGCAGAGTGAATCTCAATCCACACCGTCCCATCACACACTCCCGCGGTCAGACACAGAGAGAATATTCCTCTACACGGTCCAATCAAATACTCCCGGTGTCAGCCACAGAGTGATTATTCCTCTACACGGCCCATCACACTCTCCCGGTGTCAGACACAGAGTGAATCTCCCTCCACGCCGTCCCATCTCACTCTCCCGGGGTCAGACACAGAGTGATTATTCCTCTACACGGTCCCATCAAACACTCCCGTGGTCAGACACAGAGTAATTATTCCTCTTCACGGCCCCATCAAACTCTCCCGGGGTCAGACACAGAGTGATTATTCCTCTACACGGTACCATCAAACACATCCGGGGTCAGACACAGAGTGATTATTCCTCTACACGGTCCCATCAAACACTCCCGGGGTCAGACACAGAGTGATTATTCCTCTACACGGTCCCATCAAACACTCCCGGGGTCAGACACAGAGTGAAACTCCCTCCACGCCGTCCCATCACACACTCCCGGGGTCAGACACGGAGTGATTATTCCTCTACAACGCCCATCACACACTCCCGGTGTCAGACACAGTGTGAATCTCCTTCCACACCGTCCCATCACACTTTCCCGGGGTCAGACACAGAGTGATTATTCCTCTACACGGTCCCATCAAACTCTCCCGGGGTCAGACACAGAGTGAATCTCCCTCCACGCCGTCCCATCACACTCTCCCGGGGTCAGACTCAGAGAGATTATTCCTCTACACGGTCCCATCAAACACTCCCGTGGTCAGACGCAGAGTGATTATTCCTCTACACGGCCCCATCAAACTCTCCCGGGGTCAGACACAGAGTGATTATTCCTCTACACGGTCCCATCAAACGCTCCCGGGGGTCAGACACAGAGTGATAATTCCTCTACACGGTCCCATGAAACACTCCCTGGGTCAGACACAGTGTGAATCTCCGTCCACACCGTCCCAACACACACTCCCGGGGTCAGACTCAGAGTTATTATTCCTCTACACGGTCCCATCAAACACTCCCGGGGTCAGACACAGAGTGATTATTTCTCTACACGGCCCCATCAAACTCTCCCGGGGTCAGACTCAGAGTGATTAATCCTCTTTACGGTCCCATCAAACACTCCGGGGGTAAGACACAGAGTGATTATTCCACTACAAGGTCCCATCAAAACTCCCCGGGTCAGACACAGAATGAATCTCCCTCCACACCGTCCCATCACACACTCCGGTGGTCAGACACAGAGTGATTAATCCTCTACACCGACGCATCACACACTCCCCTGGGCAAACACAGAGTGATTATTCCTCTGCACGGTCCAATCAAATACTCCCGGTGTCAGCCACAGAGTGATTATTCCTCTACACAGCCCATCACACTCTCCCAGTGTCAGACACAGAGTGAATCTCCCTCCACGCCGTTCCATCTCACTCTCCCGGGGTCAGACACAGAGTGATTATTCCTCTACACGGTCCCATCAAACACTCCCGTGGTCAGACACAGAGTAATTATTCCTCTTCACGGCCCCATCAAACTCTCCCGGGGTCAGACACAGAGTGATTATTCCTCTACACGGTACCATCAAACACATCCGGGGTCAGACACAGAGTGATTATTCCTCTACACGGTCCCATCAAACACTCCCGGGGTCAGACACAGAGTGATTATTCCTCTACACGGTCCCATCAAACACTCCCGGGGTCAGACACAGAGTGAAACTCCCTCCACGCAGTCCCATCACACACTCCCGGGGTCAGACACGGAGTGATTATTCCTCTACAACGCCCATCACACAGTCCCGGTGTCAGACACAGAGTGAATCTCCCTCCACACCGTCCCATCACACACTCCCCGTGTCAGACACAGAGAGATTATTCCTCTACACGGTACCATCAAACACTCCCGTGGTAAGCCACAGAGTGATTATTCCTCTACACCGCCCATCAAACTCTCCCGGGGTCAGACACAGAGTGATTATTCCTCTACAAGGTCACATCAGATAATTCCGTGGTCAGACACAGAGTGATTATTCCTCTACACGGTACCATCACACACTCCCGGTGTCAGACAAAGAGTGAATCTCCCTGCAAATCGTCCCATCACACACTCCCGGAGTAACACCCAGACTGAATCTCCCTCCACACCGTACCAACACACTCTCCCGGGTCAGACACAGACTGATTATTCCTCTACACGGTACCATCACACACTCCCGGTGTCAGACAAAGAGAGATTATTCCTCTACACGGTACCATCAAACACTCCCGTAGTCAGCCACAGAGTGATTATTCCTCTACACCGCCCATCAAACTCTCCCGGGGTCAGACACAGAGTGATTATTCCTCTACAAGGTCACATCAGATTATTCCGTGGTCAGACACAGAGTGATTATTCCTCTACACGGTACCATCACACACTCCCGGTGTCAGACACAGTGTGAATCTCCTTCAACACCGTCCCATCACACACTCCCGGGGTCAGACACAGAGTGATTATTCCTCTACACGGTCCCATCAAACACTCCCGGGGTCAGACACTGAGTGATTATTCCTCTACACGGTCCCACCATACGCTCCAGGGGGTCAGACACAGAGTGATTATTGCTCTACAAGGTCCCATCAAACACTCCCGGGGTCAGACACAGAGTGAATCTCAATCCACACCGGCCCATCACACACTCCCGGGGTCAGACACAGAGAGATTATTGCTCTACAAGGTCCCATCAAACACTCCCGGGGTCAGACACAGAGTGAATCTCAATCCACACCGGCCCATCACACACTCCCGGGGTCAGACACAGAGAGATTATTCCTCTACACGGTACAATCAAACACTCCCGTGGTCAGACACATAGAGATTGTTCCTCTACACGGTCCCATCAAGCACTCCCGGGGTCAGACACAGAGTGAATCTCAATACTCACCGTCCCATCACACACTCCCGGGGTCAGACACAGTGTGAATCTCCTTCCACACCGTCTCATCACACTCTCCCGGGGTCAGACACAGAGTGATTATTCCTCTACACTGTCCCATCAAACTCTCCCGGGGTCAGACAAAGAGTGAAACTCCCTCCACGCCGTCCCATCACACTCTCACGGGGTCAGACACAGAGTGATTATTCCTCTACACGTTCCCATCAAACACTCCAGGGGTCAGACACAGACTGATTATTCCTCTACACGGTCCCATCACACACTTCCGGGGTCAGACACAGAGTGAATCTCCCTCCACACGGTCCAATCAAACACTCCCGGGGTCAGACGCAGAGTGAATCTCAATCCACACCGTCCCATCACACACTCCCGCGGTCAGACACAGAGAGAATATTCCTCTACACGGTCCCATCAAACACTCCCGGGGTCAGACACAGACTGAATCTCAATCCTCACCGTCCCATCACACACTCCCGGGGTCAGACACAGAGAGATTATTCCTCTACACGGTACCATCAAACAGTCCCGGGGTCAGACACAGAGAGATTATTCCTCTACACGGTCCCATCAATCACTCCCCTTGTCAGACACAGAGTCATTATTCCTCTACAGGGTCTCATCAAACTCTCCCGGTGTCAGACACAGAGTGAATCTCCCTCCACGCCGTCCCATCACACACGCCCGGTGTCAGACACACAGTGATTATTCCTCTACACGGTCTCATCAAACACTCCCGGGGTCAGACACAGAGTGAATCTCCCTCCACGCCGTCCCATCACACACCCCCGGGGTCAGACACAGAGTGATTATTCCTCTCCGCGGTCCCATCAAACATTCCCGGGATCAGAAACAGAGTGATTATTCCTCTACGCGGCCCCATCAAACTCTCCGGGGGTCAGACACAGAGTGAATCTCCCTCCACGCCGTCCCATCAAACACTCCTGGGGTCAGACACAGAGTGAATCTCCCTCCACGCCGTCCCATCACACACGCCCGGGGTCAGACAGAGAGTGATTATTCCTCTCCGCGGTCCCATCAAACTCTCCCGGGGTCAGACACAGAGTGATTATTCCTCTACACGGTACCATCAAACACATCCGGGGTCAGACACAGAGTGATTATTCCTCTACACGGTCCCATCAAACACTCCCGGGGTCAGACACAGAGTGATTATTCCTCTACACGGTCCCATCAAACACTCCCGGGGTCAGACACAGAGTGAAACTCCCTCCACGCCGTCCCATCACACACTCCCGGGGTCAGACACGGAGTGATTATTCCTCTACAACGCCCATCACATACTCCCGGTGTCAGACACAGAGTGAATCTCCCTCCACACCGTACCAACACACTCTCCCGGGTCAGACACAGACTGATTATTCCTCTACACGGTACCATCACACACTCCCGGTGTCAGACAAAGAGAGATTATTCCTCTACACGGTACCATCAAACACTCCCGTAGTCAGCCACAGAGTGATTATTCCTCTACACCGCCCATCAAACTCTCCCGGGGTCAGACACAGAGTGATTATTCCTCTACAAGGTCACATCAGATTATTCCGTGGTCAGACACAGAGTGATTATTCCTCTACACGGTACCATCACACACTCCCGGTGTCAGACAAAGTGTGAATCTCCTTCAACACCGTCCCATCACACACTCCCGGGGTCAGACACAGAGTGATTATTCCTCTACACGGTCCCATCAAACACTCCCGGGGTCAGACAC
Organism: Hypanus sabinus; assembly: GCF_030144855.1. Classification (NCBI taxonomy): domain Eukaryota; kingdom Metazoa; phylum Chordata; class Chondrichthyes; order Myliobatiformes; family Dasyatidae; genus Hypanus; species Hypanus sabinus. The sequence continues at coordinate 271,324 of NW_026780341.1, read as the reverse complement.
TGAGTGATTATTCCTCTGCACGGTCCCACCATACGCTCCAGGGGGTCAGACACAGAGTGATTATTGCTCTACAAGGTCCCATCAAACACTCCCGGGGTCAGACACAGAGTGAATCTCAATCCACACCGGCCCATCACACACTCCCGGGGTCAGACACAGAGAGATTATTCCTCTACACGGTACAATCAAACACTCCCGTGGTCAGACACATAGAGATTGTTCCTCTACACGGTCCCATCAAGCACTCCCGTGGTCAGACACAGAGTGAATCTCAATACTCACCGTCCCATCACACACTCCCGGGGTCAGACACAGTGTGAATCTCCTTCCACACCGTCTCATCACACTCTCCCGGGGTCAGACACAGAGTGATTATTCCTCTACACTGTCCCATCAAACTCTCCCGGGGTCAGACAGAGAGTGAAACTCCCTCCACGCCGTCCCATCACACTCTCCCGGGGTCAGACACAGAGTGATTATTCCTCTACACGTTCCCATCAAACACTCCAGGGGTCAGACACAGACTGATTATTCCTCTACACGGTCCCATCACACATTTCCGGGGTCAGACACAGAGTGAATCTCCCTCCACACGGTCCAATCAAACACTCCCGGGGTCAGACGCAGAGTGAATCTCTATCCACACCGTCCCATCACACACTCCCGCGGTCAGACACAGAGAGAATATTCCTCTACACGGTCCCATCAAACACTCCCGGGGTCAGACACAGACTGAATCTCAATCCTTACCGTCCCATCACACACTCCCGGGGTCAGACACAGAGAGATTATTCCTCTACACGGTACCATCAAACAGTCCCGGGGTCAGACACAGAGAGATTATTCCTCTACACGGTCCCATCAATCACTCCCCTTGTCAGACACAGAGTCATTATTCCTCTACAGGGTCTCATCAAACTCTCCCGGTGTCAGACACAGAGTGAATCTCCCTCCACGCCGTCCCATCACACACGCCCGGTGTCAGACACACAGTGATTATTCCTCTACACGGTCCCATCAAACACTCCCGGGGTCAGACACAGAGTGAATCTCCCTCCACGCCGTCCCATCACACACCCCCGGGGTCAGACACAGAGTGATTATTCCTCTCCGCGGTCCCATCAAACATTCCCGGTATCAGAAACAGAGTGATTATTCCTCTACGCGGCCCCATCAAACTCTCCGGGGGTCAGACACAGAGTGAATCTCCCTCCACGCCGTCCCATCAAACACTCCTGGGGTCAGACACAGAGTGAATCTCCCTCCACGCCGTCCCATCACACACGCCCGGGGTCAGACACAGAGTGATTATTCCTCTCCGCGGTCCCATCAAACTCTCCCGGGGTCAGACACAGAGTGATTATTCCTCTACACGGTACCATCAAACACATCCGGGGTCAGACACAGAGTGATTATTCCTCTACACGGTCCCATCAAACACTCCCGGGGTCAGACACAGAGTGATTATTCCTCTACACGGTCCCATCAAACACTCCCGGGGTCAGACACAGAGTGAAACTCCCTCCACGCCGTCCCATCACACACTCCCGGGGTCAGACACGAAGAGATTATTCCTCTACAACGCCCATCACATACTCCCGGTGTCAGACACAGAGTGAATCTCCCTCCACACCGTCCCATCACACACTCCCGGTGTCAGACACAGAGAGATTATTCCTCTACACGGTACCATCAAACACTCCCGTGGTCAGCCACAGAGTGATTATTCCTCTACACCGCCCATCAAACTCTCCCGGGGTCAGACACAGAGTGATTATTCCTCTACAAGGTCACATCAGATTATTCCGTGGTCAGACACAGAGTGATTATTCCTCTACACGGTACCATCACACACTCCCGGTGTCAGACACAGTGTGAATCTCCTTCAACACCGTCCCATCACACACTCCCGGGGTCAGACACAGAGTGATTATTCCTCTACACGGTCACATCAAACACTCCCGGGGTCAGACCCTGACTGATTATTCCTCTACACTGTCCCACCAAACGCTCCAGGGGGTCAGACCCAGAGTGATTATTCCTCTACAAGGTCCCATCAAACACTCCCGGGGTCAGCCACAGAGTGATTATTCCTCTACACCGCCCATCAAACTCTCCCGGGGTCAGACGCAGAGTGATTATTCCTCTACAAGGTCACATCAGATTATTCCGTGGTCAGACACAGAGTGATTATTCCTCTACACGGTACCATCACACACTCCCGGTGTCAGACACAGTGTGAATCTCCTTCAACACCGTCCATTCACACACTCCCGGGGTCAGACACAGAGTGATTATTCCTCTACACGGTCCCATCAAACACTCCCGGGGTCAGACACAGAGTGATGATTCCTCTACACGGTCCCATCAAACACTCCCGGGGTCAGACACAGAGTGAAACTCCCTCCACGCCGTCCCATCACACACTCCCGGGGTCAGACACGGAGTGATTATTCCTCTACAACGCCCATCACACACTCCCGGTGTCAGACACAGAGTGAATCTCCCTCCACACCGTCCCATCACACACTCCCGGTGTCAGACACAGAGAGATTATTCCTCTACACGGTATCATCAAACACTCCCGTGGTCAGCCACAGAGTGATTATTCCTCTACACCGCCGATCAAACTCTCCCGGGGTCAGACACAGAGTGATTATTCCTCTACAAGGTCACATCAGATTATTCCGTGGTCAGACACAGAGTGATTATTCCTCTACACGGTACCATCACACACTCCCGGTGTCAGACACAGTGTGAATCTCCTTCAACACCGTCCCATCACACACTCCCGGGGTCAGACACAGAGTGATTATTCCTCTACACGGTCACATCAAACACTCCCGGGGTCAGACACTGACTGATTATTCCTCTACACGGTCCCACCAAACGCTCCAGGGGGTCAGACACAGAGTGATTATTCCTCTACAAGGTCCCATCAAACACTCCGGGGTCAGCAACAGAGTGATTATTCCTATACACCGCCCATCAAACTCTCCCGGGGTCAGACACAGAGTGATTATTCCTCTACAAGGTCACATCAGATTATTCCGTGGTCAGACACAGAGTGATTATTCCTCTACACGGTACCATCACACACTCCCGGTGTCAGACACAGTGTGAATCTCCTTCAACACCGTCCATTCACACACTCCCGGGGTCAGACACAGAGTGATTATTCCTCTACACGGTCCCATTAAACACTCCCGGGGTCAGACACTGAGTGATTATTCCTCTACACGGTCCCACCAAACGCTCCAGGGGGTCAGACACAGAGTGATTATTGCTCTACAAGGTCCCATCAAACACTCCCGGGGTCAGACACAGAGTGAATCTCAATCCACACCGTCCCATCACACACTCCAAGGGTCAGACACAGAGAGTTTATTCCTCTACACGGTACAATCAAACACTCCCGTGGTCAGACACATAGAGATTATTCCTCTACACGGTCCCATCAAGCACTCCCGGGGTCAGACACAGAGTGAATCTCCCTCCACGCCGTCCCATCACACACACCCGGGTCAGACACAGAGTGATTATTCCTCTACGCGGTCCCATCAAACATTCCCGGGGTCAGAAATAGAGTGATTATTCCTCTACACGGTCCCATCAAACACTCCCGGGGTCAGACACAGAGTGATGATTCCTCTACACGGTCCCATCAAACACTCCCGGGGTCAGACACAGAGTGAAACTCCCTCCACGCCGTCCCATCACACACTCCCGGGGTCAGACACGGAGTGATTATTCCTCTACAACGCCCATCACACACTCCCGGTGTCAGACACAGAGTGAATCTCCCTCCACACCGTCCCATCACACACTCCCGGTGTCAGACACAGAGAGATTATTCCTCTACACGGTATCATCAAACACTCCCGTGGTCAGCCACAGAGTGATTATTCCTCTACACCGCCCATCAAACTCTCCCGGGGTCAGACACAGAGTGATTATTCCTCTACAAGGTCACATCAGATTATTCCGTGGTCAGACACAGAGTGATTATTCCTCTACACGGTACCATCACACACTCCCGGTGTCAGACACAGTGTGAATCTCCTTCAACACCGTCCCATCACACACTCCCGGGGTCAGACACAGAGTGATTATTCCTCTACACGGTCACATCAAACACTCCCGGGGTCAGACACTGACTGATTATTCCTCTACACGGTCCCACCAAACGCTCCATGGGGTCAGACACAGAGTGATTATTCCTCTACAAGGTCCCATCAAACACTCCGGGGTCAGCCACAGAGTGATTATTCCTATACACCGCCCATCAAACTCTCCCGGGGTCAGACACAGAGTGATTATTCCTCTACAAGGTCACATCAGATTATTCCGTGGTCAGACACAGAGTGATTATTCCTCTACACGGTACCATCACACACTCCCGGTGTCAGACACAGTGTGAATCTCCTTCAACACCGTCCATTCACACACTCCCGGGGTCAGACACAGAGTGATTATTCCTCTACACGGTCCCATCAAACACTCCCGGGGTCAGACACTGAGTGATTATTCCTCTACACGGTCCCACCAAACGCTCCAGGGGGTCAGACACAGAGTGATTATTGCTCTACAAGGTCCCATCAAACACTCCCGGGGTCAGACACAGAGTGAATCTCAATCCACACCGTCCCATCACACACTCCAAGGGTCAGACACAGAGAGTTTATTCCTCTACACGGTACAATCAAACACTCCCGTGGTCAGACACATAGAGATTATTCCTCTACACGGTCCCATCAAGCACTCCCGGGGTCAGACACAGAGTGAATCTCCCTCCACGCCGTCCCATCACACACACCCGGGTCAGACACAGAGTGATTATTCCTCTACGCGGTCCCATCAAACATTCCCGGGGTCAGAAATAGAGTGATTATTCCTCTACGCGGCCCCATCAAACTCTCCCGGGGTCAGACACAGAGTGAATCTCCCTCCACGCCGTCCCATCACACACTCCGGGGGTCAGACACAGAGTGATTATTCCTCTACAAGGTCCCATCAAACACTCCCGGGGTCAGCCACAGAGTGATTATTCCTCTACACCGCCCATCAAACTCTCCCGGGGTCAGACACAGAGTGATTATTCCTCTACAAGGTCACATCAGATTATTCCGTGGTCAGACACAGAGTGATTATTCCTCTACACGGTACCATCACACACTCCCGGTGTCAGACACAGTGTGAATCTCCTTCAACACCGTCCATTCACACACTCCCGGGGTCAGACACAGAGTGATTATTCCTCTACACGGTCCCATCAAACACTCCCGGGGTCAGACACAGAGTGATGATTCCTCTACACGGTCCCATCACACACTCCCGGGGTCAGACACAGAGTGAAACTCCCTCCACGCCGTCCCATCGCACACTCCCGGGGTCAGACACGGAGTGATTATTCCTCTACAACGCCCATCACACACTCCCGGTGTCAGACACAGAGTGAATCTCCCTCCACACCGTCCCATCACACACTCCCGGTGTCAGACACAGAGAGATTATTCCTCTACACGGTATCATCAAACACTCCCGTGGTCAGCCACAGAGTGATTATTCCTCTACACCGCCCATCAAACTCTCCCGGGGTCAGACACAGAGTGATTATTCCTCTACAAGGTCACATCAGATTATTCCGTGGTCAGACACAGAGTGATTATTCCTCTACACGGTACCATCACACACTCCCGGTGTCAGACACAGTGTGAATCTCCTTCAACACCGTCCCATCACACACTCCCGGGGTCAGACACAGAGTGATTATTCCTCTACACGGTCACATCAAACACTCCCGGGGTCAGACACTGACTGATTATTCCTCTACACGGTCCCACCAAACGCTCCAGGGGGTCAGACACAGAGTGATTATTCCTCTACAAGGTCCCATCAAACACTCCGGGGTCAGCCACAGAGTGATTATTCCTATACACCGCCCATCAAACTCTCCCGGGGTCAGACACAGAGTGATTATTCCTCTACAAGGTCACATCAGATTATTCCGTGGTCAGACACAGAGTGATTATTCCTCTACACGGTACCATCACACACTCCCGGTGTCAGACACAGTGTGAATCACCTTCAACACCGTCCATTCACACACTCCCGGGGTCAGACACAGAGTGATTATTCCTCTACACGGTCCCATCAAACACTCCCGGGGTCAGACACTGAGTGATTATTCCTCTACACGGTCCCACCAAACGCTCCAGGGGGTCAGACACAGAGTGATTATTGCTCTACAAGGTCCCATCAAACACTCCCGGGGTCAGACACAGAGTGAATCTCAATCCACACCGTCCCATCACACACTCCAAGGGTCAGACACAGAGAGTTTATTCCTCTACACGGTACAATCAAACACTCCCGTGGTCAGACACATAGAGATTATTCCTCTACACGGTCCCATCAAGCACTCCCGGGGTCAGACACAGAGTGAATCTCCCTCCACGCCGTCCCATCACACACACCCGGGTCAGACACAGAGTGATTATTCCTCTACTTGGTCCCATCAAACATTCCCGGGGTCAGAAATAGAGTGATTATTCCTCTACGCGGCCCCATCAAACTCTCCCGGGGTCAGACACAGAGTGAATCTCCCTCCACGCCGTCCCATCACACACTCCGGGGGTCAGACACAGAGTGATTATTCCTCTACACGGTCCCATCAAACATTCCCGGGGTCAGAAACAGAGTGATTATTACTCTACGCGGCCCCATCAAACTCTCCCGGTGTCAGACACAGAGTGAATCTCAATCCTCACCTTCCAATCACACACTCCCGGGGTCAGACACAGAGTGAATCTCAATCCTCACCGTCCAATCACACACTCCCGGGGTCAGACACAGAGAGATTATTCCTCTACACGGTACCATCACACATTCCCGGGGTCAGACACAGAGTGAATCTCCCTCCACGCAGTCCCATCACACACTCCCGGGGTCAGACACAGAGAGATTATTCCTCTACACGGTACAATCAAACACTCCCGGGGTCAGACACATAGAGATTATTCCTCTACACGGTCCCATCAAGCACTCCCGGGGTCAGACACAGAGTGAATCTCAATCCTCACCGTCCCATAACACTCTCCCGGGGTCAGACACAGTGTGAATCTCCTTGCACACCGTCCCATCACACTCTCCCGGGTTCAGACACAGAGTGATTATTCCTCTACACGGTCCCATCAAACTCTCCCGGGGTCAGACACAGAGTGAATCTCCCTCCACGCCGTCCCATCACACTCTCCCGGGGTCAGACACAGAGTGATTATTCCTCTACACGGCCCCATCAAACTCTCCCGGGGTCAGACACAGACTGATTATTCCTCTACACGGTCCCATCAAACGCTCCCGGGGGTCAGACACAGAGTGATTATTCCTCTACACGGTCTCATGAAACACTCCCGGGGTCAGAGACAGTGTGAATCTCCGTCCACACCGTCCCAACACACACTCCCGGGGTCAGACTCAGAGTTATTATTCCTCTACACGGTCCCATCAAACACTCCCGGGGTCAGACACAGAGTGATTATTTCTCTACACGGCCCCATCAAACTCTCCCGGGGTCAGAGTGATTAATCCTCTTTACGGTCCCATCAAACACTCCGGGGGTAAGACACAGAGTGATTATTCCACTACAAGGTCCCATCAAAACTCCCGGGGTCAGACACAGAGTGAATCTCCCTCCACACCGTCCCATCACACACTCCGGTGGTCAGACACAGAGTGATTAATCCTCTACACCGACGCATCACACACTCCCCTGGGCAAACACAGAGTGATTATCCCTCTGCACGGTCCAATCAAATACTCCCGGTGTCAGCCACAGAGTGATTATTCCTCTACACGGCCCATCACACTCTCCCGGTGTCAGACACAGAGTGAATCTCCCTCCACACCGTCCCATCTCACACTCCGGTGGTCAGACACAGAGTGATTAATCCTCTGCACCGACGCATCACACACTCCCCTGGGCAAATACAGAGTGATTATCCCTCTGCACGGTCCAATCAAATACTCCCGGTGTCAGCCACAGTGTGATTATTCCTCTACACGGCCCATCACACTCTCCCGGTGTCAGACACAGAGTGAATCTCCCTCCACACCGTCCCATCTCACACTCCCGTGGTCAGACACAGAGTGATTATTCCTCTACAGTGTCCCATCAAACACTCCCGGGGGTCAGACACAGAGCGATTATTCCTCTACACTGTACTATCAAACACTCCGTGGGTCATACACACAGTGATTATTCCTCTACACGTCCCATCAAACACTCCCGGGGTCAGACACAGCGTGAATCTCCCTCCACGCCGTCCCATCTCACTCTCCCGGGGTCAGACACAGAGTGATTATTCCTCTACACGGTCCCATCAAACACTCCCGTGGTCAGACACAGAGTAATTATTCCTCTACACGGCCCCATCAAACTCTCCCGGGGTCAGACACAGAATGATTATTCCTCTACACGGTACCATCAAACACTCCCGGGGTCAGACACAGAGTGATTATTCCTCTACACGGTCCCATCAAACACTCCCGGGGTCAGACACAGAGTGAAACTCCCTCCACGCCGTCCCATCACACACTCCCGGGGTCAGACACAGAGAGATTATTCCTCTACACGGTACCATCAAACACTCCCGGGGTCAGACACAGAGAGATTATTCCTCTACACGGTACCATCACACATTCCCGGGGTCAGACACAGAGTGAATCTCCCTCCACGCAGTCCCATCACACACTCCCGGGGTCAGACACAGAGAGATTATTCCTCTACACGGTACAATCAAACACTCCCGGGGTCAGACACATAGAGATTATTCCTCTACACGGTCCCATCAACCACTCCCGGGGTCAGACAAAGACTGAATCTCAATCCTCACCGTCCCATAACACACTCCCGGGGTCAGACACAGTGTGAATCTCCTTCCACACCGTCCCATCACACTCTCCCGGGGTCAGACACAGAGTGATTATTCCTCTACACGGTCCCATCAAACTCTCCCGGGGTCAGACACAGAGTGAATCTCAATCCACACCGTCCCATCACACACTCCAAGGGTCAGACACAGAGAGTTTATTCCTCTACACGGTACAATCAAACACTCCCGTGGTCAGACACATAGAGATTATTCCTCTACACGGTCCCATCAAGCACTCCCGGGGTCAGACACAGAGTGAATCTCCCTCCACGCCGTCCCATCACACACACCCGGGTCAGACACAGAGTGATTATTCCTCTACTTGGTCCCATCAAACATTCCCGGGGTCAGAAATAGAGTGATTATTCCTCTACGCGGCCCCATCAAACTCTCCCGGGGTCAGACACAGAGTGAATCTCCCTCCACGCCGTCCCATCACACACTCCGGGGGTCAGACACAGAGTGATTATTCCTCTACACGGTCCCATCAAACATTCCCGGGGTCAGAAACAGAGTGATTATTACTCTACGCGGCCCCATCAAACTCTCCCGGTGTCAGACACAGAGTGAATCTCAATCCTCACCTTCCAATCACACACTCCCGGGGTCAGACACAGAGTGAATCTCAATCCTCACCGTCCAATCACACACTCCCGGGGTCAGACACAGAGAGATTATTCCTCTACACGGTACCATCACACATTCCCGGGGTCAGACACAGAGTGAATCTCCCTCCACGCAGTCCCATCACACACTCCCGGGGTCAGACACAGAGAGATTATTCCTCTACACGGTACAATCAAACACTCCCGGGGTCAGACACATAGAGATTATTCCTCTACACGGTCCCATCAAGCACTCCCGGGGTCAGACACAGAGTGAATCTCAATCCTCACCGTCCCATAACACTCTCCCGGGGTCAGACACAGTGTGAATCTCCTTGCACACCGTCCCATCACACTCTCCCGGGTTCAGACACAGAGTGATTATTCCTCTACACGGTCCCATCAAACTCTCCCGGGGTCAGACACAGAGTGAATCTCCCTCCACGCCGTCCCATCACACTCTCCCGGGGTCAGACACAGAGTGATTATTCCTCTACACGGCCCCATCAAACTCTCCCGGGGTCAGACACAGACTGATTATTCCTCTACACGGTCCCATCAAACGCTCCCGGGGGTCAGACACAGAGTGATTATTCCTCTACACGGTCTCATGAAACACTCCCGGGGTCAGAGACAGTGTGAATCTCCGTCCACACCGTCCCAACACACACTCCCGGGGTCAGACTCAGAGTTATTATTCCTCTACACGGTCCCATCAAACACTCCCGGGGTCAGACACAGAGTGATTATTTCTCTACACGGCCCCATCAAACTCTCCCGGGGTCAGAGTGATTAATCCTCTTTACGGTCCCATCAAACACTCCGGGGGTAAGACACAGAGTGATTATTCCACTACAAGGTCCCATCAAAACTCCCGGGGTCAGACACAGAGTGAATCTCCCTCCACACCGTCCCATCACACACTCCGGTGGTCAGACACAGAGTGATTAATCCTCTACACCGACGCATCACACACTCCCCTGGGCAAACACAGAGTGATTATCCCTCTGCACGGTCCAATCAAATACTCCCGGTGTCAGCCACAGAGTGATTATTCCTCTACACGGCCCATCACACTCTCCCGGTGTCAGACACAGAGTGAATCTCCCTCCACACCGTCCCATCTCACACTCCCGTGGTCAGACACAGAGTGATTATTCCTCTACAGGGTCCCATCAAACACTCCCGGGGACAGACACAGAGTGAATCTCCCTCCACACCGTCCCATCACACACTCCGGTGGTCAGACACAGAGTGATTAATCCTCTGCACCGACGCATCACACACTCCCCTGGGCAAATACAGAGTGATTATCCCTCTGCACGGTCCAATCAAATACTCCCGGTGTCAGCCACAGTGTGATTATTCCTCTACACGGCCCATCACACTCTCCCGGTGTCAGACACAGAGTGAATCTCCCTCCACACCGTCCCATCTCACACTCCCGTGGTCAGACACAGAGTGATTATTCCTCTACAGTGTCCCATCAAACACTCCCGGGGGTCAGACACAGAGCGATTATTCCTCTACACTGTACTATCAAACACTCCGTGGGTCAGACACACAGTGATTATTCCTCTACACGTCCCATCAAACACTCCCGGGGTCAGACACAGCGCGAATCTCCCTCCACGCCGTCCCATCTCACTCTCCCGGGGTCAGACACAGAGTGATTATTCCTCTACACGGTCCCATCAAACACTCCCGTGGTCAGACACAGAGTAATTATTCCTCTACACGGCCCCATCAAACTCTCCCGGGGTCAGACACAGAATGATTATTCCTCTACACGGTACCATCAAACACTCCCGGGGTCAGACACAGAGTGATTATTCCTCTACACGGTCCCATCAAACACTCCCGGGGTCAGACACAGAGTGAAACTCCCTCCACGCCGTCCCATCACACACTCCCGGGGTCAGACACAGAGAGATTATTCCTCTACACGGTACCATCAAACACTCCCGGGGTCAGACACAGAGAGATTATTCCTCTACACGGTACCATCACACATTCCCGGGGTCAGACACAGAGTGAATCTCCCTCCACGCAGTCCCATCACACACTCCCGGGGTCAGACACAGAGAGATTATTCCTCTACACGGTACAATCAAACACTCCCGGGGTCAGACACATAGAGATTATTCCTCTACACGGTCCCATCAACCACTCCCGGGGTCAGACAAAGACTGAATCTCAATCCTCACCGTCCCATAACACACTCCCGGGGTCAGACACAGTGTGAATCTCCTTCCACACCGTCCCATCACACTCTCCCGGGGTCAGACACAGAGTGATTATTCCTCTACACGGTCCCATCAAACTCTCCCGGGGTCAGACACAGAGTGAATCTCAATCCACACCGTCCCATCACACACTCCAAGGGTCAGACACAGAGAGTTTATTCCTCTACACGGTACAATCAAACACTCCCGTGGTCAGACACATAGAGATTATTCCTCTACACGGTCCCATCAAGCACTCCCGGGGTCAGACACAGAGTGAATCTCCCTCCACGCCGTCCCATCACACACACCCGGGTCAGACACAGAGTGATTATTCCTCTACTTGGTCCCATCAAACATTCCCGGGGTCAGAAATAGAGTGATTATTCCTCTACGCGGCCCCATCAAACTCTCCCGGGGTCAGACACAGAGTGAATCTCCCTCCACGCCGTCCCATCACACACTCCGGGGGTCAGACACAGAGTGATTATTCCTCTACACGGTCCCATCAAACATTCCCGGGGTCAGAAACAGAGTGATTATTACTCTACGCGGCCCCATCAAACTCTCCCGGTGTCAGACACAGAGTGAATCTCAATCCTCACCTTCCAATCACACACTCCCGGGGTCAGACACAGAGTGAATCTCAATCCTCACCGTCCAATCACACACTCCCGGGGTCAGACACAGAGAGATTATTCCTCTACACGGTACCATCACACATTCCCGGGGTCAGACACAGAGTGAATCTCCCTCCACGCAGTCCCATCACACACTCCCGGGGTCAGACACAGAGAGATTATTCCTCTACACGGTACAATCAAACACTCCCGGGGTCAGACACATAGAGATTATTCCTCTACACGGTCCCATCAAGCACTCCCGGGGTCAGACACAGAGTGAATCTCAATCCTCACCGTCCCATAACACTCTCCCGGGGTCAGACACAGTGTGAATCTCCTTGCACACCGTCCCATCACACTCTCCCGGGTTCAGACACAGAGTGATTATTCCTCTACACGGTCCCATCAAACTCTCCCGGGGTCAGACACAGAGTGAATCTCCCTCCACGCCGTCCCATCACACTCTCCCGGGGTCAGACACAGAGTGATTATTCCTCTACACGGCCCCATCAAACTCTCCCGGGGTCAGACACAGACTGATTATTCCTCTACACGGTCCCATCAAACGCTCCCGGGGGTCAGACACAGAGTGATTATTCCTCTACACGGTCTCATGAAACACTCCCGGGGTCAGAGACAGTGTGAATCTCCGTCCACACCGTCCCAACACACACTCCCGGGGTCAGACTCAGAGTTATTATTCCTCTACACGGTCCCATCAAACACTCCCGGGGTCAGACACAGAGTGATTATTTCTCTACACGGCCCCATCAAACTCTCCCGGGGTCAGAGTGATTAATCCTCTTTACGGTCCCATCAAACACTCCGGGGGTAAGACACAGAGTGATTATTCCACTACAAGGTCCCATCAAAACTCCCGGGGTCAGACACAGAGTGAATCTCCCTCCACACCGTCCCATCACACACTCCGGTGGTCAGACACAGAGTGATTAATCCTCTACACCGACGCATCACACACTCCCCTGGGCAAACACAGAGTGATTATCCCTCTGCACGGTCCAATCAAATACTCCCGGTGTCAGCCACAGAGTGATTATTCCTCTACACGGCCCATCACACTCTCCCGGTGTCAGACACAGAGTGAATCTCCCTCCACACCGTCCCATCTCACACTCCCGTGGTCAGACACAGAGTGATTATTCCTCTACAGGGTCCCATCAAACACTCCCGGGGACAGACACAGAGTGAATCTCCCTCCACACCGTCCCATCACACACTCCGGTGGTCAGACACAGAGTGATTAATCCTCTGCACCGACGCATCACACACTCCCCTGGGCAAATACAGAGTGATTATCCCTCTGCACGGTCCAATCAAATACTCCCGGTGTCAGCCACAGTGTGATTATTCCTCTACACGGCCCATCACACTCTCCCGGTGTCAGACACAGAGTGAATCTCCCTCCACACCGTCCCATCTCACACTCCCGTGGTCAGACACAGAGTGATTATTCCTCTACAGTGTCCCATCAAACACTCCCGGGGGTCAGACACAGAGCGATTATTCCTCTACACTGTACTATCAAACACTCCGTGGGTCAGACACACAGTGATTATTCCTCTACACGTCCCATCAAACACTCCCGGGGTCAGACACAGCGTGAATCTCCCTCCACGCCGTCCCATCTCACTCTCCCGGGGTCAGACACAGAGTGATTATTCCTCTACACGGTCCCATCAAACACTCCCGTGGTCAGACACAGAGTAATTATTCCTCTACACGGCCCCATCAAACTCTCCCGGGGTCAGACACAGAATGATTATTCCTCTACACGGTACCATCAAACACTCCCGGGGTCAGACACAGAGTGATTATTCCTCTACACGGTCCCATCAAACACTCCCGGGGTCAGACACAGAGTGAAACTCCCTCCACGCCGTCCCATCACACACTCCCGGGGTCAGACACAGAGAGATTATTCCTCTACACGGTACCATCAAACACTCCCGGGGTCAGACACAGAGAGATTATTCCTCTACACGGTACCATCACACATTCCCGGGGTCAGACACAGAGTGAATCTCCCTCCACGCAGTCCCATCACACACTCCCGGGGTCAGACACAGAGAGATTATTCCTCTACACGGTACAATCAAACACTCCCGGGGTCAGACACATAGAGATTATTCCTCTACACGGTCCCATCAACCACTCCCGGGGTCAGACAAAGACTGAATCTCAATCCTCACCGTCCCATAACACACTCCCGGGGTCAGACACAGTGTGAATCTCCTTCCACACCGTCCCATCACACTCTCCCGGGGTCAGACACAGAGTGATTATTCCTCTACACGGTCCCATCAAACTCTCCCGGGGTCAGACACAGAGTGAATCTCCCTCCACGCCGTCCCATCACACTCTCCCGGGGTCAGACACAGAGAGATTATTCCTCTACACGGTCCCATCAAACACTCCCGTGGTCAGACACAGAGTGATTATTCCTCTACACGGCCCCATCAAACTCTCCCGGGGTCAGACACAGACTGATTATTCCTCTACACGGTCCCATCAAACGCTCCCGGGGGTCAGACACAGAGTGATTATTCCTCTACACGGTCCCATGAAACACTCCCGGGGTCAGACACAGTGTGAATCTCCGTCCACACCGTCCCAACACACACTCCCGGGGTCAGACTCAGAGTTATTATTCCTCTACACGGTCCCATCAAACACTCCCAGGGTCAGACACAGAGTGATTATTTCTCTACACGGCCCCATCAAACTCTCCCGGGGTCAGACTCAGAGTGATTAATCCTCTTTACGGTCCCATCAAACACTCCGGGGGTAAGACACAGAGTGATTATTCCACTACAAGGTTCCATCAAAACTCCCGGGGTCAGACACAGAGTGAATCTCCCTCCACACCGTCCCATCACACACTCCGGTGGTCAGACACAGAGTGATTAATCCTCTACACCGACGCATCACACAATCCCCTGGGCAAACACAGAGTGATTATCCCTCTGCACGGTCCAATCAAATACTCCCGGTGTCAGCCACAGAGTGATTATTCCTCTACACGGTATCATCAAACACATCCGGGGTCAGACACAGAGTGATTATTCCTCTACACGGTCCCATCAAACACTCCCGGGGTCAGACACAGAGTGATTATTCCTCTACACGGTCCCATCAAACACTCCCGGGGTCAGACACAGAGTGAAACTCCCTCCACGCCGTCCCATCACACACTCCCGGGGTCAGACACGGAGTGATTATTCCTCTACACCGCCCATCAAACTCTCCCGGTGTCAGACGCAGTGTGAATCTCCTTCAACACCGTCCCATCACACACTCCCGGGGTCAGACACAGAGTGAATATTCCTCTACACGGTCCCACCAAACGCTCCAGGGGGTCAGACACAGAGTGATTATTGCTCTACAAGGTCCCATCAAACACTCCCGGGGTCAGACACAGAGTGAATCTCAATCCACACCGTCCCATCACACACTCCCGGGGTCAGACACAGAGAGATTATTCCTCTACACGGTACAATCAAACACTCCCGTGGTCAGACACATAGAGATTATTCCTCTACACGGTCCCATCAAGCACTCCCGGGGTCAGACACAGAGTGAATCTCAATACTCTCCGTCCCATCACACACTCCCGGGGTCAGACACAGTGTGAATCTCCTTCCACACCGTCCCATCACACTCTCCCGTGGTCAGACACAGAGTGATTATTCCTCTACACTGTCCCATCAAACACTCCCGGGGTCAGACACAGAGTGAAACACCCTCCACGCCGTCCCATCACACTCTCCCGGGGTCAGACACAGAGTGATTATTCCTCTACACGGTCCCATCAAACACTCCAGGGGTCAGACACAGACTGATTATTCCTCTACACGGTCCCATCACACACTTCCAGGGTCAGACACAGAGTGAATCTCAATCCACACCGTCCCATCACACACTCCCGCGGTCAGACACAGAGAGAATATTCCTCTACACGGTCCAATCAAACACTCCCGGGGTCAGACACAGAGTGAATCTCAATCCTCACCGTCCCATCACACACTCCCGGGGTCAGACACAGAGAGATTATTCCTCTACACGGTACCATCAAACAGTTCCGGGGTCAGACACAGAGAGATTATTACTCTACACGGTCCCATCAATCACTCCCCTTGTCAGACAGAGAGTCATTATTCCTCTACAGGGTCTCATCAAACTCTCCCGGTGTCAGACACAGAGTGAATCTCCCTCCACGCCGTCCCATCACACACGCCCGGTGTCAGACACACAGTGATTATTCCTCTCCGAGGTCCCATCAAACATTCCCGGGGTCAGAAACAGAGTGATTATTCCTCTACGCGGCCCCATCAAACTCTCCCGGGGTCAGACACAGAGTGAATCTCCCTCCACGCCGTCCCATCAAACACTCCCGGGGTCAGACACAGAGAGAATCTCCCTCCACGCCGTCCCATCACACACGCCCGGGGTCAGACACAGAGTGATTATTCCTCTCCGCGTTCCCATCAAACTTTCCCGGGTTCAGAAACAGAGTGATTATTCCTCTACGCGGCCCCATCAAACTCTCCCGGGGTCAGACACAGAGTGAATCTCCCTCCACGCCGTCCCATCACACACTCCCGGGGTCAGACACAGAGTGAATCTCAGTCCACACCGTCCCATCACACACTCCCGGGGTCAGACACAGAGTGATTATTCTTCTCCACGGTCGCATCAAACACTCCCGGGGTCAGAAACAGAGAGAATCTCCGTCCACACCGTCCCAACACACACTCCCGGGGTCAGACTCAGAGTGATTATTCCTCTACACGGTACCATCACACACTCCCGGTATCAGACACAGTGTGAATCTCCTTCAACACCGTCCCATCACACACTCCCGGGGTCAGACACAGAGTGATTATTCCTCTACACGGTCCCATCAAACACTCCCGGGGTCAGACACTCAGTGATTATTCCTCTACACGGTCCCACCAAACGCTCCAGGGGGTCAGACACAGAGTGATTATTCCTCTACAAGGTCCCATCAAACACTCCCGGGGTCAGCCACAGAGTGATTATTCCTCTACTCCGCCCATCAAACTCTCCCGCGGTCAGACACAGAGTGATTATTCCTCTACAAGGTCACATCAGATTATTCCGTGGTCAGACACAGAGTGATTATTCCTCTACACGGTACCATCACACACTCCCGGTGTCAGACACAGTGTGAATCTCCTTCAACACCGTCCCATCACACACTCCCGGGGTCATACACAGAGTGATTATTCCTCTACACGGTCCAATCAAACACTCCCGGGGTCAGACACTGAGTGATTATTCCTCTACACGGTCCCACCAAACGCTCCAGGGGGACAGACACAGAGTGATTATTCCTCTACGCGGCCCCATCAAACTCACCCGGGGTCAGACACAGAGTGAATCTCCCTCCACGCCGTCCCATCAAACACTCCCGGGGTCAGACACAGAGAGAATCTCCCTCCACGCCGTCCCATCACACACGCCCGGGGTCAGACACAGAGTGAATCTCAACCCACACCGTCCCATCAAACACTCCCGGGGTCAGACACAGAGAGATTATTCCTCTACACGGTACAATCAAACACTCCCGTGGTCAGACACCTAGAGATTATAGCTCTACACGGTCCCATCAAGCACTCCCGGGGTCAGACACAAGAGTGAATCTCAATCCTCACCGTCCCATCACACACTCCCGGGGTCAGACACAGTGTGAATCTCCTTCCACACCGTCCCATCACACTCTCCCGGTGTCAGACACAGAGTGATTATTCCTCTACACAGTCCCATCAAACACTCCCGGGGTCAGACACAGAGTGAATCTCCCTCCACGCCGTCCCATCACACTCTCCCGGGGTCAGACACAGAGTGATTATTCCTCTACACGGTCCCATCAAACACTCCAGGGGTCAGACACAGACTGATTATTCCTCTACACGGTCCCATCACACACTTCCGGGGTCAGACACAGAGTGAATCTCCCTCCACACGGTCCAATCAAACACTCCCGGGGTCAGACGCAGAGTGATTATTCCTCTACACCGCCCATCAAACTCTCCCGGGGACAGACACAGAGTGATTATTCCTCTACAAGGTCACATCAGATAATTCCGTGGTCAGACACAGAGTGATTATTCCTCTACACGGTACCATCAAGCACTCCCGGGGTCAGACACAGAGTGAATCTCAATACTCTCCGTCCCATCACACACTCCCGGGGTCAGACACAGTGTGAATCTCCTTCCACACCGTCCCATCACACTCTCCCGTGGTCAGACACAGAGTGATTATTCCTCTACACTGTCCCATCAAACACTCCCGGGGTCAGACACAGAGTGAAACACCCTCCACGCCGTCCCATCACACTCTCCCGGGGTCAGACACAGAGTGATTATTCCTCTACACGGTCCCATCAAACACTCCAGGGGTCAGACACAGACTGATTATTCCTCTACACGGTCCCATCACACACTTCCAGGGTCAGACACAGAGTGAATCTCCCTCCACACGGTCCAATCATACACTCCCGGGGTCAGACGCAGTGTGAATCTCAATCCACACCGTCCCATCACACACTCCCGCGGTCAGACACAGAGAGAATATTCCTCTACACGGTCCCATCAAACACTCCCGGGATCAGACACAGAGTGAATCTCAATCCTCACCGTCCCATCACACACTCCCGGGGTCAGACACAGAGAGATTATTCCTCTACACGGTACCATCAAACAGTTCCGGGGTCAGACACAGAGAGATTATTACTCTACACGGTCCCATCAATCACTCCCCTTGTCAGACAGAGAGTCATTATTCCTCTACAGGGTCTCATCAAACTCTCCCGGTGTCAGACACAGAGTGAATCTCCCTCCACGCCGTCCCATCACACACGCCCGGTGTCAGACACACAGTGATTATTCCTCTCCGAGGTCCCATCAAACATTCCCGGGGTCAGAAACAGAGTGATTATTCCTCTACGCGGCCCCATCAAACTCTCCCGGGGTCAGACACAGAGTGAATCTCCCTCCACGCCGTCCCATCAAACACTCCCGGGGTCAGACACAGAGAGAATCTCCCTCCACGCCGTCCCATCACACACGCCCGGGGTCAGACACAGAGTGATTATTCCTCTCCGCGGTCCCATCAAACTTTCCCGGGTTCAGAAACAGAGTGATTATTCCTCTACGCGGCCCCATCAAACTCTCCCGGGGTCAGACACAGAGTGAATCTCCCTCCACGCCGTCCCATCACACACTCCCGGGGTCAGACACAGAGTGAATCTCAGTCCACACCGTCCCATCACACACTCCCGGGGTCAGACACAGAGTGATTATTCTTCTCCACGGTCGCATCAAACACTCCCGGGGTCAGAAACAGAGAGAATCTCCGTCCACACCGTCCCAACACACACTCCCGGGGTCAGACTCAGAGTGATTATTCCTCTACACGGTACCATCACACACTCCCGGTATCAGACACAGTGTGAATCTCCTTCAACACCGTCCCATCACACACTCCCGGGGTCAGACACAGAGTGATTATTCCTCTACACGGTCCCATCAAACACTCCCGGGGTCAGACACTCAGTGATTATTCCTCTACACGGTCCCACCAAACGCTCCAGGGGGTCAGACACAGAGTGATTATTCCTCTACAAGGTCCCATCAAACACTCCCGGGGTCAGCCACAGAGTGATTATTCCTCTACTCCGCCCAACAAACTCTCCCGCGGTCAGACACAGAGTGATTATTCCTCTACAAGGTCACATCAGATTATTCCGTGGTCAGACACAGAGTGATTATTCCTCTACACGGTACCATCACACACTCCCGGTGTCAGACACAGTGTGAATCTCCTTCAACACCGTCCCATCACACACTCCCGGGGTCATACACAGAGTGATTATTCCTCTACACGGTCCCATCAAACACTCCCGGGGTCAGACACTGAGTGATTATTCCTCTACACGGTCCCACCAAACGCTCCAGGGGGACAGACACAGAGTGATTATTCCTCTACAAGGTCCCATCAAACACTCCCGGGGTCAGACACAGAGTGAATCTCAACCCACACCGTCCCATCACACACTCCCGGGGTCAGACACAGAGAGATTATTCCTCTACACGGTACAATCAAACACTCAAGTGGTCAGACACATAGAGATTATAGCTCTACACGGTCCCATCAAGCACTCCCGGGGTCAGACACAAGAGTGAATCTCAATCCTCACCGTCCCATCACACACTCCCGGGGTCAGACACAGTGTGAATCTCCTTCCACACCGTCCCATCACACTCTCCCGGTGTCAGAGACAGAGTGATTATTCCTCTACACTGTCCCATCAAACACTCCCGGGGTCAGACACAGAGTGAATCTCCCTCCACGCCGTCCCATCACACTCTCCCGGGGTCAGACACAGAGTGATTATTCCTCTACACGGTCCCATCAAACACTCCCGGGGTCAGCCACAGAGTGATTATTCCTCTACACGGTACCATCAAACTCTCCCGGGGTCAGGCACAGAGTGATTATTCCTCTACACGGTACCATCACACACTCCCGGTGTCAGACAAAGAGAGATTATTCCTCTACACGGTACCATCAAACACTCCCGTAGTCAGCCACAGAGTGATTATTCCTCTACACCGCCCATCAAACTCTCCCGGGGTCAGACACAGAGTGATTATTCCACTACAAGGTCACATCAGATTATTCCGTGGTCAGACACAGAGTGATTATTCCTCTACACGGTACCATCACACACTCCCGGTGTCAGACACAGTGTGAATCTCCTTCAACACCGTCCCATCACACACTCCCGGGGTCAGACACAGAGTGATTATTCCTCTACACGGTCCCATCAAACACTCCCGGGGTCAGACACTGAGTGATTATTCCTCTACACGGTCCCACCAAACGCTCCAGGGGGTCAGACACAGAGTGATTATTCCTCTACAAGGTCCCATCAAACACTCCCGGGGTCAGCCACAGAGTGATTATTCCTCTACACCGCCCATCAAACTCTCCCGTGGTCAGACACAGAGTGATTATTCCTCTACAAGGTCACATCAGATTATTCCGTGGTCAGACACAGAGTGATTATTCCTCTACACGGTACCATCACACACTCCCGGTGTCAGACACAGTGTGAATCTCCTTCAACACCGTCCCATCACACACTCCCGGGGTCAGACACAGAGTGATTATTCCTCTACACGGTCCCATCAAACACTCCCGGGGTCAGACACTGAGTGATTATTCCTCTACACGGTCCCACCAAACGCTCCAGGGGGTCAGACACAGAGTGATTATTGCTCTACAAGGTCCCATCAAACACTCCCGGGGTCAGACACATAGAGATTATTCCTCTACACGGTCCCATCAAGCACTACCGGGGTCAGACACAGAGTGAATCTCAATACTCACCGTCCCATCACACACTCCCGGGGTCAGACACAGAGAGATTATTCCTCTACACGGTACCATCAAACAGTCCCGGGGTCAGACACAGAGAGATTATTCCTCTACACGGTCCCATCAATCACTCCCCTTGTCAGACACAGAGTCATTATTCCTCTACAGGGTCTCATCAAACTCTCCCGGTGTCAGACACAGAGTAAATCTCCCTCCACGCCGTCCCATCACACACGCCCGGTGTCAGACACACAGTGATTATTCCTCTACACGGTCCCATCAAACACTCCCGGGGTCAGACACAGAGTGAATCTCCCTCCACGCCGTCCCATCACACACGCCCGGGGTCAGACACAGAGTGATTATTCCTCTCCGCGGTCCCATCAAACATTCCCGGGGTCAGAAACAGAGTGATTATTCCTCTACGCGGCCCCATCAAACTCTCCCGGGGTCAGACACAGAGTGAATCTCCCACCACGCCGTCCCATCAAACACTCCCGGGGTCAGACACAGAGTGAATCTCCCTCCACGCCGTCCCATCACACACGCCCGGGGTCAGACACAGAGTGATTATTCCTCTCCGCGGTCCCATCAAACTTTCCCGGGGTCAGAAACAGAGTAATTATTCCTCTACGCGGCCCCATCAAACTCTCCCGGGGTCAGACACTGAGTGAATCTCCCTCCACGCCGTCCCATCACACTCTCCCGGGGTCAGACACAAAGTGATTATTCCTCTACACGGCACCATCACACACTCCCGGTGTCAGACACAGTGTGAATCTCCTTCAACACCGTCCCATCACACACTCCCGGGGTCAGACACAGAGTGATTATTCCTCTACACGATCCCATCAAACACTCCCGGGTTCAGACACTCAGTGATTATTCCTCTACACGGTCCCACCAAACGCTCCAGGGGGTCAGACACAGAGTGATTATTCCTCTACAAGGTCCCATCAAACACTCCCGGGGTCAGCCACAGAGTGATTATTCCTCTACACGGTCCCATCAAACACTCCGTGGGTCAGACACACAGTGATTATTCCTCTACACGTCCCATCAAACACTCCCGGGGTCAGACACAGAGTGAATCTCCCTCCACGCCGTCCCATCTCACTCTCCCGGGGTCAGACACAGAGTGATTATTACTCTACACGGTCCCATCAAACACTCCCGTGGTCAGACACAGAGTGATTATTCCTTTACACGGCCCCATCAAACTCTCCCGGGGTCAGACACAGAGTGATTATTCTTCTACACGGTACCATCAAACACACCCGGGGTCAGACACAGAGTGATTATTCTTCTACACGGTCCCATCAAACACTCCCGGGGTCAGACACAGAGTGATTATTCCTCTACACCGCCCATCACACCCTCCCGGTGTCAGACACAGAGTGAATCTCCCTCCACACCGTCCCATCACACACTCCCGGGGTCAGACACAGAGAGATTATTCCTCTACACGGTACCATCAAACACTCCCGTGGTCAGCCACAGAGTGATTATTCCTCTACACCGCCCATCAAACTCTCCCGGGGTCAGACACAGAGTGATTATTCCTCTACACCGCCCATCACACCCTCCCGGTGTCAGACACAGAGTGAATCTCCCTCCACACGGTCCCATCAAACACTCCCGTGGTCAGACACAGAGTGATTATTCCTTTACACGGCCCCATCAAACTCTCCCGGGGTCAGACACAGAGTGATTATTCTTCTACACGGTACCATCAAACACACCCGGGGTCAGACACAGAGTGATTATTCTTCTACACGGTCCCATCAAACACTCCCGGGGTCAGACACAGAGTGATTATTCCTCTACACCGCCCATCACACCCTCCCGGTGTCAGACACAGAGTGAATCTCCCTCCACACCGTCCCATCACACACTCCCGGGGTCAGACACAGAGAGATTATTCCTCTACACGGTACCATCAAACACTCCCGTGGTCAGCCACAGAGTGATTATTCCTCTACACCGCCCATCAAACTCTCCCGGGGTCAGACACAGAGTGATTATTCCTCTACAAGGTCACATCAGATTCTTCCGTGGTCAGACACAAAGTGATTATTCCTCTACACGGTACCATCACACACTCCCGGTGTCTGACACAGTGTGAATCTCCTTCAACACCGTCCCATCACACACTCCCGGGGTCAGACACAGAGAGATTATTCCTCTACACGGTCCCATCAAACACTCCCGGGGTCAGACACTGAGTGATTATTCCCCTACACGGTACCACCAAACGCTCCAGGGGGTCAGACACAGAGTGATTATTCCTCTACACGGTCCAATTAAACACTCCGGGGGTAAGACACAGAGTGATTATTCCACTACAAGGTCCCATCAAACACTCCCGGGGTCAGACACAGAGTGAATCTCAATCCACACCGTCCCATCACACACTCCCGGGGTCAGACACAGAGAGATTATTCCTCTCCGCGGTCCCATCAAACTTTCCCGGGTTCAGAAACAGAGTGATTATTCCTCTACGCGGCCCCATCAAACTCTCCCGGGGTCAGACACAGAGTGAGTCTCCCTCCACGCCGTCCCATCACACACTCCTGGGGTCAGACACAGAGTGAATCTCAGTCCACACCGTCCCATCACACACTCCCGGGGTCAGACACAGAGTGATTATTCTTCTCCACGGTCGCATCAAACACTCCCGGGGTCAGAAACAGAGAGAATCTCCGTCCACACCGTCCCAACACACACTCCCGGGGTCAGACTCAGAGTGATTATTCCTCTACACGGTACCATCACACACTCCCGGTATCAGACACAGTGTGAATCTCCTTCAACACCGTCCCATCACACACTCCCGGGGTCAGACACAGAGTGATTATTCCTCTACACGGTCCCATCAAACACTCCCGGGGTCAGACACTCAGTGATTATTCCTCTACACGGTCCCACCAAACGCTCCAGGGGGTCAGACACAGAGTGATTATTCCTCTACAAGGTCCCATCAAACACTCCCGGGGTCAGCCACAGAGTGATTATTCCTCTACTCCGCCCATCAAACTCTCCCGCGGTCAGACACAGAGTGATTATTCCTCTACAAGGTCACATCAGATTATTCCGTGGTCAGACACAGAGTGATTATTCCTCTACACGGTACCATCACACACTCCCGGTGTCAGACACAGTGTGAATCTCCTTCAACACCGTCCCATCACACACTCCCGGGGTCATACACAGAGTGATTATTCCTCTACACGGTCCCATCAAACACTCCCGGGGTCAGACACTGAGTGATTATTCCTCTACACGGTCCCACCAAACGCTCCAGGGGGACAGACACAGAGTGATTATTCCTCTACAAGGTCCCATCAAACACTCCCGGGGTCAGACACAGAGTGAATCTCAACCCACACCGTCCCATCACACACTCCCGGGGTCAGACACAGAGAGATTATTCCTCTACACGGTACAATCAAACACTCCCGTGGTCAGACACATAGAGATTATAGCTCTACACGGTCCCATCAAGCACTCCCGGGGTCAGACACAAGAGTGAATCTCAATCCTCACCGTCCCATCACACACTCCCGGGGTCAGACACAGTGTGAATCTCCTTCCACACCGTCCCATCACACTCTCCCGGTGTCAGACACAGAGTGATTATTCCTCTACACTGTCCCATCAAACACTCCCGGGGTCAGACACAGAGTGAATCTCCCTCCACGCCGTCCCATCACACTCTCCCGGGGTCAGACACAGAGTGATTATTCCTCCACACGGTCCCATCAAACACTCCAGGGGTCAGACACAGAGTGATTATTCCTCTACACCGCCCATCAAACTCTCCCGGGGACAGACACAGAGTGATTATTCCTCTACAAGGTCACATCAGATAATTCCGTGGTCAGACACAGAGTGATTATTCCTCTACACGGTACCATCACACACTCCCGGTGTCAGACAAAGAGTGAATCTCCCTGCAAATCGTCCCATCACACACTCCCGGAGTAACACACAGACTGAATCTCCCTCCACACCGTACCAACACACTCTCCCGGGTCAGACACAGACTGATTATTCCTCTACACGGTCCCATCAAACACTCCCGGGGTCAGGCACAGAGTGATTATTCCTCTACACGGTACCATCACACACTCCCGGTGTCAGACAAAGAGAGATTATTCCTCTACACGGTACCATCAAACACTCCCGTAGTCAGCCACAGAGTGATTATTCCTCTACACCGCCCATCAAACTCTCCCGGGGTCAGACACAGAGTGATTATTCCTCTACAAGGTCACATCAGATTATTCCGTGGTCAGACACAGAGTGATTATTCCTCTACACGGTACCATCACACACTCCCGGTGTCAGACACAGTGTGAATCTCCTTCAACACCGTCCCATCACACACTCCCGGGGTCAGACACAGAGTGATTATTCCTCTACACGGTCCCATCAAACACTCCCGGGGTCAGACACTGAGTGATTATTCCTCTACACGGTCCCACCAAACGCTCCAGGGGGTCAGACACAGAGTGATTATTCCTCTACAAGGTCCCATCAAACACTCCCGGGGTCAGCCACAGAGTGATTATTCCTCTACACCGCCCATCAAACTCTCCCGGGGTCAGACACAGAGTGATTATTCCTCTACAAGGTCACATCAGATTATTCCGTGGTCAGACACAGAGTGATTATTCCTCTACACGGTACCATCACACACTCCCGGTGTCAGACACAGTGTGAATCTCCTTCAACACCGTCCCATCACACACTCCCGGGGTCAGACACAGAGTGATTATTCCTCTACACGGTCCCATCAAACACTCCCGGGGTCAGACACTGAGTGATTATTCCTCTACACGGTCCCACCAAACGCTCCAGGGGGTCAGACACAGAGTGATTATTGCTCTACAAGGTCCCATCAAACACTCCCGGGGTCAGACACATAGAGATTATTCCTCTACACGGTCCCATCAAGCACTACCGGGGTCAGACACAGAGTGAATCTCAATACTCACCGTCCCATCACACACTCCCGGGGTCAGACACAGTGTGAATCTCCTTCCACACCGTCCCATCACACTCTCCCGGGGTCAGACACAGAGTGATTATTCCTCTACACTGTCCCATCAAACACTCCCGGGGTCAGACACAGAGTGAAACTCCCTCCACGCCGTCCCATCACACTCTCCCGGGGTCAGACACATTGTGATTATTCCTCTACACGGTCCCATCAAACACTCCAGGGGTCAGACACAGACTGATTATTCCTCTACACGGTCCCATCACACACTTCCGGGGTCAGACACAGAGTGAATCTCCCTCCACACGGTCCAATCAAACACTCCCGGGGTCAGACGCAGAGTGAATCTCAATCCACACCGTCCCATCACACACTCCCGCGGTCAGACACAGAGAGAATTTTCCGCTACACGGTCCCATCAAACACTCCCGGTGTCAGACACAGAGTGAATCTCAATCCTCACCGTCCCATCACACACTCCCGGGGTCAGACACAGAGAGATTATTCCTCTACACGGTACCATCAAACAGTCCCGGGGTCAGACACAGAGAGATTATTCCTCTACACGGTCCCATCAATCACTCCCCTTGTCAGACACAGAGTCATTATTCCTCTACAGGGTCTCATCAAACTCTCCCGGTGTCAGACACAGAGTAAATCTCCCTCCAGTCCGTCCCATCACACACGCCCGGTGTCAGACACACAGTGATTATTCCTCTACACGGTCCCATCAAACACTCCCGGGGTCAGACACAGAGTGAATCTCCCTCCACGCCGTCCCATCACACACGCCCGGGGTCAGACACAGAGTGATTATTCCTCTCCGCGGTCCCATCAAACATTCCCGGGGTCAGAAACAGAGTGATTATTCCTCTACGCGGCCCCATCAAACTCTCCCGGGGTCAGACACAGAGTGAATCTCCCACCGCGCCGTCCCATCAAACACTCCCGGGGTCAGACACAGAGTGAATCTCCCTCCACGCCGTCCCATCACACACGCCCGGGGTCAGACACAGAGTGATTATTCCTCTCCGCGGTCCCATCAAACTTTCCCGGGGTCAGAAACAGAGTAATTATTCCTCTACGCGGCCCCATCAAACTCTCCCTGGGTCAGACACTGAGTGAATCTCCCTCCACGCCGTCCCATCACACTCTCCCGGGGTCAGACACAAAGTGATTATTCCTCTACACGGCACCATCACACACTCCCGGTGTCAGACACAGTGTGAATCTCCTTCAACACCGTCCCATCACACACTCCCGGGGTCAGACACAGAGTGATTATTCCTCTACAAGGTCCCATCAAACACTCCCGGGGTCAGCCACAGAGTGATTATTCCTCTACACGGTCCCATCAAACACTCCGTGGGTCAGACACACAGTGATTATTCCTCTACACGTCCCATCAAACACTCCCGGGGTCAGACACAGAGTGAATCTCCCTCCACGCCGTCCCATCTCACTCTCCCGGGGTCAGACACAGAGTGATTATTACTCTACACGGTCCCATCAAACACTCCCGTGGTCAGACACAGAGTGATTATTCCTTTACACGGCCCCATCAAACTCTCCCGGGGTCAGACACAGAGTGATTATTCTTCTACACGGTACCATCAAACACACCCGGGGTCAGACACAGAGTGATTATTCTTCTACACGGTCCCATCAAACACTCCCGGGGTCAGACACAGAGTGATTATTCCTCTACACCGCCCATCACACCCTCCCGGTGTCAGACACAGAGTGAATCTCCCTCCACACCGTCCCATCACACACTCCCGGGGTCAGACACAGAGAGATTATTCCTCTACACGGTACCATCAAACACTCCCGTGGTCAGCCACAGAGTGATTATTCCTCTACACCGCCCATCAAACTCTCCCGGGGTCAGACACAGAGTGATTATTCCTCTACAAGGTCACATCAGATTCTTCCGTGGTCAGACACAAAGTGATTATTCCTCTACACGGTACCATCACACACTCCCGGTGTCTGACACAGTGTGAATCTCCTTCAACACCGTCCCATCACACACTCCCGGGGTCAGACACAGAGAGATTATTCCTCTACACGGTCCCATCAAACACTCCCGGGGTCAGACACTGAGTGATTATTCCCCTACACGGTCCCACCAAACGCTCCAGGGGGTCAGACACAGAGTGATTATTCCTCTACACGGTCCAATTAAACACTCCGGGGGTAAGACACAGAGTGATTATTCCACTACAAGGTCCCATCAAACACTCCCGGGGTCAGACACAGAGTGAATCTCAATCCACACCGTCCCATCACACACTCCCGGGGTCAGACACAGAGAGATTATTCCTCTACGCGGTACAATCAAACACTCCCGGGGTCAGACACATAGAGATTATTCCTCTACACGGTCCCATCAAGCACTCCCGGGGTCAGACACAGGGTGAATCTCAATCCTCACCGTCCCATCACACACTCCCGGGGTCAGACACAGTGTGAATCTCCTTCCACACAGTCCCATCACACTCTCCCGGGGTCAGACACAGAGTGATTATTCCTCTACACGGTACCATCATACACTTCCGGGGTCAGACACAGAGTGAATCTCCCTCCACGCCGTCCCATCACACTCTCCCGGGGTCAGACACAGAGTGATTATTCCTCTACACGGTCCCATCAAACACTCCCGTGGTCAGACACAGAGTGATTATTCCTCTACACGGCCCCATCAAACTCTCCCGGGGTCTGACACAGAGTGATTATTCCTCTACGTGGTCCCATCAAACGCTCCCGGGGGTCAGACACAGAGTGATTATTCCTCTACACGGTCCCATGAAGCACTCCCGGGGTCAGAAACAGAGTGAATCTCCGTCCACACCGTCCCAACACACAGTCCCGGGGTCAGACTCAGAGTGATTATTCCTCTACACGGTCCCATGAAACACTCCCGGGGTCAGACACAGAGTGATTATTCCTCTACAGGGCCCCATCAAACTCTCCCGGGGTCAGACTCAGAGCGATTATTCCTCTACACGGTCCCATCAAACACTCCCGGGGTCAGACACATAGAGATTATTCCTCTACACAGTCCCATCAAGCACTCCCGGGGTCAGACACAGAGTGAATCCCAATCCTCACCGTCCCATAACACACTCCCGGGGTCAGACACAGTGTGAATCTCCTTCCACACCGTCCCATCACACTATCCCGGTGTCAGACACAGAGTGATTATTCCTCTACACGGTACCATCATACACTTCCGGGGTCAGACACAGAGTGAATCTACCTCCACGCCGTCCCATCACACTCTCCCGGGGTCAGACACAGAGTGATTATTCCTCTACACGGTCCCATCAAACACTCCCGTGGTCAGACACAGAGTGATTATTCCTCTACACGGCCCCATCAAACTCTCCCGGGGTCTGACACAGAGTGATTATTCCTCTACGCGGTCCCATCAAACGCTCCCGGGGGTCAGACACAGAGTGATTATTCCTCTACACGGTCCCATGAAACACTCCCGGGGTCAGAAACAGAGTGAATCTCCGTCCACACCGTCCCAACACACAGTCCCGGGGTCAGACTCAGAGTGATTATTCCTCTACACGGTCCCATGAAACACTCCCGGGGTCAGACACAGAGTGATTATTCCTCTACACGGCCCCATCAAACTCTCCCGGGGTCAGACTCAGAGCGATTATTCCTCTACACGGACCCATCAAACACTCCCGGGGTCAGACACATAGAGAATATTCCTCTACACAGTCCCATCAAGCAATCCCGGGGTCAGACACAGAGTGAATCCCAATCCTCACCGTCCCATAACACACTCCCGGGGTCAGACACAGTGTGAATCTCCTTCCACACCGTCCCATCACACTATCCCGGTGTCAGACACAGAGTGAATCTCCCTCCACGCCGTCCCATCACACTCTCCCGGGGTCAGACACAGAGTGATTACTCCTCTATACGGTCCCACCAAACACTCCCGTGGTCAGACACAGAGTGATTATTCCTCTACACGGCCCCATCAAACTCTCCCGGGGTCAGACACTGAGTGATTATTCCTCTACACTGTCCCATCAAACGCCCCCGGAGGTCAGACACAGAGTGATTATTCCTCTACACGGTCCCATCAAACACTCCCGGGGTCAGACACAGAGTGAATATTTCTCTACACGGCCCCATCAAACACTCCCGGGGTAAGACACAGAGTGAATCTCCCTCCACACCGTCCCATCACACACTCCGGTGGTCAGACACAGAGTGATTAATCCTCTACACCGACGCATCACACACTCCCCTGGGCAAACACAGAGTGATTATTCCTCTACACGGTCCAATCAAACACTCCCGGTGTCAGCCACAGAGAGATTTTTCCTCTACACGGTACCATCAAACACTCCCGGGGTCAGACACAGATTGAATCTCCCTCCACACCGTCCCATCTCACACTCCCGTGGTCAGACACAGAGTGATTATTCCTCTACAGGGTCCTATCAAGCACTCCCGGGGTCAGACACAGAGTGAATCTCAATCCTCACCGTCCCATCACACTCTCCCGGGGTCAGACACAGAGTGAATCTCCCTCCACACCGTCCCGTCACACACTCCCGTGGTCAGACACAGAGTGATTATTCCTCTACACGGTCCCATCAAACACTCCCGGGGGTCAGACACGGAGCGATTATTCCTCTACACTGTACCATCAAACACTCCGTGGGTCAGACACACAGTGATTATTCCTCTACACGTCCCATCAAACACTCCCGGGGGTCAGACACAGAGTGAATCTCCCTCCACGCCGTCCCATCTCACTCTCCCGGGGTCAGACACAGAGTGATTATTACTCTACACGGTCCCATCAAACACTCCCGTGGTCAGACAGAGAGTGATTATTCCTTTACACGGCCCCATCAAACTCTCCCGGGGTCAGACACAGAGTGATTATTCTTCTACACGGTACCATCAAACACACCCGGGGTCAGACACAGAGTGATTATTCTTCTACACGGTCCCATCAAACACTCCCGGGGTCAGACACAGAGTGATTATTCCTCTACACGGTCCCATCAAACACTCCAGGGGTCAGACACAGAGCGAAACTCCCTCCACGCCGTCCCATCACACACTCCCGGGGTCAGACACGGAGTGATTATTCCTCTACACCGCCCATCACACCCTCCCGGTGTCAGACACAGAGTGAATCTCCCTCCACACCGTCCCATCACACACTCCCGGGGTCAGACACAGAGAGATTATTCCTCTACACGGTACCATCAAACACTCCCGTGGTCAGCCACAGAGTGATTATTCCTCTACACCGCCCATCAAACTCTCCCGGGGTCAGACACAGAGTGATTATTCCTCTACAAGGTCACATCAGATTCTCCCGTGGTCAGCCACAGAGTGATTATTCCACTACAAGGTCCCATCAAACACTCCCGGGGTCAGACACAGAGTGAATCTCAATCCACACCGTCCCATCACACACTCCCGGGGTCAGACACAGAGAGATTATTCCTCTACGCGGTACAATCAAACACTCCCGGGGTCAGACACATAGAGATTATTCCTCTACACGGTCCCATCAAGCACTCCCGGGGTCAGACACAGAGTGAATCTCAATCCTCACCGTCCCATCACACACTCCCGGGGTCAGACACAGTGTGAATCTCCTTCCACACAGTCCCATCACACTCTCCCGGGGTCAGACACAGAGTGATTATTCCTCTACACGGTACCATCATACACTTCCGGGGTCAGACACAGAGTGAATCTCCCTCCACGCCGTCCCATCACACTCTCCCGGGGTCAGACACAGAGTGATTATTCCTCTACACGGTCCCATCAAACACTCCCGTGGTCAGACACAGAGTGATTATTCCTCTACACGGCCCCATCAAACTCTCCCGGGGTCTGACACAGAGTGATTATTCCTCTACGCGGTCCCATCAAACGCTCCCGGGGGTCAGACACAGAGTGATTATTCCTCTACACGGTCCCATGAAACACTCCCGGGGTCAGAAACAGAGTGAATCTCCGTCCACACCGTCCCAACACACAGTCCCGGGGTCAGACACAGTGTGAATCTCCCTCCACACCGTCCCATCACACTATCCCGGTGTCAGACACAGAGTGAATCTCCCTCCACGCCGTCCCATCACACTCTCCCGGGGTCAGACACAGAGTGATTACTCCTCTATACGGTCCCATCAAACACTCCCGTGGTCAGACACAGAGTGATTATTCCTCTACACGGCCCCATCAAACTCTCCCGGGGTCAGACACAGAGTGATTATTCCTCTACACTGTCCCATCAAACGCCCCCGGGGGTCAGACACAGAGTGATTATTCCTCTACACGGTCCCATCAAACACTCCCGGGGTCAGACACAGAGTGAATATTTCTCTACACGGCCCCATCAAACTCTCCCGTGGTAAGACACAGAGTGATTATTCCACTACAAGGTCCCATCAAACACTCCCGGGGTCAGACACAGTGAATCTCCCTCCACACCGTCCCATCACACACTCCGGTGGTCAGACACAGAGTGATTAATCCTCTACACCGACGCATCACACACTCCCCTGGGCAAACACAGAGTGATTATTCCTCTACACGGTCCCATCAAACACTCCCGGGGGTCAGACACAGAGCGATTATTCCTCTACACTGTACCATCAAACACTCCGTGGGTCAGACACACAGTGATTATTCCTCTACACGTCCCATCAAACACTCCCGGGGTCAGACACAGAGTGAATCTCACTCCACGCCGTCCCATCACACTCTCCCGGGGTCAGACACAGAGTGATTATTCCTCTACACGGTCCCATCAAACACTCCCGTGGTCAGACACAGAGTGATTATTCCTCTACACGGCCCCATCAAACTCTCCCGGGGTCAGACACGGAGTGATTATTCCTCTACACGGTCCCATCAAACGCCCCCGGGGGTCAGACACAGAGTGATTATTCCTCTACACGGCCCCATCAAACTCTCCCGGGGTAAGACACAGAGTGATTATTCCACTACAAGGTCCCATCAAACACTCCCGGGGTCAGACACAGTGAATCTCCCTCCACACCGTCCCATCACACACTCCGGTGGTCAGACAGAGAGTGATTAATCCTCTACACCGACGCATCACACACTCCCCTGGGCAAACACAGAGTGATTATTCCTCTACACGGTCCATCAAACACTCCCGGGGTCAGACACAGAGTGAATCTCCCTCCACGCCGTCCCATCTCACTCTCCCTGGGTCAGACACAGAGTGATTATTCCTCCTCACGGTACCATCAAACACTCCCGGGGTCAGACACAGAGTGAATCTCCCTCCACACCGTCCCATCTCACACTCTCGTGGTCAGACACAGAGTGATTATTCCTCTACAGGATCCCATCAAGCACTCCCGGGGTCAGACACAGAGTGAATCTCAATCCTCACCGTCCCATCACACTCTCCCGGGGTCAGACACAGAGTGAATCTCCCTCCACACCGTCCCGTCACACACTCCCGTGGTCAGACACAGAGTGATTATTCCTCTACACGGTCCCATCAAACACTCCCGGGGGTCAGACACAGAGCGATTATTCCTCTACACTGTACCATCAAACACTCCGTGGGTCAGACACACAGTGATTATTCCTCTACACGTCCCATCAAACACTCCCGGGGTCAGACACAGAGTGAATCTCCCTCCACGCCGTCCCATCTCACTCTCCCTGGGTCAGACACAGAGTGATTATTCCTCTACAGGGTCCTATCAAGCACTCCCGGGGTCAGACACAGAGTGAATCTCAATCCTCACCGTCCCATCACACTCTCCCGGGGTCAGACACAGAGTGAATCTCCCTCCACACCGTCCCGTCACACACTCCCGTGGTCAGACACAGAGTGATTATTCCTCTACACGGTCCCATCAAACACTCCCGGGGGTCAGACACGGAGCGATTATTCCTCTACACTGTACCATCAAACACTCCGTGGGTCAGACACACAGTGATTATTCCTCTACACGTCCCATCAAACACTCCCGGGGGTCAGACACAGAGTGAATCTCCCTCCACGCCGTCCCATCTCACTCTCCCGGGGTCAGACACAGAGTGATTATTACTCTACACGGTCCCATCAAACACTCCCGTGGTCAGACAGAGAGTGATTATTCCTTTACACGGCCCCATCAAACTCTCCCGGGGTCAGACACAGAGTGATTATTCTTCTACACGGTACCATCAAACACACCCGGGGTCAGACACAGAGTGATTATTCTTCTACACGGTCCCATCAAACACTCCCGGGGTCAGACACAGAGTGATTATTCCTCTACACGGTCCCATCAAACACTCCAGGGGTCAGACACAGAGCGAAACTCCCTCCACGCCGTCCCATCACACACTCCCGGGGTCAGACACGGAGTGATTATTCCTCTACACCGCCCATCACACCCTCCCGGTGTCAGACACAGAGTGAATCTCCCTCCACACCGTCCCATCACACACTCCCGGGGTCAGACACAGAGAGATTATTCCTCTACACGGTACCATCAAACACTCCCGTGGTCAGCCACAGTGTGATTATTCCTCTACACCGCCCATCAAACTCTCCCGGGGTCAGACACAGAGTGATTATTCCTCTACAAGGTCACATCAGATTCTCCCGTGGTCAGCCACAGAGTGATTATTCCACTACAAGGTCCCATCAAACACTCCCGGGGTCAGACACAGAGTGAATCTCAATCCACACCGTCCCATCACACACTCCCGGGGTCAGACACAGAGAGATTATTCCTCTACGCGGTACAATCAAACACTCCCGGGGTCAGACACATAGAGATTATTCCTCTACACGGTCCCATCAAGCACTCCCGGGGTCAGACACAGAGTGAATCTCAATCCTCACCGTCCCATCACACACTCCCGGGGTCAGACACAGTGTGAATCTCCTTCCACACAGTCCCATCACACTCTCCCGGGGTCAGACACAGAGTGATTATTCCTCTACACGGTACCATCATACACTTCCGGGGTCAGACACAGAGTGAATCTCCCTCCACGCCGTCCCATCACACTCTCCCGGGGTCAGACACAGAGTGATTATTCCTCTACACGGTCCCATCAAACACTCCCGTGGTCAGACACAGAGTGATTATTCCTCTACACGGCCCCATCAAACTCTCCCGGGGTCTGACACAGAGTGATTATTCCTCTACGCGGTCCCATCAAACGCTCCCGGGGGTCAGACACAGAGTGATTATTCCTCTACACGGTCCCATGAAACACTCCCGGGGTCAGAAACAGAGTGAATCTCCGTCCACACCGTCCCAACACACAGTCCCGGGGTCAGACACAGTGTGAATCTCCCTCCACACCGTCCCATCACACTATCCCGGTGTCAGACACAGAGTGAATCTCCCTCCACGCCGTCCCATCACACTCTCCCGGGGTCAGACACAGTGTGATTACTCCTCTATACGGTCCCATCAAACACTCCCGTGGTCAGACACAGAGTGATTATTCCTCTACACGGCCCCATCAAACTCTCCCGGGGTCAGACACAGAGTGATTATTCCTCTACACTGTCCCATCAAACGCCCCCGGGGGTCAGACACAGAGTGATTATTCCTCTACACGGTCCCATCAAACACTCCCGGGGTCAGACACAGAGTGAATATTTCTCTACACGGCCCCATCAAACTCTCCCGTGGTAAGACACAGAGTGATTATTCCACTACAAGGTCCCATCAAACACTCCCGGGGTCAGACACAGTGAATCTCCCTCCACACCGTCCCATCACACACTCCGGTGGTCAGACACAGAGTGATTAATCCTCTACACCGACGCATCACACACTCCCCTGGGCAAACACAGAGTGATTATTCCTCTACACGGTCCCATCAAACACTCCCGGGGGTCAGACACAGAGCGATTATTCCTCTACACTGTACCATCAAACACTCCGTGGGTCAGACACACAGTGATTATTCCTCTACACGTCCCATCAAACACTCCCGGGGTCAGACACAGAGTGAATCTCACTCCACGCCGTCCCATCACACTCTCCCGGGGTCAGACACAGAGTGATTATTCCTCTACACGGTCCCATCAAACACTCCCGTGGTCAGACACAGAGTGATTATTCCTCTACACGGCCCCATCAAACTCTCCCGGGGTCAGACACGGAGTGATTATTCCTCTACACGGTCCCATCAAACGCCCCCGGGGGTCAGACACAGAGTGATTATTCCTCTACACGGCCCCATCAAACTCTCCCGGGGTAAGACACAGAGTGATTATTCCACTACAAGGTCCCATCAAACACTCCCGGGGTCAGACACAGTGAATCTCCCTCCACACCGTCCCATCACACACTCCGGTGGTCAGACAGAGAGTGATTAATCCTCTACACCGACGCATCACACACTCCCCTGGGCAAACACAGAGTGATTATTCCTCTACACGGTCCATCAAACACTCCCGGGGTCAGACACAGAGTGAATCTCCCTCCACGCCGTCCCATCTCACTCTCCCTGGGTCAGACACAGAGTGATTATTCCTCCTCACGGTACCATCAAACACTCCCGGGGTCAGACACAGAGTGAATCTCCCTCCACACCGTCCCATCTCACACTCTCGTGGTCAGACACAGAGTGATTATTCCTCTACAGGGTCCCATCAAGCACTCCCGGGGTCAGACACAGAGTGAATCTCAATCCTCACCGTCCCA
This sequence comes from Hypanus sabinus, assembly GCF_030144855.1. NCBI lineage: Eukaryota > Metazoa > Chordata > Chondrichthyes > Myliobatiformes > Dasyatidae > Hypanus > Hypanus sabinus. The sequence continues at coordinate 233,795 of NW_026780341.1, read as the reverse complement.
TCACACTCTCCCGGGGTCAGACACAGAGTGAATCTCCCTCCACACCGTCCCGTCACACACTCCCGTGGTCAGACACAGAGTGATTATTCCTCTACACGGTCCCATCAAACACTCCCGGGGGTCAGACACAGAGCGATTATTCCTCTACACTGTACCATCAAACACTCCGTGGGTCAGACACACAGTGATTATTCCTCTACACGTCCCATCAAACACTCCCGGGGTCAGACACAGAGTGAATCTCCCTCCACGCCGTCCCATCTCACTCTCCCTGGGTCAGACACAGAGTGATTATTCCTCTACACGGTCCCATCAAACACTCCCGTGGTCAGACACAGAGTGATTATTCCTTTACACGGCCCCATCAAACTCTCCCGGGGTCAGACACAGAGTGATTATTCCTCTACACGGTACCATCAAACACACCCGGGGTCAGACACAGAGTGATTATTCTTCTACACGGTACCATCAAACACTCCAGGGGTCAGACACAGAGTGATTATTCCTCTACACGGTCCCATCAAAAAATCCAGGGGTCAGACACAGAGGGAAACTCCCTCCACGCCGTCCCATCACACACTCCCGGGGTCAGACACGGTGTGAATCTCCCTCCACACCGTCCCATCACACACTCCCGGGGTCAGACACAGAGAGATTATTCCTCTACACGGTACCATCAAACACTCACGTGGTCAGCCACAGAGTGATTATTCCTCTACACCGCCCATCAAACTCTCCCGGGGTCAGACACAGATTGATTATTCCTCTACAAGGTCACATCAGATTCTTCCGTGGTCAGACACAGAGTGATTATTCCTCTACACGGTCCCATCAAACACTCCCGGGGTCAGTCACTGAGTGATTATTCCCCTACACGGTCCCATCAAACACTCCGGGGGTAAGACACAGAGTGATTATTCCACTACAAGGTCCAATTAAACACTCCGGGGGTAAGACACAGAGTGATTATTCCACTACAAGGTCCCATCAAACACTCCCGGGGTCCGACACAGAGTGAATCTCAATCCACACCGTCCCATCACACACTCCCGGGGTCAGACACAGAGAGATTATTCCTCTACCCGGTACAATCAAACACTCCCGGAGTCAGACACATAGAGATTATTCCTCTACACGGTCCCATCAAGCAATCCCGGGGTCAGACACAGAGTGAATCTCAATCCTCACCGTCCCATCACACAATCCCGGGTTCAGACACAGTGTGAATCTCCTTCCACACAGTCCCATCACACTCTCCCGGGGTCAGACACAGAGTGATTATTCCTCTACACGGTCCCATCAAACACTTCCGGGGTCAGACACAGAGAGAATCTCCCTCCACGCCGTCCCATCACACTCTCCCGGGGTCAGACACTGAGTGATTATTCCTCTACACGGTCCCATCAAACACTCCCGTGGTCAGACACAGAGTGATTATTCCTCTACACGGCCCCATCAAACTCTCCCGGGGTCTGACACAGAGTGATTATTCCTCTACGCGGTCCCATCAAACGCTCCCGGGGGTCAGACACAGAGTGATTATTCCTCTACACGGTCACATGAAACACTCCCGGGGTCAGAAACAGAGTGAATCTCCGTCCACACCGTCCCAACACACACTCCCGGGGTCAGACTCAGAGTGATTATTCCTCTACACTGTCCCATCAAACACTCCCGGGGTCAGACACAGAGTGATTATTCCTCTACACGGCCCCATCAAACTCTCCCGGGGTCAGACTCAGAGCGATTATTCCACTACACGGTCCCATCAAACACTCCGGGGGTAAGACACAGAGTGATTATTCCACTACAAGGTCCCATAAAACACTCCCGGGGTCAGACACAGAGTGAATCTCAATCCACAGCGTCCCATCACACACTCCCGGGGTCAGACACAGAGAGATTATTCCTCTACACGGTCCCATCAAACACTCCCGGGGTCAGACACAGAGTGAATCTCCCTCCACGAGGTCCCGTCACAAACTCCCGGGGTCAGACACAGAGTGATTATACATCTACACTGCCCATCACACTCTCCCGGGGTCAGGCACAGAGTGAATCTCCCTCCACACGGTCCCATCACACACTCCCTTGGTCATACACAGAGGGATTATTCAGAAAAACGGTCCCATCAAACACTGCCGGGGTCAGACACAGAGTGAATCTCCCTCCACACCGTCCCATCACCCACTCCCGGGGTCAGACACAGAGTGATTATTCCTCTACACGGTACCATCACACACTCCCGGTGTCAGACACAGTGTGAATCTCCTTCAACACCGTCCCATCACAAACTCCCGGGGTCAGACACAGAGAGATTATTCCTCTACACGGTAGAATCAAACACTCCCGGGATCAGCCACAGAGTGATTATTCCTCTACACCGCCCATCAAACTCACCCGGGGTCAGACACAGATTGATTATTCCTCTACAAGGTCACATCAGATTCTTCCGTGGTCAGACACAGAGTGATTATTCCTCTACACGGTCCCATCAAACACTCCCGTGGTCAGACACAGAGTGATTATTCCTCTACACGGCCCCATCAAACTCTCCCGGGGTCTGACACAGAGTGATTATTCCTCTACGCGGTCCCATCAAACGCTCCCGGGGGTCAGACACAGAGTGATTATTCCTCTACACGGTCACATGAAACACTCCCGGGGTCAGAAACAGAGTGAATCTCCGTCCACACCGTCCCAACACACACTCCCGGGGTCAGACTCAGAGTGATTATTCCTCTACACGGTCCCATCAAACACTCCCGGGGTCAGACACAGAGTGATTATTCCTCTACACGGCCCCATCAAACTTTCCCGGGGTCAGACTCAGAGCGATTATTCCACTACACGGTCCCATCAAACACTCCGGGGGTAAGACACAGAGTGAATCTCAATCCACAGCGTCCCATCACACACTCCCGGGGTCAGACACAGAGAGATTATTCCTCTACACGGTCCCATCAAACACTCCCGGGGTCAGACACAGAGTGAATCTCCCTCCACGAGGTCCCGTCACAAACTCCCGGGGTCAGACACAGAGTGATTATACATCTACACAGCCCATCACACTCTCCCGGGGTCAGGCACAGAGTGAATCTCCCTCCACACGGTCCCATCACACACTCCCTGGGTCATACACAGAGGGATTATTCAGAAAAACGGTCCCATCAAACACTGCCGGGGTCAGACACAGAGTGAATCTCCCTCCACACCGTCCCATCACCCACTCCCGGGGTCAGACACAGAGTGATTATTCCTCTACACGGTACCATCACACACTCCCGGTGTCAGACACAGTGTGAATCTCCTTCAACACCGTCCCATCACAAACTCCCGGGGTCAGACACAGAGAGATTATTCCTCTACACGGTACAATCAAACACTCCCGGGATCAGACTCATAGAGATTATTCCTCTACAAGGTCCCATCAAGCACTCCCGGGATCAGACACAGAGTGAATCTCAATCCTCACCGTCCCATCACACACTCCCGGGGTCAGACACAGAGTGATTATTCCTCTACACGGTCCCATGAAACACTCCCGGGGTCAGAAACAGAGTGAATCTCCGTCCACACCGTCCCAACACACACTCCCGGGTTCAGACTCAGAGTGATTATTCCTCTAGACGGTCCCATCAAACACTCCCGGGGTCAGACACAGAGTGATTATTCCTCTACACGGTACAATCAAACACTCCCGGGGTCAGACACATAGAGATTATTCCACTACACGGTACCATCAAACACTCCCGGGGTCAGACACGGAGTGAATCTCCCACCACACCGTCCCGTCACACACTCCCGTGGTCAGACACAGAGTGATTATTCCTCTACACGGTCCCATCAAACACTCCCGGGGGTCAGACACGGAGCGATTATTCCTCTGCACTGTACCATCAAACACTCCGTGGGTCAGACACAGAGAGAATCTCCCTCCACGCCGTCCCATCACACTCTCCCGGGGTCAGACACAGAGTGATTATTCCTCTACACGGTACAATCAAACACTCCCGGGGTCAGACACATAGAGATTATTCCACTACACGGTCCCATCACACTCTCCCGGGGTCAGACACAGAGTGATTATTCCTCTACACGGTACAATCAAACACTCCCGGGGTCAGACACATAGAGATTATTCCACCACACGGTCCCATCAAACACTCCCGGGGGTCAGACACGGAGCGATTATTCCTCTGCACTGTACCATCAAACACTCCGTGGGTCAGACACACAGTGATTATTCCTCTACACGTCCCATCAAACACTCCCGGGGTCAGACACAGAGAGAATCTCCCTCCACGCCGTCCCATCACACTCTCCCGGGGTCAGACACAGAGTGATTATTCCTCTACACGGTCCCATCAAACACTCCCGTGGTCAGACACAGAGTGATTATTCCTCTACACGGCCCCATCAAACTCTCCCGGGGTCTGACACAGAGTGATTATTCCTCTACGCTGTCCCATCAAACGCTCCCGGGGGTCAGACACAGAGTGATTATTCCTCTACACGGTCACATGAAACACTCCCGGGGTCAGAAACAGAGTGAATCTCCGTCCACTCCGTCCCAACACACACTCCCGGGGTCAGACTCAGAGTGATTATTCCTCTACATGGTCCCATCAAACACTCCCGGGGTCAGACACAGAGTGATTATTCCTCTACACGGCCCCATCAAACTCTCCCGGGGTCAGACTCAGAGCGATTATTCCTCTACACGGTCCCATCAAACACTCCGGGGGTAAGACACAGAGTGATTATTCCACTACAAGGTCCCATAAAACACTCCCGGGGTCAGACACAGAGTGAATCTCAATCCACAGCGTCCCATCACACACTCCCGGGGTCAGACACAGAGAGATTATTCCTCTACACGGTCCCATCAAACACTCCCGGGGTCAGACACAGAGTGAATCTCCCTCCACGAGGTCCCGTCACAAACTCCCGGGGTCAGACACAGAGTGATTATACATCTACACAGCCCATCACACTCTCCCGGGGTCAGGCACAGAGTGAATCTCCCTCCACACGGTCCCATCACACACTCCCTGGGTCATACACAGAGGGATTATTCAGAAAAACGGTCCCATCAAACACTGCCGGGGTCAGACACAGTGTGAATCTCCTTCAACACCGTCCCATCACAAACTCCCGGGGTCAGACACAGAGAGATTATTCCTCTACACGGTACAATCAAACACTCCCGGGATCAGACACATAGAGATTATTCCTCTACAAGGTCCCATCAAGCACTCCCGGGATCAGACACAGAGTGAATCTCAATCCTCACCGTCCCATCACACACTCCCGGGGTCAGACACAGAGTGATTATTCCTCTACACGGTCCCATGAAACACTCCCGGGGTCAGAAACAGAGTGAATCTCCGTCCACACCGTCCCAACACACACTCCCGGGGTCAGACTCAGAGTGATTATTCCTCTACACGGTCCCATCAAACACTCCCGGGGTCAGACATAGAGTGTCTATTCCTCTACACGGTACAATCGAACACTCCCGGGGTCAGACACATAGAGATTATTCCACTACACGGTACCATCAAACACTCCCGGGATCAGACACGGAGTGAATCTCCCTCCACACCGTCCCGTCACACACTCCCGTGGTCAGACACAGAGTGATTATTCCTCTACACGGTCCCATCAAACACACCCGGGGGTCAGACACGGAGCGATTATTCCTCTACACTGTACCATCAAACACTCCGTGGGTTAGACACACAGTGATTATTCCTCTACACGTCCCATCAAACACTCCCGGGGTCAGACACAGATTGAATCTCCCTCCACGCCGTCCCATCTCACTCTCCCGGGGTCAGACACAGAGTGATTATTCCTCTACACGGTCCCATCAAACACTCCCGTGGTCAGACACAGAGTGATTATTGCTTTACACGACCCCATCAAACTCTCCCGGGGTCAGACACAGAGTGATTATTCCTCTACACGGTACCATCAAACACACCCGGTGTCAGACACAGAGTGATTATTCTTCTACACGTCCCATCAAACACTCCCGGGGTCAGACACAGAGTGATTATTCCTCTGCACGGTCCCATCAAACACTCCAGGGGTCAGACACAGAGTGAAACTCCCTCCACGCCGTCCCATCACACACTCCCGGGGTCAGACACGGAGTGATTATTCCTCTACACCGCCCATCACACCCTCCCGGTGTCAGACACAGAGTGAATCTCCCTCCACACCGTCCCATCACACACTCCCGGGGTCAGACACAGAGAGATTATTCCTCTACACGGTACCATCAAACACTCCCGTGGTCAGCCACAGAGTGATTATTCCTCTACACCGCCCATCAAACTCTCCCGGGGTCAGACACAGAGTGATTATTCCTCTACAAGGTCACATCAGATTCTTCCGTGGTCAGACACAAAGTGATTATTCCTCTACACGGTACCATCACACGCTCCCATTGTCTGACACAGTGTGAATCTCCTTCAACACCGTCCCATCACACACTCCCGGGGTCAGACACAGAGAGATTATTCCTCTACACGGTCCCATCAAACACTCCCGGGGTCAGACACTGAGTGATTATTCCCCTACACGGTCCCACCAAACGCTCCAGGGGGTCAGACACAGAGTGATTATTCCTCTACACGGTCCAATTAAACACTCCGGGGGTAATACACAGAGTGATTATTCCACTACAAGGTCCCATCAAACACTCCCGGGGTCAGACACAGAGTGAATCTCAATCCACACCGTCCCATCACACACTCCCGGGGTCAGACACAGAGAGATTATTCCTCTACCCGGTACAATCAAACACTCCCGGGGTCAGACACATAGAGATTATTCCTCTACACGGTCCCATCAAGCACTCCCGGGGTCAGACACAGAGTGAATCTCAATCCTCACCGTCCCATCACACACTCCCGGGGTCAGACACAGTGTGAATCTCCTTCCACACAGTCCCATCACACTCTCCCGGGGTCAGACACAGAGTGATTATTCCTCTACACGGTCCCATCAAACACTTCCGGGGTCAGACACAGAGTGAATCTCCCTCCACGCCGTCCCATCACACTCTCCCGGGGTCAGACACAGAGTGATTATTCCTCTACACGTTCCCATCAAACACTCCCGTGGTCAGACACAGAGTGATTATTCCTCTACACGGCCCCATCAAACTCTCCCGGGGTCAGACACAGAGTGATTATTCCTCTACGCGGTCCCATCAAACGCTCCCGGGGGTCAGACACAGAGTGATTATTCCTCTACACGGTCCCATGAAACACTCCCGGGGTCAGAAACAGAGTGAATCTCCGTCCACACCGTCCCAACACACATTCCCGGGGTCAGACTCAGAGTTATTATTCCTCTACACGGTCCCATGAAACACTCCCGGGGTCAGACACAGAGTGATTATTCCTCTACACGGCCCCATCAAACTCTCCCGGGGTCAGACTCAGAGCGATTATTCCTCTACACGGTCCCATCAAACACTCCCGGGGTCAGACACATAGAGATTATTCCTCTACACAGTCCCATCAAGCACTCCCGGGGTCAGACACAGAGTGAATCTCAATCCTCACCGTCCCATAACACACTCCCGGGGTCAGACACAGTGTGAATCTCCTTCCACACCGTCCCATCACACTCTCCCGGTGTCAGACACAGAGTGAATCTCCCTCGACGCCGTCCCATCACACTCTCCCGGGGTCAGACACAGAGTGATTATTCCTCTACACGGTCCCATGAAACACTCCCGGGGTCAGACGCAGAGTGTATCTCCGTCCACACCGTCCCAACACAAACTCCCGGGGTCAGACAGAGTGATTATTCCTCTACACGGCCCCATCAAACTCTCCCGGGGTCAGACACAGAGTGATTATTCCTCTACACGGTCCCATCAAACGCCCCCGGGGGTCAGACACAGAGTGATTATTCCTCTACACGGTCCCATGAAACACTCCCGGGGTCAGACACAGAGTGAATATTTCTCTACACGGCCCCATCAAACTCTCCCGGGGTAAGACACAGAGTGATTATTCCACTACGAGGTCCCATCAAACACTCCCGGGGTCAGACACAGAGTGAATCTCCCTCCACACCGTCCCATCACACACTCCGGTGGTCAGACACAGAGTGATTAATCCTCTACACCGACGCATCACACACTCCCCTGGGCAAACACAGAGTGATTATTCCTCTACACGGTCCAATCAAACACTCCCGGTGTCAGCCACAGAGAGATTTTTCCTCTACACGGTACCATCAAACACTCCCGGGGTCAGACACAGAGTGAATCTCCCTCCACACCGTCCCATCTCACACTCCCGTGGTCAGACACAGAGTGATTATTCCTCTACAGGGTCCCATCAAGCACTCCCGGGGTCAGACACAGAGTGAATCTCAATCCTCACCGTCCCATCACACTCTCCCGGGGTCAGACACAGAGTGAATCTCCCTCCACACCGTCCCGTCACACACTCCCGTGGTCAGACACAGAGTGATTATTCCTCTTCACGGTCCCATCAAACACTCCCGGGGGTCAGACACGGAGCGATTATTCCTCTACACTGTACCATCAAACACTCCGTGGGTCAGACACACAGTGATTATTCCTCTACACGTCCCATCAAACACTCCCGGGGTCAGACACAGAGTGAATCTCCCTCCACGCCGTCCCATCTCACTCTCCCGGGGTCAGACACAGAGTGATTATTCCTCTACACGGTCCCATCAAACACTCCCGTGGTCAGACACAGAGTGATTATTCCTTTACACGACCCCATCAAACTCTCCCGGGGTCAGACACAGAGTGAATCTCAATCCACACCGTCCCATCACACACTCCCGGGGTCAGACACAGAGAGATTATTCCTCTACCCGGTACAATCAAACACTCCCGGGGTCAGACACATAGAGATTATTCCTCTACACGGTCCCATCAAGCACTCCCGGGGTCAGACACAGAGTGAATCTCAATCCTCACCGTCCCATCACACACTCCCGGGGTCAGACACAGTGTGAATCTCCTTCCACACAGTCCCATCACACTCTCCCGGGGTCAGACACAGAGTGATTATTCCTCTACACGGTCCCATCAAACACTTCCGGGGTCAGACACAGAGAGAATCTCCCTCCACGCCGTCCCATCACACTCTCCCGGGGTCAGACACAGAGTGATTATTCCTCTACACGGTCCCATCAAACACTCCCGTGGTCAGACACAGAGTGATTATTCCTCTACACGGCCCCATCAAACTCTCCCGGGGTCAGACACAGAGTGATTATTCCTCTACACGGTACCATCAAACACACCCGGGGGTCAGACACGGAGCGATTATTCCTCTGCACTGTACCATCAAACACTCCGTGGGTCAGACACACAGTGATTATTCCTCTACACGTCCCATCAAACACTCCCGGGGTCAGACACAGAGAGAATCTCCCTCCACGCCGTCCCATCACACTCTCCCGGGGTCAGACACAGAGTGATTATTCCTCTACACGGTCCCATCAAACACTCCCGTGGTCAGACACAGAGTGATTATTCCTTTACACGACCCCATCAAACTCTCCCGGGGTCAGACACAGAGTGATTATTCCTCTACACGGTCCCATCAAACACTCCCGTGGTCAGACACAGAGTGATTATTCCTTTACACGACCCCATCAAACTCTCCCGGGGTCAGACACAGAGTGAATCTCAATCCACACCGTCCCATCACACACTCCCGGGGTCAGACACAGAGAGATTATTCCTCTACCCGGTACAATCAAACACTCCCGGGGTCAGACACATAGAGATTATTCCTCTACACGGTCCCATCAAGCACTCCCGGGGTCAGACACAGAGTGAATCTCAATCCTCACCGTCCCATCACACACTCCCGGGGTCAGACACAGTGTGAATCTCCTTCCACACAGTCCCATCACACTCTCCCGGGGTCAGACACAGAGTGATTATTCCTCTACACGGTCCCATCAAACACTTCCGGGGTCAGACACAGAGAGAATCTCCCTCCACGCCGTCCCATCACACTCTCCCGGGGTCAGACACAGAGTGATTATTCCTCTACACGGTCCCATCAAACACTCCCGTGGTCAGACACAGAGTGATTATTCCTCTACACGGCCCCATCAAACTCTCCCGGGGTCAGACACAGAGTGATTATTCCTCTACACGGTACCATCAAACACACCCGGGGGTCAGACACGGAGCGATTATTCCTCTGCACTGTACCATCAAACACTCCGTGGGTCAGACACACAGTGATTATTCCTCTACACGTCCCATCAAACACTCCCGGGGTCAGACACAGAGAGAATCTCCCTCCACGCCGTCCCATCACACTCTCCCGGGGTCAGACACAGAGTGATTATTCCTCTACACGGTCCCATCAAACACTCCCGTGGTCAGACACAGAGTGATTATTCCTCTACACGGCCCCATCAAACTCTCCCGGGGTCTGACACAGAGTGATTATTCCTCTACGCGGTCCCATCAAACGCTCCCGGGGGTCAGACACAGAGTGATTATTCCTCTACACGGTCACATGAAACACTCCCGGGGTCAGAAACAGAGTGAATCTCCGTCCACTCCGTCCCAACACACACTCCCGGGGTCAGACTCAGAGTGATTATTCCTCTACACGGCCCCATCAAACTCTCCCGGGGTCAGACTCAGAGCGATTATTCCTCTACACGGTCCCATCAAACACTCCGGGGGTAAGACACAGAGTGAATCTCAATCCACAGCGTCCCATCACACACTCCCGGGGTCAGACACAGAGAGATTATTCCTCTACACGGTCCCATCAAACACTCCCGGGGTCAGACACAGAGTGAATCTCCCTCCACGAGGTCCCGTCACAAACTCCCGGGGTCAGACACAGAGTGATTATACATCTACACAGCCCATCACACTCTCCCGGGGTCAGGCACAGAGTGAATCTCCCTCCACACGGTCCCATCACACACTCCCTGGGTCATACACAGAGGGATTATTCAGAAAAACGGTCCCATCACCCACTCCCGGGGTCAGACACAGAGTGATTATTCCTCTACAGGGTACCATCACACACTCCCGGTGTCAGACACAGTGTGAATCTCCTTCAACACCGTCCCATCACAAACTCCCGGGGTCAGACACAGAGAGATTATTCCTCTACACGGTACAATCAAACACTCCCGGGATCAGACACATAGAGATTATTCCTCTACAAGGTCCCATCAAGCACTCCCGGGATCAGACACAGAGTGAATCTCAATCCTCACCGTCCCATCACACACTCCCGGGGTCAGACACAGAGTGATTATTCCTCTACACGGTCCCATGAAACACTCCCGGGGTCAGAAACAGAGTGAATCTCCGTCCACACCGTCCCAACACACACTCCCGGGGTCAGACTCAGAGTGATTATTCCTCTACACGGTCCCATCAAACACCCCCGGGGTCAGACACAGAGTGACTATTCCTCTACACGGTACAATCAAACACTCCCGGGGTCAGACACATAGAGATTATTCCACTACACGGTACCATCAAACACTCCCGGGATCAGACACGGAGTGAATCTCCCTCCACACCGTCCCGTCACACACTCCCGTGGTCAGACACAGAGTGATTATTCCTCTACACGGTCCCATCAAACACACCCGGGGGTCAGACACGGAGCGATTATTCCTCTACACTGTACCATCAAACACTCCGTGGGTCAGACACACAGTGATTATTCCTCTACACGTCCCATCAAACACTCCCGGGGTCAGACACAGAGTGAATCTCCCTCCACGCCGTCCCATCTCACTCTCCCGGGGTCAGACACAGAGTGATTATTCCTCTACACGGTCCCATCAAACACTCCCGTGGTCAGACACAGAGTGATTATTCCTTTACACGGCCCCATCAAACTCTCCCGGGGTCAGACACAGAGTGATTATTCCTCTACACGGTACCATCAAACACACCCGGGGTCAGACACAGAGTGATTATTCTTCTACACGGTCCCATCAAACACTCCCGGGGTCAGACACAGAGTGATTATTCCTCTACACGGTCCCATCAAACACTCCAGGGGTCAGACACAGAGTGAAACTCCCTCCACGCCGTCCCATCACACACTCCCGGGGTCAGACACGGAGTGATTATTCCTCTACACCGCCCATCACACCCTCCCGGTGTCAGACACAGAGTGAATCTCCCTCCTAACCGTCCCATCACACACTCCCGGGGTCAGACACAGAGAGATTATTCCTCTACACTGTACCATCAAACACACCCGTGGTCAGCCACAGAGTGATTATTCCTCTACACCGCCCATCAAACTCTCCCGGGGTCAGACACAGAGTGATTATTCCTCTACAAGGTCACATCAGATTCTTCCGTGGTCAGACACAAAGTGATTATTCCTCTACACGGTACCATCACACACTCCCGGTGTCTGACACAGTGTGAATCTCCTTCAACACCGTCCCATCACACACTCCCGGGGTCAGACACAGAGTGAATCTCCCTCCACGAGGTCCCGTCACAAACTCCCGGGGTCAGACACAGAGTGATTATACATCTACACAGCCCATCACACTCTCCCGGGGTCAGGCACAGAGTGAATCTCCCTCCACACGGTCCCATCACACACTCCCTGGGTCATACACAGAGGGATTATTCAGAAAAACGGTCCCATCACCCACTCCCGGGGTCAGACACAGAGTGATTATTCCTCTACAGGGTACCATCACACACTCCCGGTGTCAGACACAGTGTGAATCTCCTTCAACACCGTCCCATCACAAACTCCCGGGGTCAGACACAGAGAGATTATTCCTCTACACGGTACAATCAAACACTCCCGGGATCAGACACATAGAGATTATTCCTCTACAAGGTCCCATCAAGCACTCCCGGGATCAGACACAGAGTGAATCTCAATCCTCACCGTCCCATCACACACTCCCGGGGTCAGACACAGAGTGATTATTCCTCTACACGGTCCCATGAAACACTCCCGGGGTCAGAAACAGAGTGAATCTCCGTCCACACCGTCCCAACACACACTCCCGGGGTCAGACTCAGAGTGATTATTCCTCTACACGGTCCCATCAAACACCCCCGGGGTCAGACACAGAGTGACTATTCCTCTACACGGTACAATCAAACACTCCCGGGGTCAGACACATAGAGATTATTCCACTACACGGTACCATCAAACACTCCCGGGATCAGACACGGAGTGAATCTCCCTCCACACCGTCCCGTCACACACTCCCGTGGTCAGACACAGAGTGATTATTCCTCTACACGGTCCCATCAAACACACCCGGGGGTCAGACACGGAGCGATTATTCCTCTACACTGTACCATCAAACACTCCGTGGGTCAGACACACAGTGATTATTCCTCTACACGTCCCATCAAACACTCCCGGGGTCAGACACAGAGTGAATCTCCCTCCACGCCGTCCCATCTCACTCTCCCGGGGTCAGACACAGAGTGATTATTCCTCTACACGGTCCCATCAAACACTCCCGTGGTCAGACACAGAGTGATTATTCCTTTACACGGCCCCATCAAACTCTCCCGGGGTCAGACACAGAGTGATTATTCCTCTACACGGTACCATCAAACACACCCGGGGTCAGACACAGAGTGATTATTCTTCTACACGGTCCCATCAAACACTCCCGGGGTCAGACACAGAGTGATTATTCCTCTACACGGTCCCATCAAACACTCCAGGGGTCAGACACAGAGTGAAACTCCCTCCACGCCGTCCCATCACACACTCCCGGGGTCAGACACGGAGTGATTATTCCTCTACACCGCCCATCACACCCTCCCGGTGTCAGACACAGAGTGAATCTCCCTCCTAACCGTCCCATCACACACTCCCGGGGTCAGACACAGAGAGATTATTCCTCTACACGGTACCATCAAACACTCCCGTGGTCAGCCACAGAGTGATTATTCCTCTACACCGCCCATCAAACTCTCCCGGGGTCAGACACAGAGTGATTATTCCTCTACAAGGTCACATCAGATTCTTCCGTGGTCAGACACAAAGTGATTATTCCTCTACACGGTACCATCACACACTCCCGGTGTCTGACACAGTGTGAATCTCCTTCAACACCGTCCCATCACACACTCCCGGGGTCAGACACAGAGAGATTATTCCTCTACACGGTCCCATCAAACACTCCCGGGGTCAGACACTGAGTGATTATTCCCCTACACGGTCCCACCAAACGCTCCATGGGGTCAGACACAGAGTGATTATTCCTCTACACGGTCCAATTAAACACTCCGGGGGTAATACACAGAGTGATTATTCCACTACAAGGTCCCATCAAACACTCCCGGGGTCAGACACAGAGTGAATCTCAATCCACACCGTCCCATCACACACTCCCGGGGTCAGACACAGAGAGATTATTCCTCTACCCGGTACAATCAAACACTCCCGGGGTCAGACACATAGAGATTATTCCTCTACACGGTCCCATCAAGCACTCCCGGGGTCAGACACAGAGTGAATCTCAATCCTCACCGTCCCATCACACACTCCCGGGGTCAGACACAGTGTGAATCTCCTTCCACACAGTCCCATCACACTCTCCCGGGGTCAGACACAGAGTGATTATTCCTCTACACGGTCCCATCAAACACTTCCGGGGTCAGACACAGAGTGAATCTCCCTCCACGCCGTCCCATCACACTCTCCCGGGGTCAGACACAGAGTGATTATTCCTCTACACGTTCCCATCAAACACTCCCGTGGTCAGACACAGAGTGATTATTCCTCTACACGGCCCCATCAAACTCTCCCGGGGTCTGACACAGAGTGATTATTCCTCTACGCGGTCCCATCAAACGCTCCCGGGGGTCAGACACAGAGTGATTATTCCTCTACACTGTCCCATGAAACACTCCCGGGGTCAGAAACAGAGTGAATCTCCGTCCACACCGTCCCAACACACATTCCCGGGGTCAGACTCAGAGTTATTATTCCTCTACACGGTCCCATGAAACACTCCCGGGGTCAGACACAGAGTGATTATTCCTCTACACGGCCCCATCAAACTCTCCCGGGGTCAGACTCAGAGCGATTATTCCTCTACACGGTCCCATCAAACTCTCCCGGGGTCTGACACAGAGTGATTATTCCTCTACGCGGTCCCATCAAACGCTCCCGGGGGTCAGACACAGAGTGATTATTCCTCTACACGGTCCCATCAAACAATCCAAGGGGTCAGACACAGAGTGATTATTCCTTTACACGGCCCCATCAAACTCTCCCGGGGTCAGACTCAGAGCGATTATTCCTCTACACGGTCCCATCAAACACTCCGGGGGTAAGACACAGAGTGATTATTCCACTACAAGGTCCCATAAAACACTCCCGGGGTCAGGCACAGAGAGATTATTCCTCTACACGGTCCCATCAAACACTCCCGGGGTCAGACACAGAGTGAATCTCCCTCCACGAGGTCCCGTCACAAACTCCCGGGGTCAGACACAGAGTGATTATACATCTACACAGCCCATCACACTCTCCCGGGGTCAGGCACAGAGTGAATCTCCCTCCACACGGTCCCATCACACACTCCCGGGGTCAGACACAGAGAGATTATTCCTCTACCCGGTACAATCAAACACTCCCGGGGTCAGACACATAGAGATTATTCCTCTACACGGTCCCATCAAGCACTCCCGGGGTCAGACACAGAGTGAATCTCAATCCTCACCGTCCCATCACACACTCCCGGGGTCAGACACAGTGTGAATCTCCTTCCACACAGTCCCATCACACTCTCCCGGGGTCAGACACAGAGTGATTATTCCTCTACACGGTCCCATCAAACACTTCCGGGGTCAGACACAGAGAGAATCTCCCTCCACGCCGTCCCATCACACTCTCCCGGGGTCAGACACAGAGTGATTATTCCTCTACACGGTCCCATCAAACACTCCCGTGGTCAGACACAGAGTGATTATTCCTCTACACGGCCCCATCAAACTCTCCCGGGGTCTGACACAGAGTGATTATTCCTCTACGCGGTCCCATCAAACGCTCCCGGGGGTCAGACACAGAGTGATTATTACTCTACACGGTCCCATGAAACACTCCCGGGGTCAGACACAGAGAGAATCTCCCTCCACGCCGTCACATCACACTCTCCCGGGGTCAGACACAGATTGATTATTCCTCTACACGGTCCCATGAAACACTCCCGGGGTCAGACACAGAGTGATTATTCCTCTACACGGCCCCATCAAACTCTCCCGGGGTCAGACACAGAGTGATTATTCCTCTACACGGTACCATCAAACACACCCGGGGGTCAGACACGGAGCGATTATTCCTCTGCACTGTACCATCAAACACTCCGTGGGTCAGACACACAGTGATTATTCCTCTACACGTCCCATCAAACACTCCCGGGGTCAGACACAGAGAGAATCTCCCTCCACGCCGTCCCATCACACTCTCCCGGGGTCAGACACAGAGTGATTATTCCTCTACACGGTCCCATCAAACACTCCCGTGGTCAGACACAGAGTGATTATTCCTCTACACGGCCCCATCAAACTCACCCTGGGTCTGACACAGAGTGATTATTCCTCTACGCGGTCCCATCAAACGCTCCCGGGGGTCAGACACAGAGAGATTATTCCTCTACACGGTCACATGAAACACTCCCGGGGTCAGAAACAGAGTGAATCTCCGTCCACTCCGTCCCAACACACACTCCCGGGGTCAGACTCAGAGTGATTATTCCTCTACACGGTCCCATCAAACACTCCCGGGGTCAGACACAGAGTGATTATTCCTCTACACGGCCCCATCAAACTCTCCCGGGGTCAGACTCAGAGCGATTATTCCTCTACACGGTCCCATCAAACACTCCGGGGGTAAGACACAGAGTGATTATTCCACTACAAGGTCCCATAAAACACTCCCGGGGTCAGACACAGAGTGAATCTCAATCCACAGCGTCCCATCACACACTCCCGGGGTCAGACACAGAGAGATTATTCCTCTACACGGTCCCATCAAACACTCCCGGGGTCAGACACAGAGTGATTCTCCCTCCACGAGGTCCCGTCACAAACTCCCGGGGTCAGACACAGAGTGATTATACATCTACACAGCCCATCACACTCTCCCGGGGTCAGGCACAGAGTGAATTTCCCTCCACACGGTCCCATCACACACTCCCTGGGTCATACACAGAGGGATTATTCAGAAAAACGGTCCCATCACCCACTCCCGGGGTCAGACACAGAGTGATTATTCCTCTACAGGGTACCATCACACACTCCCGGTGTCAGACACAGTGTGAATCTCCTTCAACACCGTCCCATCACAAACTCCCGGGGTCAGACACAGAGAGATTATTCCTCTACACGGTACAATCAAACACTCCCGGGATCAGACACATAGAGATTATTCCTCTACAAGGTCCCATCAAGCACTCCCGGGATCAGACACAGAGTGAATCTCAATCCTCACCGTCCCATCACACACTCCCGGGGTCAGACACAGAGTGATTATTCCTCTACACGGTCCCATGAAACACTCCCGGGGTCAGAAACAGAGTGAATCTCCGTCCACACCGTCCCAACACACACTCCCGGGGTCAGACTCAGAGTGATTATTCCTCTACACGGTCCCATCAAACACCCCCGGGGTCAGACACAGAGTGACTATTCCTCTACACGGTACAATCAAACACTCCCGGGGTCAGACACATAGAGATTATTCCACTACACGGTACCATCAAACACTCCCGGGATCAGACACGGAGTGAATCTCCCTCCACACCGTCCCGTCACACACTCCCGTGGTCAGACACAGAGTGATTATTCCTCTACACGGTCCCATCAAACACACCCGGGGGTCAGACACGGAGCGATTATTCCTCTACACTGTACCATCAAACACTCCGTGGGTCAGACACACAGTGATTATTCCTCTACACGTCCCATCAAACACTCCCGGGGTCAGACACAGAGTGAATCTCCCTCCACGCCGTCCCATCTCACTCTCCCGGGGTCAGACACAGAGTGATTATTCCTCTACACGGTCCCATCAAACACTCCCGTGGTCAGACACAGAGTGATTATTCCTTTACACGGCCCCATCAAACTCTCCCGGGGTCAGACACAGAGTGATTATTCCTCTACACGGTACCATCAAACACACCCGGGGTCAGACACAGAGTGATTATTCTTCTACACGGTCCCATCAAACACTCCCGGGGTCAGACACAGAGTGATTATTCCTCTACACGGTCCCATCAAACACTCCAGGGGTCAGACACAGAGTGAAACTCCCTCCACGCCGTCCCATCACACACTCCCGGGGTCAGACACGGAGTGATTATTCCTCTACACCGCCCATCACACCCTCCCGGTGTCAGACACAGAGTGAATCTCCCTCCTAACCGTCCCATCACACACTCCCGGGGTCAGACACAGAGAGATTATTCCTCTACACTGTACCATCAAACACACCCGTGGTCAGCCACAGAGTGATTATTCCTCTACACCGCCCATCAAACTCTCCCGGGGTCAGACACAGAGTGATTATTCCTCTACAAGGTCACATCAGATTCTTCCGTGGTCAGACACAAAGTGATTATTCCTCTACACGGTACCATCACACACTCCCGGTGTCTGACACAGTGTGAATCTCCTTCAACACCGTCCCATCACACACTCCCGGGGTCAGACACAGAGTGAATCTCCCTCCACGAGGTCCCGTCACAAACTCCCGGGGTCAGACACAGAGTGATTATACATCTACACAGCCCATCACACTCTCCCGGGGTCAGGCACAGAGTGAATCTCCCTCCACACGGTCCCATCACACACTCCCTGGGTCATACACAGAGGGATTATTCAGAAAAACGGTCCCATCACCCACTCCCGGGGTCAGACACAGAGTGATTATTCCTCTACAGGGTACCATCACACACTCCCGGTGTCAGACACAGTGTGAATCTCCTTCAACACCGTCCCATCACAAACTCCCGGGGTCAGACACAGAGAGATTATTCCTCTACACGGTACAATCAAACACTCCCGGGATCAGACACATAGAGATTATTCCTCTACAAGGTCCCATCAAGCACTCCCGGGATCAGACACAGAGTGAATCTCAATCCTCACCGTCCCATCACACACTCCCGGGGTCAGACACAGAGTGATTATTCCTCTACACGGTCCCATGAAACACTCCCGGGGTCAGAAACAGAGTGAATCTCCGTCCACACCGTCCCAACACACACTCCCGGGGTCAGACTCAGAGTGATTATTCCTCTACACGGTCCCATCAAACACCCCCGGGGTCAGACACAGAGTGACTATTCCTCTACACGGTACAATCAAACACTCCCGGGGTCAGACACATAGAGATTATTCCACTACACGGTACCATCAAACACTCCCGGGATCAGACACGGAGTGAATCTCCCTCCACACCGTCCCGTCACACACTCCCGTGGTCAGACACAGAGTGATTATTCCTCTACACGGTCCCATCAAACACACCCGGGGGTCAGACACGGAGCGATTATTCCTCTACACTGTACCATCAAACACTCCGTGGGTCAGACACACAGTGATTATTCCTCTACACGTCCCATCAAACACTCCCGGGGTCAGACACAGAGTGAATCTCCCTCCACGCCGTCCCATCTCACTCTCCCGGGGTCAGACACAGAGTGATTATTCCTCTACACGGTCCCATCAAACACTCCCGTGGTCAGACACAGAGTGATTATTCCTTTACACGGCCCCATCAAACTCTCCCGGGGTCAGACACAGAGTGATTATTCCTCTACACGGTACCATCAAACACACCCGGGGTCAGACACAGAGTGATTATTCTTCTACACGGTCCCATCAAACACTCCCGGGGTCAGACACAGAGTGATTATTCCTCTACACGGTCCCATCAAACACTCCAGGGGTCAGACACAGAGTGAAACTCCCTCCACGCCGTCCCATCACACACTCCCGGGGTCAGACACGGAGTGATTATTCCTCTACACCGCCCATCACACCCTCCCGGTGTCAGACACAGAGTGAATCTCCCTCCTAACCGTCCCATCACACACTCCCGGGGTCAGACACAGAGAGATTATTCCTCTACACGGTACCATCAAACACTCCCGTGGTCAGCCACAGAGTGATTATTCCTCTACACCGCCCATCAAACTCTCCCGGGGTCAGACACAGAGTGATTATTCCTCTACAAGGTCACATCAGATTCTTCCGTGGTCAGACACAAAGTGATTATTCCTCTACACGGTACCATCACACACTCCCGGTGTCTGACACAGTGTGAATCTCCTTCAACACCGTCCCATCACACACTCCCGGGGTCAGACACAGAGAGATTATTCCTCTACACGGTCCCATCAAACACTCCCGGGGTCAGACACTGAGTGATTATTCCCCTACACGGTCCCACCAAACGCTCCATGGGGTCAGACACAGAGTGATTATTCCTCTACACGGTCCAATTAAACACTCCGGGGGTAATACACAGAGTGATTATTCCACTACAAGGTCCCATCAAACACTCCCGGGGTCAGACACAGAGTGAATCTCAATCCACACCGTCCCATCACACACTCCCGGGGTCAGACACAGAGAGATTATTCCTCTACCCGGTACAATCAAACACTCCCGGGGTCAGACACATAGAGATTATTCCTCTACACGGTCCCATCAAGCACTCCCGGGGTCAGACACAGAGTGAATCTCAATCCTCACCGTCCCATCACACACTCCCGGGGTCAGACACAGTGTGAATCTCCTTCCACACAGTCCCATCACACTCTCCCGGGGTCAGACACAGAGTGATTATTCCTCTACACGGTCCCATCAAACACTTCCGGGGTCAGACACAGAGTGAATCTCCCTCCACGCCGTCCCATCACACTCTCCCGGGGTCAGACACAGAGTGATTATTCCTCTACACGTTCCCATCAAACACTCCCGTGGTCAGACACAGAGTGATTATTCCTCTACACGGCCCCATCAAACTCTCCCGGGGTCTGACACAGAGTGATTATTCCTCTACGCGGTCCCATCAAACGCTCCCGGGGGTCAGACACAGAGTGATTATTCCTCTACACTGTCCCATGAAACACTCCCGGGGTCAGAAACAGAGTGAATCTCCGTCCACACCGTCCCAACACACATTCCCGGGGTCAGACTCAGAGTTATTATTCCTCTACACGGTCCCATGAAACACTCCCGGGGTCAGACACAGAGTGATTATTCCTCTACACGGCCCCATCAAACTCTCCCGGGGTCAGACTCAGAGCGATTATTCCTCTACACGGTCCCATCAAACTCTCCCGGGGTCTGACACAGAGTGATTATTCCTCTACGCGGTCCCATCAAACGCTCCCGGGGGTCAGACACAGAGTGATTATTCCTCTACACGGTCCCATCAAACAATCCAAGGGGTCAGACACAGAGTGATTATTCCTTTACACGGCCCCATCAAACTCTCCCGGGGTCAGACTCAGAGCGATTATTCCTCTACACGGTCCCATCAAACACTCCGGGGGTAAGACACAGAGTGATTATTCCACTACAAGGTCCCATAAAACACTCCCGGGGTCAGGCACAGAGAGATTATTCCTCTACACGGTCCCATCAAACACTCCCGGGGTCAGACACAGAGTGAATCTCCCTCCACGAGGTCCCGTCACAAACTCCCGGGGTCAGACACAGAGTGATTATACATCTACACAGCCCATCACACTCTCCCGGGGTCAGGCACAGAGTGAATCTCCCTCCACACGGTCCCATCACACACTCCCGGGGTCAGACACAGAGAGATTATTCCTCTACCCGGTACAATCAAACACTCCCGGGGTCAGACACATAGAGATTATTCCTCTACACGGTCCCATCAAGCACTCCCGGGGTCAGACACAGAGTGAATCTCAATCCTCACCGTCCCATCACACACTCCCGGGGTCAGACACAGTGTGAATCTCCTTCCACACAGTCCCATCACACTCTCCCGGGGTCAGACACAGAGTGATTATTCCTCTACACGGTCCCATCAAACACTTCCGGGGTCAGACACAGAGAGAATCTCCCTCCACGCCGTCCCATCACACTCTCCCGGGGTCAGACACAGAGTGATTATTCCTCTACACGGTCCCATCAAACACTCCCGTGGTCAGACACAGAGTGATTATTCCTCTACACGGCCCCATCAAACTCTCCCGGGGTCTGACACAGAGTGATTATTCCTCTACGCGGTCCCATCAAACGCTCCCGGGGGTCAGACACAGAGTGATTATTACTCTACACGGTCCCATGAAACACTCCCGGGGTCAGACACAGAGAGAATCTCCCTCCACGCCGTCACATCACACTCTCCCGGGGTCAGACACAGATTGATTATTCCTCTACACGGTCCCATGAAACACTCCCGGGGTCAGACACAGAGTGATTATTCCTCTACACGGCCCCATCAAACTCTCCCGGGGTCAGACACAGAGTGATTATTCCTCTACACGGTACCATCAAACACACCCGGGGGTCAGACACGGAGCGATTATTCCTCTGCACTGTACCATCAAACACTCCGTGGGTCAGACACACAGTGATTATTCCTCTACACGTCCCATCAAACACTCCCGGGGTCAGACACAGAGAGAATCTCCCTCCACGCCGTCCCATCACACTCTCCCGGGGTCAGACACAGAGTGATTATTCCTCTACACGGTCCCATCAAACACTCCCGTGGTCAGACACAGAGTGATTATTCCTCTACACGGCCCCATCAAACTCACCCTGGGTCTGACACAGAGTGATTATTCCTCTACGCGGTCCCATCAAACGCTCCCGGGGGTCAGACACAGAGAGATTATTCCTCTACACGGTCACATGAAACACTCCCGGGGTCAGAAACAGAGTGAATCTCCGTCCACTCCGTCCCAACACACACTCCCGGGGTCAGACTCAGAGTGATTATTCCTCTACACGGTCCCATCAAACACTCCCGGGGTCAGACACAGAGTGATTATTCCTCTACACGGCCCCATCAAACTCTCCCGGGGTCAGACTCAGAGCGATTATTCCTCTACACGGTCCCATCAAACACTCCGGGGGTAAGACACAGAGTGATTATTCCACTACAAGGTCCCATAAAACACTCCCGGGGTCAGACACAGAGTGAATCTCAATCCACAGCGTCCCATCACACACTCCCGGGGTCAGACACAGAGAGATTATTCCTCTACACGGTCCCATCAAACACTCCCGGGGTCAGACACAGAGTGATTCTCCCTCCACGAGGTCCCGTCACAAACTCCCGGGGTCAGACACAGAGTGATTATACATCTACACAGCCCATCACACTCTCCCGGGGTCAGGCACAGAGTGAATTTCCCTCCACACGGTCCCATCACACACTCCCTGGGTCATACACAGAGGGATTATTCAGAAAAACGGTCCCATCAAACACTGCCGGGGTCAGACACAGAGTGAATCTCCCTCCACACCGTCCCATCACCCACTCCCGGGGTCAGACACAGAGTGATTATTCCTCTACAGGGTACCATCACACACTCCCGGTGTCAGACACAGTGTGAATCTCCTTCAACACCGTCCCATCACAAACTCCCGGGGTCAGACACAGAGAGATTATTCCTCTACACGGTACAATCAAACACTCCCGGGATCAGACACATAGAGATTATTCCTCTACAAGGTCCCATCAAGCACTCCCGGGATCAGACACAGAGTGAATCTCAATCCTCACCGTCCCATCACACACTCCCGGGGTCAGACACAGAGTGATTATTCCTCTACACGGTCCCATGAAACACTCCCGGGGTCAGAAACAGAGTGAATCTCCGTCCACACCGTCCCAACACACACTCCCGGGGTCAGACTCAGAGTGATTATTCCTCTACACGGTCCCATCAAACACCCCCGGGGTCAGACACAGAGTGACTATTCCTCTACACGGTACAATCAAACACACCCGGGGTCAGACACATAGAGATTATTCCACTACACGGTACCATCAAACACTCCCGGGATCAGACACGGAGTGAATCTCCCTCCACACCGTCCCGTCACACACTCCCGTGGTCAGACACAGAGTGATTATTCCTCTACACGGTCCCATCAAACACACCCGGGGGTCAGACACGGAGCGATTATTCCTCTACACTGTACCATCAAACACTCCGTGGGTCAGACACACAGTGATTATTCCTCTACACGTCCCATCAAACACTCCCGGGGTCAGACACAGAGTGAATCTCCCTCCACGCCGTCCCATCTCACTCTCCCGGGGTCAGACACAGAGTGATTATTCCTCTACACGGTCCCATCAAACACTCCCGTGGTCAGACACAGAGTGATTATTCCTTTACACGGCCCCATCAAACTCTCCCGGGGTCAGACACAGAGTGATTATTCCTCTACACGGTACCATCAAACACACCCGGGGTCAGACACAGAGTGATTATTCTTCTACACGGTCCCATCAAACACTCCCGGGGTCAGACACAGAGTGATTATTCCTCTACACGGTCCCATCAAACACTCCAGGGGTCAGACACAGAGTGAAACTCCCTCCACGCCGTCCCATCACACACTCCCGGGGTCAGACACGGAGTGATTATTCCTCTACACCGCCCATCACACCCTCCCGGTGTCAGACACAGAGTGAATCTCCCTCCTAACCGTCCCATCACACACTCCCGGGGTCAGACACAGAGAGATTATTCCTCTACACGGTACCATCAAACACTCCCGTGGTCAGCCACAGAGTGATTATTCCTCTACACCGCCCATCAAACTCTCCCGGGGTCAGACACAGAGTGATTATTCCTCTACAAGGTCACATCAGATTCTTCCGTGGTCAGACACAAAGTGATTATTCCTCTACACGGTACCATCACACACTCCCGGTGTCTGACACAGTGTGAATCTCCTTCAACACCGTCCCATCACACACTCCCGGGGTCAGACACAGAGAGATTATTCCTCTACACGGTCCCATCAAACACTCCCGGGGTCAGACACTGAGTGATTATTCCCCTACACGGTCCCACCAAACGCTCCATGGGGTCAGACACAGAGTGATTATTCCTCTACACGGTCCAATTAAACACTCCGGGGGTAATACACAGAGTGATTATTCCACTACAAGGTCCCATCAAACACTCCCGGGGTCAGACACAGAGTGAATCTCAATCCACACCGTCCCATCACACACTCCCGGGGTCAGACACAGAGAGATTATTCCTCTACCCGGTACAATCAAACACTCCCGGGGTCAGACACATAGAGATTATTCCTCTACACGGTCCCATCAAGCACTCCCGGGGTCAGACACAGAGTGAATCTCAATCCTCACCTTCCCATCACACACTCCCGGGGTCAGACACAGTGTGAATCTCCTTCCACACAGTCCCATCACACTCTCCCGGGGTCAGACACAGAGTGATTATTCCTCTACACGGTCCCATCAAACACTTCCGGGGTCAGACACAGAGTGAATCTCCCTCCACGCCGTCCCATCACACTCTCCCGGGGTCAGACACAGAGTGATTATTCC
This sequence comes from Hypanus sabinus, assembly GCF_030144855.1. Taxonomy (NCBI): domain Eukaryota; kingdom Metazoa; phylum Chordata; class Chondrichthyes; order Myliobatiformes; family Dasyatidae; genus Hypanus; species Hypanus sabinus. The sequence continues at coordinate 208,179 of NW_026780341.1, read as the reverse complement.
TCTACACGTTCCCATCAAACACTCCCGTGGTCAGACACAGAGTGATTATTCCTCTACACGGCCCCATCAAACTCTCCCGGGGTCTGACACAGAGTGATTATTCCTCTACGCGGTCCCATCAAACGCTCCCGGGGGTCAGACACAGAGTGATTATTCCTCTACACTGTCCCATGAAACACTCCCGGGGTCAGAAACAGAGTGAATCTCCGTCCACACCGTCCCAACACACATTCCCGGGGTCAGACTCAGAGTTATTATTCCTCTACACGGTCCCATGAAACACTCCCGGGGTCAGACACAGAGTGATTATTCCTCTACACGGCCCCATCAAACTCTCCCGGGGTCAGACTCAGAGCGATTATTCCTCTACACGGTCCCATCAAACTCTCCCGGGGTCTGACACAGAGTGATTATTCCTTTACACGGCCCCATCAAACTCTCCCGGGGTCAGACTCAGAGCGATTATTCCTCTACACGGTCCCATCAAACACTCCGGGGGTAAGACACAGAGTGATTATTCCACTACAAGGTCCCATAAAACACTCACGGGGTCAGGCACAGAGAGATTATTCCTCTACACGGTCCCATCAAACACTCCCGGGGTCAGACACAGAGTGAATCTCCCTCCACGAGGTCCCGTCACAAACTCCCGGGGTCAGACACAGAGTGATTATACATCTACACAGCCCATCACACTCTCCCGGGGTCATACACAGAGGGATTATTCAGAAAAACGGTCCCATCAAACACTGCCGGGGTCAGACACAGAGTGAATCTCCCTCCACACCGTCCCATCACCCACTCCCGGGGTCAGACACAGAGTGATTATTCCTCTACACGGTACCATCACACACTCCCGGTGTCAGACACAGTGTGAATCTCCTTCAACACCGTCCCATCACAAACTCCCGGGGTCAGACACAGAGAGATTATTCCTCTACACGGTACAATCAAACACTCCCGGGATCAGACACAGAGTGATTATTCCTCTACACGGTCCCATGAAACACTCCCGGGGTCAGACACAGTGTGAATCTCCCTCCACACCGTCCCATCACCCACTCCCGGGGTCAGACACAGAGTTATTATTCCTCTACACGGTCCCATGAAACACTCTCGGGGTCAGACACAGAGTGATTATTCCTCTACACGGCCCCATCAAACACTCCCGGGGTCAGACACATAGAGATTATTCCTCTACACAGTCCCATCAAGCACTCCCGGGGTCAGACACAGAGTGAATCTCAATCCTCACCGTCCCATAACACACTCCCGGGGTCAGACACAGTGTGAATCTCCTTCCACACCGTCCCATCACACTCTCCCGGTGTCAGACACAGAGTGAATCTCCCTCGACGCCGTCCCATCACACTCTCCCGGGGTCAGACACAGAGTGATTATTCCTCTACACGGTCCCATGAAACACTCCCGGGGTCAGACGCAGAGTGAATCTCCGTCCACACCGTCCCAACACAAACTCCCGGGGTCAGACAGAGTGATTATTCCTCTACACGGCCCCATCAAACTCTCCCGGGGTCAGACACAGAGTGATTATTCCTCTACACGGTCCCATCAAACGCCCCCGGGGGTCAGACACAGAGTGATTATTCCTCTACACGGTCCCATGAAACACTCCCGGGGTCAGACACAGAGTGAATATTTCTCTACACGGCCCCATCAAACTCTCCCGGGGTAAGACACAGAGTGATTATTCCACTACAAGGTCCCATCAAACACTCCCGGGGTCAGACACAGAGTGAATCTCCCTCCACACCGTCCCATCACAGACTCCGGTGGTCAGACACAGAGTGATTATTCCTCTACACCGCCCATTACACACTCCCGGGGTCAGACACTGAGTGATTATTCCTCTACACGGTCCCAACAAACTCTCCCGGGGGTCAGACACAGAGTGAATCTCCCTCCACTCCGTCACATCACACACTCCATTGGTCAGACACAGAGTGATTATTCCTCTAAACAGTCCCATCAAACACTCCCGAAGGTCAGACACAGAGTGATTATTCCTCTACACGGTACCATCGAACTCTCCGGGGGTCAGAAACAGAGTGATTATTCCTCTACACGGTGCCATCAAACACTCCCGGGGTCAGACACCGAGTGATTATTCCTCTACATGGTCCCATCAAACACTCCCGGGGTCAGACACAGAGTGATTATTCCTCTACACGGTGCCATCAAACACTCCCGGGGTCAGACACCGAGTGATTATTCCTCTACATGGTCCCATCAAACACTCCCGGGGTCAGACACAGAGTGATTATTCCTCTACACGGTCCCATCAAACAATCCCGGGGTCAGACACAGAGAGATTATTCCGCTACACGGTCCCAACAAACTCTCCCGGGGGTCAGACACAGAGTGAATCTCCCTCCACACCGTCCAATCACACACTCCCGGGTTAGACACAGAGTGATTATTCCTCTACACGGTCCCATCAAACACTCCCGGGGTCAGTCACAGAGTGATTATTCATCTACACTGTCCCATCAAACACTCCTGGGCTCAGACACAGAGTGACTATTCATCGACACGGTTCCATCAAACACTCCCGGGGTCAGACACAGAGTGATTATTCCACTACACGGTACCATCACACTCGCCCGGGGTCAGACACAGAGTGAAATTCCCACCACACGGTCCCATCACACACTCCCGGGGTCAGGCACAGAGTGATTATTCCTCTACCCCGCCCATCACACACTCCCGGGGTCAGACACAGAGTGAAACACCCACCACTCTGTCCCATCACACACTCCCTGTGTCAGACACAGTGTGAATCTCCCTCTACACCGCCCATCACACACTCCCGGTTTCGGACACAGAGTGAATCACCCTCCACACCGTCCCATCACACACTCCCGGGTTAGACACAGAGTGATTATTCCTCTACACGGTCCCATCAAACACTCCCGGGGTCAGACACAGAGTGATTATTCCTCTACACGGTCCCATCAAATACTCCTGGGGGTCAGACACAGAGTGATTATTCCTCTACACGGTCCCATCAAACACTCCTGGGCTCAGACACAGAGTGACTATTCATCGACACGGTTCCATCAAACACTCCCGGGGTCAGACACAGAGTGATTATTCCACTACACGGTACCATCACACTCGCCCGGGGTCAGACACAGAGTGAAATTCCCACCACACGGTCCCATCACACACTCCCGGGGTCAGGCACAGAGTGATTATTCCTCTACCCCGCCCATCACACACTACCGGGGTCAGACACAGTGAATCTCCCTCCACACCGTCCCATCACACACTCCCGGGGTCAGACACAGAGTGAAACACCCACCACTCTGTCCCATCACACACTCCCTGTGTCAGACACAGTGTGATTATTCCTCTACACGGTCCCATCAAACACTCCCGGGGTCAGACACAGAGTGAATCACCCTCCACACCGTCCCATCACACACTCCCGGGTTAGACACAGAGTGATTATTCCTCTACACGGTCCCATCAAACACTCCTGGGGTCAGACACAGAGTGATTATTCCTCTACACGGTTCCATGAAACACTCCCGGGGTCAGACACAGAGTGAAACTCCCACCACACGGTCCCATCACACACTCCCGGTGTCAGACACAGAGTGAATCTCCCTCTACACCTTTCCATCACACACTCCCCGGGACAGACACAAAGTGATTGTTCCTCGACACCGCCCATCACACACTCCTGGGGTCAGACACAGAGTGATTATTCCTCTACACCGCCCATCAGACACTCCCGGGGTCAGACACAGAGTGATTATTCCTCTACACCGCCCATCAACCACTCCCGGGGTCAGACACAGAGTGATTGTTCCTCTACACGGTCCCATCAAACACTCCCGGGGTCAGACTCAGAGTGATTATTGCTCTACACGTCCCATCAAACACTCCCGGGGTCAGACACAGAGTGATTATTCCGCTACACGGTCCCAACAAACTCTCCCGGGGGTCAGACACAGAGTGAATCTCCCTCCACTCCGTCACATCACACACTCCATTGGTCAGACACAGAGTGATTATTCCTCTACACGGTCCCATCAAGCACTCCCGGAGGTCAGACACAGAGTGATTGCTCCTCTACACGGTCCCATCAAGCACTCCCGCGGTCAGACTCAGAGTGATTATTCCTCTACACAGTCCCATCAAACACTCCCGGAGGTCAGACACAGAGTGATTATTCCTCTACACGGTACCATCGAACTCTCCGGGGGTCAGAAACAGAGTGATTATTCCTCTACACGGTGCCATCAAACACTCCCGGGGTCAGACACAGAGTGATTATTCCTCTACATGGTCCCATCAAACACTCCCGGGGTCAGACACAGAGTGATTATTCCTCTACACGGTCCCATCAAACAATCCCGGGGTCAGACACAGAGAGATTATTCCGCTACACGGTCCCAACAAACTCTCCCGGGGGTCAGACACAGAGTGAATCTCCCTCCACACCGTCCAATCACACACTCCCGGGTTAGACACAGAGTGATTATTCCTCTACACGGTCCCATCAAACACTCCCGGGGTCAGACACAGAGTGATTATTCATCTACACTGTCCCATCAAACACTCCTGGGCTCAGACACAGAGTGACTATTCATCGACACGGTTCCATCAAACACTCCCGGGGTCAGACACAGAGTGATTATTCCACTACACGGTACCATCACACTCGCCCGGGGTCAGACACAGAGTGAAATTCCCACCACACGGTCCCATCACACACTCCCGGGGTCAGGCACAGAGTGATTATTCCTCTGCCCCGCCCATCACACACTACCGGGGTCAGACACTGTGAATCTCCCTCCACACCGTCCCATCACACACTCCCGGGGTCAGACACAGAGTGAAACACCCACCACTCTGTCCCATCACACACTCCCTGTGTCAGACACAGTGTGAATCTCCCTCTACACCGCCGATCACACACTCCCGGGGTCGGACACAGAGTGAATCTCCCTCTACACCGTCACATCACACACTCCCCGGGACAGACACAGAGTGATTGTTCCTCGACACCGCCCATCACACACTCCTGGGGTCAGACACAGAGTGATTATTCCTCTACACCGCCCATCACACACTGCCGGGGTCAGACACAGAGTGATTATTCCTCTACACAGTCCCATCAACCACTCCCGGAGGTCAGACACAGAGTGATTGTTCCTCTACACGGTCCCATCAAACACTCCCGGGGTCAGACTCAGAGTGATTATTCCTCTACACGGTACCATCTAACACGCCCGGGGTCAGACACAGAGTGATTATTCCTCTACACGGTACCATCGAACTCTCCGGGGGTCAGACACAGAGTGATTATTGCTCTACACGTCCCATCAAACACTCCCGGGGTCAGACACAGAGTGATTATTCCTCTACACGGTGCCATCAAACACTCCCGGGGTCAGACACAGAGTGATTATTCCGCTACACGGTCCCAACAGACTCTCCCGGGGGTCAGACACAGAGTGAATCTCCCTCCACTCCGTCACATCGCACACTCCATTGGTCAGACACAGAGTGATTATTCCTCTACACAGTCCCATCAAACACTCCCGGAGGTCAGACACAGAGTGATTGTTCCTCTACACGGTCCCATCAAGCACTCCCGCGGTCAGACTCAGAGTGATTATTCCTCTACACAGTCCCATCAAACACTCCCGGAGGTCAGACACAGAGTGATTATTCCTCTACACGGTACCATCGAACTCTCCGGGGGTCAGAAACAGAATGATTATTGCTCTACACGTTCCATCAAACACTCCCGGGGTCAGACACAGAGTGAATATTCCTCTACACGGTGCCATCAAACACTCCCGGGGTCAGACACAGAGTGATTATTCCTCTACATGGTCCCATCAAACACTCCCGGGGTCAGACACAGAGTGATTATTCCTCTACACGGTCCCATCAAACAATCCCGGGGTCAGACACAGAGAGATTATTCCGCTACACGGTCCCAACAAACTCTCCCGGGGGTCAGACACAGCGTGAATCTCCCTCCACACCGTCCAATCACACACTCCCGGGTTAGACACAGAGTGATTATTCCTCTACACGGTCCCATCAAACACTCCCGGGGTCAGACACAGAGTGATTATTCATCTACACTGTCCCATCAAACACTCCTGGGCTCAGACACAGAGTGACTATTCATCGACACGGTTCCATCAAACACTCCCGGGGTCAGACACAGAGTGATTATTCCACTACACGGTACCATCACACTCGCCCGGGGTCAGACACAGAGTGAAATTCCCACCACACGGTCCCATCACACACTCCCGGGGTCAGGCACAGAGTGATTATTCCTCTACCCCGCCCATCACACACTACCGGGGTCAGACACTGTGAATCTCCCTCCACACCGTCCCATCACACACTCCCGGGGTCAGACACAGAGTGAAACACCCACCACTCTGTCCCATCACACACTCCCTGTGTCAGACACAGTGTGAATCTCCCTCTACACCGCCCATCACATACTCCCGGGGTCGGACACAGAGTGAATCACCCTCCACACCGTCCCATCACACACTCCCGGGTTAGACACAGAGTGATTATTCCTCTACACGGTCCCATCAAATACTCCTGGGGGTCAGACACAGAGTGATTATACCTCTACACGGTCCCATCAAACACTCCTGGGGTCAGACACAGAGTGATTATTCCTCTACACGGTTCCATGAAACACTCCCGGGGTCAGACACAGAGTGAAACTCCCACCACACGGTCCCATCACACACTCCCGGTGTCAGACACAGAGTGATTGTTCCTCGACACCGCCCATCACACACTCCTGGGGTCAGACACAGAGTGATTATTCCTCTACACCGCCCATCACACACTGCCGGGGTCAGACACAGAGTGATTATTCCTCTACACAGTCCCATCAACCACTCCCGGAGGTCAGACACAGAGTGATTGTTCCTCTACACGGTCTCATCAAACACTCCCGGGGTCAGACACAGAGTGATTATTCCTCTACACAGTCCCATCAACCACTCCCGGAGGTCAGACACAGAGTGATTGTTCCTCTACACGGTCTCATCAAACACTCCCGGGGTCAGACACAGAGTGATTATTCCTCTACACGGTGCCATCAAACACTCCCGGGGTCAGACACAGAGTGATTATTCCGCTACACGGTCCCAACAAACTCTCCCGGGGGTCAGACACAGAGTGAATCTCCCTCCACTCCGTCACATCACACACTCCATTGGTCAGACACAGAGTGATTATTCCTCTACACAGTCCCATCAAACACTCCCGGAGGTCAGACACAGAGTGAATCTCCCTCCACTCCGTCACATCACACACTCCATTGGTCAGACAGAGAGTGATTGTTCCTCTACACGGTCCCATCAAGCACTCCCGCGGTCAGACACAGAGTGATTATTCCTCTACACGGTGCCATCAAACACTCCCGGGGTCAGACACAGAGTGATTATTCCGCTACACGGTCCCAACAAACTCTCCCGGGGGTCAGACACAGAGTGAATCTCCCTCCACTCCGTCACATCACACACTCCATTGGTCAGACACAGAGTGATTATTCCTCTACACAGTCCCATCAAACACTCCCGGAGGTCAGACACAGAGTGAATGTTCCTCTACACGGTCCCATCAAGCACTCCCGCGGTCAGACTCAGAGTGATTATTCCTCTACACGGTACCATCGAACTCTCCGGGGGTCAGAAACAGAATGATTATTGCTCTACACGTTCCATCAAACACTCCCGGGGTCAGACACAGAGTGATTATTCCTCTACACGGTGCCATCAAACACTCCTGGGGTCAGACACAGAGTGATTATTCATCGACACGGTTCCATCAAACACTCCCGGGGCCAGACACAGAGTGATTATTCCTCTACACGGTACCATCACACTCGCCCGGGGTCAGACACATAGTGAAATTCACACCACACGGTCCCATCACACACTCCCGGGGTCAGGCACAGAGTGATTATTCCTCTACACCGCCCATCACACACTACCGGGGTCAGACACAGTGAATCTCCCTCCACACCGTCCCATCACACACTCCCGGCGTCAGACACAGAGTGAAACCCCCACCACTCTGTCCCATCACACACTCCCTGTGTCAGACACAGTGTGAATCTCCCTCTACACCGTCCCATCACACACTCCCCGGGACAGACACAGAGTGATTGTTCCTCGACACCGCCCATCACACACTCCTGGGGTCAGACACAGAGTGATTATTCCTCTTCACCGCCCATCACACACTCCCGGGGTCAGACTCAGAGTGATTATTCCTCTACACGGTCCCATCACACACGCCCGGGGTCAGACACAGAGTGAAACCCCCACCACACTGTCCCATCACACACTCCCGGTGTCAGACACAGTGTAAATCTCCCTCTACACCGCCCATCACACACTCCCGGGGTCGGACACAGAGTGAATCACCCTCCACACCGTCCCATCACACACTCCCGGGTTAGACACAGAGTGATTATTCCTCTACATGGTCCCATCAAACACTCCCGGGGTCAGACACAGAGTGATTATTCCTCTACACGGTCCCATCAAACAATCCCGGGGTCAGACACAGAGAGATTATTCCGCTACACGGTCCCAACAAACTCTCCCGGGGGTCAGACACAGCGTGAATCTCCCTCCACACCGTCCAATCACACACTCCCGGGTTAGACACAGAGTGATTATTCCTCTACACGGTCCCATCAAACACTCCCGGGGTCAGACACAGAGTGATTATTCATCTACACTGTCCCATCAAACACTCCTGGGCTCAGACACAGAGTGACTATTCATCGACACGGTTCCATCAAACACTCCCGGGGTCAGACACAGAGTGATTATTCCACTACACGGTACCATCACACTCGCCCGGGGTCAGACACAGAGTGAAATTCCCACCACACGGTCCCATCACACACTCCCGGGGTCAGGCACAGAGTGATTATTCCTCTACCCCGCCCATCACACACTACCGGGGTCAGACACTGTGAATCTCCCTCCACACCGTCCCATCACACACTCCCGGGGTCAGACACAGAGTGAAACACCCACCACTCTGTCCCATCACACACTCCCTGTGTCAGACACAGTGTGAATCTCCCTCTACACCGCCCATCACATACTCCCGGGGTCGGACACAGAGTGAATCACCCTCCACACCGTCCCATCACACACTCCCGGGTTAGACACAGAGTGATTATTCCTCTACACGGTCCCATCAAATACTCCTGGGGGTCAGACACAGAGTGATTATACCTCTACACGGTCCCATCAAACACTCCTGGGGTCAGACACAGAGTGATTATTCCTCTACACGGTTCCATGAAACACTCCCGGGGTCAGACACAGAGTGAAACTCCCACCACACGGTCCCATCACACACTCCCGGTGTCAGACACAGAGTGATTGTTCCTCGACACCGCCCATCACACACTCCTGGGGTCAGACACAGAGTGATTATTCCTCTACACCGCCCATCACACACTGCCGGGGTCAGACACAGAGTGATTATTCCTCTACACAGTCCCATCAACCACTCCCGGAGGTCAGACACAGAGTGATTGTTCCTCTACACGGTCTCATCAAACACTCCCGGGGTCAGACACAGAGTGATTATTCCTCTACACAGTCCCATCAACCACTCCCGGAGGTCAGACACAGAGTGATTGTTCCTCTACACGGTCTCATCAAACACTCCCGGGGTCAGACACAGAGTGATTATTCCTCTACACGGTGCCATCAAACACTCCCGGGGTCAGACACAGAGTGATTATTCCGCTACACGGTCCCAACAAACTCTCCCGGGGGTCAGACACAGAGTGAATCTCCCTCCACTCCGTCACATCACACACTCCATTGGTCAGACACAGAGTGATTATTCCTCTACACAGTCCCATCAAACACTCCCGGAGGTCAGACACAGAGTGAATCTCCCTCCACTCCGTCACATCACACACTCCATTGGTCAGACAGAGAGTGATTGTTCCTCTACACGGTCCCATCAAGCACTCCCGCGGTCAGACACAGAGTGATTATTCCTCTACACGGTGCCATCAAACACTCCCGGGGTCAGACACAGAGTGATTATTCCGCTACACGGTCCCAACAAACTCTCCCGGGGGTCAGACACAGAGTGAATCTCCCTCCACTCCGTCACATCACACACTCCATTGGTCAGACACAGAGTGATTATTCCTCTACACAGTCCCATCAAACACTCCCGGAGGTCAGACACAGAGTGAATGTTCCTCTACACGGTCCCATCAAGCACTCCCGCGGTCAGACTCAGAGTGATTATTCCTCTACACGGTACCATCGAACTCTCCGGGGGTCAGAAACAGAATGATTATTGCTCTACACGTTCCATCAAACACTCCCGGGGTCAGACACAGAGTGATTATTCCTCTACACGGTGCCATCAAACACTCCTGGGGTCAGACACAGAGTGATTATTCATCGACACGGTTCCATCAAACACTCCCGGGGCCAGACACAGAGTGATTATTCCTCTACACGGTACCATCACACTCGCCCGGGGTCAGACACATAGTGAAATTCACACCACACGGTCCCATCACACACTCCCGGGGTCAGGCACAGAGTGATTATTCCTCTACACCGCCCATCACACACTACCGGGGTCAGACACAGTGAATCTCCCTCCACACCGTCCCATCACACACTCCCGGCGTCAGACACAGAGTGAAACCCCCACCACTCTGTCCCATCACACACTCCCTGTGTCAGACACAGTGTGAATCTCCCTCTACACCGTCCCATCACACACTCCCCGGGACAGACACAGAGTGATTGTTCCTCGACACCGCCCATCACACACTCCTGGGGTCAGACACAGAGTGATTATTCCTCTTCACCGCCCATCACACACTCCCGGGGTCAGACTCAGAGTGATTATTCCTCTACACGGTCCCATCACACACGCCCGGGGTCAGACACAGAGTGAAACCCCCACCACACTGTCCCATCACACACTCCCGGTGTCAGACACAGTGTAAATCTCCCTCTACACCGCCCATCACACACTCCCGGGGTCGGACACAGAGTGAATCACCCTCCACACCGTCCCATCACACACTCCCGGGTTAGACACAGAGTGATTATTCCTCTACACGGTCCCATCAAACACTCCCGGGGTCAGACTCAGAGTGAATCTCCCTCCACACCGTCCAATCACACACTCCCGGGTTAGACTCAGAGTGATTATTCCTCTACACGGTCCCATCAAACACTCCCGGGGTCAGACACAGAGTGATTATTCCTCTACACGGTCCCATCGAACACTCCTGGCGGTCAGACACAGAGTGATTATTCCTCTACACGGTCCCATCACACACTCCCGGGGTCAGACACAGAGTGATTATTCCTCTAAACGGTACCATCACACTCGCCCGGGGTCAGACACAGAGTGAAACTCCCACCACCCGGTCCCATCACACACTCCCAGGGTCGGACACAGAGTGAATCTCCCTCTACACCGTCCCATCACACACTCCCGGGGTCAGACACAGAGTGATTGTTCCTCTACACCGCCCATCACACACTCCTGGGGTCAGACACAGAGTGATTATTCCTCTACACGGTCCCATCACACATTCCCGGGGTCAGACACAGAGTGAAACCCCCACCACACTGTCCCATCACACACTCCCGGTGTAAGACACAGTGTGAATCTCCCTCTACACCGCCCATCACACACTCCCGGGTTAGACACAGAGTGATTATTCCTCTACACGGTCCCATCAAACACTCCCGGGGTCCGAAACAGACTGAATCTCCCTCCACTCCGTCCCATCACACACTCCATTGGTCAGACACAGAGTGATTATTCCTCTACACGGTGCCATCAAACACTCCCCGGGACTGACACATAGTGATTGTTCCTCGGCACCGCCCATCACACACTCCTGAGGTCAGACACAGAGTGATTATTCCTCTACACCACCCATCACACACTCCCGGGGTCAGACTCAGAGTGATTATTCCTCTACACGGTCCCATCACACACGCCCGGGGTCAGACACAGAGTGAAACCCCAACCACACGGTCCCATCAAATACTCCCGGGGTCAGACACAGAGTGATTATTCCTCTACACGGTCCCATCAAACACTCCCGGGGGTCAGACACAGAGTGATTATTCCTCTGCAGGGTCGCATCACACACTCCCGGGGTCAGACACAGTGAATCTCCCTCCACACCGTCCCATCACACACTCCCGGGGTCAGTCACAGAGTGATTATTCCTCTACACCGCCCAGCACACACTGCCGGTGTCAGACACAGAGTGAATATCCCTCAACACCGTCCCATCACACACTCCCGGGGTCAGACACAGAGTGATTATTCCTCTACACGGTCCCATCAGAGTGAGTAACAGAGTGATTATTCCTCTAAACGGTACCATCAAAGTCTCCCGGCGTCAGACACAGATTTAATCTCCCTCCACACCGTCCCACCACACACTCCATTGGTCAGACACAGAGTGATTATTCCTCTACACAGTCCCATCAACCACTCCCGGAGGTCAGACACAGAGTGATTGTTCCTCTACACGGTCCCATCAAACACTCCCGGGGTCAGACTCAGTGATTATTCCTCTACACGCTACCATCAAACACTCCCGGGGTCAGACACAGAGTGATTATTCCGCTACACGGTCCCAACAAACTCTCCCGGGGGTCAGACACAGAGTGAATCTCCCTCCACACCGTCCAATCACTCACTCCCGGGTTAGACACAGAGTGATTATTCCACTACATGGTCCCATCAAACACTCCCGGGGTCAGACACAGAGTGATTATTCATCTACACGGTTCCATCAAACACTCCCGGGGTCAGACGCAGGGTGATTCTCCCTCCACACCGTCACATCGCACACTCCCGGCGTTCAGACACAGTGTGATTATTCCTCTACACGGTCCCATCAAACACACCCGGGGGTCTGACACAGAGCGATTATTCCTCTACACTGTACCATCAAACACTCCGTGGGTCAGACACAGAGAGAATCTCCCTCCACGCCGTCCCATCACACACTCCCGGGGTCAGACACAGAGTGATTATTCCTCTTCACGGTCCCATCAAACACTCCCGAGGTCAGACACAGAGTGATTATTCCTCTACACGGTCCCATCAAACACTCCCGTGTTCAGACACAGAGTGATTATTCCTCTACACAGTCCCATCAACCACTCCCGGAGGTCAGACACAGAGTGATTGTTCCTCTACACGGTCCCATCAAACACTCCCGGGGTCAGACTCAGAGTGATTATTCCTCTAATCGGTACCATCTAACACGCCCGGGGTCAGACAAAAAGTGATTATTCCTCTACACGGTACCATCAAACACTACGGGGGTCGGACACAGAATGACTATTCCTCTGCACGTCCCATCAAACACTCCCGGGGTCAGACACAGAGTGATTATTCCTCTACACTGTGCCATCAAACACTCCCCGGGACAGACACAGAGTGATTGTTCCTCGACACCGCCCATCACACACTCCTGGGGTCAGACACAGAGTGATTATTCCTCTACACCGCCCATCACACACTCCCGGGGTCAGACTCAGAGTGATTATTCCTCTACACGGTCCCATCACACACGCCCGGGGTCAGACACAGAGTGAAACCCCCGCCACACTGTCCCATCACACACTCCCGGTGTCAGACACAGTGTAAATCTCCCTCTACACCGCCCATCACACACTCCCGGGTTAGACACAGAGTGATTATTCCTCTACACTGTCCCATCAAACACTCCCGGTGTCAGTCACAGAGTGATTATTCCTCTACACGGTCCGATCAAACACTCCCGGGGGTCAGTCACAGAGTGATTATTCCTCTGCAGGGTCGCATCACACACTCCCGGGGTCAGACACAGTGAATCTCCCTCCACACCGTCCCATCACACACTCCCGGGGTCAGTCACAGAGTGATTATTCCTCTACACCGCCCAACACACACTCTCGTGGTCAGACACAGAGTGATTATTCCTCTACACGGTCCCATCACACACTCCCGGGGTCAGACACAGAGTGATTATTCCTCTAAACGGTACCATCACACTCGCCCGGGGTCAGACACAGAGTGAAACTCCCACCACCCGGTCCCATCACACACTCCCAGGGTCGGACACAGAGTGAATCTCCCTCTACACCGTCCCATCACACACTCCCGGGGTCAGACACAGAGTGATTGTTCCTCTACACCGCCCATCACACACTCCTGGGGTCAGACACAGAGTGATTATTCCTCTACACGGTCCCATCACACATTCCCGGGGTCAGACACAGAGTGAAACCCCCACCACACTGTCCCATCACACACTCCCGGTGTAAGACACAGTGTGAATCTCCCTCTACACCGCCCATCACACACTCCCGGGTTAGACACAGAGTGATTATTCCTCTACACGGTCCCATCAAACACTCCCGGGGTCCGAAACAGACTGAATCTCCCTCCACTCCGTCCCATCACACACTCCATTGGTCAGACACAGAGTGATTATTCCTCTACACGGTGCCATCAAACACTCCCCGGGACTGACACATAGTGATTGTTCCTCGGCACCGCCCATCACACACTCCTGAGGTCAGACACAGAGTGATTATTCCTCTACACCACCCATCACACACTCCCGGGGTCAGACTCAGAGTGATTATTCCTCTACACGGTCCCATCACACACGCCCGGGGTCAGACACAGAGTGAAACCCCAACCACACGGTCCCATCAAATACTCCCGGGGTCAGACACAGAGTGATTATTCCTCTACACGGTCCCATCAAACACTCCCGGGGGTCAGACACAGAGTGATTATTCCTCTGCAGGGTCGCATCACACACTCCCGGGGTCAGACACAGTGAATCTGCCTCCACACCGTCCCATCACACACTCCCGGGGTCAGTCACAGAGTGATTATTCCTCTACACCGCCCAGCACACACTGCCGGTGTCAGACACAGAGTGAATATCCCTCAACACCGTCCCATCACACACTCCCGGGGTCAGACACAGAGTGATTATTCCTCTACACGGTCCCATCAGAGTGAGTAACAGAGTGATTATTCCTCTAAACGGTACCATCAAAGTCTCCCGGCGTCAGACACAGATTTAATCTCCCTCCACACCGTCCCACCACACACTCCATTGGTCAGACACAGAGTGATTATTCCTCTACACAGTCCCATCAACCACTCCCGGAGGTCAGACACAGAGTGATTGTTCCTCTACACGGTCCCATCAAACACTCCCGGGGTCAGACTCAGTGATTATTCCTCTACACGCTACCATCAAACACTCCCGGGGTCAGACACAGAGTGATTATTCCGCTACACGGTCCCAACAAACTCTCCCGGGGGTCAGACACAGAGTGAATCTCCCTCCACACCGTCCAATCACTCACTCCCGGGTTAGACACAGAGTGATTATTCCACTACATGGTCCCATCAAACACTCCCGGGGTCAGACACAGAGTGATTATTCATCTACACGGTTCCATCAAACACTCCCGGGGTCAGACGCAGGGTGATTCTCCCTCCACACCGTCACATCGCACACTCCCGGCGTTCAGACACAGTGTGATTATTCCTCTACACGGTCCCATCAAACACACCCGGGGGTCTGACACAGAGCGATTATTCCTCTACACTGTACCATCAAACACTCCGTGGGTCAGACACAGAGAGAATCTCCCTCCACGCCGTCCCATCACACACTCCCGGGGTCAGACACAGAGTGATTATTCCTCTTCACGGTCCCATCAAACACTCCCGAGGTCAGACACAGAGTGATTATTCCTCTACACGGTCCCATCAAACACTCCCGTGTTCAGACACAGAGTGATTATTCCTCTACACAGTCCCATCAACCACTCCCGGAGGTCAGACACAGAGTGATTGTTCCTCTACACGGTCCCATCAAACACTCCCGGGGTCAGACTCAGAGTGATTATTCCTCTAATCGGTACCATCTAACACGCCCGGGGTCAGACAAAAAGTGATTATTCCTCTACACGGTACCATCAAACACTACGGGGGTCGGACACAGAATGACTATTCCTCTGCACGTCCCATCAAACACTCCCGGGGTCAGACACAGAGTGATTATTCCTCTACACTGTGCCATCAAACACTCCCCGGGACAGACACAGAGTGATTGTTCCTCGACACCGCCCATCACACACTCCTGGGGTCAGACACAGAGTGATTATTCCTCTACACCGCCCATCACACACTCCCGGGGTCAGACTCAGAGTGATTATTCCTCTACACGGTCCCATCACACACGCCCGGGGTCAGACACAGAGTGAAACCCCCGCCACACTGTCCCATCACACACTCCCGGTGTCAGACACAGTGTAAATCTCCCTCTACACCGCCCATCACACACTCCCGGGTTAGACACAGAGTGATTATTCCTCTACACTGTCCCATCAAACACTCCCGGTGTCAGTCACAGAGTGATTATTCCTCTACACGGTCCGATCAAACACTCCCGGGGGTCAGTCACAGAGTGATTATTCCTCTGCAGGGTCGCATCACACACTCCCGGGGTCAGACACAGTGAATCTCCCTCCACACCGTCCCATCACACACTCCCGGGGTCAGTCACAGAGTGATTATTCCTCTACACCGCCCAACACACACTCTCGTGGTCAGACACAGAGTGATTATTCCTCTACACGGTCCCATCATACGCTTCCGGGGGTCAGTAACAGAGTGATTATTCCTCTAAACGGTACCATCAAAGTCTCCCGGCGTCTGACACAGATTTAATCTCCCTCCACACCGTCCCATCACACACTCCATTGGTCAGACACAGAGTGATTATTCCTCTACACAGTCCCATCAACCACTCCCGGAGGTCAGACACAGAGTGATTGTTCCTCTACACGGTCCCATCAAACACTCCCGGGGTCAGACTCAGTGATTATTCCTCTACACGCTACCAGCAAACACTCCCGGGGTCAGACACAGAGTGATTATTCCGCTACACGGTCCCAACAAACTCTCCCGGGGGTCAGACACAGAGTGAATCTCCCTCCACACCGTCCAATCACTCACTCCCGGGTTAGACACAGAGTGATTATTCCACTACATGGTCCCATCAAACACTCCCGGGGTCAGACACAGAGTGATTATTCATCTACACGGTTCCATCAAACACTCCCGGGGTCAGACTCAGTGTGATTCTCCCTCCACACCGTCACATCGCACACTCCCGGGGTCAGACACAGAGTGATTATTCCTCTTCACGGTCCCATCAAACACTCCCGAGGTCAGACACAGAGTGATTATTCCTCTACACGGTCCCATCAAACACACCCGGGGGTCTGACACAGAGCGATTATTCCTCTACACTGTACCATCAAACACTCCGTGGGTCAGACACAGAGTGATTATTCCTCTACACGGTCCCATCAAACACTCCCGGGGGTCAGACACAGTGTGATTATTCCTCTACACGGTCCCATCAAACTCTTCCGGGGGTGAGTAACAGAGTGATTATTCCTCTACACGGTACCATCAAAGTCTCCCGGCGTCAGACACAGATTTCATCTCTGTCCACACCGTCCCATCACACACTCCCGAGGTCAGACACAGAGTGATTATTCCTCTACACGGTCCCATCAAACACTCCCGGGGTCAGACACAGAGAGAATCTCCCTCCACGCCGTCCCATCACACACTCCCGGGATCAGACACAGAGTGATTATTCCTCTTCACGGTCCCATCAAACACCCCGAGGTCAGACACAGAGTGATTATTCCTCTACACGGTCCCATCAAACACTCCCGTGGTCAGACACAGAGTGATTATTCCTCTACACGGAACCATCAAACACTCCGGGGGTCAGACACAGAATGATTATTCCTCTGCACGTCCCATCAAACACTCCCGGGGTCAGGCACAGAGTGATTATTCCTCTACACGGTGCCATCAAACACTCCCCGGGACAGACACAGAGTGATTGTTCCTCGACACCGCCCATCACACACTCCTGGGGTCAGACACAGAGTGATTATTCCTCTACACGGTCCCATCACACAC
Source organism: Hypanus sabinus (assembly GCF_030144855.1). Taxonomy (NCBI): domain Eukaryota; kingdom Metazoa; phylum Chordata; class Chondrichthyes; order Myliobatiformes; family Dasyatidae; genus Hypanus; species Hypanus sabinus. Next base: position 190,080 of record NW_026780341.1, on the reverse strand, counting down.
GCCCGGGGTCAGACTCAGAGTGAAACCCCCACCACACTGTCCCATCACACACTCCCGGTGTCAGACACAGTGTGAATCTCCCTCTACACCGCCCATCACACACTCCCGGGTTAGACACAGAGTGATTATTCCTCTACACGGTGCCATCAAACACTCCCCGGGACAGACACAGAGTGATTGTTCCTCGACACCGCCCATCACACACTCCTGGGGTCAGACACAGAGTGATTATTCCTCTACACGGTCCCATCACACACGCCCGGGGTCAGACACAGAGTGAAACCCCCACCACACTGTCCCATCACACACTCCCGGTGTCAGACACAGTGTGAATCTCCCTCTACACCGCCCATCACACACTCCCGGGATAGACACAGAGTGATTATTCCTCTGCAGGGTCGCATCACACACTCCCGGGGTCAGACACAGTGAATCTCCCTCCACACCGTCCCATCACACACTCCCGGGGTCAGTCACAGAGTGATTATTCCTCTACAGCGCCCAGCACACACTCCCGGTGTCAGACACAGAGTGAATATCCCTCAACACCGTCCCATCACACACTCCCGGGGTCAGACACAGAGTGATTATTCCTCTACACGGTCCCATCAAACGCTTCCGGGGGTCAGTAACAGAGTGATTATTCCTCTAAACGGTACCATCAAAGTCTCCCGGCGTCAGACACAGATTTAATCTCCCTCCACACCGTCCCACCACACACTCCATTGGTCAGACACAGAGTGATTATTCCTCTACACGGTCCCATCAAACACTCCCGGGGTCAGACTCAGTGATTATTCCTCTACACGCTACCATCAAACACTCCCGGGGTCAGACACAGAGTGATTATTCCGCTACACGGTCCCAACAAACTCTCCCGGGGGTCAGACACAGAGTGAATCTCCCTCCACACCGTCCAATCACTCACTCCCGGGTTAGACACAGAGTGATTATTGCACTACATGGTCCCATCAAACACTCCCGGGGTCAGACACAGAGTGATTATTCATCTACACGGTCCCATCAAACACTCCCGGGGTCAGACGAAGGGTGATTCTCCCTCCACACCGTCACATCGCACACTCCCGGCGTTCAGACACAGTGTGATTATTCCTCTACACGGTCCCATCAAACACACCCGGGGGTCTGACACAGAGCGATTATTCCTCTACACTGTACCATCAAACACTCCGTGGGTCAGACACAGAGTGATTATTCCTCTACACGGTCCCATCAAACACTCCCCGGGTCAGACACAGAGTGATTATTCCTCTACACAGTCCCATCAACCACTCCCGGAGGTCAGACACAGAGTGATTGTTCTTCTACACGGTCCCATCAAACACTCCCGGGGTCAGACTCAGAGTGATTATTCCTCTAATCGGTACCATCTAACACGCCCGGGGTCAGACAAAAAGTGATTATTCCTCTACACGGTACCATCAAACACTCCGGGGGTCGGACACAGAATGATTATTCCTCTGCACGTCCCATCAAACACTCCCGGGGTCAGACACAGAGTGATTATTCCTCTACACGGTGCCATCAAACACTCCCCGGGACAGACACAGAGTGATTGTTCCTCGACACCGCCCATCACACACTCCTGGGGTCAGACACAGAGTGATTATTCCTCTACACCGCACATCACACACTCCCGGGGTCAGACACAGAGTGAAACCCCCGCCACACTGTCCCATCACACACTCCCGGTGTCAGACACAGTGTGAATCTCCCTCTACACCGCCCATCACACACTCCCGGGTTAGACACAGAGTGATTATTCCTCTACACGGTCCCATCAAACACTCCCGGGGTCAGACACAGAGTGATTATTCCTCTACACGGTCCCATCAAACACTCCCGGGGGTCAGACACAGAGTGATTATTCCTCTGCAGGGTCGCCTCACACACTCCCGGGGTCAGACACAGAGTGAAACCCCCACCACACTGTCCAATCACACACTCCCGGTGTCAGACACAGTGTGAATCTCCCTCTACACCGCCCATCACACACTCCCGGGTTAGACACAGAGTGATTATTCCTCTACACGGTCCCATCAAACACTCCCGGGGTCAGACACAGAGTGATTATTCCTCTACACGGTCCCATCAAACGCTTCCGGGGGTCAGTAACACAGTGATTATTCCTCTAAACGGTACCATCAAAGTCTCCCGGCGTCAGACACAGATTTAATCTCCCTCCACACCGTCCCATCACACACTCCATTGGTCAGACACAGAGTGATTATTCCTCTACACAGTCCCATCAACCACTCCGGGAGGTCAGACACAGAGTGATTGTTCCTCTACACGGTCCCATCAAACACTCCCGGGGTCAGACTCAGTGATTATTCCTCTACACGCTATCATCAAACACTCCCGGGGTCAGACACAGAGTGATTATTCCGCTACACGGTCCCAACAAACTCTCCCGGGGGTCAGACACAGAGTGAATCTCCCTCCACACCGTCCAATCACTCACTCCCGGGTTAGACACAGAGTGATTATTCCACTACATGGTCCCATCAAACACTCCCGGGGTCAGACACAGAGTGATTATTCATCTACACGGTTCCATCAAACACTCCCGGGGTCAGACGCAGTGTGATTCTCCCTCCACACCGTCACATCGCACACTCCCGGGGTCTGACACAGAGTGATTATTCCTCTTCACGGTCCCATCAAACACTCCCGAGGTCAGACACAGAGTGATTATTCCTCTACACGGTCCCATCAAACACACCCGGGGGTCTGACACAGAGCGATTATTCCTCTACGCTGTACCATCAAACACTCCGTGGGTCAGACACAGAGTGATTATTCCTCTACACGGTCCCATCAAACACTCCCGGGGTCAGACACAGAGAGAATCTCCCTCCACGCCGTCCCATCACACACTCCCGGGGTCAGACACAGAGTGATTATTCCTCTTCACGGTCCCATCAAACACTCCCGAGGTCAGACACAGAGTGATTATTCCTCTACACGGTCCCATCAAACACTCCCGTGGTCAGACACAGAGTGATTATTCCTCTACACAGTCCCATCAACCACTCCCGGAGGTCAGACACAGAGTGATTGTTCCTCTACACGGTCCCATCAAACACTCCCGGGGTCAGACTCAGAGTGATTATTCCTCTAAACGGTACCATCTAACACGCCCGGGGTCAGACACAAAGTGATTATTCCTCTACACGGTACCATCAAACACTCCGGGGGTCAGACACAGAATGATTATTCCTCTGCACGTCCCATCAAACACTCCCGGGGTGATACACAGAGTGATTATTCCTCTACACGGTGCCATCAAACACTCCCCGGGACAGACACAGAGTGATTGTTCCTCGACACCGCCCATCACACACTCCTGGGGTCAGACACAGAGTGATAATTCCTCTACACCGCCCATCACACACTCCCGGGGTCAGACTCAGAGTGATTATTCCTCTACACGGTCCCATCACACACGCCCGGGGTCAGACACAGAGTGAAACCCCCACCACACTGTCCCATCACACACTCCCGGTGTCAGACACAGTGTGAATCTCCCTCTACACCGCCCATCACACACTCCCGGGGTCGGACACAGAGTGAATCACCCTCCACACCGTCCCATCACACACTCCCGGGTTAGACACAGAGTGATTATTCCTCTACACGGTCCCATCAAAGACTCTCGGGGTCAGACACAGAGTGATTATTCCTCTACACGGTCCCATCAAATACTCCTGGGGGTCAGACACAGAGTGATTATTCCTCTACACGGTCCCATCAAACACTCCTGGGGTCAGACACAGAGTGATTATTCCTCTACACGGTTCCATGAATCACTCCCGGGGTCAGACACAGAGTGATTATTCCTCTAAACGGTACCATCACACTCGCCCGGGGTCAGACACAGAGTGAAACTCCCACCACACGGTCCCATCACACACTCCCGGTGTCAGACACAGAGTGAATCTCCCTCTACACCGTCCCATCACACACTCCCCGGGACAGACACAGAGTGATTGTTCCTCTACACCGCCCATCACACACTCCTGGGGTCAGACACAGAGGGATTATTCCTCTACACCGCCCATCAGACACTCCCAGGGTCAGACACAGAGTGATTATTCCTCTACACAGTCCCATCAAACACTCCCGAGGTCAGACACAGAGTGATTATTCCTCTACACAGTCCCATCACACACGCCCGGGGTCAGACACAGAGTGAAACCCCCACCACACTGTCCCATCACACACTCCCGGTGTCAGACACAGTGTGAATCTCCCTCTACACCGCCCATCACACACTCCCGGGTTAGACACAGAGTGATTATTCCTCTACACGGTCCCATCAAACACTCCCGGGGTCAGACACAGAGTGATTATTCCTCTACACGGTCCCATCAAACACTCCCGGGGGTCAGACACAGAGTGATTATTCCTCTGCAGGGTCGCATCACACACTCCCGGGGTCAGACACAGTGAATCTCCCTCCACACCGTCCCATCACACACTCCCGGGGTCAGTCACAGAGTGATTATTCCTCTACACCGCCCAACACACACTCCCGGGGTCAGACACAGAGTGATTATTCCTCTACACGGTCCCATCAAACGCTTCCGGGGGTCAGTAACAGAGTGATTATTCCTCTAAACGGTACCATCAAAGTCTCCCGGCGTCAGACACAGATTTAATCTCCCTCCACACCGTCCCATCACACACTCCATTGGTCAGACACAGAGTGATTATTCCTCTACACAGTCCCATCAACCACTCCCGGAGGTCAGACACAGAGTGATTGTTCCTCTACACGGTCCCATCAAACACTCCCGGGGTCAGACACAGTGATTATTCCTCTACACGCTACCATCAAACACTCCCGGGGTCAGACACAGAGTGATTATTCCGCTACACGGTCCCAACAAACTCTCCCGGGGGTCAGACACAGAGTGAATCTCCCTCCACACCGTCCAATCACTCACTCCCGGGTTAGACACAGAGTGATTATTCCTCTACACGGTTCCATCAAACACTCCCGGGGTCAGACGCAGGGTGATTCTCCCTCCACACCGTCACATCGCACACTCCCGTCGTTCAGACACAGTGTGATTATTCCTCTACACGGTCCCATCAAACACACCCGGGGGTCTGACACAGAGCGATTCTTCCTCTACACTGTACCATCAAACACTCCGTGGGTCAGATACAGAGTGATTATTCCTCTACACGGTCCCATCAACCACTCCCGGGGTCAGACACAGAGAGAATCTCCCTCCACGCCGTCCCATCACAGACTCCCGGGGTCAGACACAGAGTGATTATTCCTCTTCACGGTCCCATCAAACACTCCCGAGGTCAGACACAGAGTGATTATTCCTCTACACGGTCCCATCAAACACTCCCGTGGTCATACACAGAGTGATTATTCATCTACACAGTCCCATCAACCACTCCCGGAGGTCAGACGCAGAGTGATTGTTCCTCTACACGGTCCCATCAAACGCTCCCGGGGTCAGACTCAGAGTGATTATTCCTCTAAACGGTACCATCTAACACGCCCGGAGTCAGACACAAAGTGATTATTCCTCTACACGGTACCATCAAACACTCCGGGGGTCAGACACAGAATGATTATTCCTCTGCTCGTCCCATCAAACACTCCCGGGGTCAGACACAGAGTGATTATTCCTCTACACGGTGCCATCAAACACTCCCCGGGACAGACACAGAGTGATTGTTCCTCGACTACGCCCATCACACACTCCTGGGGTCAGACACAGAGTGATTATTCCTCTACACCGCCCATCACACACTCCCGGGGTCAGACTCAGAGTGATTATTCCTCTACACGGTCCCATCACACACGCCCGGGGTCAGACACAGAGTGAAACCCCCATCACACTGTCCCATCAGACACTCCCGGTGTCAGACACAGTGTGAATCTCCCTCTACACCGCCCATCACACACTCCCGGGGTCGGACACAGAGTGAATCACCCTGCACACCGTCCCATCAGACACTCCCGGGTTAGACACAGAGTGATTATTCCTCTAAACGGTACCATCTAACACGCCCGGAGTCAGACACAAAGTGATTATTCCTCTACACGGTACCATCAAACACTCCGGGGGTCAGACACAGAATGATTTTTCCTCTGCACGTCCCATCAAACACTCCCGGGGTCAGACACAGAGTGATTATTCCTCTACACGGTGCCATGAAACACTCCCCGGGACAGACACAGAGTGATTGTTCCTCGACACCGCCCATCACACACTCCCGGGTTAGACACAGAGTGATTATTCCTCTACACGGTCCCATCAAACACTCCCGGGGTCAGACTCAGAGTGATTATTCCTCTACACGGTCCCATCACACACGCCCGGGGTCAGACACAGAGTGAAACCCCCACTACACTGTCCCATCACACACTCCCGGTGTCAGACACAGTGTGAATCTCCCTCTACACCGCCCATCACACACTCCCGGGTTAGACACAGAGTGATTATTCCTCTACACGGTCCCATCAAACACTCCCGGGGTCAGACACAGAGTGATTATTCCTCTACACGGTCCCATCAAACACTCCCGGGGGTCAGACACAGAGTGATTATTCCTCTGCAGGGTCGCATCACACATTCCCGGGGTCAGACACAGTGAATCTCCCTCCACACCGTCCCATCACACACTCCCGGGGTCAGTCACAGAGTGATTATTCCTCTACACCGCCCAACACACACTCCCGGGGTCAGACGCAGAGTGATTATTCCTCTACACGGTCCCATCAAACGCTTCCGGGGGTCAGTAACAGAGTGATTATTCCTCTAAACGGTACCATCAAAGTCTCCCGGCGTCAGACACAGATTTAATCTCCCTCCACACCGTCCCATCACACACTCCATTGGTCAGACACAGAGTGATTATTCCTCTACACAGTCCCATCAACCACTCCCGGAGGTCAGACACAGAGTGATTGTTCCTCTACACGGTCCCATCAAACACTCCCGGGGTCAGACTCAGTGATTATTCCTCTACACGCTACCATCAAACACTCCCGGGGTCAGACACAGAGTCATTATTCCGCTACACGGTCCCAACAAACTCTCCGGGGGTCAGACACAGAGTGAATCTCCCTCCACACCGTCCAATCACTCACTCCCGGGTTAGACACAGAGTGATTATTCCACTACATGGTCCCATCAAACACTCCCGGGGTCAGACACAGAGTGATTATTCATCTACACGGTTCCATCAAACACTCCCGGGGTCAGACGCAGGGTGATTCTCCCTCCACACCGTCACATCGCACACTCCCGGCGTTCAGACACAGTGTGATTATTCCTCTACACGGTCCCATCAAACACACCCGGGGGTCTGACACAGAGCGATTCTTCCTCTACACTGTACCATCAAACACTCCGTGGGTCAGACACAGAGTGATTATTCCTCTACACGGTCCCATCAAACACTCCCGGGGTCAGACACAGAGAGAATCTCCCTCCACGCCGTCCCATCACACACTCCCGGGGTCAGACACAGAGTGATTATTCCTCTTCACGGTCCCATCAAACACTCCCGAGGTCAGACACAGAGTGATTATTCCTCTACACGGTCCCATCAAACACTCCCGTGGTCAGACACAGAGTGATTATTCCTCTACACAGTCCCATCAACCACTCCCGGAGGTCAGACACAGAGTGATTGTTCCTCTACACGGTCCCATCAAACACTCCCGGGGTCTGACTCAGAGTGATTATTCCTCTAAACGGTACCATCTAACACGCCCGGAGTTTGACACAGAGTGATTATTCCTCTACACGGTGCCATCAAACACTCCCCGGGACAGACACAGAGTGATTGTTCCTCGACACCGCCCATCACACACTCCTGGGGTCAGACACAGAGTGATTATTCCTCTACACCGCCCATCACACACTCCCGGGGTCAGACTCAGAGTGATTATTCCTCTACACGGTCCCATCACACACGCCCGGGGTCAGACACAGAGTGAAACCCCCACCACACTGTCCCATCACACACTCCCGGTGTCAGACACAGTGTGAATCTCCCTCTACACCGCCCATCACACACTCCCGGGGTCGGAGACAGAGTGAATCACCCTCCACACCGTCCCATCACACACTCCCGGGTTAGACACAGAGTGATTATTCCTCTACACGGTCCCATCAAACACTCCCGGGGTCAGACACAGAGTGATTATTCCTCTACACGGTCCCAACAAATACTCCTGGGGGTCAGACACAGAGTGATTATTCCTCTACACGGTCCCATCAAACACTCCTGGGGTCAGACACAGAGTGATTATTCCTCTACACGGTTCCATGAAACACTCCCGGGGTCAGACACAGAGTGCTTATTCCTCTATACGGTACCATCACACTCGCCCGGGGTCAGACACAGAGTGAAACTCCCACCACACGGTCCCATCACACACTCCCGGTGTCAGACACAGAGTGAATCTCCCTCTACACCGTCCCATCACACACTGCACGGGACAGACACAGAGTGATTGTTCCTCGACACCGCCCATCACACACTCCTGGGGTCAGACACAGAGTGATTATTCCTCTACACCGCCCATCACACACTCCAGGGGTCAGACACAGAGTGATTATTCCTCTACACTGCCCATCACACACTCCCGGGGTCAGACACAGAGTGATTATTCCTCTACACAGTCCCATCAAACACTCCCGAGGTCAGACACAGAGTGATTATTCCTCTACACGGTCCCATCAAACACAACCGTGGTCAGACACAGAGTGATTATTCCTCTACACAGTCCCATCAACCACTCCCGGAGGTCAGACACAGAGTGATTGTTCCTCTACACGGTCCCATCAAACACTCCCGGGGTCAGACTCAGAGTGATTATTCTTCTACACGGTACCATCTAACACGCCCGGGGTCAGACACAGAGTGATTATTCCTCTACACGGTACCATCGAACTCTCCGGGGGTCAGACACAGAGTGATTATTCCTCTACACGGTGCCATCAAACACTCCCGGGGTCAGACACAGAGTGATTATTCCGCTACACGGACCCAACAAACTCTCCCGGGGGTCAGACACAGAGTGAATCTCCCTCCACTCCGTCACATCACACACTCCATTGGTCAGACACAGAGTGATTATTCCTCTACACAGTCCCATCAAACACTCCCGGAGGTCAGACACAGAGTGATTGTTCCTCTACACGGTCCCATCAAGCACTCCCGCGGTCAGACTCAGAGTGATTTTTCCTCTACACGGTACCATCGAACTCTCCGGGGGTCAGAAACAGAGTGATTATTGCTCTACACGTTCCATCAAACACTCCCGGGGTCAGACACAGAGTGATTATTCCTCTACACCGCCCATCACACACTCCCGGGGTCAGACTCAGAGTGATTATTCCTGTACACGGTCCCATCACACACGCCCGGGGTCAGACACAGAGTGATTATTCCTTTACACGGTCCCATCAAACACTCCCGGGGTCAGACTCAGAGTGATTATTCCTCTAAACGGTACCATCTAACACGCCCGGGGTCAGACACAAAGTGATTATTCCTCTACACGGTACCATCAAACACTCCGGGGGTCAGACACAGAATGATTATTCCTCTGCACGTCCCATCAAACACTCCCGGGGTCAGACACAGAGTGATTATTCCTCTACACGGTGCCATCAAACACTCCCCGGGACAGACACAGAATGATTGTTCCTCGACACCGCCCATCACACACTCCCGGGGTCAGACTCAGAGTGATTATTCCTCTACACGGTCCCATCACACACGCCCGGGGTCAGACACAGAGTGAAACCCCCACCACACTGTCCAATCACACACTCCCGGTGTCAGACACAGTGTGAATCTCCCTCCACACCGCCCATCACACACTCCCGGGGTCGGACACAGAGTGAATCACCCTCCACACCGTCCCATCACACACTCCCGGGTTAGACACAGAGTGATTATTCCTCTACACGGTCCCATCAAAGACTCCCGGGGTCAGACACAGAGTGATTATTCCTCTACACGGTCCCATCAAATACTCCTGGGGGTCAGACACAGAGTGATTATTCCTCTACACGGTCCCATCAAACACTCCTGGGGTCAGACACAGAGTGATTATTCCTCTACACGGTTCCATGAAACACTCCCGGGGTCAGGCACAGAGTGATTATTCCTCTAAACGGTACCATCACACTCGCCCGGGGTCAGACACAGGGTGAAGCTCCCACCACACGGTCCCATCACACACTCCCGGTGTCAGACACAGAGTGAATCTCCCTCTACACCGTCCCATCACACACTCCCCGGGACAGACACAGAGTGATTGTTCCTCGACACCGCCCATCACACACTCCTGGGGTCAGACACAGAGTGATTATTCCTCTACACCGCCCATCAGACACTCCCGGGGTCAGACACAGAGTGATTATTCCTCTACACAGTCCCATCAAACACTCCCGGGGTCAGACTCAGAGTGATTATTCCTCTAAACGGTACCATCTAACACGCCCGGAGTCAGACACAAAGTGATTATTCCTCTACTCGGTACCATCAAACACTCCGGGGGTCAGACACAGAATGATTATTCCTCTGCACGTCCCATCAAACACTCCCGGGGTCAGACACAAAGTGATTATTCCTCTACACGGTGCCATCAAACACTCCCCGGGACAGACACAGAGTGATTGTTCATCGACACCGCCCATCACACACTCCTGGGGTCAGACACAGAGTGATTATTCCTCTACACCGCCCATCACACACTCCCGGGGTCAGACTCAGAGTGATTATTCCTCTACACGGTCCCATCACACACGCCCCGGGTCAGACACAGAGTGAAACCCCCACCACACTGTCCCATCACACACTCCCGGTGTCAGACACAGTGTGAATCTCCCTCTACACCGCCCATCACACACTCCCGGGGTCGGACACAGAGTGAATCACCCTCCACACCGTCCCATCACACACTCCCGGGTTAGACACAGAATGATTATTCCTCTACACGGTCCCATCAAACACTCCCGGGGTCAGACACAGAGTGATTACTCCTCTACACGGTCCCATCAAATACTCCTGGGGGTCAGACACAGAGTGATTATTCCTCTACACGGTCCCATCAAACACTCCTGGGGTCAGACACAGAGTGATTATTCCTCTACACGGTTCCATGAAACACTCCCGGGGTCAGACACAGAGTGCTTATTCCTCTAAACGGTACCATCACACTCGCCCGGGATCAGACACAGAGTGAAACTCCCACCGCACGGTCCTATCACACACTCCCGGTGTCAGACACAGAGTGAATCTCCCTCTACACCGTCCCATCACACACTCCCCGGGACAGACACAGAGTGATTGTTCCTCGACACCGCCCATCACACACTCCTGGGGTCAGACACAGAGTGATTATTCCTCTACACAGTCCCATCAACCACTCCCGGAGGTCAGACACAGAGTGATTGTTCCTCTACACGGTCCCATCAAACACTCCCGGGGTCAGACTCAGAGTGATTATTCTTCTACACGGTACCATCTAACACGCCCGGGGTCAGACACAGCGTGAAACCCCCACCACACTGTCCAATCACACACTCCCGGTGTCAGACACAGTGTGAATCTCCCTCTACACCGCCCATCACACACTCCCGGGGTCGGACACAGAGTGAATCACCCTCCACACCGTCCCATCACACACTCCCGGGTTAGACACAGAGTGATTATTCCTCTACACGGTCCCATCAAAGACTCCCGGGGTCAGACACAGAGTGATTGTTCCTCGACACCGCCCATCACACACTCCTGGGGTCAGACACATAGTGATTATTCCTCTACACCGCCCATCAGACACTCCCGGGGTCAGACACAGAGTGATTATTCCTCTACACAGTCCCATCAAACACTCCCGAGGTCAGACACAGAGTGATTATTCCTCTACACGGTCCCATCAAACACTCCCGTGGTCAGACACAGAGTGATTATTCCTCTACACAGTCCCATCAACCACTCCCGGAGGTCAGACACAGAGTGATTGTTCCTCTACACGGTCCCATCAAACACTCCCGGGGTCAGACTCAGAGTGATTATTCCTCTAAACGGTACCATCTAACACGCCCGGAGTCAGACACAAAGTGATTATTCCTCTACACGGTACCATCAAACACTCCGGGGGTCAGACACAGAATGATTATTCCTCTGCACGTCCCATCAAACACTCCCGGGGTCAGACACAAAGTGATTATTCCTCTACACGATGCCATCAAACACTCCCCGGGACATACACAGAGTGATTGTTCCTCGACACCGCCCATCACACACTCCTGGTGTCAGACACAGAGTGATTATTCCTCTACACCGCCCATCACACACTCCCGGGGTCAGACTCAGAGTGATTATTCCTCTACACGGTCCCATCACACACGCCCGGGGTCAGACACAGAGTGAAACCCCCACCACACTGTCCCATCACACACTCCCGGTGTCAGACACAGTGTGAATCTCCCTCTACACCGCCCATCACACACTCCCGGGGTCGGACACAGAGTGAATCACCCTCCACACCGTCCCATCACACACTCCCGGGTTAGACACAGAATGATTATTCCTCTACACGGTCCCATCAAACACTCCCGGGGTCAGACACAGAGTGATTATTCCTCTACACGGTCCCATCAAATACTCCTGGGGGTCAGACACAGAGTGATTATTCCTCTACACGGTCCCATCAAACACTCCTGGGGTCAGACACAGAGTGATTATTCCTCTACACGGTTCCATGAAACACTCCCGGGGTCAGACACAGAGTGCTTATTCCTCTAAACGGTACCATCACACTCGCCCGGGGTCAGACACAGAGTGAAACTCCCACCACACGGTCCTATCACACACTCCCGGAGTCAGACACAGAGTGAATCTCCCTCTACACCGTCCCATCACACACTCCCCGGGACAGACACAGAGTGATTGTTCCTCGACACCGCCCATCACACACTCCTGGGGTCAGACACAGAGTGATTATTCCTCTACACCGCCCATCACACACTCCCGGGGTCAGACACAGAGTGATTATTCCTCTACACAGTCCCATCAACCACTCCCGGAGGTCAGACACAGAGTGATTGTTCCTCTACACGGTCCCATCAAACACTCCCGGGGTCAGACTCAGAGTGATTATTCTTCTACACGGTACCATCTAACACGCCCGGGGTCAGACACAGAGTGATTATTCCACTACACGGTACCATCGAACTCTCCGGGGGTCAGACACAGAGTGATTATTGCTCTACACGTCCCATCAAACACTCCGGGGTCAGACACAGAGTGATTATTCCTCTACACGGACCCAACAAACTCTCCCGGGGGTCAGACACAGAGTGAATCTCCCTCCACACCGTCCCATCACACACTCCCGGGGTAAGACACAGAGTGATTATTCCTCTACACGGTGCCATCAAACACTCCCGGGGTCAGACACAGAGTGATTATTCCGCTACACGGACCCAACAAACTCTCCCGGGGGTCAGACACAGAGTGAATCTCCCTCCACTCCGTCACATCACACACTCCATTGGTCAGACACAGAGTGATTATTCCTCTACACAGTCCCATCAAACACTCCCGGAGGTCAGACACAGAGTGATTGTTCCTCTACACGGTCCCATCAAGCACTCCCGCGGTCAGACTCAGAGTGATTATTCCTCTACACGGTACCATCGAACTCTCCGGGGGTCAGAAACAGAATGATTATTGCTCTACACGTTCCATCAAACACTCCCGGGGTCAGACACAGAGTGATTATTCCTCTACACCGCCCATCACACACTCCCGGGGTCAGACTCAGAGTGATTATTCCTCTACACGGTCCCATCACACATGCCCGGGATCAGACACAGAGTGATTATTCCTCTACACGGTCCCATCAAACACTCCCGGGGGTCAGACACAGATTGATTATTCCTCTGCAGGGTCGCATCACACACTCCCGCGGTCAGACACAGTGAATCTCCCTCCACACCGTCCCATCACACACTCCCGGGGTCAGTCACAGAGTGATTATTCCTCTACACCGCCCAGCACACACTGCCGGTGTCAGACACAGAGTGAATATCCCTCAACACCGTCCCATCACACACTCCCGGGGTCAGACACACAGTGATTATTCCTCTACACGGTCCCATCAAACGCTTCCGGGGGTCAGTAACAGAGTGATTATTCCTCTAAACGGTACCATCAAAGTCTCCCGGCGTCAGACACAGATTTAATCTCCCTCCACACCGTCCCATCACACACTCCATTGCTCAGACACAGAGTGATTATTCCTCTACACAGTCCCATCAACCACTCCCGGAGGTCAGACACAGAGTGATTGTTCCTCTACACGGTCCCATCAAACACTCCCGGGGTCAGACTCAGTGATTATTCCTCTACACGCTACCATCAAACACTCCCGCGGTCAGACTCAGTGAATCTCCCTCCACACCGTCCCATCACACACTCCCGGGGTCAGTCACAGAGTGATTATTCCTCTACACCGCCCAGCACACACTGCCGGTGTCAGACACAGAGTGAATATCCCTCAACACCGTCCCATCACACACTCCCGGGGTCAGACACACAGTGATTATTCCTCTACACGGTCCCATCAAACGCTTCCGGGGGTCAGACACAGAGTGAATCTCCCTCCACACCGTCCCATCACACACTCCCGGGGTAAGACACAGAGTGATTATTCCTCTACACGGTGCCATCAAACACTCCCGGGGTCAGACACAGAGTGATTATTCCGCTACACGGACCCAACAAACTCTCCCGGGGGTCAGACACAGAGTGAATCTCCCTCCACTCCGTCACATCACACACTCCATTGGTCAGACACAGAGTGATTATTCCTCTACACAGTCGCATCAAACACTCCCGGAGGTCAGACACAGAAAGATTATTCCGCTACACGGTCCCAACAAACTCTCCCGGGGGTCAGACACAGAGTGAATCTCCCTCCACACCATCCAATCACTCACTCCCGGGTTAGACACAGAGTGATTATTCCACTACATGTTCCCATCAAACACTCCCGGGGTCAGACACAGAGTGATTATTCATCTACACGGTTACATCAAACACTCCCGGGGTCAGACGCAGGGTGATTCTCCCTCCACACCGTCACATCGCACACTCCCGGCGTTCAGACACAGTGTGATTATTCCTCTACACGGTCCCATCAAACACACCCGGGGGTCTGACACAGAGCGATTATTCCTCTACACTGTACCATCAAAAACTCCGTGGGTCAGACACAGAGTGATTTTTCCTCTACACGGTCCCATCAAACACTCCCGTGTTCAGACACAGAGTGATTATTCCTCTACACAGTCCCATCAACCACTCCCGGAGGTCAGACACAGAGTGATTGTTCCTCTACACGGTCCCATCAAACACTCCCGGGGTCAGACTCAGAGTGATTATTCCTCTAAACGGTACCATCTAACACGCCCGGAGTTTGACACAGAGTGATTATTCCTCTACACGGTGCCATCAAACACTCCCCGGGACAGACACAGAGTGATTGTTCCTCGACACCGCCCATCACACACTCCTGGGGTCAGACACAGAGTGATTATTCCTCTACACCGCCCATCACACACTCCCGGGGTCAGACACAGAGTGATTATTCCTCTACAACGCCCATCACACACGCCCAGGGTCAGACACAGAGTGAAACCCCCACCACACTGTCCCATCACACTCTCCCGGTGTCAGACACAGTGTGAATCTCGCTCTACACCGCCCATCACACACTCCCGGGGTCGGACACAGAGTGAATCACCCTCCACACCGTCCCATCACACACTCCCGGGTTAGACACAGAGTGATTATTCCTCTACACGGTCCCATCAAACACTCCCGGGGTCAGACACAGAGTGATTATTCCTCTACACGGTCCCATCAAATACTCCTGGGGGTCAGACACTGAGTGATTATTCCTCTACACGGTCCCATCAAACACACCTGGGGTCAGACACAGAGTGATTATTCCTCTACACGGTTCCATGAAACACTCCCGGGGTCAGACACAGAGTGATTATTCCTCTAAACGGTACCATCACACTCGCCCGGGGTCAGACACAGAGTGAAACTCCCACCACACGGTCCCATCACACACTCCCGGTGTCAGACACAGAGTGAATCTCCCTCTACACCGTCCCATCACACACTCCCCGGGACAGACACATAGTGATTGTTCCTCGACACCGCACATCACACTCTCCTGGGGTCAGACACAGAGTGATTATTCCTCTACACCGCCCATCACACACTCCCGGGGTCAGACACAGAGTGATTATTCCTCTACACAGTCCCATCAACCACTCCCGGAGGTCAGACACAGAGTGATTGTTCCTCTACACGGTCCCATCAAACACTCCCGGGGTCAGACTCAGAGTGATTATTCTTCTACACGGTACCATCTAACACGCCCGGGGTCAGACACAGAGTGATTATTCCTCTACACGGTACCATCGAACTCTCCGGGGGTCAGACACAGAATGATTATTGCTCTACACGTCCCATCAAACACTCCCGGGGTCAGACACAGAGTGATTATTCCTCTACACGGTACCATCAAACACTCCCGGGGTCAGACACAGAGTGATTATTCCGCTACACGGTCCCAAAAAACTCTCCCGGGGGTCAGACACAGAGTGAATCTCCCTCCACTCCGTCACATCACACACTCCATTGGTCAGACACAGAGTGATTATTCCTCTACACAGTCCCATCAAACACTCCCGGAGGTCAGACACAGAGTGATTATTCCTCTACACGGTCCCATCACACACGCCCGGGGTCTGACACAGAGTGAAACCCCCACCACACTGTCCCATCACACACTCCCTGTGTCAGACACAGTGTGAATCTCCCTCTACACCGTCCCATCACACACTCCCCGGGACAGACACAGAGTGATTGTTCCTCGACACAGCCCATCACACACTCCTGGGGTCAGACACAGAGTGATTATTCCTCTACACCGCCCATCACACACTCCTGGGGTCAGACTCATAGTGATTATTCCTCTACACGGTCCCATCACACACGCCCGGGGTCAGACACAGAGTGAAACCACCACCACACTGTCCCATCACACACTCCCGGTGTCAGACACAGTGTAAATCTCCCTATACACCGCCCATCGCACACTCCCGGGGTCGGACACAGAGTTAATCACCCTCCACACCGTCCCATCACACACTCCCGGGTTAGACACAGAGTGATTATTCCTCTACACGGTCCCATCAAACACTCCCGGGGTCAGACACAGAGTGATTATTCCTCTACACGGTCCCATCAAACACTCCTGGCGTTCAGACACAGAGTGATTATTCCTCTACACGGTCCCATCACACACTCCCAGGGTCGGACACAGAGTGAATCTCCCTCTACACCGTCCCATCACACACTCCCGGGGTCAGACACAGAGTGATTATTCCTCTACACCGCCCCTCACACACTCCCGGGGTCGGACACAGAGTGAAACCCCCACCACACTGTCCCATCACACACTCCCGGTGTCAGACACAGTGTAAATCTCCCTATACACCGCCCATCGCACACTCCCGGTGTCGGACACAGAGTGAATCACCCTCCACACCGTCCCATCACACACTCCCGGGTTAGACACAGAGTGATTATTCCTCTACACGGTCCCATCAAACACTCCCGGGGTCAGACACAGAGTGAATCTCCCTCCACACCGTCCAATCACACACTCCCGGGTTAGACACAGAGTGATTATTCCTCTACACGGTCCCATCAAACACTCCCGGGGTCAGACACAGAGTGATTATTCCTCTACACGGTCCCATCAAACACTCCTGGCGGTCAGACACAGAGTGATTATTCCTCTACACGGTCCCATCACACACTCCCAGGGTCGGACACAGAGTGAATCTCCCTCTACACCGTCCCATCACACACTCCCGGGGTCAGACACAGAGTGATTATTCCTCTACACCGCCCCTCACACACTCCCGGGGTCGGACACAGAGTGATTATTCCTCTACACGGTCCCATCACACATTCCCGGGGTCAGACACAGAGTGAAACCCCCACCACACTGTCCCATCACACACTCCCGGTGTCAGACACAGTGTGAATCTCCCTCTACACCGCCCATCACACACTCCCGGGGTCGGACACAGAGTGAATCACCCTCCACACCGTCCCATCACACACTCCCGGGTTAGACACAGAGTGATTATTCCTCTACACGGTCCCATCAAACACTCCCGGGGTCCGAAACAGACTGAATCTCCCTCCACTCCGTCCCATCACACACTCCATTGGTCAGACACAGAGTGATTATTCCTCTACACGGTGCCATCAAACACTCCCCGGGACTGACACATAGTGATTGTTCCTCGGCACCGCCCATCACACACTCCTGAGGTCAGACACAGAGTGATTATTCCTCTACACCACCCATCACACACTCCCGGGGTCAGACTCAGAGTGATTATTCCTCTACACGGTCCCATCACACACGCCCGGGGTCAGACACAGAGTGAAACCCCCACCACACTGTCCCATCACACACTCCCGGTGTCAGACACAGTGTGAATCTCCCTCTACACCGCCCATCACACACTCCCGGGTTAGACACAGAGTGATTATTCCTCTACACGGTCCCATCAAACACTCCCGGGGTCAGACACAGAGTGATTATTCCTCTACACGGTCCCATCAAACACTCCCGGGGGTCAGACACAGAGTGATTATTCCTCTGCAGGGTCGCATCACACACTCCCGGGGTCAGACACAGTGAATCTCCCTCCACACCGTCCCATCACACACTCCCGGGGTCAGTCACAGAGTGATTATTCCTCTACACCGCCCAGCACACTCTGCCGGTGTCAGACACAGAGTGAATATCCCTCAACACCGTCCCATCACACACTCCCGGGGTCAGGCACAGAGTGATTATTCCTCTACACGGTCCCATCAAACGCTTCCGGGGGTCAGTAACAGAGTGATTATTCCTCTAAACGGTACCATCAAAGTCTCCCGGCGTCAGACACAGATTTAATCTCCCTCCACACCGTCCCATCACACACTCCATTGGTCAGACACAGAGTGATTATTCCTCTACACAGTCCCATCAACCACTCCCGGAGGTCAGACACAGAGTGATTGTTCCTCTACACGGTCCCATCAAACACTCCCGGGGTCAGACTCAGTGATTATTCCTCTACACGCTACCATCAAACACTCCCGGGGTCAGACACAGAGAGATTATTCCGCTACACGGTCCCAACAAACTCTCCCGGGGGTCAGACACAGAGTGAATCTCCCTCCACACCGACCAATCACTCACTCCCGGTTAGACACAGAGTGATTATTCCACTACATGGTCCCATCAAACACTCCCGGGGTCAGACACAGAGTGATTATTCATCTACACGGTTCCATCAAACACTCCCGGGGTCAGACGCAGGGTGATTCTCCCTCCACACCGTCACATCGCACACTCCCGGCGTTCAGACACAGTGTGATTATTCCTCTACACGGTCCCATCAAACACACCCGGGGGTCTGACACAGAGCGATTATTCCTCTACACTGTACCATCAAACACTCCGTGGGTCAGACACAGAGTGATTATTCCTCTACACGGTCCCATCAAACACTCCCGGGGTCAGACACAGAGAGAATCTCCCTCCACGCCGTCCCATCACACACTCCCGGGGTCAGACACAGAGTGATTATTCCTCTTCACGGTCCCATCAAACACTCCCGAGGTCAGACACAGAGTGATTATTCCTCTACACGGTCCCATCAAACACTCCCGTGGTCAGACACAGAGTGATTATTCCTCTACACAGTCCCATCAACCACTCCCTGAGGTCAGACACAGAGTGATTGTTCCTCTACACGGTCCCATCAAACACTCCCGGGGTCAGACTCAGAGTGATTATTCCTCTAAACGGTACCATCTAACACGCCCGGGGTCAGACACAAAGTGATTATTCCTCTACACGGTACCATCAAACACTCCCGGGGTCAGGCACAGAGTGATTATTCCTCTACACGGTGCCATCAAACACTCCCCGGGACAGACACAGAGTGATTGTTCCTCGACACCGCCCATCACACACTCCTGGGGTCAGACACAGAGTGATTATTCCTCTACACCGCCCATCACACACTCCCGGGGTCAGACTCAGTGTGATTATTCCTCTACACGGTCCCATCACAGACGCCCGGGGTCAGACACAGAGTGAAACCCCCACCACACTGTCCCATCACACACTCCCGGTGTCAGACACAGTGTAAATCTCCCTATACACCGCCCATCACACACTCCGGGGTAGGACACAGAGTGAATCACCCTCCACACCGTCCCATCACACACTTCCGGGTTAGACACAGAGTGATTATTCCTCTACACGGTCCCATCACACACTCCCGGTGTCAGACACAGTGTGAATCTCCCTCTACACCGCCCATCACACACTCCCGGGTTAGACACAGAGTGATTGTTCCTCTACACGGTCCCATCAAACACTCCCGGGGTCAGACACAGAGTGATTATTCCTCTACACGGTCCCATCAAACACTCCCGGGGGTCAGACACAGAGTGATTATTCCTCTGCAGGGTCGCATCACACACTCCCGGAGTCAGACACAGTGAATCTCCCTCCACACCGTTCCCATCACACACTCCCGGGGTCAGTCACAGAGTGATTATTCCTCTACACCGCCCAGCACACACTGCCGGTGTCAGACACAGAGTGAATATCCCTCAACACCGTCCCATCACACACTCCCGGGGTCAGACACAGAGTGATTATTCCTCTACACGGTCCCATCAAACGCTTCCGGGGGTCAGTAACAGAGTGATTATTCCTCTAAACGGTACCATCAAAGTCTCCCGGCGTCAGACACAGATTTAATCTCCCTCCACACCGTCCCATCACACACTCCATTGGTCAGACACAGAGTGATTATTCCTCTACACAGTCCCATCAACCACTCCCGGAGGTCAGACACAGAGTGATTGTTCCTCTACACGGTCCCATCAAACACTCCCGGGGTCAGACTCAGTGATTATTCCTCTACACGCTACCATCAAACACTCCCGGGGTCAGACACAGAGTGATTATTCCGCTACATGGTCCCAACAAACTCTCCCGGGGGTCAGACACAGAGTGAATCTCACTCCACACCGTCCAATCACTCACTCCCGGGTTAGACACAGAGTGATTATTCCACTACATGGTCCCATCAAACACTCCCGGGGTCAGACACAGAGTGATTATTCATCTACACGGTTCCATCAACACTCCCGGGGTCAGACGCAGGGTGATTCTCACTCCACACCGTCACATCGCACACTTCCGGCGTTCAGACACAGTGTGTTTATTCCTCTACACGGTCCCATCAAACACACCCGGGGGTCTGACACAGAGCGATTATTCCTCTACACTGTACCATCAAACACTCCTTGGGTCAGACACAGAGTGATTATTCCTCTACACTGTCCCATCAAAGTCTCCCGGCGTCAGACACAGATTTCATCTCCCTTCACACCGTCCCATCACACACTCCCCTGGTCAGACACAGAGTGATTATTCCTCTACACGGTCCCATCAAACACTCCCGGGTCAGAAACAGACTGAATCTCCCTCCACTCCGTCCCATCACACACACAATTGGTCAGACACAGAGTGATTATTCCTCTACACAGTCCCATCATCCACTCCCGGAGGTCAGACACAGAGTGATTGTTCCTCTACACGGTCCCATCAAACACTCCCGAGGTCCGGCTCAGTGTGATTATTCCTCTACACGGTACCATCTAGCACGCCCGGGGTCAGACACAGAGTGATTATTCCTCTACACGGTACCATCGAACTCTCCGGGGGTCAGACACAGAATGATTATTCCTCTACACGGTGCCATCAAACACTCTCGGGGTCAGACACAGATTGATTATTCCTCTACACGGTCCCATCCAACACTCCTGTGGTCAGACACAGAGTGATTATTCATCTACACGGTTCCATCAAACACTCCCGGGGTCAGACACAGAGTGATTATTCCTCTACACGGTACCATCACACTCGCCCAAGGTCAGACACAGAGTGAAATTCCCACCACACGGTGCCATCACACACTTCCGGGGCAGACACAGAGTGATTATTCCTCTACACCGCACATCACACACTCCCGGCGTCAGACACAGTGAATCTCCCTCCACACCGTCCCATCACACACTCCCGGGGTCAGACACAGAGTGAAACCCCCGCCACACTGTCCCATCACACACTCCCTGTGTCAGACACAGTGTGAATCTCCCTCTACACCGCCCATCACACACTCCCGGGGTCGGACACAGAGTGAAGCACCCTCCTCACCGTCCCATCACACACTCCCGGGGTAGACACAGAGTGATTATTCCTCTACACGGTCCCATCAAACACTCCCGTGGTCAGACACAGAGTGATTATTCCTCTACACGGTCCCATCAAACACTCCCGGGGTCAGACTCAGAGTGATTATTCCTCTACACGGTCCCATCACACACGCCCGGGGTCAGACACAGAGTGAAACCTCCACCACACTGTCCCATCATACACTCCCGGTGTCAGACACAGTGTGAATCTCCCTCTACACCGCCCATCACTCACTCCCGGGTTAGACACAGAGTGATTGTTCCTCTACACGGTCCCATCAAACACTCCCGGGGTCAGACACAGAGTGATTATTCCTCTACACGGTCCCATCAAACACTCCCGGGGGTCAGACACAGAGTGATTATTCATCTGCAGGGTCGCATCACACACTCCCGGGGTCAGACACAGTGAATCTCCCTCCACACCGTCCCATCACACACTCCCGGGGTCAGTCACAGAGTGATTATTCCTCTACACCGCCCAGCACACACTGCCGGTGTCAGACACAGAGTGAATATCCCTCAACACCGTCCCATCACACACTCCCGGGGTCAGACACAGAGTGATTATTCCTCTACACGGTCCCATCAAACGCTTCCGGGGGTCAGTAACAGAGTGATTATTCCTCTAAACGGTACCATCAAAGTCTCCCGGCGTCAGACACAGATTTAATCTCCCTCCACACCGTCCCATCACACACTCCATTGGTCAGACACAGAGTGATTATTCCTCTACACAGTCCCATCAACCACACCCGGAGGTCAGACACAGAGTGATTGTTCCTCTACACGGTCCCATCAAACACTCCCGGGGTCAGACTCAGTGATTATTCCTCTACACGCTACCATCAAACACTCCCGGGGTCAGACACAGAGTGATTATTCCGCTACATGGTCCCAACAAACTCTCCCGGGGGTCAGACACAGAGTGAATCTCCCTCCACACCGTCCAATCACTCACTCCCGGGTTAGACACAGAGTGATTATTCCACTACATGGTCCCATCAAACAATCCCGGGGTCAGACACAGAGTGATTATTCATCTACACGGTTCCATCAAACACTCCCGGGGTCAGACGCAGGGTGATTCTCACTCCACACCGTCACATCGCACACTCCGGGCGTACAGACACAGTGTGTTTATTCCTCTACACGGTCCCTTCAAACACACCCGGGGGTCTGACACAGAGCGATTATTCCTCTACACTGTACCATCAAACACTCCTTGGTTCAGACACAGATTTCATCTCCCTCCACACCGTCCCATCACACACTCCCCTGGTCAGACACAGAGTGATTATTCCTCTACACGGTCCCATCAAACACTCCCGGGTCAGAAACAGACTGAATCTCCCTCCACTCCGTCCCATCACACACACAATTGGTCAGACACAGAGTGATTATTCCTCTACACAGTCCCATCATCCACTCCCGGAGGTCAGACACAGAGTGATTGTTCCTCTACACGGTCCCATCAAACACTCCCGAGGTCCGGCTCAGTGTGATTATTCCTCTACACGGTGCCATCAAACACTCTCGGGGTCAGACACAGATTGATTATTCCTCTACACGGTCCCATCCAACACTCCTGTGGTCAGACACAGAGTGATTATTCATCTACACGGTTCCATCAAACACTCCCGGGGTCAGACACAGAGTGATTATTCCTCTACACGGTACCATCACACTCGCCCAAGGTCAGACACAGAGTGAAATTCCCACCACACGGTCCCATCACACACTTCCGGGGGCAGACACAGAGTGATTATTCCTCTACACCGCACATCACACACTCCCGGCGTCAGACACAGTGAATCTCCCTCCACACCGTCCCATCACACACTCCCGGGGTCAGACACAGAGTGAAACCCCCGCCACACTGTCCCATCACACACTCCCTGTGTCAGACACAGTGTGAATCTCCCTCTACACCGCCCATCACACACTCCCGGGGTCGGACACAGAGTGAAGCACCCTCCTCACCGTCCCATCACACACTCCCGGGGTAGACACAGAGTGATTATTCCTCTACACGGTCCCATCAAACACTCCCGTGGTCAGACACAGAGTGATTATTCCTCTACACGGTCCCATCAAACACTCCCGGGGTCAGACACAGAGTGATTATTCCTCTACACGGTACCATCAAACACTCCGGGGTTGTGACACAGAATGATTATTCCTCTACACGTCCCATCAAACACTCCCGGGGTCAGACACAGTGTGATTATTCCGCTACACGGTCCCAACAAACTCTCCCGGGGGTCAGACACAGCGTGAATCTCCCTCCACCACGGTCCAATCACACACTCCCGGGTTAGACACAGAGTGATTATTCATCTACACGGTTCCATCAAACACTCCCGGGGTCAGACGCAGGGTGATTCTCCCTCCACACCGTCACATCGCACACTCCCGGCGTTCAGACACAGTGTGATTATTCCTCTACACGGTCCCATCAAACACACCCGGGGGTCTGACACAGAGCGATTATTCCTCTACACTGTACCATCAAAAACTCCGTGGGTCAGACACAGAGTGATTTTTCCTCTACACGGTCCCATCAAACACTCCCGTGTTCAGACACAGAGTGATTATTCCTCTACACAGTCCCATCAACCACTCCCGGAGGTCAGACACAGAGTGATTGTTCCTCTACACGGTCCCATCAAACACTCCCGGGGTCAGACTCAGAATGATTATTCCTCTGCACGTCCCATCAAACACTCCCGGGGTCAGACACAGAGTGATTATTCCTCTACACGGTGCCATCAAACACTCCCCGGGACAGACACAGAGTGATTGTTCCTCGACACCGCCCATCACACACTCCTGGGGTCAGACACAGAGTGATTATTCCTCTACACCGCCCATCACACACTCCCGGGGTCAGACACAGAGTGATTATTCCTCTACAACGCCCATCACACACGCCCAGGGTCAGACACAGAGTGAAACCCCCACCACACTGTCCCATCACACACTCCCGGTGTCAGACACAGTGTGAATCTCGCTCTACACCGCCCATCACACACTCCCGGGGTCGGACACAGAGTGAATCACCCTCCACACCGTCCCATCACACACTCCCGGGTTAGACACAGAGTGATTATTCCTCTACACGGTCCCATCAAACACTCCCGGGGTCAGACACAGAGTGATTATTCCTCTACACGGTCCCATCAAATACTCCTGGGGGTCAGACACTGAGTGATTATTCCTCTACACGGTCCCATCAAACACACCTGGGGTCAGACACAGAGTGATTATTCCTCTACACGGTTCCATGAAACACTCCCGGGGTCAGACACAGAGTGATTATTCCTCTAAACGGTACCATCACACTCGCCCGGGGTCAGACACAGAGTGAAACTCCCACCACACGGTCCCATCACACACTCCCGGTGTCAGACACAGAGTGAATCTCCCTCTACACCGTCCCATCACACACTCCACGGGACAGACACAGAGTGATTGTTCCTCGACACCGCACATCACACACTCCTGGGGTCAGACACAGAGTGATTATTCCTCTACACCGCCCATCACACACTCCCGGGGTCAGACACAGAGTGATTATTCCTCTACACAGTCCCATCAACCACTCCCGGAGGTCAGACACAGAGTGATTGTTCCTCTACACGGTCCCATCAAACACTCCCGGGGTCAGACTCAGAGTGATTATTCTTCTACACGGTACCATCTAACACGCCCGGGGTCAGACACAGAGTGATTATTCCTCTACACGGTACCATCGAACTCTCCGGGGGTCAGACACAGAGTGATTATTCCTCTACACGGTACCATCAAACACTCCCGGGGTCAGACACAGAGTGATTATTCCGCTACACGGTCCCAAAAAACTCTCCCGGGGGTCAGACACAGAGTGAATCTCCCTCCACTCCGTCACATCACACACTCCATTGGTCAGACACAGAGTGATTATTCCTCTACACAGTCCCATCAAACACTCCCGGAGGTCAGACACAGAGTGATTGTTCCTCTACACGGTCCCATCAAGCACTCCCGCGCTCAGACTCAGAGTGATTATTCCTCTACACGGTACCATCGAACTCTCCGGGGGTCAGACACAGAATGATTATTGCTCTACACGTTCCATAAAACACTCCCGGGGTCAGACACAGAGTGATTATTCCTCTACACCGCCCATCACACACTCCCGGGGTCAGACTCAGAGTGATTATTCCTCTACACGGTCCCATCACACACGCCCGGGGTCTGACACAGAGTGAAACCCCCACCACACTGTCCCATCACACACTCCCTGTGTCAGACACAGTGTGAATCTCCCTCTACACCGTCCCATCACACACTCCCCGGGACAGACACAGAGTGATTGTTCCTCGACACCGCCCATCACACACTCCTGGGGTCAGACACAGAGTGATTATTCCTCTACACCGCCCATCACACACTCCTGGGGTCAGACTCAGAGTGATTATTCCTCTACACGGTCCCATCACACACGCCCGGGGTCAGTCACAGAGTGAAACCACCACCACACTGTCCCATCACACACTCCCGGTGTCAGACACAGTGTAAATCTCCCTATTCACCGCCCATCGCACACTCCCGGGGTCGGACACAGAGTTAATCACCCTCCACACCGTCCCATCACACACTCCCGGGTTAGACACAGAGTGATTATTCCTCTACACGGTCCCATCAAACACTCCCGGGGTCAGACACAGAGTGATTATTCCTCTACACGGTCCCATCAAACACTCCTGGCGTTCAGACACAGAGTGATTATTCCTCTACACGGTCCCATCACACACTCCCAGGGTCGGACACAGAGTGAATCTCCCTCTACACCGTCCCATCACACACTCCCGGGGTCAGACACAGAGTGATTATTCCTCTACACCGCCCCTCACACACTCCCGGGGTCGGACACAGAGTGAAACCCCCACCACACTGTCCCATCACACACTCCCGGTGTCAGACACAGTGTAAATCTCCCTATACACCGCCCATCGCACACTCCCGGTGTCGGACACAGAGTGAATCACCCTCCACACCGTCCCATCACACACTCCCGGGTTAGACACAGAGTGATTATTCCTCTACACGGTCCCATCAAACACTCCCGGGGTCAGACACAGAGTGAATCTCCCTCCACACCGTCCAATCACACACTCCCGGGTTAGAAACAGAGTGATTATTCCTCTACACGGTCCCATCAAACACTCCCGGGGTCAGACACAGAGTGATTATTCCTCTACACGGTCCCATCAAACACTCCTGGCGGTCAGACACAGAGTGATTATTCCTCTACACGGTCCCATCACACACTCCCAGGGTCGGACACAGAGTGAATCTCCCTCTACACCGTCCCATCACACACTCCCGGGGTCAGACACAGAGTGATTATTCCTCTACACCGCCCCTCACACACTCCCGGGGTCGGACACAGAGTGATTATTCCTCTACACGGTCCCATCACACATTCCCGGGGTCAGACACAGAGTGAAACCCCCACCACACTGTCCCATCACACACTCCCGGTGTCAGACACAGTGTGAATCTCCCTCTACACCGCCCATCACACACTCCCGGGGTCGGACACAGAGTGAATCACCCTCCACACCGTCCCATCACACACTCCCGGGTTAGACACAGAGTGATTATTCCTCTACACGGTCCCATCAAACACTCCCGGGGTCCGAAACAGACTGAATCTCCCTCCACTCCGTCCCATCACACACTCCATTGGTCAGACACAGAGTGATTATTCCTCTACACGGTGCCATCAAACACTCCCCGGGACTGACACATAGTGATTGTTCCTCGGCACCGCCCATCACACACTCCTGAGGTCAGACACAGAGTGATTATTCCTCTACACCACCCATCACACACTCCCGGGGTCAGACTCAGAGTGATTATTCCTCTACACGGTCCCATCACACACGCCCGGGGTCAGACACAGAGTGAAACCCCCACCACACTGTCCCATCACACACTCCCGGTGTCAGACACAGTGTGAATCTCCCTCTACACCGCCCATCACACACTCCCGGGTTAGACACAGAGTGATTATTCCTCTACACGGTCCCATCAAACACTCCCGGGGTCAGACACAGAGTGATTATTCCTCTACACGGTCCCATCAAACACTCCCGGGGGTCAGACACAGAGTGATTATTCCTCTGCAGGGTCGCATCACACACTCCCGGGGTCAGACACAGTGAATCTCCCTCCACACCGTCCCATCACACACTCCCGGGGTCAGTGACAGAGTGATTATTCCTCTACACCGCCCAGCACACTCTGCCGGTGTCAGACACAGAGTGAATATCCCTCAACACCGTCCCATCACACACTCCCGGGGTCAGGCACAGAGTGATTATTCCTCTACACGGTCCCATCAAACGCTTCCGGGGGTCTGTAACAGAGTGATTATTCCTCTAAACGGTACCATCAAAGTCTCCCGGCGTCAGACACAGATTTAATCTCCCTCCACACCGTCCCATCACACACTCCATTGGTCAGACACAGAGTGATTATTCCTCTACACAGTCCCATCAACCACTCCCGGAGGTCAGACACAGAGTGATTGTTCCTCTACACGGTCCCATCAAACACTCCCGGGGTCAGACTCAGTGATTATTCCTCTACACGCTACCATCAAACACTCCCGGGGTCAGACACAGAGTGATTATTCCGCTACACGGTCCCAACAAACTCTCCCGGGGGTCAGACACAGAGTGAATCTCCCTCCACACCGACCAATCACTCACTCCCGGTTAGACACAGAGTGATTATTCCACTACATGGTCCCATCAAACACTCCCGGTGTCAGACACAGAGTGATTATTCATCTACACGGTTCCATCAAACACTCCCGGGGTCAGACGCAGGGTGATTCTCCCTCCACACCGTCACATCGCACACTCCCGGCGTTCAGACACAGTGTGATTATTCCTCTACACGGTCCCATCAAACACACCCGGGGGTCTGACACAGAGCGATTATTCCTCTACACTGTACCATCAAACGCTCCGTGGGTCAGACACAGAGTGATTATTCCTCTACACGGTCCCATCAAACACTCCCGGGGTCAGACACAGAGAGAATCTCCCTCCACGCCGTCCCATCACACACTCCCGGGGTCAGACACAGAGTGATTATTCCTCTACACGGTCCCATCAAACACTCCCGTGGTCAGACACAGAGTGATTATTCCTCTACACAGTCCCATCAACCACTCCCTGAGGTCAGACACAGAGTGATTGTTCCTCTACACGGTCCCATCAAACACTCCCGGGGTCAGACTCAGAGTGATTATTCCTCTAAACGGTACCATCTAACACGCCCGGGGTCAGACACAAAGTGATTATTCCTCTACACGGTACCATCAAACACTCCCGGGGTCAGGCACAGAGTGATTATTCCTCTACACGGTGCCATCAAACACTCCCCGGGACAGACACAGAGTGATTATTCCTCTACACCGCCCATCACACACTCCCGGGGTCAGACTCAGTGTGATTATTCCTCTACACGGTCCCATCACAGACGCCCGGGGTCAGACACAGAGTGAAACCCACACCACACTGTCCCATCACACACTCCCGGTGTCAGACACAGTGTAAATCTCCCTATACACCGCCCATCACACACTCCGGGGTAGGACACAGAGTGAATCACCCTCCACACCGTCCCATCACACACTTCCGGGTTAGACACAGAGTGATTATTCCTCTACACGGTCCCATCACACACTCCCGGTGTCAGACACAGTGTGAATCTCCCTCTACACCGCCCATCACACACTCCCGGGTTAGACACAGAGTGATTGTTCCTCTACACGGTCCCATCAAACACTCCCGGGGTCAGACACAGAGTGATTATTCCTCTACACGGTCCCATCAAACACTCCCGGGGGTCAGACACAGAGTGATTATTCCTCTGCAGGGTCGCATCACACACTCCCGGAGTCAGACACAGTGAATCTCCCTCCACACCGTCCCATCACACACTCCCGGGGTCAGTCACAGAGTGATTATTCCTCTACACCGCCCAGCACACACTGCCGGTGTCAGACACAGAGTGAATATCCCTCAACACCGTCCCATCACACACTCCCGGGGTCAGACACAGAGTGATTATTCCTCTACACGGTCCCATCAAACGCTTCCGGGGGTCAGTAACAGAGTGATTATTCCTCTAAACGGTACCATCAAAGTCTCCCGGCGTCAGACACAGATTTAATCTCCCTCCACACCGTCCCATCACACACTCCATTGGTCAGACACAGAGTGATTATTCCTCTACACAGTCCCATCAACCACTCCCGGAGGTCAGACACAGAGTGATTATTCCGCTACATGGTCCCAACAAACTCTCCCGGGGGTCAGACACAGAGTGAATCTCCCTCCACACCGTCCAATCACTCACTCCCGGGTTAGACACAGAGTGATTATTCCACTACATGGTCCCATCAAACACTCCCGGGGTCAGACACAGAGTGATTATTCATCTACACGGTTCCATCAAACACTCCCGGGGTCAGACGCAGGGTGATTCTCACTCCACACCGTCACATCGCACACTCCCGGCGTTCAGACACAGTGTGTTTATTCCTCTACACGGTCCCATCAAACACACCCGGGGGTCTGACACAGAGCGATTATTCCTCTACACTGTACCATCAAACACTCCTTGGGTCAGACACAGAGTGATTATTCCTCTACACTGTCCCATCAAAGTCTCCCGGCGTCAGACACAGATTTCATCTCCCTCCACACCGTCCCATCACACACTCCCCTGGTCAGACACAGAGTGATTATTCCTCTACACGGTACCATCGAACTCTCCGGGGGTCAGACACAGAATGATTATTGCTCTACACGTCCCATCAAACACTCCCGGGGTCAGACACAGAGTGATTATTCCTCTACACGGTCCCATCCAACACTCCCGGGGTCAGACACAGAGTGATTATTCCTCTACACGGTGCCATCAAACACTCTCGGGGTCAGACACAGATTGATTATTCCTCTACACGGTCCCATCCAACACTCCTGTGGTCAGACACAGAGTGATTATTCATCTACACGGTTCCATCAAACACTCCCGGGGTCAGACACAGAGTGATTATTCCTCTACACGGTACCATCACACTCGCCCAAGGTCAGACACAGAGTGAAATTCCCACCACACGGTGCCATCACACACTTCCGGGGGCAGACACAGAGTGATTATTCCTCTACACCGCACATCACACACTCCCGGCGTCAGACACAGTGAATCTCCCTCCACACCGTCACATCACACACTCCCGGGGTCAGACACAGAGTGAAACCTCCGCCACACTGTCCCATCACACACTCCCTGTGTCAGACACAGTGTGAATCTCCCTCTACACCGCCCATCACACACTCCCGGGGTCGGACACAGAGTGAAGCACCCTCCTCACCGTCCCATCACACACTCCCGGGGTAGACACAGAGTGATTATTCCTCTACACGGTCCCATCAAACACTCCCGTGGTCAGACACAGAGTGATTATTCCTCTACACGGTCCCATCAAACACTCCCGGGGTCAGACTCAGAGTGATTATTCCTCTACACGGTCCCATCACACACGCCCGGGGTCAGACACAGAGTGAAACCTCCACCACACTGTCCCATCACACACTCCCGGTGTCAGACACAGTGTGAATCTCCCTCTACACCGCCCATCACACACTCCCGGGTTAGACACAGAGTGATTGTTCCTCTACACGGTCCCATCAAACACTCCCGGGGTCAGACACAGAGTGATTATTCCTCTACACGGTCCCATCAAACACTCCCGGGGGTCAGACACAGAGTGATTATTCATCTGCAGGGTCGCATCACACACTCCCGGGGTCAGACACAGTGAATCTCCCTCCACACCGTCCCATCACACACTCCCGGGGTCAGTCACAGAGTGATTATTCCTCTACACCGCCCAGCACACACTGCCGGTGTCAGACACAGAGTGAATATCCCTCAACACCGTCCCATCACACACTCCCGGGGTCAGACACAGAGTGATTATTCCTCTACACGGTCCCATCAAACGCTTCCGGGGGTCAGTAACAGAGTGATTATTCCTCTAAACGGTACCATCAAAGTCTCCCGGCGTCAGACACAGATTTAATCTCCCTCAACACCGTCCCATCACACACTCCATTGGTCAGACACAGAGTGATTATTCCTCTACACAGTCCCATCAACCACACCCGGAGGTCAGACACAGAGTGATTGTTCCTCTACACGGTCCCATCAAACACTCCCGGGTTCAGACTCAGTGATTATTCCTCTACACGCTACCATCAAACACTCCCGGGGTCAGACACAGAGTGATTATTCCGCTACATGGTCCCAACAAACTCTCCCGGGGGTCAGACACAGAGTGAATCTCCCTCCACACCGTCCAATCACTCACTCCCGGGTTAGACACAGAGTGATTATTCCACTACATGGTCCCATCAAACAATCCCGGGGTCAGACACAGAGTGATTATTCATCTACACGGTTCCATCAAACACTCCCGGGGTCAGACGCAGGGTGATTCTCACTCCACACCGTCACATCGCACACTCCGGGCGTACAGACACAGTGTGTTTATTCCTCTACACGGTCCCATCAAACACACCCGGGGGTCTGACACAGAGCGATTATTCCTCTACACTGTACCATCAAACACTCCTTGGGTCAGACACAGATTTCATCTCCCTCCACACCGTCCCATCACACACTCCCCTGGTCAGACACAGAGTGATTATTCCTCTACACGGTCCCATCAAACACTCCCGGGTCAGAAACAGACTGAATCTCCCTCCACTCCGTCCCATCACACACACAATTGGTCAGACACAGAGTGATTATTCCTCTACACAGTCCCATCATCCACTCCCGGAGGTCAGACACAGAGTGATTGTTCCTCTACACGGTCCCATCAAACACTCCCGAGGTCCTGCTCAGTGTGATTAATCCTCTACACGGTACCATCTAGCACTCCCGGGGTCAGACTCAGAGTGATTATTCCTCTACACGGTACCATCGAACTCTCCGGGGGTCAGACACAGAATGATTATTGCTCTACACGTCCCATCACACACTCTCGGGGTCAGACAGAGTGATTATTCCTCTACACGGTGCCATCAAACACTCCCGGGGTCAGACACAGAGTGAATCTCACTCCACACCGTCCCATCACACACTACCGGGGTCAGACACATAGAGATTATTCCTCTACACGGTGCCATCAAACACTCCCGGGGTCAGACACAGATTGATTATTCCTCTACACGGTCCCATCCAACACTCCTGTGGTCAGACACAGAATGATTATTCATCTACACGGTTCCATCAAACACTCCCGGGGTCATACACAGAGTGATTATTCCTCTACACGGTACCATCACACTCGCCCAAGGTCAGACACAGAGTGAAATTCCCACCACACGGTCCCATCACACACTTCCGGGGGCAGACACAGAGTGATTATTCCTCTACACCGCACATCACACACTCCCGGCGTCAGACACAGTGAATCTCCCTCCACACCGTCCCATCACACACTCCCGGGGTCAGACACAGAGTGAAACCCCCGCCACACTGTCCCATCACACACTCCCTGTGTCAGACACAGTGTGAATCTCCCTCTACACCGCCCATCACACACTCCCGGGGTCGGACACTGAGTGAAGCACCCTCCTCACCGTCCCATCACACACTCCCGGGGTAGACACAGAGTGATTATTCCTCTACACGGTCCCATCAAACACTCCCGTGGTCAGACACAGAGTGATTATTCCTCTACACGGTCCCATCAAACGCTCCCGGGGTCAGACACAGAGTGATTATTCCTCTACACGGTACCATCAAACACTCCGGGGTTGTGACACAGAATGATTATTCCTCTACACGTCCCATCAAACACTCCCGGGGTCAGACACAGTGTGATTATTCCGCTACACGGTCCCAACAAACTCTCCCGGGGGTCAGACACAGCGTGAATCTCCCTCCACCACGGTCCAATCACACACTCCCGGGTTAGACACAGAGTGATTATTCCTCTACACGGTCCCATCAAACACTCCCGGGGTCAGACACAGAGTGATTATTCCTCTACACGGTCCCATCAAACACTCCTGGGGTTCAGACACAGAGTGATTATTCCTCTACACGGTCCCATCACACACTCCCGTGGTCAGACACAGAGTGATTATTCCTCTAAACGGTACCATCACACTCGCCCGGGGTCAGACACAGAGTGAAACTCACACCACACGGTCCCATCACACACTCCCAGGGTCGGACACAGAGTGAATCTCCCTCTACACCGTCCCATCACACACTCTCGGGGTCAGACACAGAGTGATTGTTCCTCTACACCGCCCATCACACACTCCTGGGGTCAGACACAGAGTGATTATTCCTCTACACCGCCCCTCACACACTCCCGGGGTCGGACACAGAGTGATTATTCCTCTACACGGTCCCATCACACATTCCCGGGGTCAGACACAGAGTGAAACCCCCACCACACTGTCCCATCACACACTCCCGGTGTCAGACACAGTGTGAATCTCCC
Source organism: Hypanus sabinus (assembly GCF_030144855.1). Taxonomy (NCBI): domain Eukaryota; kingdom Metazoa; phylum Chordata; class Chondrichthyes; order Myliobatiformes; family Dasyatidae; genus Hypanus; species Hypanus sabinus. The sequence continues at coordinate 155,021 of NW_026780341.1, read as the reverse complement.
TCTACACCGCCCATCACACACTCCCGGGGTCGGACACAGAGTGAATCACCCTCCACACCGTCCCATCACACACTCCCGGGTTAGACACAGAGTGATTATTCCTCTACACGGTCCCATCAAACACTCCCGGGGTCCGAAACAGACTGAATCTCCCTCCACTCCGTCCCATCACACACTCCATTGGTCAGACACAGAGTGATTATTCCTCTACACGGTGCCATCAAACACTCCCCGGGACTGACACATAGTGATTGTTCCTCGGCACCGCCCATCACACACTCCTGAGGTCAGACACAGAGTGATTATTCCTCTACACCACCCATCACACACTCCCGGGGTCAGACTCAGAGTGATTATTCCTCTACACGGTCCCATCACACACGCCCGGGGTCAGACACAGAGTGAAACCCCCACCACACTGTCCCATCACACACTCCCGGGTTAGACACAGAGTGATTGTTCCTCTACACGGTCCCATCAAACACTCCCGGGGTCAGACTCAGTGATTATTCCTCTACACGCTACCATCAAACACTCCCGGGGTCAGACACAGAGTGATTATTCCGCTACATGGTCCCAACAAACTCTCCCGGGGGTCAGACACAGAGTGAATCTCCCTCCACACCGTCCAATCACTCACTCCCGGGTTAGACACAGAGTGATTATTCCACTACATGGTCCCATCAAACACTCCCGGGGTCAGACACAGAGTGATTATTCATCTACACGGTTCCATCAAACACTCCCGGGGTCAGACGCAGGGTGATTCTCACTCCACACCGTCACATCGCACACTCCCGGCGTTCAGACACAGTGTGTTTATTCCTCTACACGGTCCCATCAAACACACCCGGGGGTCTGACACAGAGCGATTATTCCTCTACACTGTACCATCAAACACTCCTTGGGTCAGACACAGAGTGATTATTCCTCTACACGGTCCCATCAAACACTCCCGGGTCAGAAACAGACTGAATCTCCCTCCACTCCGTCCCATCACACACACAATTGGTCAGACACAGAGTGATTATTCCTCTACACAGTCCCATCATCCACTCCCGGAGGTCAGACACAGAGTGATTGTTCCTCTACACGGTCCCATCAAACACTCCCGAGGTCCGACTCAGTGTGATTATTCCTCTACACGGTACCATCTAGCACGCCCGGGGTCAGACACAGAGTGATTATTCCTCTACACGGTACCATCGAACTCTCCGGGGGTCAGACACAGAATGATTATTCCTCTACACGGTGCCATCAAACACTCTCGGGGTCAGACACAGATTGATTATTCCTCTACACGGTCCCATCCAACACTCCTGGGGTCAGACACAGAGTGATTATTCCTCTACACGGTGCCATCAAACACTCTCGGGGTCAGACACAGATTGATTATTCCTCTACACGGTCCCATCCAACACTCCTGGGGTCAGACACAGAGTGATTATTCATCTACACGGTTCCATCAAACACTCCCGGGGTCAGACACAGAGTGATTATTCCTCTACACCGCACATCACACACTCCCGGCGTCAGACACAGTGAATCTCCCTCCACACCGTCCCATCACACACTCCCGGGGTCAGACACAGAGTGAAACCCCCACCACACTGTCCCATCACACACTCCCTGTGTCAGACACAGTGTGAATCTCCCTCTACACCGCCCATCACACACTCCCGGGGTCGGACACAGAGTGAAGCACCCTCCTCACCGTCCCATCACACACTCCCGGGGTAGACACAGAGTGATTATTCCTCTACACGGTCCCATCAAACACTCCCGTGGTCAGACACAGAGTGATTATTCCTCTACACGGTCCCATCAAACACTCCCGGGGTCAGACACAGAGTGATTATTCCTCTACACGGTACCATAAAACACTCCGGGGGTGTGACACAGAATGATTATTCCTCTACACGTCCCATCAAACACTCCCGGGGTCAGACACAGTGTGATTATTCCGCTACACGGTCCCAACAAACTCTCCCGGGGGTCAGACACAGCGTGAATCTCCCTCCCCACCGTCCAATCGCACACTCCCGGGTTAGACACAGTGTGATTATTCCTCTACACGGTCCCATCAAACACTCCCGGGGTCAGACACAGAGTGATTATTCCTCTACACGGTCCCATCAAACACTCCTGGGGGTCAGACACAGAGTGATTATTCCTCTACACGGTCCCATCATACACTCCCGGGGTCAGACACAGAGTGAAACTCCCACCACACGGTCCCATCACACACCCCCAGGGTCGGACACAGAGTGAATCTCCCTCTACACCGTCCCATCACACACTCCCGGGGTCAGACACAGAGTGATTGTTCCTCTACACCGCCCATCACACACTCGTGGTGTCAGACACAGAGTGATTATTCCTCTACACCGCCCCTCACACACTCCCGGGGTCGGACACAGAGTGATTATTCCTCTACGCGGTCGCATCACACATTCCCGGGGTCAGACACAGAGTGAAACCCACACCACACTGTCCCATCACACACTCCCGGTGTCAGACACAGTGTGAATCTCCCTCTACACCGCCCATCACACACTCCCGGGGTCGGACACAGAGTGAATCACCCTCCACACCGTCCCATCACACACTCCCGGGTTAGACACAGAGTGATTATTCCTCTACACGGTCCCATCAAACACTCCCGGGGACCGAAACAGACTGAATCTCCCTCCACTCCGTCCCATCACACACTCCTGAGGTCAGACACAGAGTGATTATTCCTCTACACCACCCATCACACACTCCCGGGGTCAGACTCAGAGTGATTATTCCTCTACACGGTCCCATCACACACGCCCGGGGTCAGACACAGAGTGAAACCCCCACCACACTGTCCCATCAAACACTCCCGGTGTCAGACACAATGTGAATCTCCCTCTACACCGCCCATCACACACTCCCGGGTTAGACACAGAGTGATTATTCCTCTACACGGTCCCATCAAACACTCCCGGGGTCAGACACAGAGTGATTGTTCCTCTACACGGTCCCATCAAACACTCCCGGGGTCAGACTCAGTGATTATTCCTCTACACGCTACCATCAAACACTCCCGGGGTCAGACACAGAGTGATTATTCCGCTACACGGTCCCAACAAACTCTCCCGGGGGTCAGACACAGAGTGAATCTCCCTCCACACCGTCCAATCACTCACTCCCGGGGTCAGACACAGAGTGATTATTCCTCTACACGGTACCATAAAACACTCCGGGGGTGTGACACAGAATGATTATTCCTCTACACGTCCCATCAAACACTCCCGGGGTCAGACACAGTGTGATTATTCCGCTACACGGTCCCAACAAACTCTCCCGGGGGTCAGACACAGCGTGAATCTCCCTCCACACCGTCCAATCACACACTCCCGGGTTAGACACAGAGTGATTATTCCTCTACACGGTCCCATCAAACACTCCCGGGGTCAGACACAGAGTGATTATTCCTCTACACGGTCCCATCAAACACTCCTGGGGGTCAGACAGAGAGTGATTATTCCTCTACACGGTCCCATCATACACTCCCGGGGTCAGACACAGAGTGAAACTCCCACCACACGGTCCCATCACACACCCCCAGGGTCGGACACAGAGTGAATCTCCCTCTACACCGTCCCATCACACACTCCCGGGGTCAGACACAGAGTGATTGTTCCTCTACACCGCCCATCACACACTCGTGGTGTCAGACACAGAGTGATTATTCCTCTACACCGCCCCTCACACACTCCCGGGGTCGGACACAGAGTGATTATTCCTCTACGCGGTCGCATCACACATTCCCGGGGTCAGACACAGAGTGAAACCCCCACCACACTGTCCCATCACACACTCCCGGTGTCAGACACAGTGTGAATCTCCCTCTACACCGCCCATCACACTCTCCCGGGGTCGGACACAGAGTGAATCACCCTCCACACCGTCCCATCACACACTCCCGGGTTAGACACAGAGTGATTATTCCTCTACACGGTCCCATCAAACACTCCCGGGGACCGAAACAGACTGAATCTCCCTCCACTCCGTCCCATCACACACTCCTGAGGTCAGACACAGAGTGATTATTCCTCTACACCACCCATCACACACTCCCGGGGTCAGACTCAGAGTGATTATTCCTCTACACGGTCCCATCACACACGCCCGGGGTCAGACACAGAGTGAAACCCCCAACACACTGTCCCATCAAACACTCCCGGTGTCAGACACAGTGTGAATCTCCCTCTACACCGCCCATCACACACTCCCGGGTTAGACACAGAGTGATTATTCCTCTACACGGTCCCATCAAACACTCCCGGGGTCAGACACAGAGTGATTGTTCCTCTACACGGTCCCATCAAACACTCCCGGGGTCAGACTCAGTGATTATTCCTCTACACGCTACCATCAAACACTCCCGGGGTCAGACACAGAGTGATTATTCCGCTACACGGTCCCAACAAACTCTCCCGGGGGTCAGACACAGAGTGAATCTCCCTCCACACCGTCCAATCACTCACTCCCGGGTTAGACACAGAGTGATTATTCCACTACATGGTCCCATCAAACACTCCCGGGGTCAGACACAGAGTGATTATTCATCTACACGGTTCCATCAAACACTTCCGGGGTCAGACGCAGGGTGATTCTCCCTCCACACCGTCACATCGCACAACCCCGGCGTTCAGACACAGTGTGATTATTCCTCTACACGGTCCCATCAAACACACCCGGGGGTCTGACACAGAGCGATTATTCCTCTACACTGTACCATCAAACACTCCGTGGGTCAGACACAGAGTGATAATTCCTCTACACGGTCCCATCAAACACTCCCGGGGTCAGACACAGAGTGAATCTCCCTCCACGCCGTCCCATCACACACTCCCGGGGTCAGACACAGAGTGATTATTCCTCTTCACGGTCACATCAAACACTCCCGAGGTCAGACACAGAGTGATTATTCCTCTACACGGTCCCATCAAACACTCCCGTGGTCAGACACAGAGTGATTATACCTCTACACAGTCCCATCAACCACTCCCGGAGGTCAGACACAGAGTGATTGTTCCTCTACACGGTCCCATCAAACACTCCCGGGGTCAGACTCAGAGTGATTATTCCTCTAAACGGTACCATCTAACACGCCCGGGGTCAGACACAAAGTGATTATTCCTCTACACGGCACCATCAAACACTCCGGGGGTCAGACACAGAATGATTATTCCTCTGCACGTCCCATCAAACACTCCCGGGGTCAGACACAGAGTGATTATTCCTCTACACGGTGCAATCAAACACTCCCGGGGTCTGATACAGAGTGATTATTCCGATACACGGTCCCAACAAACTATCCCGGGGGTCAGACACAGAGTGAATCTCCCTCCACACCGTCCAATCACACACTCCCGGGTTAGACACAGAGAGATTATTCCTCTACACGGTCCCATCAAACACACCTGGGGGTCAGACACAGAGTGATTATTCTTCTAGACGGTTCCATGAAACACTCCCGGGGTCAGACACAAAGTGATCATTCCTCTAAACGGTACCATCACACTCGCCCGGGGACAGACACAGAGTGATTATTCCGCTACACGGTCCCAACAAACTCTCCCGGGGGTCAGACACAGAGTGAATCTCCCTCCACACCGTCCAATCACACACTCCGGGGGTCAGACACAGAGTGATTATTCCTCTAAACGGTACCATCAAACTCGCCCGGGGTCAGACACAGAGTGATTATTCCGCTACACGGTCCAAACAAACTCTCCCGGGGGTCAGACACAGAGTGAATCTCCCAGCACACGGTCCCATCACACACTCCCGGGGTCAGACACAGAATGAATCTCCCTCTACACCGTCCCATCACACACTCCCGGGGTCAGACACAGAGTGATTGTTCCTCTGCACCGCCCATCACACACTCCTGGGGTCAGACATAGAGTGATTATTCCTCTACACAGTCCCATCAAACACTCCCGGAGGTCAGACACAGAGTGATTGTTCCTCTACACGGTCCCATCAAGCACTCCCGCGGTCAGACTCAGAGTGATTATTCCTCTACACGGTACCATCGAACTCTCCGGGGGTCAGAAACAGAATGATTATTGCTCTACACGTCCCATCAAACACTCCCGGGGTCAGACACAGAGTGATTATTCCTCTACACGGTGCCATCAAACACTCCCGGGGTCAGACACAGAGTGATTATTCCGCTACACGGTCCCAACAAACTCTCCCGGGGGTCAGACACAGAGTGAATCTCCCTCCACACCGTCCAATCACACACTCCCGGGTTAGACACAGAGTGATTATTCCTCTACACGGTCCCATCAAACACTCCCGGGGTCAGACACAGAGTGATTATTCATCTACACGGTCCCATCAAACACTCCTGGGGTCAGACACAGAGTGATTATTCCTCTACACGGTACCATCACACTCGCCCGGGGTCAGACACAGAGTGAGATTCCCACCACACGGTCCCATCACACACTCCCGGGGTCAGGCACAGAGTGATTATTCCTCTACACCGCCCATCACACACTACCGGGGTCAGACACAGTGAATCTCCCTCCACACCGTCCCATCACACACTCCCGGGGTCAGACACAGAGTGAAACCCCCACCACACCGTCCCATCACACACTCCCGGGTTAGACACTGAGTGATTATTCCTCTACACGGTCCCATCACACACTCCCGGGGTCAGGCACAGAGTGATTATTCCTCTACACCGCCCATCACACACTACCGGTGTCAGACACAGTGAATCTCCCTCCACACTGTCCCATCACACACTCCCGGGGTCAGACACAGAGTGAAACCCCCACCACACCGTCCCATCACACACTCCCGGGTTAGACACAGAGTGATTATTCCTCTACACGGTCCCATCAAACACTCCTGGGGTCAGACACAGAGTGATTATTCCTCTACACGGTTCCATGAAACATTCCCGGGGTCAGACACAGAGTGATTATTCCTCTAAACGGTACCATCACACTCGCCCGGGGTCAGACACAGAGTGATTCTCCCTCTACACCGTCCCATCACACACTCTCCGGGACAGACACAGAGTGATTGTTCCTCGACACCGCCCATCACACACTCCTGGGGTCAGACACAGAGTGATTATTCCTCGACACCGCCCATCACACACTCCCGGGGTCAGACTCAGAGTGATTATTCCTCTACACGGTCCATCACACACGCCCGGGGTCAGACACAGAGTGAAACCCCCACCACACTGTCCCGTCACACGCTCCCGGTGTCAGACACAGTGTAAATCTCCCTCTACACCGCCCATCACACACTCCCGGGGTCGGACACAGAGTGAATCACCCTCCACACCGTCCCATCACACACTCCCGGGTTAGACACAGAGTGATTATTCCTCTACACGGTCCCATCAAACACTCCCGGGGTCAGACACAGAGTGATTATTCCTCTACACGGTCCCATCAAACACTCCCGGGGGTCAGACACAGAGAGATTATTCCTCTACAGGGTCGCATCACACACTCCCGGGGTCAGACACAGTGAATCTCCCTCCACACCGTCCCATCACACACTCCCGGAGTCAGACACTGAGTGATTATTCCTCTTCACCGCCCATCACACACTGCCGTGGTCAGACACAGAGTGTATCTCCCTCAACACCGTCCCATCACACACTCCCGGGGTCCGACACAGAGTGATTATTCCTCTACACGGTCCCATCATACACTCCCGGGATCAGACACAGAGTGATTATTCCTCTACACGGTCCCATCCAACACCCCCGGGTTTCAGACACAGTGTGATTATTCCTCTACACGGTCCCATCAAACGCTTCCGGGGGTCAGTAACAGAGAGATTATTCCTCTACACGGTACCATCAAAGTCTCCCGGCGTCAGACACAGATTTCATCTCCCTCCACACCGTCCCATCACACACTCCCCTGGTCAGACACAGAGTGATTATTCCTCTACACGGTCCCATCAAACACTCCCGGGGTCAGAAACAGACTGAATCTCCCTCCACTCCGTCCCATCACACACACCATTGGTCAGACACAGAGTGATTATTCCTCTACACAGTCCCATCAACCACTCCCGGAGGTCAGACACAGAGTGATTGTTCCTCTACACGTTCCCATCAAACACTCCCGGGGTCCGACTCAGAGTGATTATTCCTCTACACGGTACCATCTGGCACGCCCGGGGTCAGACACAGAGTGATTATTCCTCTACACGGTCCCATCAAACACTCCCGGGGTCAGACACAGAGTGATTATTCCTCTACACGGTGCCATCAAACACTCTCGGGGTCAGACACAGATTGATTATTGCTCTACACGTCCCATCAAACACGCCCGGGGTCAGACACAGAGTGATTATTCCTCTACACGGTACCATCAAACACTCCGGGGGTCAGACACAGAATGATTATTCCTCTACACGTCCCATCAAACACTCCCGGGGTCGGACACAGTGTGATTATTCCGCTACACGGTCCCAACAAACTCTCCCGGGGGTCAGACACAGAGTGAATCTCCCTCCACACAGTCCAATCACACACTCCCGGGTTAGACACAGAGTGATTATTCCTCTACACGGTCCCATCAAACACTCCCGGGGTCAGACACAGAGTGATTATTCCTCTACACGGTCCCATCAAACACTCCTGGGGGTCAGACACAGAGTGATTATTCCTCTACACGGTCCCATCAAACACTCCCGGGGTCAGACACAGAGTGATTATTCCTCTAAACGGTACCATCACACTCGCCCGGGGTCAGACACAGAGTGAAACTCCCACCACACGGTCCCATCACACTCTCCCTGGGTCGGACACAGAGTGAATCTCCCTCTACACCGTCCCATCACACACTCCCGGGGTCAGACACAGAGTGATTGTACCTCTACACCGCCCATCACACACTCGCGGGGTCGGACACAGAGTGATTATTCCTCTACACGGTCCCATCACACATTCCCGGGGTCAGACACAGAGTGAAACCCCCACCACACTGTCCCATCACACACTCCCGGTGACAGACACAGTGTGAATCTCCCTCCACACCGTCCAATCACACACTCCCGGGTTAGACACAGAGTGATTATTCCTCTACACGGTCCCATCAAACACTCCCGGGGTCAGACACAGAGTGATTATTCCTCTACACGGTCCCATCAAACACTCCTGGGGGTCAGACACAGAGTGATTATTCCTCTACACGGTCCCATCAAACACTCCCGGGGTCAGACACAGAGTGATTATTCCTCTAAACGGTACCATCACACTCGCCCGGGGTCAGACACAGAGTGAAACTCCCACCACACGGTCCCATCACACACTCCCTGGGTCGGTCACAGAGTGAATCTCCCTCTACACCGTCCCATCACACACTCCCGCGGTCAGACACAGAGTGATTGTACCTCTACACCGCCCCTCACACACTCCCGGGGTCCGACACAGAGTGATTATTCCTCTACACGGTCCCATCACACATTCCCGGGGTCGGACAGAGAGTGAATCACCCTCCACACCGTCCCATCACACACTCCCGGGTTAGACACAGAGTGATTATTCCTCTACACGGTCCCATCAAACACTCCCGGGGTCCGAAACAGACTGAATCTCCCTCCACTCCGTACCATCACACACTCCATTGGTCAGACACAGAGTGATTATTCCTCTACACGGTGCCATCAAACACTCCCCGGGACTGACACAGAGTGATTGTTCCTCGCCACAGCCCATCACACACTCCTGAGGTCAGACACAGAGTGATTATTCCTCTGCACCGCCCATCACACACTCCCGGGGTCAGACTCAGAGTGATTATTCCTCTACACGGTCCCATCACACACGCCCGGGGTCAGACACAGAGTGAAACCCCCACCACACTGTCCCATCACACACTCCCGGTGTCAGACACAGAGTGATTAATCCTCTACACGGTCCCATCAAACACTCCCGGGGGTCAGACACAGAGTGATTATTCCTCCACAGGGTCGCATCACACACTCCCGGGGTCAGACACAGTGAATCTCCCTCCACACCGTCCCAGCGCACACTCCCGGGGTCAGACACAGAGTGATTATTCCTCTACACCGCCCAGCACACACTGCCGGGGTCAGACACAGAGTGAAATTCCTCAACACCGTCCCATCACACACTCCCGGGGTCAGACACAGAGTGATTATTCCTCTACACGGTCCCATCAAACGCTTCCGGGGGTCAGTAACAGAGTGATTATTCCTCTAAACGGTACCATGAAAGTCTCCCGGCATCAGACACAGATTTAATCTCCCTCCACACCGTCCCATCACACAGTCCATTGGTCAGACACAGAGTGATTCTTCCTCTACACGGTCCCATCAAACACTCCCGGGGTCAGACTCAGAGTGATTATTCCTCTACACGCTACCATCAAACACTCCCGGGGTCAGACACAGAGTGATTATTCCGCTACACGGTCCCAACAAACTCTCCCGGGTGTCAGACACAGAGTGGATCTCCCTCCACACCGTCCAATCACTCACTCCCGGGTTAGACACAGAGTGATTATTCCACTACACGGTCCCGTCAAACCCTCCCGGGGTCAGACACAGAGTGATCATTCATCTACACGGTTCCATCAAACACTCCCGGGGTCAGACGCAGGGTGATTCTCCCTCCACACCGTCACATCGCACACTCCCGGCGTTCAGACACAGTGTGATTATTCCTCTACACGGTCCCATCAAACACACCCGGGGGTCTGACACAGAGCGATTATTCCTCTACACTGTACCATCAAACACTCCGTGGGTCAGACACAGAGTGATTATTCCTCTGCACCGCCCATCACACTCCCGGGGTCAGACACAGTGAATCTCCCTCCACACCGTCCCATCACACACTCCCGGGGTCAGACACAGAGTGAAACCCCACCACACTGTCCCATCACACACTCCCGGGGTCAGACACAGAGTGATTATTCCTCTACACGGTGCCATCAAACACTCTCGGGGACAGACACAGATTGATTATTGCTCTACACGTCCCATCAAACACGCCCGGGGTCAGACACAGAGTGATTATTCCTCTACACGGTACCATGAAACACTCCGGGGTCAGACACAGAATGATTATTCCTCTACACGTCCCATCAAACACTCCCGGGGTCAGACACAGAGTGATTATTCCTCTACACGGTCCCATCAAACACTCCTGGGGGTCAGACACAGAGTGATTATTCCTCTACACGGTCCCATCAAACACTCCCGTTGTCAGACACAGAGTGATTATTCCTCTAAACGGTACCATCACACTCGCCCGGGGTCAGACACAGAGTGAAACTCCCACCACACGGTCCCATCACACACTCCCTGGGTCGGTCACAGAGTGAATCTCCCTCTACACCGTCCCATCACACACTCCCGGGGTCAGACACAGAGTGATTGTACCTCTACACCGCCCCTCACACACTCCCGGGGTCGGACACAGAGTGATTATTCCTCTACACGGTCCCATCACACATTCCCGGGGTCGGACAGAGAGTGAATCACCCTCCACACCGTCCCATCACACACTCCCGGGTTAGACACAGAGTGATTATTCCTCTACACGGTCCCATCAAACACTCCCGGGGTCCGAAACAGACTGAATCTCCCTCCACTCCGTCCCATCACACACTCCATTGGTCAGACACAGAGTGATTATTCCTCTACACGGTGCCATCAAACACTCCCCGGGACTGACACAGAGTGATTGTTCCTCGCCACAGCCCATCACACACTCCTGAGGTCAGACACAGAGTGATTATTCCTCTGCACCGCCCATCACACACTCCCGGGGTCAGACTCAGAGTGATTATTCCTCTACACGGTCCCATCACACACGCCCGGGGTCAGACACAGAGTGAAACCCCCACCACACTGTCCCATCACACACTCCCGGTGTCAGACACAGTGTGAATCTCCCTCTACACCGCCCATCACACACTCCCGGGTTAGACACAGAGTGATTTTTCCTCTACACGGTCCCATCAAACACACCCGTTGTCAGACACAGAGTGATTAATCCTCTACACGGTCCCATCAAACACTCCCGGGGGTCAGACACAGAGTGATTATTCCTCCACAGGGTCGCATCACACACTCCCGGGGTCAGACACAGTGAATCTCCCTCCACACCGTCCCAGCGCACACTCCCGGGGTCAGACACAGAGTGATTATTCCTCTACACCGCCCAGCACACACTGCCGGGGTCAGACACAGAGTGAAATTCCTCAACACCGTCCCATCACACACTCCCGGGGTCAGACACAGAATGATTATTCCTCTACACGTCCCATCAAACACTCCCGGGGTCGGACACAGTGTGATTATTCCGCTACACGGTCCCAACAAACTCTCCCGGGTATCAGACACAGAGTGAATCTCCCTCCACACAGTCCAATCACACACTCCCGGGTTAGACACAGAGTGATTATTCCTCTACACGGTCCCATCAAACACTCCCGGGGTCAGACACAGAGTGATTATTCCTCTAAACGGTCCCATCAAACCCTCCTGGGGGTCAGACACAGAGTGATTATTCCTCTACACGGTCCCATCAAACACTCCCGGGGTCAGACACAGAGTGATTATTCCTCTAAACGGTACCATCACACTCGCCCGGGGTCAGACACAGAGTGAAACTCCCACCACACGGTCCCATCACACACTCCCTGGGTCGGACACAGAGTGAATCTCCCTCTACACCGTCCCATCACACACTCCAGGGGGTCAGACACAGAGTGATTATTCCTCCACAGGGTCGCATCACACACTCCCGGGGTCAGACACAGTGAATCTCCCTCCACACCGTCCCAGCGCACACTCCCGGGGTCAGACTCAGAGAGATTATTCCTCTACACGCTACCATCAAACACTCCCGGGGTCAGACACAGAGTGATTATTCCGCTACACGGTCCCAACAAACTCTCCCGGGGATCAGACACAGAGTGAATCTCCCTCCACACAGTCCAATCACACACTCCCGGGTTAGACACAGAGTGATTATTCCTCTACACGGTCCCATCAAACACTCCCGGGGTCCGAAACAGACTGAATCTCCCTCCACTCCGTCCCATCACACACTCCATTGGTCAGACACAGAGTGATTATTCCTCTACACGGTGCCATCAAACACTCCCCGGGACTGACACAGAGTGATTGTTCCTCGCCACCGCCCATCACACACTCCTGAGGTCAGACACAGAGTGATTATTCCTCTACACCGCCCATCACACACTCCCGGGGTCAGAATCAGAGAGATTATTCCTCTACACGGTCCCATCACACACGCCCGGGGTCAGACACAGAGTGAAACCCCCACCACACTGTCCCATCACACACTCCCGGTGTCAGACACAGTGTAAATCTCCCTCTACACCGCCCATCACACACTCCCGGGATCGGACACAGAGTGAATCACCCTCCACACCGTCCCATCACACACTCCCGGGTTAGACACAGAGTGATTATTCCTCTACACGCTCCCATCAAACACTCCCGGGGTCAGACACATAGTGATTATTCCTCTACACGGTCCCATCAAACACTCCCGGGGGTCAGACACAGAGAGATTATTCCTCTAGAGGGTCGCATCACACACTCCCGGGGTCAGACACAGTGAATCTCCCTCCACACCGTCCCATCACACACTCCCGGAGTCAGACACAGAGTGATTATTCCTCTACACCGCCCATCACACACTGCCGGAGTCAGACACAGAGTGAATCTCCCTCAACACCGTCCCATCACACACTCCCGGGGTCAGACACAGAGTGATTATTCCTCTACACGGTCCCATCAAACACTCCCGGTATCAGACACAGAGTGATTATTCCTCTACACGGTCCCATCCAACAATCCCGGGGGTCAGACACAGTGTGATTATTCCTCTACACGGTCCCATCAAACGCTTCCGGGGGTCAGTAACAGAGTGATTATTCCTCTACACGGTACCATCAAAGTCTCCCGGCGTCAGACACAGATTTCATCTCCCTCCACACCGTCCCATCACACACCCCCTGGTCAGACACAGAGATATTATTCCTCTACACGGTCCCATCAAACACTCCCGTGGTCAGAAACAGACTGAATCTCCCTCCACTCCGTCCCATCACACACAACATTGGTCAGGCACAGAGTGATTATTCCTCTACACAGTCCCATCAACCACTCCCGGAGGTCAGACACAGAGTGATTTTTCCTCTACACGGTACCATCTAGCACGCCCGGGGTCAGACACAGAGTGATTATTCCTCTTCACGGTACCATCGAACTCTCCGGGGGTCAGACACAGAATGATTATTGCTCTACACGTCCCATCAAACACGCCCGGGGTCAGACACAGAGTGATTATTCCTCTACACGGTACCATCAAACACTCCGGGGGTCAGACACAGAATGATTATTCCTCTATACGTCCCATCAAACACTCCCGGGGTCGGACACAGTGTGATTATTCCGCTACACGGTCCCAACAAACTCTCCCGGGGGTCAGACACAGAGTGAATCTCCCTCCACACCGTCCAATCACACACTCCCGGGTTAGACACAGAGTGATTATTCCTCTACAAGGTCCCATCACACTCGCCCGGGGTCAGACACAGAGTGAAACTCCCACCACACGGTCCCATCACACACTCCCTGGGTCGGTCACAGAGTGAATCTCCCTCTACACCGTCCCATCACACACTCCCGGGGTCAGACACAGAGTGATTGTACCTCTACACCGCCCCTCACACACTCCCGGGGTCGGACACAGAGTGATTATTCCTCTACACGGTCCCATCACACATTCCCGGGGTCAGACACAGAGTGAAACCCCCACCACACTGTCCCATCACACCCTCCCGGTGTCAGACACAGTGTGAATCTCCCTCTACACCGCCCATCACACACTCCCGGGGTCGGACAGAGAGTGAATCACCCTCCACACCGTCCCATCACACACTCCCGGGTTAGACACAGAGTGATTATTCCTCTACACGGTCCCATCAAACACTCCCGGGGTCCGAAACAGACTGAATCTCCCTCCACTCCGTCCCATCACACACTCCATTGGTCAGACACAGAGTGATTATTCCTCTACACGGTGCCATCAAACACTCCCCGGGACTGACACAGAGTGATTGTTCCTCGCCACAGCCCATCACACACTCCTGAGGTCAGTCACAGAGTGAATATTCCTCTGCACCGCCCATCACACACTCCCGGGGTCAGACTCAGAGTGATTATTCCCCTACACGGTCCCATCACACACGCCCGGGGTCAGACACAGAGTGAAACCCCCACCACACTGTCCCATCACACACTCCCGGTGTCAGACACAGTGTGAATCTCCCTCTACACCGCCCATCACACACTCCCGGGTTAGACACAGAGTGATTATTCCTCTACACGGTCCCATCAAACACACCCGTTGTCAGACACAGAGTGATTATTCCTCTACACGGTCCCATCAAACACTCCCGGGGGTCAGACACAGAGGGATTATTCCTCCACAGGGTCGCATCACACACTCCCGGGGTCAGACACAGTGAATCTCCCTCCACACCGTCCCAGCGCACACTCCCGGGGTCAGACACAGAGTGATTATTCCTCTACACCGCCCAGCACACACTGCCGGGGTCAGACACAGAGTGAAATTCCTCAACACCGTCCCATCACACACCCCCGGGGTCAGACACAGAGTGACTATTCCTCTACACGGTCCCATCAAACGCTTCCGGGGGTCAGTAACAGAGTGATTATTCCTCTAAACGGTACCATCAAAGTCTCCCGGCGTCAGACACAGATTTAATCTCCCTCCACACCGTCCCATCACACACTCCATTGGTCAGACACAGAGTGATTCTTCCTCTACACGGTCCCATCAAACACTCCCGGGGTCAGACTCAGAGAGATTATTCCTCTACACGCTACCATCAAACACTCCCGGGGTCAGACACAGAGTGATTATTCCGCTACACGGTCCCAACAAACTCTCCCGGGGATCAGACACAGAGGGAATCTCCCTCCACACAGTCCAATCACACACTCCCGGGTTAGACACAGAGTGATTATTCCTCTACACGGTCCCGTCAAACCCTCCCGGGGTCAGACACAGAGTGATTATTCATCTACACGGTTCCATCAAACACTCCCGGGGTCAGACACAGAGTGATTATTCTTCTTCACGGTACCATCACACTCGCCCGGGGTCAGACACAGAGTGAAATTCCCACCACACGGTCCCATCACACACTCCCGGGGTCAGACACAGAGTGATTATTCCTCTGCACCGCCCATCACACACTCCCGGGGTCAGACACAGTGAATCTCCCTCCACACCGTCCCATCACACACTCCCGGGGTCAGACACAGAGTGAAACCCCACCACACTGTCCCATCACACACTCCCGGGGTCAGACACAGAGTGATTATTCCTCTACACGGTGCCATCAAACACTCTCGGGGTCAGACACAGAATGATTATTCCTCTACACGTCCCATCAAACACTCCCTGGGTCGGACACAGTGTGATTATTCCGCTACACGGTCCCAACAAACTCTCCCGGGGGTCAGACACAGAGTGAATCTCCCTCCACACAGTCCAATCACACACTCCCGGGTTAGACACAGAGTGATTATTCCTCTACACGGTCCCATCAAACACTCCCGGGGTCAGACACAGAGTGATTATTCCTCTACACGGTCCCATCAAACACTCCTGGGGGTCAGACACAGAGTGATTATTCCTCTACACGGTCCCATCAAACACTCCCGGGGTCAGACACAGAGTGATTATTCCTCTAAACGGTACCATCACTCTCGCTCGGGGTCAGACACAGAGTGAAACTCCCACCACACGGTCCCAACACACACTCCCTGGGTCGGACACAGAGTGAATCTCCCTCTACACCGTCCCATCACACATCCCCGGGGTCAGACACAGAGTGATTGTACCTCTACACCGCCCATCACACACTCCTGGGGTCAGACACAGAGTGATTATTCCTCTACACCGCCCCTCACACACTCCAGGGGTCGGACACAGAGTGATTATTCCTCTACACGGTCCCATCACACATTCCCGGGGTAAGACACAGAGTGAAACCCCCACCACACTGTCCCATCACACACTCCCGGTGTCAGACACAGTGTGAATCTCCCTCTACACCGCCCATCACACACTCCCGGGGTCGGACACAGAGTGAATCACCCTCCAAACCGTCCCATCACACACTCCCGGGTTAGACACAGAGTGATTATTCCTCTACACGGTCCCATCAAACACTCCCGGGGTCCGAAACAGGCTGAATCTCCCTCCACTCCGTCCCATCACACACTCCATTGGTCAGACACAGAGTGATTATTCCTCTACACGGTACCATCACACTCGCCCGGGGTCAGACACAGAGTGAAATTCCCACCACACGGTCCCATCACACACTCCCGGGGTCAGACACAGAGTGATTATTCCTCTGCACCGCCCATCACACACTCCCGGGGTCAGACACAGTGAATCTCCCTCCACACCGTCCCATCACACACTCCCGGGGTCAGACACAGAGTGAAACCCCACCACACTGTCCCATCACACACTCCCGGGGTCAGACACAGAGTGATTATTCCTCTACACGGTGCCATCAAACACTCTCGGGGTCAGACACAGAATGATTATTCCTCTACACGTCCCATCAAACACTCCCTGGGTCGGACACAGTGTGATTATTCCGCTACACGGTCCCAACAAACTCTCCCGGGGGTCAGACACAGAGTGAATCTCCCTCCACACAGTCCAATCACACACTCCCGGGTTAGACACAGAGTGATTATTCCTCTACACGGTCCCATCAAACACTCCCGGGGTCAGACACAGAGTGATTATTCCTCTACACGGTCCCATCAAACACTCCTGGGGGTCAGACACAGAGTGATTATTCCTCTACACGGTCCCATCAAACACTCCCGGGGTCAGACACAGAGTGATTATTCCTCTAAACGGTACCATCACTCTCGCTCGGGGTCAGACACAGAGTGAAACTCCCACCACACGGTCCCAACACACACTCCCTGGGTCGGACACAGAGTGAATCTCCCTCTACACCGTCCCATCACACATCCCCGGGGTCAGACACAGAGTGATTGTACCTCTACACCGCCCATCACACACTCCTGGGGTCAGACACAGAGTGATTATTCCTCTACACCGCCCCTCACACACTCCAGGGGTCGGACACAGAGTGATTATTCCTCTACACGGTCCCATCACACATTCCCGGGGTAAGACACAGAGTGAAACCCCCACCACACTGTCCCATCACACACTCCCGGTGTCAGACACAGTGTGAATCTCCCTCTACACCGCCCATCACACACTCCCGGGGTCGGACACAGAGTGAATCACCCTCCAAACCGTCCCATCACACACTCCCGGGTTAGACACAGAGTGATTATTCCTCTACACGGTCCCATCAAACACTCCCGGGGTCCGAAACAGGCTGAATCTCCCTCCACTCCGTCCCATCACACACTCCATTGGTCAGACACAGAGTGATTATTCCTCTACACGGTGCCATCAAACACTCCCCGGGACTGACACAGAGTGATTGTTCCTCGCCACTGCCCATCACACACTCCTGAGGTCAGACACAGAGTGGTTATTCCTCTACACCGCCCATCACACACGCCCGGGGTCAGACACAGAGTGAAACCCCCACCACACTGTCCCATCACACACTCCCGGTGTCAGACACAGTGTAAATCTCCCTCTACACCGCCCATCACACACTCCCGGGGTCGGACACAGAGTGAATCATCCTCCACACCGTCCCATCACACACTCCCGGGTTAGACACAGAGTGATTATTCCTCTACACGGTCCCATCAAACACTCCCGGGGTCCGAAACAGACTGAATCTCCCTCCACTCCGTCCCATCACACACTCCATTGGTCAGACACAGAGTGATTATTCCTCTACACGGTGCCATCAAACACTCCCCGGGACTGACACAGAGTGATTGTTCCTCGCCACTGCCCATCACACACTCCTGAGGTCAGACACAGAGTGATTATTCCTCTACACCGCCCATCACACACTCCCGGGGTCAGACTCAGAGAGATTATTCCTCTACACGGTCCCATCACACACGCCCGGGGTCAGACACAGAGTGAAACCCCCACCACACTGTCCCATCACACACTCCCGGTGTCAGACACAGTGTAAATCTCCCTCTACACCGCCCATCACACACTCCCGGGGTCGGACACAGAGTGAATCACCCTCCACACCGTCCCATCACACACTCCCGGGTTAGACACAGAGTGATTATTCCTCTACACGCTCCCATCAAACACTCCCGGGGTCAGACACATAGTGATTATTCCTCTACACGGTCCCATCAAACACTCCCGGGGGTCAGACACAGAGAGATTATTCCTCTAGAGTGTCGCATCACACACTCCCGGGGTCAGACACAGTGAATCTCCCTCCACACCGTCCCATCTCACACTCCCGGAGTCAGACACAGAGTGATTATTCCTCTACACCGCCCATCACACACTGCCGGAGTCAGACACAGAGTGAATCTCCCTCAACACCGTCCCATCACACACTCCCGGGGTCAGACACAGAGTGATTATTCCTCTACACGGTCCCATCAAACACTCCCGGTATCAGACACAGAGTGATTATTCCTCTACACGGTCCCATCCAACACTCCCGGGGGTCAGACACAGTGTGATTATTCCTCTACACGGTCCCATCAAACGCTTCCGGGGGTCAGTAACAGAGTGATTATTCCTCTACACGGTAACATCAAAGTCTCCCGGCGTCAGACACAGATTTCATCTCACTCCACACCGTCCCATCACACACTCCCCTGGTCAGACACAGAGTGATTATTCCTCTACACGGTCCCAGCAAACACTCCCGGGGTCTGAAACAGACTGAATCTCCCTCCACTCCGTCCCATCACACACAACATTGGTCAGGCACAGAGTGATTATTCCTCTACACAGTCCCATCAACCACTCCCGGAGGTCAGACACAGAGTGATTGTTCCTCTACACGTTCCCATCAAACACTCCCGGGGTCCGACTCAGAGTGATTATTCCTCTACACGGTACCATCTAGAACGCCCGGGGTCAGACACAGAGTGATTATTGCTCTACACGTCCCATCAAACACTCCCGGGGTCAGACACAGAGTGATTATTCCTCTACACGGTCCCATCAAACACTCCCGGGGTCAGACACAGAGTGATTATTCCTCTAAACGGTACCATCACACTCGCCCGGGGTCAGACACAGAGTGAAACTCCCACCACACGGTCCCATCACACACTCCCTGGGTCGGTCACAGAGTGAATCTCCCTCTACACCGTCCCATCACACACTCCCGGGGTCAGACACAGAGTGATTGTACCTCTACACCGCCCCTCACACACTCCCGGTGTCGGACACAGAGTGATTATTACTCTACACGGTCCCATCACACATTCCCGGGGTCAGACACAGAGTGAAACCCCCACCACACTGTCCCATCACACACTCCCGGTGTCAGACACAGTGTGAATCTCCCTCTACACCGCCCATCACACACTCCCGGGGTCGGACAGAGAGTGAATCACCCTCCACACCGTCCCATCACACACTCCCGGGTTAGACACAGAGTGATTATTCCTCTACACGGTCCCATCAAACACTCCCGGGGTCCGAAACAGACTGAATCTCCCTCCACTCCGTCCCATCACACACTCCATTGGTCAGACACAGAGTGATTATTCCTCTACACGGTGCCATCAAACACTCCCCGGGACTGACACAGAGTGATTGTTCCTCGCCACAGCCCATCACACACTCCTGAGGTCAGACACAGAGTGAATATTCCTCTGCACCGCCCATCACACACTCCCGGGGTCAGACTCAGAGTGATTATTCCTCTACACGGTCCCATCACACACGCCCGGGGTCAGACACAGAGTGAAACCCCCACCACACTGTCCCATCACACACTCCCGGGGTCAGACACAGAGTGATTGTACCTCTACACCGCCCCTCACCCACTCCCGGGGTCGGACACAGAGTGATTATTCCTCTACACGGTCCCATCACACATTCCCGGGGTCAGTCACAGAGTGAAACCCCCACAACACTGTCCCATCACACACTCCCGGTGTCAGACACAGTGTGAATCTCCCTCTACACCGCCCATCACACACTCCCGGGGTCGGACAGAGAGTGAATCACCCTCCACACCGTCCCATCACACACTCCCGGGTTAGACACAGAGTGATTATTCCTCTACACGGTCCCATCAAACACTCCCGGGGTCCGAAACAGACTGAATCTCCCTCCACTCCGTCCCATCACACACTCCATTGGTCAGACACAGAGTGATTATTCCTCTACACGGTCCCATCAAACACTCCCGGGGGTCAGACACAGAGAGATTATTCCTCTAGAGTGTCGCATCACACACTCCCGGGGTCAGACACAGTGAATCTCCCTCCACACCGTCCCATCTCACACTCCCGGAGTCAGACACAGAGTGATTATTCCTCTACACCGCCCATCACACACTGCCGGAGTCAGACACAGAGTGAATCTCCCTCAACACCGTCCCATCACACACTCCCGGGGTCAGACACAGAGTGATTATTCCTCTACACGGTCCCATCAAACACTCCCGGTATCAGACACAGAGTGATTATTCCTCTACACGGTCCCATCCAACACTCCCGGGGGTCAGACACAGTGTGATTATTCCTCTACACGGTCCCATCAAACGCTTCCGGGGGTCAGTAACAGAGTGATTATTCCTCTACACGGTAACATCAAAGTCTCCCGGCGTCAGACACAGATTTCATCTCACTCCACACCGTCCCATCACACACTCCCCTGGTCAGACACAGAGTGATTATTCCTCTACACGGTCCCAGCAAACACTCCCGGGGTCTGAAACAGACTGAATCTCCCTCCACTCCGTCCCATCACACACAACATTGGTAAGGCACAGAGTGATTATTCCTCTACACAGTCCCATCAACCACTCCCGGAGGTCAGACACAGAGTGATTGTTCCTCTACACGTTCCCATCAAACACTCCCGGGGTCCGACTCAGAGTGATTATTCCTCTACACGGTACCATCTAGAACGCCCGGGGTCAGACACAGAGTGATTATTGCTCTACACGTCCCATCAAACACTCCCGGGGTCAGACACAGAGTGATTATTCCTCTACACGGTCCCATCAAACACTCCCGGGGTCAGACACAGAGTGATTATTCCTCTAAACGGTACCATCACACTCGCCCGGGGTCAGACACAGAGTGAAACTCCCACCACACGGTCCCATCACACACTCCCTGGGTCGGTCACAGAGTGAATCTCCCTCTACACCGTCCCATCACACACTCCCGGGGTCAGACACAGAGTGATTGTACCTCTACACCGCCCCTCACACACTCCCGGTGTCGGACACAGAGTGATTATTACTCTACACGGTCCCATCACACATTCCCGGGGTCAGACACAGAGTGAAACCCCCACCACACTGTCCCATCACACACTCCCGGTGTCAGACACAGTGTGAATCTCCCTCTACACCGCCCATCACACACTCCCGGGGTCGGACAGAGAGTGAATCACCCTCCACACCGTCCCATCACACACTCCCGGGTTAGACACAGAGTGATTATTCCTCTACACGGTCCCATCAAACACTCCCGGGGTCCGAAACAGACTGAATCTCCCTCCACTCCGTCCCATCACACACTCCATTGGTCAGACACAGAGTGATTATTCCTCTACACGGTGCCATCAAACACTCCCCGGGACTGACACAGAGTGATTGTTCCTCGCCACAGCCCATCACACACTCCTGAGGTCAGACACAGAGTGAATATTCCTCTGCACCGCCCATCACACACTCCCGGGGTCAGACTCAGAGTGATTATTCCTCTACACGGTCCCATCACACACGCCCGGGGTCAGACACAGAGTGAAACCCCCACCACACTGTCCCATCACACACTCCCGGGGTCAGACACAGAGTGATTGTACCTCTACACCGCCCCTCACCCACTCCCGGGGTCGGACACAGAGTGATTATTCCTCTACACGGTCCCATCACACATTCCCGGGGTCAGACACAGAGTGAAACCCCCACCACACTGTCCCATCACACACTCCCGGTGTCAGACACAGTGTGAATCTCCCTCTACACCGCCCATCACACACTCCCGGGGTCGGACAGAGAGTGAATCACCCTCCACACCGTCCCATCACACACTCCCGGGTTAGACACAGAGTGATTATTCCTCTACACGGTCCCATCAAACACTCCCGGGGTCCGAAACAGACTGAATCTCCCTCCACTCCGTCCCATCACACACTCCATTGGTCAGACACAGAGTGATTATTCCTCTACAAGGTGCCATCAAACACTCCCCGGGACTGACACAGAGTGATTGTTCCTCGCAACAGCCCATCACACACTCCTGAGGTCAGACACAGAGTGAATATTGCTCTGCACCGCCCATCACACACTCCCGGGGTCAGACTCAGAGTGATTATTCCTCTACACGGTCCCATCACACACGCCCGGGGTCAGACACAGAGTGAAACCCCCACCACACTGTCCCATCACACACTCCCGGTGTCAGACACAGTGTGAATCTCCCTCTACACCGCCCATCACACACTCCCGGGTTAGACACAGAGTGATTATTCCTCTACACGGTCCCATCGAACACACCCGTTGTCAGACACAGAGTGATTATTCCTCTACACGGTCCCATCAAAAACTCCCGGGGGTCAGACACAGAGTGATTATTCCTCCACAGGGTCGCATCACACACTCCCGGGGTCAGACACAGTGAATCTCCCTCCACACCGTCCCAGCGCACACTCCCGGGGTCAGACACAGAGTGATTATTCCTCTACACCGCCCAGCACACACTGCCGGGGTCAGACACAGAGTGAAATTCCTCAACACCGTCCCATCACACACCCCCGGGGTCAGACACAGAGTGATTATTCCTCTACACGGTCCCATCAAACGCTTCCGGGGGTCAGTAACAGAGTGATTATTCCTCTAAACGGTACCATCAAAGTCTCCCGGCGTCAGACACAGATTTAATCTCCCTCCACACCGTCCCATCACACACTCCATTGGTCAGACACAGAGTGATTCTTCCTCTACACGGTCCCATCAAACACTCCCGGGGTCAGACTCAGAGTGATTATTCCTCTACACGCTACCATCAAACACTCCCGGGGTAAGACACAGAGTGATTATTCCGCTACACGGTCCCAACAAACTCTCCCGGGTGTCAGACACAGAGTGAATCTCCCTCCACACCGTCCAATCACTCACTCCCGGGTTAGACACAGAGTGATTATTCCACTACACGGTCCCGTCAAACCCTCCCGGGGTCAGACACAGAGTGATTATTCATCTACACGGTTCCATCAAACACTCCCGGGGTCAGACACAGAGTGATTATTCTTCTTCACGGTACCATCACACTCGCCCGGGGTCAGACACAGAGTGAAATTCCCACCACACGGTCCCATCACACACTCCCGGGGTCAGACACAGAGTGATTATTCCTCTGCACCGCCCATCACACACTCCCGGGGTCAGACACATTGAATCTCCCTCCACACCGTCCCATCACACACTCCCGGGGTCAGACACAGAGTGAAACCCCACCACACTGTCCCATCACACACTCCCGGGGTCAGACACAGAGTGATTATTCCTCTACACGGTGCCATCAAACACTCTCGGGGTCAGACACAGATTGATTATTGCTCTACACGTCCCATCAAACACGCCCGGGGTCAGACACAGAGTGATTATTCCTCTACACGGTACCATGAAACACTCCGGGTGTCAGACACAGAATGATTATTCCTCTACACGTCCCATCAAACACTCCCGGGGTCGGACACAGTGTGATTATTCCGCTACACGGTCCCAACAAACTCTCCCGGGGGTCAGACACAGAGTGAATCTCCCTCCACACAGTCCAATCACACACTCCCGGGTTAGACACAGAGTGATTATTCCTCTACACGGTCCCATCAAACACTCCTGGGGGTCAGACACAGAGTGATTATTCCTCTACACGGTCCCATCAAACACTCCCGGGGTCAGACACAGAGTGATTATTCCTCTAAACGGTACCATCACACTCGCCCGGGGTCAGACACAGAGTGAAACTCCCACCAGACGGTCCCATCACACACTCCCTGGGTCGGACACAGAGTGAATCTCCCTCTACACCGTCCCATCACACATCCCCGGGGTCAGACACAGAGTGATTGTACCTCTACACCGCCCATCACACACTCCTGGGGTCAGACACAGAGTGATTATTCCTCTACACCGCCCCTCACACACTCCAGGGGTCGGACACAGAGTGATTATTCCTCTACACGGTCCCATCACACATTCCCGGGGTAAGACACAGAGTGAAACCCCCACCACACTGTCCCATCACACACTCCCGGTGTCAGACACAGTGTGAATCTCCCTCTACACCTCCCATCACACACTCCCGGGGTCGGACACAGAGTGAATCACCCTCCACACCGTCCCATCACACACTCCCGGGTTAGACACAGAGTGATTATACCTCTACACGGTCCCATCAAACACTCCCGGGGTCCGAAACAGGCTGAATCTCCCTCCACTCCGTACCATCACACACTCCATTGGTCAGACACAGAGTGATTATTCCTCTACACGGTGCCATCAAACACTCCCCGGGACTGACACAGAGTGATTGTTCCTCGCCACTGCCCATCACACACTCCTGAGGTCAGACACAGAGTGATTATTCCTCTACACCGCCCATCACACACTCCCGGGGTCAGACTCAGAGAGATTATTCCTCTACACGGTCCCATCACACACGCCCGGGGTCAGACACAGAGTGAAACCCCCACCACACTGTCCCATCACACACTCCCGGTGTCAGACACAGTGTAAATCTCCCTCTACACCGCCCATCACACACTCCCGGGGTCGGACACAGAGTGAATCACCCTCCACACCGTCCCATCACACACTCCCGGGTTAGACACAGAGTGATTATTCCTCTACACGCTCCCATCAAACACTCCCGGGGTCAGACACATAGTGATTATTCCTCTACACGGTCCCATCAAACACTCCCGGGGGTCAGACACAGAGAGATTATTCCTCTAGAGTGTCGCATCACACACTCCCGGGGTCAGACACAGTGAATCTCCCTCCACACCGTCCCATCTCACACTCCCGGAGTCAGACACAGAGTGATTATTCCTCTACACCGCCCATCACACACTGCCGGAGTCAGACACAGAGTGAATCTCCCTCAACACCGTCCCATCACACACTCGCGGGGTCAGACACAGAGTGATTATTCCTCTACACGGTCCCATCAAACACTCCCGGTATCAGACACAGAGTGATTATTCCTCTACACGGTCCCATCCAACACTCCCGGGGGTCAGACACAGTGTGATTATTCCTCTACACGGTCCCATCAAACGCTTCCGGGGGTCAGTAACAGAGTGATTATTCCTCTACACGGTACCATCAAAGTCTCCCGGCGTCAGACACAGATTTCATCTCACTCCACACCGTCCCATCACACACTCCCCTGGTCAGACACAGAGTGATTATTCCTCTACACGGTCCCAGCAAACACTCCCGGGGTCTGAAACAGACTGAATCTCCCTCCACTCCGTCCCATCGCACACAACATTGGTCAGGCACAGAGTGATTATTCCTCTACACAGTCCCATCAACCACTCCCGGAGGTCAGACACAGAGTGATTGTTCCTCTACACGTTCCCATCAAACACTCCCGGGGTCCGACTCAGAGTGATTATTCCTCTACACGGTACCATCTAGAACGCCCGGGGTCAGACACAGAGTGATTATTCCTCTACACGGTACCATCGAACTCTCCGGGGGTCAGACACAGAATGATTATTCCTCTACACGGTGCCATCAAACACTCTCGGGGTCAGATACAGATTGATTATTCCTCTATACGTCCCATCAAACACTCCCGGGGTCGGACACAGTGTGATTATTCCGCTACACGGTCCCAACAAACTCTCCCGGGGGTCAGACACAGAGTGAATCTCCCTCCACACCGTCCAATCACACACTCCCGGGTTAGACACAGAGTGATTATACCTCTACACGGTCCCATCAAACACTCCCGGGGTCAGACACAGAGTGATTATTCCTCTACACGGTCCCATCAAACACTCCTGGGGGTCAGACACAGAGTGATTATTCCTCTACACGGTCCCATCAAACACTCCCGGGGTCAGACACAGAGTGATTGTTGCTCTAAACGGTACCATCACACTCGCCCGGGGTCAGACACAGAGTGAAACTCCCACCACACGGTCCCATCACACACTCCCTGGGTCGGTCACAGAGTGAATCTCCCTCTACACCGTCCCATCACACACTCCCGGGGTCAGACTCAGAGTGATTATTCCTCTACACGGTCCCATCACACACGCCCGGGGTCAGACACAGAGTGAAACCCCCACCACACTGTCCCATCACACACTCCCGGGGTCAGACACAGAGTGATTGTACCTCTACACCGCCCCTCACCCACTCCCGGGGTCGGACACAGAGTGATTATTCCTCTACACGGTCCCATCACACATTCCCGGGGTCAGTCACAGAGTGAAACCCCCACCACACTGTCCCATCACACACTCCCGGTGTCAGACACAGTGTGAATCTCCCTCTACACCGCCCATCACACACTCCCGGGGTCGGACAGAGAGTGAATCACCCTCCACACCGTCCCATCACACTCTCCCGGGTTAGACACAGAGTGATTATTCCTCTACACGGTCCCATCAAACACTCCCGGGGTCCGAAACAGACTGAATCTCCCTCCACTCCGTCCCATCACACACTCCATTGGTCAGACACAGAGTGATTATTCCTCTACACGGTCCCATCAAACACTCCCGGGGGTCAGACACAGAGAGATTATTCCTCTAGAGTGTCGCATCACACACTCCCGGGGTCAGACACAGTGAATCTCCCTCCACACCGTCCCATCTCACACTCCCGGAGTCAGACACAGAGTGATTATTCCTCTACACCGCCCATCACACACTGCCGGAGTCAGACACAGAGTGAATCTCCCTCAACACCGTCCCATCACACACTCCCGGGGTCAGACACAGAGTGATTATTCCTCTACACGGTCCCATCAAACACTCCCGGTATCAGACACAGAGTGATTATTCCTCTACACGGTCCCATCCAACACTCCCGGGGGTCAGACACAGTGTGATTATTCCTCTACACGGTCCCATCAAACGCTTCCGGGGGTCAGTAACAGAGTGATTATTCCTCTACACGGTAACATCAAAGTCTCCCGGCGTCAGACACAGATTTCATCTCACTCCACACCGTCCCATCACACACTCCCCTGGTCAGACACAGAGTGATTATTCCTCTACACGGTCCCAGCAAACACTCCCGGGGTCTGAAACAGACTGAATCTCCCTCCACTCCGTCCCATCACACACAACATTGGTCAGGCACAGAGTGATTATTCCTCTACACAGTCCCATCAACCACTCCCGGAGGTCAGACACAGAGTGATTGTTCCTCTACACGTTCCCATCAAACACTCCCGGGGTCCGACTCAGAGTGATTATTCCTCTACACGGTACCATCTAGAACGCCCGGGGTCAGACACAGAGTGATTATTGCTCTACACGTCCCATCAAACACTCCCGGGGTCAGACACAGAGTGATTATTCCTCTACACGGTCCCATCAAACACTCCCGGGGTCAGACACAGAGTGATTATTCCTCTAAACGGTACCATCACACTCGCCCGGGGTCAGACACAGAGTGAAACTCCCACCACACGGTCCCATCACACACTCCCTGGGTCGGTCACAGAGTGAATCTCCCTCTACACCGTCCCATCACACACTCCCGGGGTCAGACACAGAGTGATTGTACCTCTACACCGCCCCTCACACACTCCCGGTGTCGGACACAGAGTGATTATTACTCTACACGGTCCCATCACACATTCCCGGGGTCAGACACAGAGTGAAACCCCCACCACACTGTCCCATCACACACTCCCGGTGTCAGACACAGTGTGAATCTCCCTCTACACCGCCCATCACACACTCCCGGGGTCGGACAGAGAGTGAATCACCCTCCACACCGTCCCATCACACACTCCCGGGTTAGACACAGAGTGATTATTCCTCTACACGGTCCCATCAAACACTCCCGGGGTCCGAAACAGACTGAATCTCCCTCCACTCCGTCCCATCACACACTCCATTGGTCAGACACAGAGTGATTATTCCTCTACACGGTGCCATCAAACACTCCCCGGGACTGACACAGAGTGATTGTTCCTCGCCACAGCCCATCACACACTCCTGAGGTCAGACACAGAGTGAATATTCCTCTGCACCGCCCATCACACACTCCCGGGGTCAGACTCAGAGTGATTATTCCTCTACACGGTCCCATCACACACGCCCGGGGTCAGACACAGAGTGAAACCCCCACCACACTGTCCCATCACACACTCCCGGGGTCAGACACAGAGTGATTGTACCTCTACACCGCCCCTCACCCACTCCCGGGGTCGGACACAGAGTGATTATTCCTCTACACGGTCCCATCACACATTCCCGGGGTCAGACACAGAGTGAAACCCCCACCACACTGTCCCATCACACACTCCCGGTGTCAGACACAGTGTGAATCTCCCTCTACACCGCCCATCACACACTCCCGGGGTCGGACAGAGAGTGAATCACCCTCCACACCGTCCCATCACACACTCCCGGGTTAGACACAGAGTGATTATTCCTCTACACGGTCCCATCAAACACTCCCGGGGTCCGAAACAGACTGAATCTCCCTCCACTCCGTCCCATCACACACTCCATTGGTCAGACACAGAGTGATTATTCCTCTACAAGGTGCCATCAAACACTCCCCGGGACTGACACAGAGTGATTGTTCCTCGCAACAGCCCATCACACACTCCTGAGGTCAGACACAGAGTGAATATTGCTCTGCACCGCCCATCACACACTCCCGGGGTCAGACTCAGAGTGATTATTCCTCTACACGGTCCCATCACACACGCCCGGGGTCAGACACAGAGTGAAACCCCCACCACACTGTCCCATCACACACTCCCGGTGTCAGACACAGTGTGAATCTCCCTCTACACCGCCCATCACACACTCCCGGGTTAGACACAGAGTGATTATTCCTCTACACGGTCCCATCGAACACACCCGTTGTCAGACACAGAGTGATTATTCCTCTACACGGTCCCATCAAAAACTCCCGGGGGTCAGACACAGAGTGATTATTCCTCCACAGGGTCGCATCACACACTCCCGGGGTCAGACACAGTGAATCTCCCTCCACACCGTCCCAGCGCACACTCCCGGGGTCAGACACAGAGTGATTATTCCTCTACACCGCCCAGCACACACTGCCGGGGTCAGACACAGAGTGAAATTCCTCAACACCGTCCCATCACACACCCCCGGGGTCAGACACAGAGTGATTATTCCTCTACACGGTCCCATCAAACGCTTCCGGGGGTCAGTAACAGAGTGATTATTCCTCTAAACGGTACCATCAAAGTCTCCCGGCGTCAGACACAGATTTAATCTCCCTCCACACCGTCCCATCACACACTCCATTGGTCAGACACAGAGTGATTCTTCCTCTACACGGTCCCATCAAACACTCCCGGGGTCAGACTCAGAGTGATTATTCCTCTACACGCTACCATCAAACACTCCCGGGGTAAGACACAGAGTGATTATTCCGCTACACGGTCCCAACAAACTCTCCCGGGTGTCAGACACAGAGTGAATCTCCCTCCACACCGTCCAATCACTCACTCCCGGGTTAGACACAGAGTGATTATTCCACTACACGGTCCCGTCAAACCCTCCCGGGGTCAGACACAGAGTGATTATTCATCTACACGGTTCCATCAAACACTCCCGGGGTCAGACACAGAGTGATTATTCTTCTTCACGGTACCATCACACTCGCCCGGGGTCAGACACAGAGTGAAATTCCCACCACACGGTCCCATCACACACTCCCGGGGTCAGACACAGAGTGATTATTCCTCTGCACCGCCCATCACACACTCCCGGGGTCAGACACATTGAATCTCCCTCCACACCGTCCCATCACACACTCCCGGGGTCAGACACAGAGTGAAACCCCACCACACTGTCCCATCACACACTCCCGGGGTCAGACACAGAGTGATTATTCCTCTACACGGTGCCATCAAACACTCTCGGGGTCAGACACAGATTGATTATTGCTCTACACGTCCCATCAAACACGCCCGGGGTCAGACACAGAGTGATTATTCCTCTACACGGTACCATGAAACACTCCGGGTGTCAGACACAGAATGATTATTCCTCTACACGTCCCATCAAACACTCCCGGGGTCGGACACAGTGTGATTATTCCGCTACACGGTCCCAACAAACTCTCCCGGGGGTCAGACACAGAGTGAATCTCCCTCCACACAGTCCAATCACACACTCCCGGGTTAGACACAGAGTGATTATTCCTCTACACGGTCCCATCAAACACTCCCGGGGTCAGACACAGAGTGATTATTCCTCTACACGGTCCCATCAAACACTCCTGGGGGTCAGACACAGAGTGATTATTCCTCTACACGGTCCCATCAAACACTCCCGGGGTCAGACACAGAGTGATTATTCCTCTAAACGGTACCATCACACTCGCCCGGGGTCAGACACAGAGTGAAACTCCCACCAGACGGTCCCATCACACACTCCCTGGGTCGGACACAGAGTGAATCTCCCTCTACACCGTCCCATCACACATCCCCGGGGTCAGACACAGAGTGATTGTACCTCTACACCGCCCATCACACACTCCTGGGGTCAGACACAGAGTGATTATTCCTCTACACCGCCCCTCACACACTCCAGGGGTCGGACACAGAGTGATTATTCCTCTACACGGTCCCATCACACATTCCCGGGGTAAGACACAGAGTGAAACCCCCACCACACTGTCCCATCACACACTCCCGGTGTCAGACACAGTGTGAATCTCCCTCTACACCTCCCATCACACACTCCCGGGGTCGGACACAGAGTGAATCACCCTCCACACCGTCCCATCACACACTCCCGGGTTAGACACAGAGTGATTATACCTCTACACGGTCCCATCAAACACTCCCGGGGTCCGAAACAGGCTGAATCTCCCTCCACTCCGTACCATCACACACTCCATTGGTCAGACACAGAGTGATTATTCCTCTACACGGTGCCATCAAACACTCCCCGGGACTGACACAGAGTGATTGTTCCTCGCCACTGCCCATCACACACTCCTGAGGTCAGACACAGAGTGATTATTCCTCTACACCGCCCATCACACACTCCCGGGGTCAGACTCAGAGAGATTATTCCTCTACACGGTCCCATCACACACGCCCGGGGTCAGACACAGAGTGAAACCCCCACCACACTGTCCCATCACACACTCCCGGTGTCAGACACAGTGTAAATCTCCCTCTACACCGCCCATCACACACTCCCGGGGTCGGACACAGAGTGAATCACCCTCCACACCGTCCCATCACACACTCCCGGGTTAGACACAGAGTGATTATTCCTCTACACGCTCCCATCAAACACTCCCGGGGTCAGACACATAGTGATTATTCCTCTACACGGTCCCATCAAACACTCCCGGGGGTCAGACACAGAGAGATTATTCCTCTAGAGTGTCGCATCACACACTCCCGGGGTCAGACACAGTGAATCTCCCTCCACACCGTCCCATCTCACACTCCCGGAGTCAGACACAGAGTGATTATTCCTCTACACCGCCCATCACACACTGCCGGAGTCAGACACAGAGTGAATCTCCCTCAACACCGTCCCATCACACACTCGCGGGGTCAGACACAGAGTGATTATTCCTCTACACGGTCCCATCAAACACTCCCGGTATCAGACACAGAGTGATTATTCCTCTACACGGTCCCATCCAACACTCCCGGGGGTCAGACACAGTGTGATTATTCCTCTACACGGTCCCATCAAACGCTTCCGGGGGTCAGTAACAGAGTGATTATTCCTCTACACGGTACCATCAAAGTCTCCCGGCGTCAGACACAGATTTCATCTCACTCCACACCGTCCCATCACACACTCCCCTGGTCAGACACAGAGTGATTATTCCTCTACACGGTCCCAGCAAACACTCCCGGTGTCTGAAACAGACTGAATCTCCCTCCACTCCGTCCCATCGCACACAACATTGGTCAGGCACAGAGTGATTATTCCTCTACACAGTCCCATCAACCACTCCCGGAGGTCAGACACAGAGTGATTGTTCCTCTACACGTTCCCATCAAACACTCCCGGGGTCCGACTCAGAGTGATTATTCCTCTACACGGTACCATCTAGAACGCCCGGGGTCAGACACAGAGTGATTATTCCTCTACACGGTACCATCGAACTCTCCGGGGGTCAGACACAGAATGATTATTCCTCTACACGGTGCCATCAAACACTCTCGGGGTCAGATACAGATTGATTATTCCTCTATACGTCCCATCAAACACTCCCGGGGTCGGACACAGTGTGATTATTCCGCTACACGGTCCCAACAAACTCTCCCGGGGGTCAGACACAGAGTGAATCTCCCTCCACACCGTCCAATCACACACTCCCGGGTTAGACACAGAGTGATTATACCTCTACACGGTCCCATCAAACACTCCCGGGGTCAGACACAGAGTGATTATTCCTCTACACGGTCCCATCAAACACTCCTGGGGGTCAGACACAGAGTGATTATTCCTCTACACGGTCCCATCAAACACTCCCGGGGTCAGACACAGAGTGATTGTTGCTCTAAACGGTACCATCACACTCGCCCGGGGTCAGACACAGAGTGAAACTCCCACCACACGGTCCCATCACACACTCCCTGGGTCGGTCACAGAGTGAATCTCCCTCTACACCGTCCCATCACACACTCCCGGGGTCAGACACAGAGTGATTGTACCTCTACACCGCCCATCACACACTCCTGGGGTCAGAGACAGAGTGATTATTCCTCTACACGTTCCCATCACACATTCCCGGGGTCAGACACAGAGTGAAACCCCCACCACACTGTCCCATCACACACTCCCGGTGTCAGACACAGTGTGAATCTCCCTCTACACCGCCCATCACACACTCCCGGGGTCGGACAGAGAGTGAATCACCCTCCACACCGTCCCATCACACACTCCCGGGTTAGACACAGAGTGATTATTCCTCTACACGGTCCCATCAAACACTCCCGGGGTCCGAAACAGACTGAATCTCCCTCCACTCCGTCCCATCACACACTCCATTGGTCAGACACAGAGTGATTATTCCTCTACACGGTGCCATCAAACACTCCCCGGGACTGACACAGAGTGATTGTTCCTCGCCACAGCCCATCACACACTCCTGAGGTCAGACACAGAGTGATTATTCCTCTGCACCGCCCATCACACACTCCCGGCGTCAGACTCAGAGTGATTATTCCTCTACACGGTCCCATCACACAGGCCCGGGGTCAGACACAGAGTGAAACCCCCACCACACTGTCCCATCACACACTCCCGGTGTCAGACACAGTGTGAATCTCCCTCTACACCGCCCATCACACACTCCCGGGTTAGACACAGAGTGATTATTCCTCTACACGGTCCCATCAAACACACCCGGTGTCACACACGGAGTGATTATTCCTCTACACGGTCCCATCAAACACTCCCGGGGGTCAGACACAGAGTGATTATTCCTCCACAGGGTCGCATCACACACTCCCGGGGTCAGACACAGTGAATCTCCCTCCACACCGTCCCAGCGCACACTCCCGGGGTCAGACACAGAGTGATTATTCCTCTACACCGCCCAGCACACACTGCCGGGGTCAGACACAGAGTGAAATTCCTCAACTCCGTCCCATCACACACTCCCGGGGTCAGACACAGAGTGATTATTCCTCTACACGGTCCCATCAAACGCTTCCGGGGGTCAGTAACAGAGTGATTATTCCTCTAAACGGTACCATCAAAGTCTCCCGGCGTCAGACACAGATTTAATCTCCCTCCACACCGTCCCATCACACACTCCATTGGTCAGACACAGAATGATTGTTCCTCTACACGGTCCCATCAAACACTCCCGGGGTCAGACTCAGAGTGATTATTCCTCTACACGCTACCATCAAACACTCCCGGGGTCAGACACAGAGTGATTATTCCGCTACACGGTCCCAACAAACACTCCCGGGTGTCAGACACAGAGTGAATCTCCCTCCACACCGTCCAATCACTCACTCCCGGGTTAGACACAGAGTGATTATTCCACTACACGGTCCCATCAAACCCTCCCGGGGTCAGACACAGAGTGATTATTCATCTACACGGTTCCATCAAACACTCCCGGGGTCAGACACAGAGTGATTATTCCTCTTCACGGTACCTTCACACTCGCCCGGGGTCAGACACAGAGTGAAATTCCCACCACACGGTCCCATCACACACTTCCGGGGTCAGACATAGAGTGACTATTCCTCTGCACCGCCCATCACACACTCCCGGGGTCAGACACAGAGTGAAACCCCACCACACTGTCCCATCACACACTCCCGGGGTCAAACACAGAGTGATTATTCCTCTACACCGCCCATCACACACTCACAGGGTAGAACACAGAGTGAATCTCCCTCCACACCGTCCCATCACACACTCCCGGGTTAGACACAGAGTGATTATTCCTCTACACCGTCCCATCAAACATTCCCGGCGACAGACATAGAGTGATTATTACTCTTCACGGTCCCACCAGACACTCCCGTGTTCAGACACAGAGTGATTATTCCTCTACACGGTCCCATCAAACACTCCCGGAGGTCAGTCACAGAATGATAATTCCTCTACACGTCCCAACAAACACTCCCGGGGTCAGACACAGTGTGATTATTCCGCTACACGGTCCGAACAAACTCTCCCGGGGGTCAGACACAGAGTGATTATTCCTCTACAAGGTACCATCTAACACGCCCGGGGTCAGACACAGAGTGATTATTCCTCTACACGGTACCATCAAACACTCCGTGGGTCAGACACAGAATGATAATTCCTCTACACGTCCCAACAAACACTCCCGGGGTCAGACACTGTGTGATTATTCCGCTACACGGTCCCAACAAACTCTCCCGGGGGTCAGACACAGAGAGATTATTCCTCTACACGGTCCCATCAAACACTCCTGGGGTCAGACACAGAGTGATTATTCCTCTACACGGTTCCATAAAACACTCCCGTGGTCAGACACAGAGTGATTATTCCTTTAAACGGTACCATCACACTCGCCCGGGGTCAGACACAGAGTGAAACTCCCACCACACGGTCCCATCACACACTCCCGGGGTCAGACACAGAATGAATCCTCCCTCTACACCGTCCCATCACACACTCCCGGGGTCAGACACAGAGTGATTGTTCCTCTACACCGGCCATCACACACTCCTGGGGTCAGACACAGAGTGATTATTCCTCTACACCGCCCATCACACACTCCCGGGGTCAGACACAGAGTGATTATTTCTCTACACGGTCCCATCACACACTCCCGGGGTCAGACACAGTGAATCTCACTCCAAACCGTCCCATCACACAATCCCGGGGTCAGACACAGAGTGAAACCCCCACCACACTGTCCCATCACACACTCCCGGTGTCAGACACAGTGTGAATCTCCCTCTATACCGCCCATCACACACTCCCGGGGTCGGACTCAGAGTGAATCACCCTCCCCACCGTCCCATCACACACTCCCGGGTTAGACACAGAGTGATTATTCCTCTACACGGTCCCATCAAACTCTCCCGGGGTCAGACACAGAGTGAATCTCCCTCCGCACCGTCCCATCACACACACCCTGGGGTCAGACACAGAGTGATTATTCCTCTACACGGTCCCATCAAACACTCCCGCGGTCAGACACAGAGTGAATAATCCTCTACACCGTACCATCAAACCCTACGGGGGTCAGACACAGAATGATTATTCCTCTACACGGTCCCATCAAACACTCCCGGTGTCAGACACAGAGTGATTATTCCTCTACACGGTGCCATCAAACACACCCGGGGTCAGACACAGAGTGAATCTCCCTCCACACCGTCCCATCACACACTCCCGGGTTAGACACAGAGTGATTATTCCTCTACACGGTCCCATCAAACACTCCCGTGGTCAGACACAGAGTGATTGTTCCTCTACACCGCCCATCACACACTCCCGGGGTCGGACACAGAGTGATTATTCCTCTACACGGTCCCATCAAACATTCCCGGGGTCAGACACAGAGTGATTATTCCTCTACACGGTACCATCTAACACGCCCGGGGTCAGACACAGAGTGATTATTCCTCTACAAGGTACCATCAAACACTGCGGGGGTCAGACACAGAATGATATTTCCTCTACACGTCCCAACAAACACTCCCGGGGTCAGACACAGTGTGATTATTCCGCTACACGGTCCCAACAAACTCTCCCGGGGGTCAGACACAGAGTGATTATTCCTCAACACGGTCCCATCAAACACTCCTGGGGGTCAGCCACAGAGTGATTATTCCTCTACACGGTCCCATCAAACACTCCTGGGGTCAGACACAGAGTGATTATTCCTCTACACGGTTCCATGAAACACTCCCGGGGTCAGACACAGAGTGATTATTCCTCTAAACGGTACCATCACACTCGCCCGGGGTCAGACACAGAGTGAAACTCCCACCACACGGTCCCATCACACACTCCCGGGGTCAGACACAGAATGAATCTCCCTCTACACCGTCCCATCACACACTCCCGGGGTCAGACACAGAGTGATTGTTCCTCTACACCGCCCATCACACACTCCTGGGGTCAGACACAGAGTGATTATTCCTCTACACCGACCATCACACACTCCCGGGGTCAGACACAGAGTGAATCCCCCACCACACTGTCCCATCACACACTCCCGGTGTCAGACACAGTGTGAATCTCCCTCTACACCGCCCATCACACACTCCCGGGGTCGGACTCAGAGTGAATCACCCTCCACACCGTCCTATCACACACTCCCGGGTTAGACACGGAGTGATTATTCCTCTACACGGTCCCATCAAACACTCCCGGGGTCAGAAACAGACTGAATCTCCCTCCACTCCGTCCCATCACACACTCCATTGGTCAGACACAGAGTGATTATTCCTCTACACGATCCCATCAAACTCTCCCGGGGTCAGACACAGAGTGAATCTCCCTCCGCACCGTCCCATCACACACACCCGGGGTCTGACACAGAGTGATTATTCCTCTACACGGTCCCATCAAACACTCCCGCGGTCAGACACAGAGTGAATAATCCTCTACACCGTACCATCAAACCCTACGGGGGTCAGACACAGAATGATTATTCCTCTACACGGTCCCATCAAACACTCCCGGGGTCAGACACAGAGTGATTATTCCTCTACACGGTGCCATCAAACACACCCGGGGTCAGACACAGAGTGAATCTCACTCCACACCGTCCCAAAACACACTCCCGGGTTAGACACAGAGTGATTATTCCTCTACACGGTCCCATCAAACACTCCCGGGGTCAGACACAGAGTGATTATTCCTCTACACGGTCCCATCAAACACTCCTGGGGGTCAGACACAGAGTGATTATTCCTCTACACGGTCCCATCAAACACTCCTGGGGTCAGACACAGAGTGATTATTCCTCTACACGGTTCCATCAAACACTCCTGGGGTCAGACACAGAGTGATTATTCCTCTACACGGTATCATCACACTCGCCCGGGGTCAGACACAGAGTGAAACTCCCACCACACGGGCCCATCACACACTCCCGGGGTCAGACACAGAATGAATCTCCCTCTACACCGTCCCATCACACTCTCCCGGGGTCAGACACAGAGTGATTGTTCCCCTACACCGCCCATCACACACTCCCGGGGTCAGACACAGAGTGATTATTCCTCTACACGGTCCCATCACACACTCCCGGTGTAAGACACAGAGTGAAACCCCCACCACACTGTCCCATCACACACTCCCGGGGTCAGACTCAGAGTGAATCACCCTCCACACCGTCCTATCACACACTCCCGGGTTAGACAGAGAGTGATTATTCCTCTAGACGGTCCCATCAAACTCTCCCGGGGTCAGACACAGAGTGAATCTCCCTCCGCACCGTCCCATCACACACACCCGGGGTCAGACACAGAGTGATTATTCCTCTACACGGTCCCATCAAACACTTCCGCGGTCAGACACAGAGTGAATAATCCTCTACACCGTACCATCAAACCCTACGGGGGTCAGACACAGAATGATTATTCCTCTACACGGTCCCATCAAACACTCCCTGGGTCAGACACAGAGTGATTATTCCTCTACACGGTGCCATCAAACACACCCGGGGTCAGACACAGAGTGATTATTCCTCTACACGGTCCCATTAAACACTCCTGGTGGTCAGACACAGAGTGATTATTCCTCTACACGGTCCCATCAAACACTCCTGGGGTCAGACACAGAGTGATTATTCCTCTACACGGTTCCATCAAACACTCCTGTGGTCAGACACAGAGTGAATCACCCACCACACGGTCCCATCACACACTCCCGGGGTCAGACACAGAGTGATTATTCCTCTACACGGTCCCATCACACACTCCCGGGGTCAGGCACAGTGAATCACCTTCCACACCGTCCCATCACACACTCCCGTGGTCAGACTCAGTGTAATTATTCCTCTACACTTGTCCCATCACACACGCCCGGGCTCAGACGCAGAGGGAAACCCACACCACACTGTCCCATCACACACTCCCGGTTTAGACACAGAGTGATTATTCCTGTACACGGTCCCACCAAACACTCCCGGGGTCTGACACAGAGTGATTATTCCTCTACACGGTCCCATCAAACACTCCCGGAGGTCAGACACAGAGTGACTATTCCTCTACACGGTCCCATCAAACACTCCCGCGGTCAGACACAGAGTGAATATTCCTCTACACCGTCCCATCACACACTCCCGGGTTAGACACAGAGTGATTATTCCTCTACACGGTCCCATCAAACACTCCCGGGGTCAGACACAGAGTGATTATTCCTCTACACGGTCCCATCAAACACTCCTGGGGGTCAGACACAGAGTGATTATTCCTCTACACGGTCCCATCAAACACTCCTGGGGTCAGACACAGAGTGATTATTCCTCTACACGGTTCCATCAAACAATCCTGGGGTCAGACACAGAGTGATTATTCCTCTACACGGTACCATCACACTCGCCCTGGGTCAGACACAGAGTGAAACTCCCACCACACGGGCCCATCACACACTCCCGGGGTCAGACACAGAATGAATCTCCCTCTACACCGTCCCATCACACACTCCCGGGGTCAGACACAGAGTGATTGTTCCTCTACACCGCCCATCACACACTCCTGGGGTCAGACACAGAGTGATTATTCCTCTACACCGCCCATCACACACTCCCGGGGTCAGACACAGAGTGATTATTCCTCTACACGGTCCCATCACACACTCCCGGGGTCAGACACAGTGAATCTCCCTCCAAACCGTCCCATCACACACTCCCGGTGTAAGACACAGAGTGAAACCCCCACCACACTGTCCCATCACACACTCCCGGGGTCAGACTCAGAGTGAATCACCCTCCACACCGTCCTATCACACACTCCCGGGTTAGACAGAGAGTGATTATTCCTCTACACTGTCCCATCAAACACTCCGGGGGTCAGAAACAGACTGAATCTCCCTCCACTCCGTCCCATCACACACTCCATTGGTCAGACACAGAGTGATTATTCCTCTACACGGTCCCATCAAACTCTCCCGGGGTCAGACACAGAGTGAATAATCCTCTACACCGTACCATCAAACCCGACGGGGGTCAGACACAGAATGATTATTCCTCTACACGGTCCCATCAAACACTCCCGGTGTCAGACACAGAGTGATTATTCCTCTACACTTGTCCCATCACACACGCCCGGGCTCAGACGCAGAGGGAAACCCACACCACACTGTCCCATCACACACTCCCGGTTTAGACACAGAGTGATTATTCCTGTACACGGTCCCACCACACACTCCCGGGGTCAGACACAGTGAATCTCCCTCCAAACCGTCCCATCACACACTCCCGGTGTAAGACACAGAGTGAAACCCCCACCACACTGTCCCATCACACACTCCCGGGGTCAGACTCAGAGTGAATCACCCTCCACACCGTCCTATCACACACTCCCGGGTTAGACAGAGAGTGATTATTCCTCTACACTGTCCCATCAAACACTCCGGGGGTCAGAAACAGACTGAATCTCCCTCCACTCCGTCCCATCACACACTCCATTGGCCAGACACAGAGTGATTATTCCTCTACACGGTCCCATCAAACTCTCCCGGGGTCAGACACAGAGTGAATCTCCCTCCGCACCGTCCCATCACACACACCCGGGGTCAGACACAGAGTGATTATTCCTCTACACGGTCCCATCAAACACTTCCGCGGTCAGACACAGAGTGATTATTCCTCTACACGGTGCCATCAAACACACCCGGGGTCAGACACAGAGTGAATCTCAGTCCACACCGTCCCATCACACACTCCCGGGTTAGACACAGAGTGATTATTCCTCTACACGGTCCCATCAAACACTCCCGGGGTCAGACACAGAGTGATTATTCCTCTACACGGTCCCATCAAACACTCCTGGGGGTCAGACACAGAATGATTATTCCTCTACACGGTCCCATCAAACACTCCTGGGGTCAGACACAGAGTGATTATTCCTCTACACGGTTCCATCAAACACTCCTGGGGTCAGACACAGAGTGATTATTCCTCTACACGGTACCATCACACTCGCCCGGGGTCAGACAGAGAGTGAAACTCCCACCACACGGTCCCATCACACACTCCCGGGGTCAGACAGAGTGAATCTCCCTCTACACCGCCCATCACACACTCCCGGGGTCAGACACAGAGTGAATCACCCACCACACGGTCCCATCACACACTCCTGGGGTCAGACGCAGAGTGATTATTCCTCTACACCGCCCATCACACACTCCCGGGGTCAGACACAGAGTGATTATTCCTCTACACGGTCCCATCACACACTCCCGGGGTCAGACACAGTGAATCTCCCTCCAAACCGTCCCATCACACACTCCCGGTGTAAGACACAGAGTGAAACCCCCACCACACTGTCCCATCACACACTCCCGGGGTCAGACTCAGAGTGAATCACCCTCCACACCGTCCTATCACACACTCCCGGGTTAGACAGAGAGTGATTATTCCTCTACACTGTCCCATCAAACACTCCGGGGGTCAGAAACAGACTGAATCTCCCTCCACTCCGTCCCATCACACACTCCATTGGTCAGACACAGAGTGATTATTCCTCTACACGGTCCCATCAAACTCTCCCGGGGTCAGACACAGAGTGAATAATCCTCTACACCGTACCATCAAACCCTACGGGGGTCAGACACAGAATGATTATTCCTCTACACGGTCCCGTCAAACACTCCTGGGGTCAGACACAGAGTGATTATTCCTCTACACGGTCCCATCAAACACTCCCGGTGTCAGACACAGAGTGATTATTCCTCTACACTTGTCCCATCACACACGCCCGGGCTCAGACGCAGAGGGAAACCCACACCACACTGTCCCATCACACACTCCCGGTTTAGACACAGAGTGATTATTCCTGTACACGGTCCCACCAAACACTCCCGGGGTCTGACACAGAGTGATTATTCCTCTACACGGTCCCATCAAACACTCCCGGAGGTCAGACACAGAGTGACTTTTCCTCTACACGGTCCCATCAAACACTCCCGCGGTCAGACACAGAGTGAATATTCCTCTACACCGTACCATCAAACACTCCCGCGGTCAGACACAGAGTGAATATTCCTCTACACCGTCCCATCACACACTCCCGGGTTAGACACAGAGTGATTATTCCTCTACACGGTCCCATCAAACACTCCCGGGGTCAGACACAGAGTGATTATTCCTCTACACGGTCCCATCAAACACTCCTGGGGGTCAGACACAGAGTGATTATTCCTCTACACGGTCCCATCAAACACTCCTGGGGTCAGACACAGAGTGATTATTCCTCTACACGGTTCCATCAAACAATCCTGGGGTCAGACACAGAGTGATTATTCCTCTACACGGTACCATCACACTCGCCCTGGGTCAGACACAGAGTGAAACTCCCACCACACGGGCCCATCACA
The DNA here is from genome assembly GCF_030144855.1 of Hypanus sabinus. Lineage (NCBI taxonomy): Eukaryota > Metazoa > Chordata > Chondrichthyes > Myliobatiformes > Dasyatidae > Hypanus > Hypanus sabinus. The sequence continues at coordinate 111,520 of NW_026780341.1, read as the reverse complement.
CACTCCCGGGGTCAGACACAGAATGAATCTCCCTCTACACCGTCCCATCACACACTCCCGGGGTCAGACACAGAGTGATTGTTCCTCTACACCGCCCATCACACACTCCTGGGGTCAGACACAGAGTGATTATTCCTCTACACCGCCCATCACACACTCCCGGGGTCAGACACAGAGTGATTATTCCTCTACACGGTCCCATCACACACTCCCGGGGTCAGACACAGTGAATCTCCCTCCAAACCGTCCCATCACACACTCCCGGTGTAAGACACAGAGTGAAACCCCCACCACACTGTCCCATCACACACTCCCGGGGTCAGACTCAGAGTGAATCACCCTCCACACCGTCCTATCACACACTCCCGGGTTAGACAGAGAGTGATTATTCCTCTACACTGTCCCATCAAACACTCCGGGGGTCAGAAACAGACTGAATCTCCCTCCACTCCGTCCCATCACACACTCCATTGGTCAGACACAGAGTGATTATTCCTCTACACGGTCCCATCAAACTCTCCCGGGGTCAGACACAGAGTGAATCTCCCTCCGCACCGTCCCATCACACACACCCGGGGTCAGACACAGAGTGATTATTCCTCTACACGGTCCCATCAAACACTTCCGCGGTCAGACACAGAGTGAATAATCCTCTACACCGTACCATCAAACCCTACGGGGGTCAGACACAGAATGATTATTCCTCTACACGGTCCCATCAAACACTCCCTGGGTCAGACACAGAGTGATTATTCCTCTACACGGTGCCATCAAACACACCCGGGGTCAGACACAGAGTGAATCTCAGTCCACACCGTCCCATCACACACTCCCGGGTTAGACACAGAGTGATTATTCCTCTACACGGTCCCATCAAACACTCCCGGGGTCAGACACAGAGTGATTATTCCTCTACACGGTAACATCAAACACTCCTGGGGGTCAGACACAGAATGATTATTCCTCTACACGGTCCCATCAAACACTCCTGGGGTCAGACACAGAGTGATTATTCCTCTACACGGTTCCATCAAACACTCCTGGGGTCAGACACAGAGTGATTATTCCTCTACACGGTACCATCACACTCGCCCGGGGTCAGACACAGAGTGAAACTCCCACCACACGGTCCCATCACTCACTCCCGGGGTCAGACACAGAGTGAATCTCCCTCTACACCGCCCATCACACACTCCCGGGGTCAGACACAGAGTGAATCACCCACCACACGGTCCCATCACACACTCCCGGGGTCAGACACAGAGTGAATCACCCTCTACACCGTCCCATCACACACTCCAGGGGTCAGACACAGAGTGATGGTTCCTCTACACCGCCCATCACACATTTTGGTGTCAGACACAGAGTGATTATTCCTCTACACCGCCCATCACACACTCCCGGGGTCAGACACAGAGTGATTATTCCTCTACACGGTGCCATCAAACACACCCCGGGTCAGACACAGAGTGAATCACCCTCTACACCGTCCCATCACACACTCCAGGGGTCAGACACAGAGTGATTGTTCCTCTACACCGCCCATCACACATTTTGGTGTCAGACACAGAGTGATTATTCCTCTACACCGCCCATCACACACTCCCGGGGTCTGACACAGAGTGATTATTCCTCTACACGGTCCCATCAAACACTCCCGGAGGTCAGACACAGAGTGATTATTCCTCTACACGGTCCCATCACACACTCCCGGGGTCAGGCACAGTGAATCTCCTTCCACACCGTCCCATCACACACTCCCGTGGTCAGACTCAGTGTGATTATTCCTCTACACTTGTCCCATCACACACGCCCGGGGTCAGACGCAGAGGGAAACCCCCACCACACTGTCCCATCACACACTCCCGGTTTAGACACAGAGTGATTATTCCTGTACACGGTCCCACCAAACACTCCCGGGGTCTGACACAGAGTGATTATTCCTCTACACGGTCCCATCAAACACTCCCGGAGGTCAGACACAGAGTGACTATTCCTCTACACGGTCCCATCAAACACTCCCGCGGTCAGACACAGAGTGAATATTCCTCTACCCCGTACCATCACACACTCCCGGGGTCAGACACAGTGAATCTCCCTCCAAACCGTCCCATCACACACTCCCGGTGTAAGACACAGAGTGAAACCCCCACCACACTGTCCCATCACACACTCCCGGGGTCAGACTCAGAGTGAATCACCCTCCACACCGTCCTATCACACACTCCCGGGTTAGACAGAGAGTGATTATTCCTCTACACTGTCCCATCAAACACTCCGGGGGTCAGAAACAGACTGAATCTCCCTCCACTCCGTCCCATCACACACTCCATTGGTCAGACACAGAGTGATTATTCCTCTACACGGTCCCATCAAACTCTCCCGGGGTCAGACACAGAGTGAATAATCCTCTACACCGTACCATCAAACCCTACGGGGGTCAGACACAGAATGATTATTCCTCTACACGGTCCCGTCAAACACTCCTGGGGTCAGACACAGAGTGATTATTCCTCTACACGGTCCCATCAAACACTCCCGGTGTCAGACACAGAGTGATTATTCCTCTACACTTGTCCCATCACACACGCCCGGGCTCAGACGCAGAGGGAAACCCACACCACACTGTCCCATCACACACTCCCGGTTTAGACACAGAGTGATTATTCCTGTACACGGTCCCACCAAACACTCCCGGGGTCTGACACAGAGTGATTATTCCTCTACACGGTCCCATCAAACACTCCCGGAGGTCAGACACAGAGTGACTTTTCCTCTACACGGTCCCATCAAACACTCCCGCGGTCAGACACAGAGTGAATATTCCTCTACACCGTACCATCAAACACTCCCGCGGTCAGACACAGAGTGAATATTCCTCTACACCGTCCCATCACACACTCCCGGGTTAGACACAGAGTGATTATTCCTCTACACGGTCCCATCAAACACTCCCGGGGTCAGACACAGAGTGATTATTCCTCTACACGGTCCCATCAAACACTCCTGGGGGTCAGACACAGAGTGATTATTCCTCTACACGGTCCCATCAAACACTCCTGGGGTCAGACACAGAGTGATTATTCCTCTACACGGTTCCATCAAACAATCCTGGGGTCAGACACAGAGTGATTATTCCTCTACACGGTACCATCACACTCGCCCTGGGTCAGACACAGAGTGAAACTCCCACCACACGGGCCCATCACACACTCCCGGGGTCAGACACAGAATGAATCTCCCTCTACACCGTCCCATCACACACTCCCGGGGTCAGACACAGAGTGATTGTTCCTCTACACCGCCCATCACACACTCCTGGGGTCAGACACAGAGTGATTATTCCTCTACACCGCCCATCACACACTCCCGGGGTCAGACACAGAGTGATTATTCCTCTACACGGTCCCATCACACACTCCCGGGGTCAGACACAGTGAATCTCCCTCCAAACCGTCCCATCACACACTCCCGGTGTAAGACACAGAGTGAAACCCCCACCACACTGTCCCATCACACACTCCCGGGGTCAGACTCAGAGTGAATCACCCTCCACACCGTCCTATCACACACTCCCGGGTTAGACAGAGAGTGATTATTCCTCTACACTGTCCCATCAAACACTCCGGGGGTCAGAAACAGACTGAATCTCCCTCCACTCCGTCCCATCACACACTCCATTGGTCAGACACAGAGTGATTATTCCTCTACACGGTCCCATCAAACTCTCCCGGGGTCAGACACAGAGTGAATCTCCCTCCGCACCGTCCCATCACACACACCCGGGGTCAGACACAGAGTGATTATTCCTCTACACGGTCCCATCAAACACTTCCGCGGTCAGACACAGAGTGAATAATCCTCTACACCGTACCATCAAACCCTACGGGGGTCAGACACAGAATGATTATTCCTCTACACGGTCCCATCAAACACTCCCTGGGTCAGACACAGAGTGATTATTCCTCTACACGGTGCCATCAAACACACCCGGGGTCAGACACAGAGTGAATCTCAGTCCACACGGTCCCATCACACACTCCCGGGGTCAGACACAGAGTGAATCTCCCTCTACACCGCCCATCACACACTCCCGGGGTCAGACACAGAGTGAATCACCCACCACACGGTCCCATCACACACTCCCGGGGTCAGACACAGAGTGAATCACCCTCTACACCGTCCCATCACACACTCCAGGGGTCAGACACAGAGTGATGGTTCCTCTACACCGCCCATCACACATTTTGGTGTCAGACACAGAGTGATTATTCCTCTACACCGCCCATCACACACTCCCGCGGTCAGACACAGAGTGAATATTCCTCTACACCGTACCATCAAACACTCCCGCGGTCAGACACAGAGTGAATATTCCTCTACACCGTCCCATCACACACTCCCGGGTGAAACACAGAGTGATTATTCCTCTACACGGTCCCATCAAACACTCCCGGGGTCAGACACAGAGTGATTATTCCTCTACACGGTCCCATCAAACACTCCTGGGGGTCAGACACAGAGTGATTATTCCTCTACACGGTCCCATCAAACACTCCTGGGGTCAGACACAGAGTGATTATTCCTCTACACGGTTCCATCAAACAATCCTGGGGTCAGACACAGAGTGATTATTCCTCTACACGGTACCATCACACTCGCCCTGGGTCAGACACAGAGTGAAACTCCCACCACACGGGCCCATCACACACTCCCGGGGTCAGACACAGAATGAATCTCCCTCTACACCGTCCCATCACACACTCCCGGGGTCAGACACAGAGTGATTGTTCCTCTACACCGCCCATCACACACTCCTGGGGTCAGACACAGAGTGATTATTCCTCTACACCGCCCATCACACACTCCCGGGGTCAGACACAGAGTGATTATTCCTCTACACGGTCCCATCACACACTCCCGGGGTCAGACACAGAGTGATTATTCCTCTACACGGTGCCATCAAACACACCCCGGGTCAGACACAGAGTGAATCACCCTCTACACCGTCCCATCACACACTCCAGGGGTCAGACACAGAGTGATTGTTCCTCTACACCGCCCATCACACATTTTGGTGTCAGACACAGAGTGATTATTCCTCTACACCGCCCATCACACACTCCCGGGGTCTGACACAGAGTGATTATTCCTCTACACGGTCCCATCAAACACTCCCGGAGGTCAGACACAGAGTGATTATTCCTCTACACGGTCCCATCACACACTCCCGGGGTCAGGCACAGTGAATCTCCTTCCACACCGTCCCATCACACACTCCCGTGGTCAGACTCAGTGTGATTATTCCTCTACACTTGTCCCATCACACACGCCCGGGGTCAGACGCAGAGGGAAACCCCCACCACACTGTCCCATCACACACTCCCGGTTTAGACACAGAGTGATTATTCCTGTACACGGTCCCACCAAACACTCCCGGGGTCTGACACAGAGTGATTATTCCTCTACACGGTCCCATCAAACACTCCCGGAGGTCAGACGCAGAGTGACTATTCCTCTACACGGTCCCATCAAACACTCCCGCGGTCAGACACAGAGTGAATATTCCTCTACCCCGTACCATCAAACACTCCCGCGGTCAGACACAGAGTGAATATTCCTCTACACCCTACCATCAAACCCTACGGGGGTCAGACACAGAATGATTATTCCTCTACACGGTCCCATCAAACACTCCCGGGGTCAGACACAGAATGATTATTCCTCTACACGGTCCCATCAAACACTCCCGGGGTCAGACACAGAGTGATTATTCCTCTACACGGTGCCATCAAACACACCCCGGGTCAGACACAGAGTGAATCACCCTCTACACCGTCCCATCACACACTCCAGGGGTCAGACACAGAGTGATTGTTCCTCTACACCGCCCATCACACATTTTGGTGTCAGACACAGAGTGATTATTCCTCTACACCGCCCATCACACACTCCCGGGGTCTGACACAGAGTGATTATTCCTCTACACGGTCCCATCAAACACTCCCGGAGGTCAGACACAGAGTGATTATTCCTCTACACGGTCCCATCAAACACTCCCGCGGTCAGACACAGAGTGAATATTCCTCTACACCGTACCATCAAACACTCCCGCGGTCAGACACAGAGTGAATATTCCTCTACACCGTACCATCAAACCCTACGGGGGTCAGACACAGAATGATTATTCCTCTACACGGTCCCATCAAACACTCCCGGGGTCAGACACAGAGTGATTATTCCTCTACACGGTGCATCAAACACACCCGGGGTCAGACACAGAGTGATTATTCCTCTAGACGGTACCATCACACACGCCCGTGGTCAGACACAGAGTGAATCTCCCTCCACACCGTCCCGTCACAAACTCCCGGGTTAGAGTGATTATTCCTCTACACGGTCCCATCAAACACTCCTGGGGGTCAGACACAGAGTGATTATTCCTCTGCACGGTCCCATCAAACACTCCTGGGGTCAGACACAGAGTGATTATTCCTCTACACGGTACCATCACACTAGCCCGGGGTCAGACACAGAGTGAAACTTCCACCACACGGTCCCATCACACACTCCCGGGGTCAGACACAGAGTGAATCTCCATCTACACCGCCCATCACACACTCCCGGGGTCAGACACAGAGTGAATCACCCACCACACGGTCCCATCACACACTCCCGGGGTCAGACACAGAGTGAATCACCCTCTACAACTTCCCATCACACATTTTGGTGTCAGACACAGAGTGATTATTCCACTACACCGCTCATCACACACTCCCGGGGTCAGACACAGAGTGATTATTACTCTACACGGTCCCATCACACACTCCCGGGGTCAGGCTCAGTGAATCTCCTTCCACACCGTCCCATCACACACACCCGTGGTCAGACTCAGTGTGATTATTCCTCTACACGGTCCCATCACACACGCCCGGGGTCAGACACAGAGGGAAACCCCCACCACACTGTCCCATCACACACTCCCGGTTTAGACACAGAGTGATTATTCCTTTACACGGTCCCACCAAACACTCCCGGGGTCAGACACAGTGTGATTATTCCTCTACACGGTCCCATCAAACACTCCCGGGTGTCAGACACAGAGTGATTATTCCTCTACAGGGTTCCATCAAACACTCCTGGGGTCAGACACAGAGTGATTATTCCTCTACACGGCACCATCACACACGCCCGGGGTCAGACACAGAGTGAATCACCCTCCACACCGTCCCATCACACACTCCCTGGTTAGACACAGAGTGATTATTCCTCTACACGGTCCCACCAAACACTCCCGGGGTCAGACACAGAGTGATTATTCCTCTACACGGTCCCATCAAACACTCCCGGGGTCAGACACAGAGTGAATCTCCCTCCACACCGTCCCATCACACACTCCCGGGTTAGACACAGAGTGATTATACCTCTACACGGTCCTATCAAATACTCCCGGGGTCAGACACAGAGTGATTATTCCTCTACACGGTCCCATCAAACACTCCTGGGTGTCAGACACAGAGTGATTATTCCTCTACACGGTCCCATCAAACACTCCTGGGGTCAGACACAGAGTGATTATTCCTCTACACGGTTCCATCAAACACTCCTGGGGTCAGACACAGAGTGATTATTCCTCTACACGGTACCATCACACTCGCCCGGGGTCAGACACAGAGTGAAACTCCCACCACACGGTCCCATCACACACTCCCGGGGTCAGACACAGAGTGAATCTCCCTCTACACCGCCCATCACACACTCCCGGGGTCAGACACAGAGTGAATCACCCACCACACGGTCCCATCACACACTCCCGGGGTCAGACAGAGAGTGAATCACCCTCTACACCGTCCCATCACACACTCCCGGGGTCAGACACAGAGTGATTGTTCCTCTACACCGCCCATCACACATTTTGGTATCAGGCACAGAGTGATTATTCCTCTACACCGCCCATCACACACTCCCTCGGTCAGACACAGAGTGATTATTCCTCTACACGGCCCCATCACACACTCCCGGTTTAGACACAGGGTGAGTGTTCCTCTACACGGTCCCACCAAACACTCCCGGGGTCAAACACAGAGTGATTATTCCTCTACACGGTCCCATCAAACACTCCCGGGTGTCAGACACAGAGTGATTATTCCTCTACAGGGTTCCATCAAACACTCCTGGGGTCAGACACATAGTGATTATTCCTCTACACGGTACCATCACACACGCCCGGGGTCAGACACAGAGGGAAACCCCCACCACACTGTCCCATCACACACTCCCGGTTTAGACACAGAGTGATTATTCCTCTACACGGTCCCACCAAACACTCCCGGGGTCAGACACTGAGTGATTATTCCTCTACACGGTCCCATCAAACACTCCCGGGTGTCAGACACAGAGTGATTAATCCTCTACAGGGTTCCATCAAACACTCCTGGGGTCATACACAGAGTGAAACTCCCACCACACGGTCCCATCACACACTCCCGGGGTCAGACACAGAGTGAATTTCCCTCTACACCGCCATCGCACACTCCCGGGGTCAGACACAGAGTGAATCACACTCCACACCGCCCCATCACACACTCCCGGGGTCAGACACAGAGTGATTATTCCTCTACAAGGTCCCATCAAACACTCCCGGGGTCAGACACAGAGTGATTATTCCTCTACACGGCCCCATCACACACTCCCGGTTTAGACACAGAGTGATTATTCCTCTACACGGTCCCACCAAACACTCCCGGGGTCAGACACAGAGTGATTATTCCTCTACACGGTCCCATCAAACACTCCCGGGTATCAGACACAGAGTGATTATTCCTCTACAGGGTTCCATCAAACACTACTGGGGTCAGACACATAGTGATTATTCCTCTACACGGTACCATCACACACGCCCGGGGTCAGACACAGAGGGAAACCCCCACCACACTGTCCCATCACACACTCCCGGTTTAGACACAGAGTGATTATTCCTCTACACGGTCCCACCAAACACTCCCGGGGTCAGACACTGAGTGATTATTCCTCTACACGGTCCCATCAAACACTGCCGGGTGTCAGACACAGAGTGATTATTCCTCTACAGGGTTCCATCAAACACTCCTGGGGTCATACACAGAGTGAAACTCCCACCACACGGTCCCATCACCCACTCCCGGGGTCAGACACAGAGTGATTGTTCCTCTACACCGCCCATCACACACTCCATGGGTCAGACACAGAGTGATTATTCCACTACACCGCCCATCTCACACTCCCGGGGTCAGACACAGAGTGAATCACCCTCAACACCGTCCCATCACACACTCCCTGGGTCAGACACAGAGTGATTATTCGTCTACGCGGTCCCATCACACAGTCCCTGTGTCAGTCACAGTGAATCTCCCTCCACACCGTCCCATCACACACTCCCGGGGTCAGACTCAGAGTGATTATTCCTCTACACGGTCCCATCACACAGGCCCGGGGTCAGACACAGAGTGAAACTCCCACCCCACTGTCCCATCACACACTCCCGGTGTCAGACACAGAGTGAATCACCCGCCACACCGTCCCATCACACACTCCCGGTGTCAGACACAGAGTGATTGTTCCTCTTCACCGCCCATCACACACTCTCGGGGTCAGACACAGAGTGATTATTCCTCTACACCGCCCATCACACTCTCCCGGGGTCAGACGCAGAGTGAATCTCCCTCAACACCGTCCATTCACACACTCCCGGGGTCAGACACAGAGTGATTATTCCTCTACACGGTCCCATCACACTCTCCCGGGGTCAGACAGAGTGATTATTGCTCTACACGGTCCCATCAAACACTCCCGGGGTCAGACACAGAGTGAATCTCCATCTACACCGCCCATCACACACTCCCGGGGTCAGACACAGAGTGAATCTCCCACCACACGGTCCCATCACACACTCCCGGGGTCAGACACAGAGTGAATCTCCATCTACACCGCCCATCACACACTCCCGGGGTCAGACACAGAGTGAATCACCCACCACACGGTCCCATCACACACTCCCGGGGTCAGACACAGAGTGAAACTCCCACCACACGGTCCCATCACACACTCCCGGGGTCAGACACAGAGTGATTGTTCCTCTACACCGCCCATCACACACTCCATGGGTCAGACACAGAGTGATTATTCCACTACACCGCCCATCTCACACTCCCGGGGTCAGACACAGAGTGATTATTACTCTACACGGTCCCATCACAAACTCCCGGGGTCAGGCTCAGTGAATCTCCTTCCACACCGTCCCATCACACACACCCGTGGTCAGACTCAGTGTGATTATTCCTCTACACGGTCCCATCACACACGCCCGGGGTCAGACACAGAGGGAAACCCCCACCACACTGTCCCATCACACACTCCCGGTTTAGACACAGAGTGATTATTCCTTTACACGGTCCCACCAAACACTCCCGGGGTCAGACACAGTGTGATTATTCCTCTACACGGTCCCATCAAACACTCCCGGGTGTCAGACACAGAGTGATTATTCCTCTACAGGGTTCCATCAAACACTCCTGGGGTCAGACACAGAGTGATTATTCCTCTACACGGTACCATCACACACGCCCGGGGTCAGACACAGAGTGAATCACCCTCCACACCGTCCCATCACACACTCCCTGGTTAGACACAGAGTGATTATTCCTCTACACGGTCCCACCAAACACTCCCGGGGTCAGACACAGAGTGATTATTCCTCTACACGGTCCCATCAAACACTCCCGGTGTCAGACACAGAGTGAATCTCCCTCCACACCGTCCCATCACACACTCCCGGGTTAGACACAGAGTGATTATACCTCTACACGGTCCCATCAAATACTCCCGGGGTCAGACACAGAGTGATTATTCCTCTACACGGTCCCATCAAACACTCCTGGGTGTCAGACACAGAGTGATTATTCCTCTACACGGTCCCATCAAACACTCCTGGGGTCAGACACAGAGTGATTATTCCTCTACACGGTTCCATCAAACACTCCTGGGGTCAGACACAGAGTGATTATTCCTCTACACGGTACCATCACACTCGCCCGGGGTCAGACACAGAGTGAAACTCCCACCACACGGTCCCATCACACACTCCCGGGGTCAGACACAGAGTGAATCTCCCTCTACACCGCCCATCACACACTCCCGGGGTCAGACACAGAGTGAATCACCCACCACACGGTCCCATCACACACTCCCGGGGTCAGACAGAGAGTGAATCACCCTCTACACCGTCCCATCACACACTCCCGGGGTCAGACACAGAGTGATTGTTCCTCTACACCGCCCATCACACATTTTGGTATCAGACACAGAGTGATTATTCCTCTACACCGCCCATCACACACTCCCTCGGTCAGTCACAGAGTGATTACTCCTCTACACGGCCCCATCACACACTCCCGGTTTAGACACAGAGTGATTGTTCCTCTACACGGTCCCACCAAACACTCCCGGGGTCAAACACAGAGTGATTGTTCCTCTACACGGTCCCATCAAACACTCCCGGGTGTCAGACACAGAGTGATTATTCCTCTACAGGGTTCCATCAAACACTCCTGGGGTCAGACACATAGTGATTATTCCTCTACACGGTACCATCACACACGCCCGGGGTCAGACACAGAGGGAAACCCCCACCACACTGTCCCATCACACACTCCCGGTTTAGACACAGTGTGATTATTCCTCTACACGGTCCCACCAAACACTCCCGGGGTCAGACACTGAGTGATTATTCCTCTACACGGTCCCATCAAACACTCCCGGGTGTCAGACACAGAGTGATTATTCCTCTACAGGGTTCCATCAAACACTCCTGGGGTCATACACAGAGTGAAACTCCCACCACACGGTCCCATCACACACTCCCGGGGTCAGACACAGAGTGAATTTCCCTCTACACCGCCATCGCACACTCCCGGGGTCAGACACAGAGTGAATCACCCTCCACACCGCCCCATCACACACTCCCGGGGTCAGACACAGAGTGATTATTCCTCTACAAGGTCCCATCAAACACTCCCGGGGTCAGACACAGAGTGATTATTCCTCTACACGGCCCCATCACACACTCCCGGTTTAGACACAGAGTGATTATTCCTCTACACGGTCCCACCAAACACTCCCGGGGTCAGACACAGAGTGATTATTCCTCTACACGGTCCCATCAAACACTCCCGGGTATCAGACACAGAGTGATTATTCCTCTACAGGGTTCCATCAAACACTCCTGGGGTCAGACACATAGTGATTATTCCTCTACACGGTACCATCACACACGCCCGGGGTCAGACACAGAGGGAAACCCCCACCACACTGTCCCATCACACACTCCCGGTTTAGACACAGAGTGATTATTCCTCTACACGGTCCCACCAAACACTCCCGGGGTCAGACACTGAGTGATTATTCCTCTACACGGTCCCATCAAACACTGCCGGGTGTCAGACACAGAGTGATTATTCCTCTACAGGGTTCCATCAAACACTCCTGGGGTCATACACAGAGTGAAACTCCCACCACACGGTCCCATCACACACTCCCGTGGTCAGACACAGAGTGATTGTTCCTCTACACCGCCCATCACACACTCCATGGGTCAGACACAGAGTGATTATTCCACTACACCGCCCATCTCACACTCCCGGGGTCAGACACAGAGTGAATCTCCCTCAACACCGTCCCATCACACACTCCCTGGGTCAGACACAGAGTGATTATTCGTCTACGCGGTCCCATCACACAGTCCCGGTGTCAGACACAGTGAATCTCCCTCCACACCGTCCCATCACACACTCCCGGGGTCAGACTCAGAGTGATTATTCCTCTACACGGTCCCATCACACAGGCCCGGGGTCAGACACAGAGTGAAACTCCCACCCCACTGTCCCATCACACACTCCCGGTGTCAGACACAGAGTGAATCACCCGCCACACCGTCCCATCACACACTCCCAGTGTCAGACACAGAGTGATTGTTCCTCTTCACCGCCCATCACACACTCCCGGGGTCAGACACAGAGTGATTATTCCTCTACACCGCCCATCACACACTCCCGGGGTCAGACACAGAGTGAATCTCCCTCAACACCGTCCCATCACACACTCCCGGGGTCAGACACAGAGTGATTATTCCTCTACACGGTCCCATCACACTCTCCCGGGGTCAGACAGAGTGATTATTGCTCTACACGGTCCCATCAAACACTCCCGGGGTCAGACACAGAGTGAATCTCCGTCCACACCGTCTCAGCACACACTCCCGAGGTCAGACACAGAGTGATTATTCCTCTACACGGTCCCATCAAACACTCCCGGGGTCAGACACAGAGTGATTATTCCTCTACACGGTCCCATCAAACACTCCCGGGGGTCAGACACAGAGTGATTATTCCGCTACACGGTCCCATCAATTTCTCCCGGGGGTCAGACACAGAGTGATTATTCCTCTACACGGTACCATCAAACACTCCCGGGATCAGACACAGAGTGATTATTCCTCTACACGGTCCAATCAAACACTCCCGGGGGTCAGACACAGAGTGATTATTCCTCTACACGGTCAAATCAAACACTCCCGGGGTCAGACACAGTTTGATTATTCCTCTACACGGTCCCATCAAACACTCCCGGGGTCAGACACAGAGTGATTATTCCTCTACACGGTCCCATCAAACACTCCCGGGGGCCAGACACAGAGTGATTGTTCCTCTACACGGTCCCATCAAACACTCCTGGGGTCAGACACAGAGTGATTATTCCTCTACACGGTTCCATCAAACAATCCCGGGGTCAGACACAGAGTGATTATTCCTCTACACGGTCCCATCACACACTCCCGGGGTCAGACACTGAGTGAATCTCCTTCCATACCGTCCGATCACACTCTCCCGGGGTCAGACACAGAGTGAATCTCCCACCACATCGTTCCATCACACACTCCCGGGGTCAGACACAGAGTGAATCTCCTTCCATGCCGTCCGGTCACACACTCCCGTGGTCAGACACAGAGTGATTATTGCTCTACACGGTCCCATCAAACACTGCCGGGATCAGACACTGAGTGAATCTCCGTCCACACCGTCTCATCACACACTCCCGGGGGTCAGACACAGAGTGATTATTCCGCTACACGGTCCCATCAATCTCTCCCGGGGGTCAGACACAGAGTGATTATTCCTCTACACGGTCCCATCAAACACTCCCGGGGGTCAGACACAGTGTGATTATTCCTCTACACGGTCCCATCAAACACTCCTGGGGTCAGACACAGAGTGATTATTCCTCTACACGGTCAAATCAAACACTCCCGGGGTCAGACACAGTTTGATTATTCCTCTACACGGTCCCATCAAACACTCCCGGGGTCAGACACAGAGTGATTATTCCTCTACACGGTCCCATCAAACACTCCCGGGGGTCAGACACAGAGTGATTGTTCCTCTACACGGTCCCATCAAACACTCCTGGGGTCAGACACAGAGTGATTATTCCTCTACACGGTTCCATCAAACAATCCCGGGGTCAGACACAGAGTGAATCTCCTTCCATACCGTCCGATCACACTCTCCCGGGGTCAGACACAGAGTGAATCTCCCTCCACACCGTTCCATCACACACTCCCGGGGACAGACACAGAGTGAATCTCCGTCCACACCGTCTCATCACACACTCCCGAGGTCAGACACAGAGTGATTATTCCTCTACACGGTCAAATCAAGCACTCCCGGGTTCAGACACAGAGTGATTATTCCTCTACACGGTCCCATCTGACCAGTAGTCTCTTAAATTTCACCAGTGTATCTGCCTCCACCACTGACTCCGGCAGTGCATTCCCCGCACTAACCATACTCTGAGGAAAAAGAACATTCCTCTAATATCCCCCTTGAACTTCCCTCCACTTACCTTAAAGTCATGTCCTCTTGTAATGAGAAGTGGTGTCCTGAGGAAGAGGCGCTGGCTGTCCACTCTGTCTATTCCTCTTCATAACTTGTATCAATCTATCATGTATCATCTCATCCTCTTTCTATCCAAAGAGTAAAGTCCTAGCCCCCATGATCTCTGATCATAATACATACTCTCTAAACCAGGTAACATCCTGGTGAATCTCCTCTCTACCCATTCCAATGCTTCCAAATCCTTCCTATAAGGCTTAATAAGATGGCTTAATCAGTGTTTTATAAGGCTGCATCATTACCTCGCTAACCTTAAACTATACCCTTCGTCTTATGAAAGCTAACAGCCTGTAAACTTTCTTAACTACCCTATCAACCTATGAGGCAACTTTCAGGGATCATGGACATGTACCCCAGATCTTTCCGCTCCGCCCCACTCCCATGTATCCTGCCATTTACTTTGTCTTGGAGTTTGTCTTTCTAAAGTATACCACCCCACACTTCTCCGAGTTTAACGCAATCTGCCACTTCTCAGCCCACGTCCGCATCCAATCAAGGTTTCTCTGCAATCTTAGTCAATTCTCTACACTATCCACAACACCACCAACCTTTGTGTCATCTGCAACCTTGTCAATCCACCCTTCTACCCCCACGTTAATAAAAATCACGAGAAGTAGGGGTCCCAGAACCAGCAGGCTGCGGAACATCAACCTCCGACAGCGTGTGGTGTGAAGTTTGAGGCCAAAGATGGAAGATTGTTTTGTGTGATGTGCTGGGCTGTGTTCACGATCTTTTGCAGCTTTTTCCGGTCTTGGACAGGACAACATCCATACCAGGTTGGGATGAACCCTAGAAGAATTCTTTCTCCAGTGCACCTATAAAAAGTTAGTGTTAGTTTTAGGGGACTGGTCAAATTTCTTCAGCTTTCTCAGGAAGTAAAGGCGCCGGTGGGCCTTCTTGGCAGTCGATTCTGCTTGGTTAGAACAAGTCAGTCCATTTGTGATATTCACCCCGAAGAACTTAAAGCTTTTGACCGGTTCCACCCGCGCACTACCGATTTAGATGGCGTTGTGTGGTCCGCTACTCCTTCTGAAATCAACACCAATTCGTTCGTCTTGCTGACATTGAGGGAGAGGTTATTTTGAACCTAGCTTCCTGTATTCCCTCGTTATACTTCCAACCCATGACAATGGTACCCACGAGGAACAGGGCATCACTTGCTCTGCCCTGGGCCTTGGACCTTCAGGACAATAGAAATGCTTACGTCACGCTGCGGTGTATTGGCAACAGCTCAGCGTTCAGCACAGTCATTTCCTCAGTTCTCATCAACAAGCTCCAAAACCTGGGCCTTTGCATCTCCCTCTGCAAAATAATGTTTGACTTCCGCATAGTGAAACCACAGTCCGTGCAGATCGGTCATAACATTTCCGATCTACAGGTAGTGTTGAAGTAGCAGAGAGGCTGCAGTCCTTATATAGATAGGGAAAATGCGAAATGTACTGGCAGATGGAATACAGTGCCTCGAAGTGTACGGTCATGCAGTTTTCCAGAAGAAATAAAAGTGTGAACTATTTTCTTAAAAAAAAAACAAAACTACCACGCAAAAGAATTTGGGAGTCCTGGTGGAGGATTCCCTCGAAGTTAACTTACTTGGAGTCGGTGGTGAGGAAGACAAATGAAGTGTTTGCATTTATTTCCAGATGACCAGAATACAAGAGAAAGGGTTTATTTTCTATGCTTTACAAGGCACTGGAGAGGTCACATTTGCTGTATTATGAGCAATGTTGGTCCCCTTAGAAAATAATGGATTTGCTGACGTTGGAGATGATACAACCAGATGACATTGCAAATCATAAGGCTATTCAGCCCATCAAATCTGATTTGTCATTCATGGCTAATCACGGATCACACTGAACCGACCTTGTCGCCGTATTTTTGATGCCCTAACCAATCAGAAAACTGTCATATTCCGCCTAACTCAATTCACGGGCTTGGACTCCAGCATGGTTTGTGGCAGAGCGTTCCGCATATTCGCTTTCCTCTGACAACAGGTTCTCCTCTTTGCTTCCATTCTGAAAGGACGCCTCCTAATTTTGAGTAGGTTGCCTCATGTTCTGGGTATCCCCACCACAGGAAACATCCCCTCCACATCCACCGTCCCCAGCCCTTTCAACATTCGGTAGGTTCAACAATATCACAAGATTGTTCAAACAATCTATTAGAGTTTTTCGCGGAGGTTGCCAGGAAAGTAGATGAAGAGAAGGCAGTGGATTCTGTCTACATGGACCTCAGTTAGGCCTTTGACAAGGTCCTGCATGGGGGTTTAGTTAGGAAGATACAAGGGCTAGGTATACATGGTAAGGTAGAAAATTAGATTAGGAATTGGCTTATTGGAAGAAGCCAGAGTGTGGTAGTGGAGGATTGCTTCCCTGAGTGAAGGCCTGTGACAAGTGGTGGGCCACAGGGATCAGTGCTGTGCCATTGTTATTTGTCATCTATATCAATGATATGGAGATAATGCGGTAAACTGGATCAGCAGATTTGCTGATGATACAAATTTTGGAGATTAAGTGGACAGTGAGGAAGGTTTTCTAAGCTTAGAGATGGATGTGGATCAGATGGAAAAAGGGGCTGAAAATGCAAGATGGATATTAATACAGACATGTGTGAGGTATTGCACTTTGGATGGAAAATCGAAGCGAGAACATACAAGGTAAATGGTAGGGTTCTGAGGAGTGCAGTAGAACAGAGGGATATGGTAATACAGATACTGAATTTCCAAAAAGTGGCGTCAAAGATAGATAGGGTAGTAAAGAGAGCTATTGGTACATTGGCCTTTATAAATCAAAGTATTGAGTATAAGAGTTGGAATGTTATAGGAAGGTTATATTAGACAATGGTGAAGGCGAATTTGGAGTTTTGGTCACCCAATTAAAGGAAGGATAGTAAAAAGAGTGTAGAGAAGGTTTACAAGGATGTTGCCGGGACTTGAGAAACTGAGTTACAGAGAAAGTTTGAATGGGTTAAGAATTTATTCCCTGGAGCGTAAAAGAATGAGGCGAGAATGAGCGATATAAAATTATGATGGGTATAGATAGAGTGAATGCAAGCAGCCTTCTTTTCACTGAGACGAGGGGATAGAAAAAGCACAAAGGACATAGGTTAAGGATGAAGGAGGAACAGTTTAAAGGAAATTTGGGAAGAGGTGTGGTTTCTTCACACAGTGAATGGTGGGAGTGTGGAATGAGCTGTGGGATGACGTAAATTCAGGCTCACTTATAAAACTTATAAAACTTGGACAGATACATGGATGACAGATGTATGGAAAGATAAGATCCAGGTGCAGGTCAGCGGGACTAGGCAGAAAAATGGTTCAGCACAGCCAAGAAGGGCCGGAGGTCCTGTTTAGTGCTGTAATGTTCAATGGTTCTATCGTTCTATCACCACGCATTCTTCTAACTTCCAATGCGTACAGGCCCAAAGTTACCGAACGCTTCTCATAGGTTAACTCCTTCATTTCCAGTATTATCCTTGTGAACCTCGCCTGCACTCTCTCCAACGACAACATATCCTTTATGCGATATGGGGAACAGATCTGTTGCCAATACTCCAAGTGCGGCCTTTGTTGTTTCCTTATAAAGCATCAGCATTATATACTTGTTTTTCATTATTACTACTACTATTATTATTATTATTATTATTATTATTATTATTATTATTATTATTATTATTATTATTATTATTATTATTATTATTATTATTATTATTATTATTATTATTATTATTATTATTATTATTATTATTATTATTATTATTTTCCCCTTAAAATAAATGCCACCATCGCATTTGCCTTCTTAACCCAGACTCAGCCTGCAAATTAAACTTCTGGGATTCTTGCTCCAGGGATCTACTCATCATCCTCTAACTTTTGGGAGACTTGAACAAGTGGTCCAATCTTATGCCACTACACATCCCATTATTCCATTGAGATACTGATACATGTGACTTATGCTTCTCCCTCACAAATTGCAGAATTAATTTAATTATACCTCTTCAGTATACAGACTTCAGGCTTTTGACCCTCGCACTACCAAATACGAAGGATTCGGTTTGAGATATCCCGGACCCTGGCACGCCGAAGGCATCATGCCATCCGGGAATCTCATTCTGTCACAACAAGCCTCCAGTCTGTTAGCCTATCTAACGAATCCCCTATCACCACAGCGTATTTCTTCTTCCTTCTTCCCTTCTGAGTCAAGTGGCAGACTCACTGCAAAACAGCCGACCAATGGGACCCCTCTATTAGTTTGTTTGCACGACTGTATCTAAAGTGTTCTACATTCTACTAATGATGATGACCACAGGGCTACTCTGCACTGGTTCATTAACTGCTTTCCCCTGTCTCGCTGTCACCCAGTTTCCTGTGTCCTCTTCCTTTGGTGTAACTGCCTGCCTTTGTCACATCTGTCACCCGACAAGGCTCTCGTATTATTTGAATATCTCGGATGTTAGCGTCTCACAGGATCTACACAGGGCCCAGAACGTGGACCAGCTGTACTTTGTCACTCTCCACGATACGTCCACAGCGGGTGCAACCTCATTTGCTCTCCACTGGGCCTTGGACCATTGCACAACAGTAATGGTTACGCCAGGCTGCGGTTTATTGTCCGTAGCTCAGCGTTCAGCACAATCATTTCCTCAGTTCTTAAAAACAAGCTCCAAATTCTGGGCCAGGTATATAACGTAGAACGTAGAATGCACAGTACAAGCCCGTAGGCCCACAATGTTGTGTCGACATTTAATCCCTGCATTCTATATCACCCCCCCCCCCCAACTAAAATTCCTCAATATACCTGTCTAGTACTCTATTAAATTCCACTAGTGCAACTGCCTCCACCACTGACTCAGGTAGTGCATTCCACGCACCAACAAGTCTCTGAGTAAAAATAAACGTCCTCTCATCCCCCTTAAACTTCCCTCCCCTTAGCTTAAAGACATGTCCTCTTGTACTGTGCCCTGAGGAAGAGGTGCTGCCTGTCCACTTTATCTATTCCTCTTAATATCTTGTACACCTCTATCATATCTCCTGTCATCCTCCTTCTCTCCAGTGAGTAAGGCCCGAGCTCCCTTAATCTCTGACCATAATCCATACTCTCTAAACCAGGCAGCATCCTGGTAAATCTCCTCTGTACCCTTCCCAATGCTTTCGCATCCTTCCAATAGTGGGGCGACCAGAACTGGACACGGTATTCCAAGTGTGGCTGAACCAGAGTTTGATATGGCCGCATCATTACAACTTGAACCTTAAATTCTATCCTTCGTATAATGAAGCTAACACCCCGTGAACTTTCGTAACTGCCCTATCTACCTGTGAGACAAATTTCTGGGATCTGTGGACATCTACCCCCAGATATATCAGCTTCTCCATGGTACCAAGTATCCTGCCATTTACTTAGTACTCCTCCTTGGAGTTTGTCCTGTCAAAGTGCACACCTGACCCCTCTCAGGTTTGAACTCCATCTGCCACTCCTGAGCCCACTTCTGCAATCTTCGATAATCCTCAACACTACCCAAAACAACACAAACTTTGTGTCTCATGCAAACTTTCCAATCCTTCTACCCACACATCCAAGCCGTTAATAAAAATCGCGAAAAGCAGGGAGCCCAGGACCAACATGCTCCAGAATATCAACCTCACTCATATTGTCCTCACTGTCATCAAGTTCCCTCTCATTGGTAAATGCCGAAGAGAAGTATTCATTAAGGATCTCACACACTTCCACAGCCTGCAGGTACACATTCCCACCTTTATCTGTAATCGGTCCTACCTTCACCCCTATCATCCTTTTGCTCTTCACATCATTGAAAGAGGCCTTGGGGTTTTCCTTTACCCTTCTCGCCGGCATTCTCATGCCCCCTACTTGCTCTCCTCAGCCCCTTCTGAACCTTCTTGCTTGCTACCCTATATTCCTTAATAGCTCCATCTGATCCTTGCTTCCTAAACCCCATGTATGCTGCCCTCTACCACCTGACTAGATGTCCACCTCACTTGTCAACCCTGGTTCCATCACCCTACCAGTCTTTATCTTCCTCATTGGGTCGAATTATCCCCAACATCCTGATCCCTAAATTTCGACCACATGTCCATAGTATATTTCACCCCAATTAACACCTGCAAGTTCTAGTCTTATATCTTCATAATTTCAATTTCCCCAATTAAAAATTCTCCTATTCTCTCTGATTCTATTCTTTTCCATGATATTTCCAAAGGCCAACAGAGGAGGTCACTGTCTCTCAGATGCTCACCCACTGAGAGATCTGTGATCTGACCCGGTTCCTTGTCTATTACTAGATTTAGTATGGCATTCCCCCTATTCGGCCTGTCAACATACTGTGACAGGAAACCGTCCTGGACACACTAAAGACACTTTGCCCCGTCTAACCCAACGGACGGTTAAAGTGTTATCACCGTCTGCAACAGGATGTTTAATTTCTCATCAGGGAACCACAGTGAGTGCAGTCCAATAATAACATTACCGATCAAGAGGCAATTTTGAGGTAGAAGAGAGGCTGCAGAAGGACTTAAACACATTAGGAAAATGGACAAATGTGCAGCAGATAGAGTACAGTATGGGAGAGTGTATGGCCAGACACTGATAGAAAAATATGATAGTTGACCATTTTCTAAATGCAGAAATATTTACGGTACAAAGGGATCTCGTGCAGGATTCCTTTAAGATTTATTTGCAGGTTCAGTCGGAACTGAGGAAGGAAAATATGATGTTACTTTTTTTTATTGTGGAGGACTGAAATATATAAGCAAGGATGGAATTTTGTGACTTTATAAGGCACAGGTGCGGCTCAGTTTAAGTGTTGTGAGTATCTTGGGGCTCCTGATGGAGGAAAGGATGTCCATACTTTGGACAGGGTTCGCAACAGGTGCACAATACTTATTCTGTGATTGAAAGCCTTGGTATACGGGAAGCTTTCACGGCTCTGGGCCGGAATACACTGGAAATCAAAGGATAAGGGGTGCACAGAGGGCGCCTCTCTATTCTTAGATGTATCCTCTGGTCTTTCACTGCGGAGAAATCATCTCCACATCCACTCGAGCAAAGCCTTTCTCCATTTGAGAGGTTTCGATGAGGTCACAACTTATTGACTTAATCCTGGTGTAGGCCCAGAGTCTTCAAACGATTTTTTATGGAATCAACCTCTTGACTCTCTTTAGAACCCTCTTCAGCTTCAGTACATCCTTTACTAAATAAAAGGCCCACAACCGTTCACAGTACTCCACGAGAGGCCTCACCAATGCTTTGTAAATTCTCAGTATTACA
The DNA here is from genome assembly GCF_030144855.1 of Hypanus sabinus. Taxonomy (NCBI): domain Eukaryota; kingdom Metazoa; phylum Chordata; class Chondrichthyes; order Myliobatiformes; family Dasyatidae; genus Hypanus; species Hypanus sabinus. The sequence goes on along the minus strand of NW_026780341.1, from coordinate 89,259 downwards.
TCATTGCTTTTATGTTCCAGCCCTCTTGAAATGAATTCCGATTTTGCATTTACTTTCTTCAACCCGCAAAATAAAGTTTAGAGGATCCCATTCATCCTTCGATATTTTTCCGAATTTTCTCTCCATTTAAAGAAGAGGCTCTGCGCCCTCGGCTTCCTGAAAACAGCCTGCCCCTCCACCCATCTTCAAATCCTCTGCAAACGTCGCAACTACGCAATCAGCTCCATCATCCAAATGATTGTCATACAAGGTAGAAAGTATTGCTCCCAACACAGGCCCCTGTGGAAAGTGATGAGCCACCGGCAGCCAAACAAAAAGTCTCCGCTCATTCCCACCCTTTGCCTCCTGTCACTGAAACACCGCTTTGTCCATTATACTCTGGACATTAGAATTCATCACCTCTATTCATCCAGTTCGATGGCGTCTACATTTTACGCTGCAACTCAACCAATTTACTGCGATGTTGCCTCCTCAATAGCCTCTCCTCAGTACACATTCACTCTGTTTGTAAGCCAGTTGCGTCATCTTCAGCACTATTTTCAGCCAAAGCAGTTTATTCTGCATTGAAATGTATACAGCCCAGGAAAATATCTGCACTGATCTCTACCAGCTGATTACCAATTTTACGTGAGTTACTATCACCATCCGCCTCCACAACCTCAGCAATAACTGTTCTGGAACTCTGTCGCCTACTTCTCAGTGGCTATCAGAAACCTCTGTGTGGAGATTGTATAATCTGGTTCTATACTTGCTTGCACATGGCACTGGTAGCAATATTGGAGATCCTGCCCTTTAACCTAACACCCTGTGTCTTCTCCTCACTTATCCTACCCATGCCATTGGTAGCCAAATGGAACACGATCAGAGAAGCTCCCCTGCTGGGCCTCGGACCATCTGGACAATTACAATACCTACAGCAGCCTGCGGTTTACTGACGACAGCTCAGAGTTCAGCACAATCATTTCCTCATTTCTAATCAACAAGCTCCAAATCCCGGTGCTGGGCATCTCCCTCTGCAACCGAATGTTTTACTTCCTCATCGGGAAACCACAGTCAGTGTAGATCGGCCAAAATATTTCCGATCAACAAACAGTGTTTAAGTAGCAGGCAGGCTACAGAGGGGTTCATACAGATTAGGAAAAACGGGCAAGCTGGTGTCTGATGGGATAACGTGTTTGCAGGTACATGATCATGCAATTTGGTATCAGAAACAAAGGTGTAGACTATTTTCTAAATGTAGAGAAGATTCAGCAGTCTACGGAGAAAAGGGTTTGGGCATCCACGTGCAGGATTCCCTCAAAATTAAGTTACAGGAGCAGTAGTTGGTGAGGAAGGAAAATACACGTCAGCATTCATTTCCAGATGAGGAGAAGAGAAATCAACGATCAAAAACCGACTTAAATACACACTGAAACCTGGTCTCCATCGGTCTGTGGTAGAGCATTCCACAGATTCACGTCTCGCTGGTTAAAGAAATAATTCCTCCCTACCCCTGTTCTGAGAGGGTGCTCCTCAATTCTGAGGCTGTGTAGTTTAGTTCTATACACCAACCCCAAAGGAAGAGACCTTCCCTATCCACCCTGTCTCTTCTTTCAGCATTGGTTAGGTTTCAATCAGACTTAGCCCACTCCCACTCCCGCTCTTCCGCATTCTTCTAAATTCCAGTGAGTGCAGTCCCCAAGCAGCTAAATGTTATTTAGTTTACCCCTTCATTTCCTTAATTACCGTTGATAACCTCCTCTGAACTCTCTTCAATCAGAACCCATCCTTTATTTACAATATGCAATAGATAATAGACAATAGGTGCAGAAGTAGACCATTTGTCCCTTCGAGCCTGCACCGCCATTCTGAGATCATGGCTGATCATCTGCTATCAATACCAGGTTCCTGCCTTGTCCCTTCATCCCTTGATTCCCCTATCCATAAGATACCTATCTAGCTCCTACTTGAAAGCATACAGAGAATTGGCCTCCACGACCTTCCGAGGCAGTGCATTCCAGACTCCCACAACAGCCTGGGAGAAGAAGTTTTTCCTTAACTCTGTCCAAAATGACCTACCCCTTATTCTCAAACCATGCCCTCTGGTACTGGACTCTCCCAGCATCTGGAACATATTTCCTGCCTCTATCTTGTCCAATCCCATAATAATCATGTTTCAATCAGATCCCCTCTCAATCTCCTTAATTCCAGTGTGTACAAGCCCAGTCTCTCTAAACTCTCTGCGTAAGACAGTCCAGACATCCCAGGAATTAACCTCATGAATCTACGCTGCACGTCCTCTACAGCCAGGATGACCTTCCTTAACCCTGGAGACCAAAACTGTACCCAATACTCCAGGTATGGTCTCACCAGGGCTCTGTACAAATGCAGAAGGATTCCCTTGCTCTTGTACTCAATTCCCTTTGTAATCAAGGCCAACATTCCATTAGCCATATATTATCCGTAGATATATCTCATATCTGGGATATGGGGCCCAGAACCGTTGCAAATACTCGTTTCTGCCTGGTTAGAGCGTAAAGAAGGCTCAGCATTATTGCCCTGTTTTCCCGTTTCATTCCCTTTCACATAAATGGTAACATTCACTTGCCTTCTTTACAACAGACCCAAACTGCAAATAAACTGTTTGGGAACCTTACACGAGGACTCCTAACTCACTCTGCTCCTCTGATATTTGAAACTTCCTCCCAACTGATAATTGTCCGCCCTGTTGTGCCTTTTTCCAAAATTCATTTTCATACGTTTCGCAACATTACATTCGCTCTGCCATTTTGCCCATTCTTCCAATTTATCTCTAACCTGCTGTAATCGCATTGCTTCCTCAGCTCGACCTACCCCTTCACCGACCTTTTCATCATCCTCACACTTGGCCATGAATTAATCAATTCAATCTCCCAAATCGTTGACAAACATGGTAAAATTAACTGTCGCAATTCAGACCACTGAGGATCCCCAATAGACACCAACGGCCAATCCGAAAAGCAGCCTTTTATTACCACGCTCTTCCTTCTGCCTGTCAGCCATTCCGCGATCCATGCCAGAATCTCTCCTGTAACGCCCTAGGATTTTCCCTTGTTCAGTTGCCTAAAGAGTGGCGCCTTGTCAAATGCCCTCTGAAAAACCACGAGAGTGACAGCAACTGCCTGTCCTGTGTCCACTCGGTTTGTTACTCCCACCGAGAACTCTAACACGCTTGACCGGCAAGATTCACACTCACAGACACTCACAGTGACATCCACTGTCTCTCCTGTGTCCACTCGGTTTGTTATTCCCTCTGAGAACTCTAACAGGCTTTTCCGGGAAGATTCACACTCACAGACACTCACAGTGACATCCACTTTCTCCCCTGTGTCCACTCGGTTTGTTACTCCCTCTGAGAACTCTAACAGGCTTGTCCGGCAGGATTTACACTCACAGACACTCACAGTGACATCCACTGTCCCCCTGTGTCCACTCGGTTTGTTACTCCCACCGAGAACTCTAACACGCTTGACCGGCAAGATTCACACTCACAGACACTCACAGTGACATCCACTGTCTCTCCTGTGTCCACTCGGTTTGTTATTCCCTCTGAGAACTCTAACAGGCTTTTCCGGGAAGATTCACACTCACAGACACTCACAGTGACATCCACTTTCTCCCCTGTGTCCACTCGGTTTGTTACTTCCTCTGAGAACTCTAACAGGCTTGTCCGGCAGGATTTACACTCACAGACACTCACAGTGACATCCACTGTCTCTCCTGTGTCCACTCGGTTTGTTACTTCCTCTGAGAACTCTAACAGGCTTGTCCGGCAGGATTCACGCTCACAGACGCTCACAGTGACGTCCACTGTCTCTCCTGTGTCCACTCGGTTTGTTACTCCCTCTGAGAACTCTAACAGGCTTGTCCGGGAAGATCCGCACTCACAGACACTCACAGTGTCGTCCACTGTCTCTCCTGTGTCCACTCGGTTTGTTACTCCCTCTGAGAACTCTAACAGGCTTGTCCGGGAAGATTCACACTCACAGACACTCACAGTGACATCCACTGTCTCTCCGGTGTCCACTCGGTTTGTTATTCCCTCTGAGAACTCTAACAGGCTTGTCCGGGAAGATTCACACTCACAGACACTCACAGTGACATCCACTGTCTCTCCTGTGTCCACTCGGTTTGTTACTCCCTCTGAGAACTCTAACAGGCTTGTCCGGCAGGATTCGCACTCACAGACACTCACGGTGACGTCCACTGTCTCTCCTGTGTCCACTCGGTTTGTTACTCCCTCTGAGAAATCTAACAGGGTTGTCCGGGAAGATTCACACTCACAGACACTCACAGTGACATCCACTTTCTCCCCTGTGTCCACTCGGTTTGTTACTTCCTCTGAGAACTCTAACAGGCTTGTCCGGCAGGATTTACACTCACAGACACTCACGGTGACATCCACTGTCTCTCCTGTGTCCACTCGGTTTGTTACTTCCTCTGAGAACTCTAACAGGCTTGTCCGGGAAGTTCCGCACTCACAGACACTCACAGTGACATCCATTGTCTCTCCTGTGTCCACTCGGTTTGTTAATCCCTCTGAGAACTCTAACAGGCTTGTCCGGCAGGATTCACGCTCACAGACGCTCACAGTGACGTCCACTGTCTCTCCTGTGTCCACTCGGTTTGTTACTCCCTCTGAGAACTCTAACAGGCTTGTCCGGGAAGATCCGCACTCACAGACACTCACAGTGTCGTCCACTGTCTCTCCTGTGTCCACTCGGTTTGTTACTCCCTCTGAGAACTCTAACAGGCTTGTCCGGGAAGATTCACACTCACAGACACTCACAGTGACATCCACTGTCTCTCCGGTGTCCACTCGGTTTGTTATTCCCTCTGAGAACTCTAACAGGCTTGTCCGGGAAGATTCACACTCACAGACACTCACAGTGACATCCACTGTCTCTCCTGTGTCCACTCGGTTTGTTACTCCCTCTGAGAACTCTAACAGGCTTGTCCGGGAAGATTCACACTCACAGACACTCACAGTGACATCCACTGTCTCTCCGGTGTCCACTCGGTTTCTTATTCCCTCTGAGAACTCTAACAGGCTTGTCCGGCAGGATTCGCACTCACAGACACTCTCAGTGACATCCACTGTCCCCCTGTGTCCACTCGATTCGTTACTCCCTCTGAGACTCGAACAGGCTTGTCCGGCGAGATTCGCACTCACAGACACTCACAGTGACATCCACTGTCCCCCTGTGTCCACTCGGTTTGTTACTTCCTCTGAGAACTCTAACAGGCTTGTCCGGCAGGATTCACACTCACAGACACTCACAGTGACATCCACTGTCCCCCTGTGTCCACTCGGTTTGTTACTTCCTCTGAGACTCTAACAGGCTTGTCCGGGAAGATTTACACTCACAGACACTCACAGTGACATCCACTGTGTCCCCTGTGTTAACTCGGTTTGTTACTCCCTCTAAGAACTCTAACAGGCTTGTCCGGGAAGATCCGCACTCACAGACGCCATGCTGACGTTCACTTATTTTCTGATTCCTCTTAAAGGAACCCAACCTTCTCCTGAGGAACAGAGACTGATTCTTCCGCAGCCAGTTGAGGCTGTTTTTTTAAAAACTACTTCACCATCCGTCTTCACACTCACTATTGCTCACTATTGCTAACTTACATTAAAGTCCGTTGACTTTAATGTAGTCCTTATTATCTCTCGTCAGCCGCGGATGCCATATGAGAACTGCTCTATCTCTGGGGTATATCTATCCTGCGCCTTGTGAACTGTTCCTCGAAACTCTACCCAACTCTGCTATGCCGTGGTCGCCCCCAGTAACCTCCTCCAATCCCCCTGGGCAAGCTCCTCTCTCATGCGTCTGTCATTCCCTTCATTCCATTGCGCGAGAAAAATAAAAAAGCGTAAAAGTAAAAAGTAAGAGTGGACTGAAGTGAAGCGAAGAAAATTCAAGTGTAACAAGAGAAAGATAACATGATTTTAAAAGCACAATGAGCGTTAAGTCACTTTGTCTGAATGCCCGTATTTTTCCAAATAAGGTCGGTGAACGTGTGGCACAAATCATTACAAAAGGGAATGATATAGTGGCCATTATAGAGACGTGGTTGCAGGGTGGAGAGGATTGGGAATTTAATATCCAAGGATATCAGGCAATATTGAAAGATAAGCAGGAATGTCAAGGAGGTGGATTGGCGTTCGTAATTAAGGACGAGATTAGACCGACACTGAGAGACAATATACGGTAAGACCCGAAGAGCAGAATGCTGAATCCATCTGGTTACACATAGGTCATTCATTCAAACACGGAGAAGGTGCCATGTTCCCGACTGAACATCCAGCTTTCCCCGGAGTGTGGTTCGCTGTCACTTTCCCCTGAAGGTTCAGACTGCTAATTATTGCCTGTCAGCAATCGTCCCCTCCACCGAGAACATGTTCAAGAAGAAATGCCTCGGGAAGACCACATTCATCACCGAGGAAATGCCGGTGAAATTCCCCGGACTCCCGCCGGGAAATACCCTGTGTTCATCGAAACCATCGGGGAAGGGTACAGGCGTCTTAAAACTCAACCATTTACGAGCAGTTGCTTCCCCTCCGCCATCAGATTGCGAACGCTCCCTGAACACTTAAATACTCTATCGGTATTCAACTGTATGCAGTATTTATTAATTTTCCAAATTTATGTTAATTTTACAACTTTTCACCGTGCTGAGCTCACGTTGAAGTTGTACAAGGCGTCACTGAGGCCGCGTTTGGAGGGCGGTGTTCAGTTCCGGTCGCCCTCATGGAGGAAAGATGTCACTGAGCTGGAAAGAGTGTCTGAGGGAGAATTCAGAGGATGTTGCCGGGACTCGAGCGTCTGAGATATGGAGAGAAGACAAGAAGGATGTGTCTATATTCGTTGGAGCGTGGGTATGAAGCCAGGAGGGGCACTGATAGGGTGAATGTGCACAGTCTTTTTTCCCCTTGGTTGAGAGTGTGTATAGAGAACGGAGAGAGGAGAGGCAGAGACTGGGGTTCGATCGGGAGAGGAGGGGTGGAAAGGGAGTGAGTTAGAGAGATGAAGGGTAAAAAGAGAAAAACAGTAGAAAGGGGGAGATGTAGAAATGGTTTGAGAGTGGGGCAGATTGAATGGCGAGAAGTGACGTGCAGTCAGTTGATTGAACTCGGCCCCACGGGCTGTTGACAGAAACCTTGGATCTCTTCAGGAATATCCGTGTCTAAATGTGCCGACTTCTCGCAGATGAATCTGTGTTTCCATTTGCAATTATAACTCCCGTACGAGCCGCAGTTACTGCAGCTGGTCGACCCATAGGATATCTTGTACAGAAGATCAGAGGCCACATTTCTATCAAAGAGGGTTAGACAATTTCAATAGAGACACAACAGTAGACAACCGGAGACGTCGCCAAACTAATAGCTCTGATCTGCGTTCTCCCCACAGCCCCCTGTCAGCCTCGGAACTAATCCCATGATACCGCGCTCTCCCCACAGCCCCCTGTCAGCCTCGGAACTAATCCCATGATACCGCGCTCTGCCCACAGTCCCCTGTCAGCCTCGGAACTAATCCCATGATACCGCGCTCTCCCCACAGCCCCCTGTCAGCCTCGGAACTAATCCCATGATACCGCGCTCTCCCCACAGCCCCCTGTCAGCCTCGAACTAATCCCATGATACCGCGCTCTCCCCACAGCCCCCTGTCAGCCTCGGAACTAATCCCATGATACCGCGCTCTCCCCACAGCCCACAGTCAGCCTCGGAACTAATCCCATGATACCGCGCTCTCCCCACAGCCCACAGTCAGCCTCGGAACTAATCCCATGATACCGCGCTCTCCCCACAGCCCACAGTCAGCCTCGGAACTAATCCCATGATACCGCGCTCTCCCCACAGCCCACAGTCAGCCTCGGAACTAATCCCATGATACCGCGCTCTCCCCACAGCCCCCTGTCAGCCTCGGAACTAATCCCATGATACCGCGCTCTCCCCACAGTCCCCTGTCAGCCTCGGAACTAATCCCATGATACCGCACTCTCCCCACAGCCTCCTGTCAGCCTCGGAACTAATCCCATGATACCGCGCTCTCCCCACAGCCCACAGTCAGCCTCGGAACAAATCCCATGATACCGCGCTCTCCCCACAGCTCCAGGTCCATGGCCGAACGAATCTCATTATACCGCGCTCCGCTAAAATCCCGAATAATCTCCCAAATTAATCCCACTTCCTCACCCTCTCGGGACAACACTCTGTCAGTCAACAAACTAATCCCGCGGTTCCACTCTCAAAACAACACCGAGCCTTTGTCGAAACTGATCTCACTGACTCCCTCTCTGCCCATAGATCTGTGTCAGAACTCAAACTAATCCCACTGCCCGACTCTATCCACACGACCTCATTTCATTCTCCAAACTAACCCACTGTCCCAATCCAATACCACAGACCGGCAACAGTACAAACCTCACCAGTTTGCGCATTTTCCGATCCAATATGATACAAATTGATAGACAGCATTAGAAACAAAGTTCTGTGAAATGAAATCATTTCAGATAATGTTTAGAAACAGACTCTCTCATTGCATATCCATGTGAAGGGACGGAACAGAGAGGGAAACACCCATTGACTGAGCTCGGGAGAGTGGAGGGAGATTCACTCTGTGTTTGACCCCGGGAGTGTGTGATGGGATGGTGTGGAGGAAGATTAACTCTGTGTCAGACCACGGGAGTGTGTGATGGGATGGTGTGGAGGGGATACACTCTGTGTCTGACCCCGGGAGTGTGTGATCGGACGGTGTGGAGTGAGATTCACTCTGTGTCTGACCCCGGGAGTGTGTGATGGGACGGTGTGGAGTGAGATTCACACTGTGTCTGACCCCGGGAGTGTGTGATGGGACGGTGTGGAGGGAGATTCACTCTGTGTCTCATCCCGGGAGTGTGTCATGGGCGGTGTAGAGGGAGATTCACTCTGTGTATGACCCCGGGAGTCTGTGATGGAACAGTGTGGAGGGAGATTCACTCTCTGTCTGACCCCGGGAGTGTGTGATGGGACGGTGTGGAGGGAGATTCACTCTCTGTCTGACCCCGGGAGTGTGTGATGGGACGGTGTGGAGGGAGATTCACTCTGTGTCTGAACCCGGGAGTGTGTGATGGGACGGTCTGGAGGGACATTCACTCTGTGTCTGACCCCGGAAGTGTGTGATGGGATGGTCTGGAGGGACATTCACTCTGTGTCTGACCCCGGAAGTGTGTGATGGGACGGTCCGGAGGGAGATTCACTCTGTGTCGGACCCCGGGAGTGTGTGATGGGACGGTGCGGAGGGAGATTCACTCTGTGTCTGACCCCGGGAGTGTGTGATGGGGCGGTGTGGAGGGAGATTCACTCTGTGTCTGACCCCGGGATTGTGTGATGAGACGGTGTGGAGGGAGATTCACTGTGTCTGCCACCGGGAGTGTGTGATGGGACGGTGTGGAGGGAGATTCACTCTATGTCTGACCCCGGGCAGTGTGTGATGTGACGGGGTGAACGGAGATTCACTCTGTGTCCGACCCCGGGAGTGTGTGATGGGACGGTGTGGAGTGAGATTCACACTGTGTCTGACCCCGGGAGTGTGTGATGGGACGGTGTGGAGTCAGCGTCACTCTGTGTCTGAACCCGGGAGAGTTTGATGGGACAGTGTAGAGGAATAATCACTCTGTGTCTGACCCCGGGAGAGTGTGATGGGACGGTGTGGATTGAGATTCACTCTGTGTCTGACCCCGGGAGTGTTTGATGGGACCGTGTAGAGGAATAATCACTCTGTGTCTGACTCCGGGTGTGTTTGATGGGATCGTGTAGAGGAATAATCACTCTGTGTCTGACCCCGGAAGTGTGTGATGGGACGGTCCGGAGGGAGATTCACTCTGTGTCCGACCCCGGGAGTGTGTGATGGGACGGTGTGGAGGGAGATTCACTCTGTGTCTGACCCCGGGAGTGTGTGATCGGGCGGTGTGGAGGGAGATTCATTCTGTGTCTGACCCCGGGATTGTGTGATGAGACGGTGTGGAGGGAGATTCACTCTGTGTCTGCCACCGGGAGTTTGTGATGGGACGGTGTGGAGGGAGATTCACTCTATGTCTGACCCCGGGCTGTGTGTGATGGGACGGGGTGGACGGAGATTCACTCTGTGTCCGACCCCGGGAGTGTGTGATGGGACGGTGTGGAGGGAGATTCACTCTGTGTCTGACCCCGGGAGTGTGTGATGGGGCGGTGTGGAGGGAGATTCACTCTGTATCCGACCCCGGGATTGTGTGATGAGACGCTGTGGAGGGAGATTCACTCTGTGTCTGACCCCGGGAGTGTGCGACGGGACATTGTGGAAGGTTCTTCCCAGGAGTGTGGGGGGGGGGTGTCGGTGGCCGGAGTAGGATTGTGTGGGGGGAGAATCACTGTTTGTCTCATCCCGGGATCTCCTGATTACTGATATCTCTTCTCAGGGCAAGACATACCTTTTCCTTGTTTGAATTTATTTCGAGGAGCCCTGAATCAAATTCTGAACAATGTTGCCTCGCTCCATCATAAGTATTTGCGATCTTGGATATGAAATAACACCGGTCTTCATTTTTGATCCAGATTTGCGGACAAGTTTGTTCTGCAACTAAGAAAAAAGTAACCATATATCTCCCTCCATAATTCCCGTCGCATCAACTGGGATCAGTAAAAAGTTAGCCTCCCTCCACACCGTCCCATCACACACTCCCGTGTTCAGTCACAGGGTGAAGCTCCCACGGCACCGTCCCATCACACACTCCCGGCGTCAGTCACAGAGTGGATATCCCTCCACACCGTCCAATCTCTCCCTCCCTCCGCACCGTCCCATTTCTCACTCCCTCCGCACCGTCCCATCACACACCAACGGGGTCTGACACAGAGTGAATCTCCCTCTACACCGTCCCATCAAAAACTGCCGAGCTCAGACACAGTGTGACGCTCCCTCCACACCGTCCCATCACACAACCCCGTGGTCAGACACACAGTGAATCTCCCTCCACACCGTCCATCACACACTCACGGGACCAGGCATAAAGTGAACCTCCCTCCACACCGTCCTATCAGACATACCCTGGGTCAGACACAGAGTGAATCTCCCTCCACACCGTCTGATCACAAATTCCCTGGGTCAGACACAGAGAGAATCTCCCTCTACACGGACAAATCACACACTCCCGGGGTCAGACACAGAGTCAAGCTCCCTCCACACCGTCCCATCACACTCTCCCGAGGTCAGAAACAGAATGAATCTCCCTCCACATCGTCCCATCACAGACGCCGTGGTCAGACACAGAATGAATCTCCCTCCACACCGTTCCAGCAAACACTCCCAGGGTCAGACACAGAGTGAATCTCCCGCCACACCGTTTCATCACACACCCCCGGGGTCGATGTGAATCTCCCTCCACATCATTCAATCACATTCTTGATTGGATCAGACGCGGAGCGAAGCTCACTCCGCCCAGTCACGTCACTCATTCTAGCAGTCAAACATAGAGCAAAACCTGCTTCTTCCGAGCTATCACAGAATGTCTATCGCAGAGAGAAGGTCCTGATGCATCATCTCTTCACACAGTCAGGGTCAGACTCAAAGTGATGTAATACAGTACCGACCAGCCGAATCTCACAATCCCGGCATCAGACACTAGGCGTCGCTGTTTGCACAACGTCCCCTCACACTTTCCAGGGTCAGATACAGAACGATGCTCCCATGGATTCTCCACCTTCCAGTAATTCCCTCCCCTTCCGTACTAGCATCCCAGTTTCACACTTCCTCCTCCTCCAGCACCCTGTCACCTCCACCATGCTTCCACCTCCTACAACTACCCATGGAGCTTTCCCCTTACCTTCGTTAGAACCACAGACCACAACAGCACAATGCAGGCCCTTCAGCCCTTCATGCTGTGCCGTCCCATATAATTCTTAAAAACATGTACTAAACCCACACTACCCAGTAACACTCCATTATTCTTTCAAATATGTGCCTGTCCAAAAGACTTTTAAATGCCCCTAATGTTTTAGCCTCCACCACCATCGCTGGCAAGTCATTCCAGCCGCTCACAAACCCTCTGACTAAAAAGTCATAACCCTGTGGTTTCCAATAAACTTCCCTCCCTTACTGTTTACATATGCCCTCTGTTGTTTGCTATTGGTGCCCTGCAAAACAGGTACTGTCTATCCACCCTATCTATGCCTCTCATAATTCTGAACACCTCTATCAAGTCCCCTTTCATTCTTCTACGCTCCAAACAGAAAATTCCCAGTTCTGTTAACCTTGCTTCATACGACTTGATCTCCACATCAGGCAACATCCATAGGGGAGGCTTCTTTACCTTTCCTGCCTATCCACTAGCTGCTACCCATAACCCACAGCTTCATTTTTCACTTCACTGGCTTTTCACCTAGCACCTACCATCCTTATCCTTCCCACCCTTCCCCCACGTTCTCTATAGTGCCCCTGCCCTACCCCTCAGTCCTGAGGAAGGGTCACGATCATAAAACATTGACTGTTCCTTTCCACGGAAGCTGCCCGACCTGCAAAGTTCATCAAGCATGTTGTTTGTGTTGCCTTGACCGCATCATGTACAGAGTACTTTGTGTTTAAGTTCCCTCCATACCGTCGTATAATACCCTCCCGAGCTCAGACATTAGATGTCGCTCATTCCACACGGCCCAATCACATTTTCCGGGGTCAAACACAGAGTGAAAATCTCTCCGCACTGTCCCATCACACACTCCCGGGGTCAGACACAGAGTGAATCTCCCTCCACACCGTCCCATCACACACTACCGGGGTCAGACACAGAGTGAATCTCCCTCCACACCGTTCCATCACACACTCCCGGGGTCAGGCACAGACTGAATCTCCCTCCACACCGTCCCATCACACACTCCCGGGGTCAGACACAGAGTGAATCTCCCTCCACACTGTCCCATCATACACACCCGGGGTCAAACACAGAGTGAAAATCTCTCCGCACTGTCCCATCACACACTACCGGGGTCAGACACAGAGTGAATCTCCCTCCACACCGCCCGATCACACACTCCCGTGGTCAGACACAGAGTGAATCTCCCTCCACAAAGTCCTATCACTCACTCCCTGGTTCAGACACAGAGGAATTCTCCCTCCACACCGTGCCATCACACACTCCCGGGGTCAGTCACAGAGTGAAACACCCTCTACACCGTCCCATCTCACACATAGCCGGGGTCGCTGTGAAACTCCCTCCACATCGCTCTGTCACATTCTTTTGAGATCAGACGTGGAGTGAAGCTCACTCCGCACAGTCACGTCACTCATTCAGGTAGTCAAACGGACAGCAAAACCCGCTTCTTCCGAGCTAGCACAGAGATGTCAAACGCAGAGAGAAGGTCCTGATGCATCATCTCTTCACACAGTCAGGGTCAGACGCAAAGTAATGTAATACAGTACCCGACATGCCGCATTACACAGTCCCGGCATCAGACAGTAGGTGTCGCTGTTTTGCACACCGTCGCTTCTCACTTTCCAGTGTCAGACACAGAACGAAGCTCCCTTGAACTTTCCAGCTTCCAGTAATTCCCTCCCCCTACCTGCCCACATCCCAGTTTTAATCACTGTAATTTAGAAGACAAGGGGGGATCTTATTGAAACATGTAAAATTCGAAAGGAATTGGACAGGCTAAATGCTGGAAGGTTGTGTCCGACGTTGGGGAAGTCCGGAACAAGGTGTCACAGTTCTAGTCTAAAGGGGAAGCCAATTAGGAAAAGGAAACATTTATATGAGGAAAAACGATATGAGGAAAAACTTCTTCAGACAGAGAGTGGTGAATCTGTGGAATTCTCTGCCACAGGAAACAGTGGAGGCCGGTTCATTGGCTATATTTATGAGGAAGTTAGATATGACCCTTTTGGCTAAAGGGATCAGTGGGTATGGAGAGAAAGCATTTTCAGGGATCTGAGTTGGTTGATCAGCCATGATCATACTGAATGGCGGTGCAGGTTCGAAGGGCCGAATAGCCTACTCCTTCACCTATTTTCTGTGTTTCTTTGTTCCCTCCTCCTCCAGCTCCCTATCAGTTCCCTCATGGTACCGCTTCCTTCGACTATCTATCGTGCTTTTCTATTACATTCTTTAGAACCATTGAACACCACAGCACAATGCAGGCACCTCAGCCCTCCATGTTGTGCCAACCAATGTAATCTTTGCAAAATGTACTAAACCCACACTACCCTATAACCTTCCATTCTTCTTTCATACATGTGCTTGTCAAAGAGGCTCTAAAATACCCTGAATGTTTTAGCCTATTGGCGCTCTGGGAAACAGGTACTGAATCTCCAGCCTATCTATGCCTCTCTTAATCTTGTAGAGCCCTATCAAGTCCCCTCTCAGTCTTCTACGCTCCAAAGAAAAAAGTCCCAGCTCTGCTAACCTTGCTTCATATGACTTGATCTCCAAACCTGGCAACATCCATAGGGGAGGTTTCGTTACCTTCCCTGCTACCCATAACTCTCATCTTGATCTTCCCTCTTACCGGTTTCTCATCCAGCACCTACCATACTTATCCTTCCCACCTTTCTCCCATGTTCTCTATAGAGCCCCTGCTCCCACCCCTCAGTCCTGTCGAAGGGTCGCAGCCATAAAACGTTGTCTGTTCCTTTCCACGGAATCCTCCCGACCTGCTGAGTGCATCAATCGTGATGTGCGTGTTGCTTTGCCCGCAGCATGTGCAGAATATGTTGTGTTTAAGCTCCCTCCACTTCGTCCTATAACACACTCCCGGGCTCGGAAACCAGATGTCGGTCATTGCACATGGTCCCATCACATTTTCCAGGATCAAACAGAGTGAATCTCCCTCCACACCGTCCCATCACACAGTCCCCTGGTCAGACACAGAGTGAATCTCCCTCCACACCGTCCCATCACACACTCCCGGGGTCAGACACAGAGTGAATCTCCCTCCACACCGTCCCAGCACACACTCCTGTGGTCAGACACAGAGTGAATCTCCCTCCACACCGTCCCAGCACACACTCCTGGGGTCAGACACAGAGTGAATCTTCCTCCACACCGTCCCATCACACACTCCCGGGGTCAGACACAGAGTGAATCTCCCTCCACACCGTCCCATCACACACACCCGGGGTCAGACACAGAGTGAATCTCCCTCCGCACCGTCCCATCACACTCACCCGGGGTCAGACTCAGAGTGAATCTCCCTCCACACCGTCCCATCACACTATCCCGGGGTCAGAGACAGAGTGAATCTCCCTCCGCACCGTCCTATCACACTCTCCCGGGGTCAGACACAGAGTGAATCTCCCTCCACACCATCCCATCACACAATCCCGGGGTCAGACACAGGGTGAATCTCCCTCCACACCGTCCCATCACACACACCAGGGGTCAGACACAGAGTGAATCTCCCCCCACACCGTCCCATCACACACACCAGATGTCAGACACAGAGTGAATCTCCCTCCACACCGTCCCATCACAAATTCCCGGGGTCAGGAATAGAGTGAAACTCCCTCCACACCGTCCCATCACACACTCCCGGGGTCAGACATAGAGTGAAACTACCTGCACACCGTCCCATCACCCACACCCGGGGTAGATATGAAACACCCTCCACATCGTCCTGTCACATTCCTTTGGGATCAGACGTGGAGCGAAGCTCACTCCGCACAGTGACGTCACTCATTCTAGCAGTCAAACAGAGAGCAAAACCCGCTTCTCCCGAGCTATCTCAGAGCCGTCAATCGCAAAGAGAAGGTCCTGATGTGTCATCTCTTCACACAGTCAGGGTCAGACGCAAAGTGATGCAATACAGTTCCCGTCCTGCCGAATCACGCATTCCCGGCATCAGACAGTAGGTGTCGCTGGTTGCACACCG
The DNA here is from genome assembly GCF_030144855.1 of Hypanus sabinus. NCBI lineage: Eukaryota > Metazoa > Chordata > Chondrichthyes > Myliobatiformes > Dasyatidae > Hypanus > Hypanus sabinus. The sequence continues at coordinate 73,370 of NW_026780341.1, read as the reverse complement.
TCCCTACACCCTTTCCGGGGTCAGACACATATGGAAGCTGCCTTGAGTTCTCCAACTTCCAGTAATTCCCTCCAGCTCCCTTCCTCTTCGCACTTTCACACTTCCTCCTCCTCCAGCTCACTCTCACCTCCCTCATGGTTTTTCCTTCTTCTACTACACATAATGCTTCTCCCTTACATTACTTCGAACAATAGAACACAAGTGCACAATGCAGGCACTTCAGCCCTCCGTGTTTTACCGACCCATATAATCCTTTAAAAAAATTACTAAACCCACACTTCTCCATTAACCTCCATTTTTCTTTCAACCCCGTGCCTGTCCAAGAGGCTCGTAAATGTCCCTAAAGTTTTAGCCTCCACCACCATCCTTGGCAAGTCATTCCAGGCGCTCACAACCGTCTATGTAAAAACCTTACCCCTGATATCTCCCCTAAACTTCCCTCCCTGACGTTTTACATCTGCCGCCTGCTGTTTGCTATTGGTGCCCTGCAAAACAGGTACTGACTATCCACCCTATCAATGCCTCTCATAATCTTGTAGACCATATCGTCCCCTCTCATTCTTCTACGTTCCAAATAGAGAAGTCCCAGCTCTGCTAACCTTGATTCATACGACTTGATCTTCACATCAGGCAACATCCATAGGGGACGCTTCTTTACCTTTCCTGCCTATCCCCTCGCTGCTTCCAATTACACTCATCTTGATCTCAACCCTCACTTGTTTTTCACCAAGCACCGACCATCGTTAACCTTCCCAAACTTCCCCCACGTTCTCGATAGAGTCCCTGGCCCACCCCTCAGTCCTGGCGAAGAGTCACGGCCATAACACGTTGACTGTTCCTTTCCACGGAAGCTGCCCGACCTGTTAAATTCATCAATCGTGTTGTGTGTGTTGCTTTGACAGCAACATCTGCAGAGTACTTTGTGTTTAAGCTTCTTACACACCGCCCCATCACACACTCCCGGGCTCAGATACTAGATGTATCTGCCTCCACACCGTCCCGTCACAAACTCACGAGATCAGACACAGAGTGAATCTCCCTCCACACCATCCCATCACACACTCCCGGGGTCAGGCGCAGAGTAAATTTCGGTCCACAACGTCACATCACACATCCCGGGGTCAGGCACAGAGTGAATCTCCCTCCACACAGTCCCATCACACACTCCCGATATCAGACATACAGAGAAACCCCCTCCACACCATCCCATCACATACTCCCAGGGTCAAACACACAGTGAAACTCCCTCCACACCGTTCCATAACGCACTCTCCGGGTCAGAGACAGAGTGAATCTTCCTCCACACCGTCCGATCACACACTCCCGGGGTCAGACACAGAGTGAAACTCCCTCCACACCGTTCCTTCACACACTCCCGGTGTCAGACACAGAGTGAATCTCCCTCCACACTGTTCCATCGCATACTCCCGGGGTAAGTGATGCAGTGAAACTCTCCACATCTTCCATTCTCACCCCCTGTTATATGGAGCAGTTGAAACGGAGGATGCCGTCTCACCTGTTCTCCTGATAAGTTATTGGCAAATCTGAGCTTTGTTTTCGTTGATGTTTCTGTACTTCATTTCGAGCTGATTGAACTGATAACGGAGATCGTTGTGCGTTCGATTCAGCTCCGAGAGATCCGAGTTGAGGACGGAAATGTTGTTTTCGAGGATAGTCAGGTTGTTGTTCATGGCGAAAAGACTATTCAGACAGGTTCTCTGAGAGATATCCAGGAGGGAGTTCTCGGATGTCCTGGATTCAAGGGTTGTGTTCAACTCATGGACATGCTGTTGACATTGGCGCTGGGTCCTGTTCATCTCCTGATGTTGTTCCCAAAGTCTCCGGTAGTTTCGGTCGGCGGTGATCAGAGACTGTCGAGTCTGTGATACTGAGAGGGATAGTAAAGTGTGTGTCAGTGACACGGTATGAGGTGTGTCGGTGTCAGATGAGGGGAGTGTCTGTGTCACAGTGAGAGGTCTCTATGTGACGAGGTCTGAGGAGTGTCGATGTCACTGTGTGGGGAGTGTCGGTGTCGCACTGAGGTGCGTGTCTATGTCACAGTAAGGGATGTGTGACTGTCATAGTGAGGGGCCTGTCGGTGTTACAATGAGAGATGTGTCGGTGTCACACTGAGCAGTGCGTCTGTGTCACAGTGAGGTGTGTGACGACATCACTGTGATATGTCTGTTTGTGTCACAGTGATTGACCTCTCTGTGACACAATATGGGGAATAATGGTGTCACAGAGAGGAGCCTGTCGATGTCACGATGTGGGGTGTGTTGCTTGCACGCAGAAGGTTGCATCATTGTTAGGGAGAAGTTTGTGCCGGTGTCAAGGTGAGGAGAGTGTTGGTGTCACGGTGAGCGGAGTGGTGGTGTCACTGTGAGGGGGGTGTCAATGTTGCGGTGTGGGGAGTGTAAGTGTCACGGTGAGAGGGAGTGTCGGTGTAAGGGTGTCACTGTTCTCCGTCTCGGTGTCACGTTCAGGGGAGTAGCGGTGTCACATTAAAGGGAGAGTCGGTGTCACGGTGTGGAGAGTGTCCGGATCACTGTGCTCGGAGTGTCATAGTGAGAGGGAGTGTCCATGTCACAGTGAGGGGGAAGTCCATGACATGGTAAGGGGCGTGACGATGTTCCGAAGTGGGGTCTGAAAGGTGTCACGGTGAGAGGGAGTGTCCGGATCACTATGCTGGGAGTGTCATAGTGAGAGGGAGTGCCCATGTAACAGTGAGGGGGACTGTCCATGACATGGTAAGGGGCGTAACGGTGTCCCGAAGTGGGGTCTGAAAGGTGTCACGGTGAGAGGGAGTGTCCGGATCACTGTGCTGGAAGTATCATAGTGAGAGGGAGTGTCCATGTAACAGTGAGGGGGACTGTCCATGACATGGTAAAGGGCGTGACGGTGTCCCGAAGTGGGGTCTGAAAGGTGTCACGGTTGAGGGACGTGACAGTGTCAGCGTTACAATGTGAGGTAAAAGTCACGGTTAGGGGTGTGTTGGTGTATTGGTGTGGACTGGACGGTGGCACGGTGTTGGGAGTGTCAGGAATGCTGGTGTCATGGATAGGGGAGTGTCGATGTCACAGAGAAGGGTGTGCAGATCTCACGGTGAAGGCTGTGGCAGTGTAGCGGTGAGAGATTTGTCGGTGTCACGGCAAGTGTACTGTCGGGCACGGTGTGAGGGTACTGTCATAATAATGGTAAGGGTCTTCTCTATGCTATGTTGAGGGTAACGTCTGTGTCACGGCGAGGGTCTTGCCGCTGTCACAGTGAGGAACGTGTCGGTGTCAGAGTGAGCTTTTTACGCTAACATTCCATTCGACTCTGCTTGTTTGCGGTATGACTACATCCGGAGCCCGTTCCACTCACCATAGATCGAAAGCCCGGCCACTATCGCAACGAGGCCGATCGTAACGAGGCAGAGTACGGAGATCTTACGGCCGTATCCATTTCCGATGTTCTGCTTCGGCTCCTGTTTCTGCGCACCTGTAGAGAGCCCATTCAGCGTGTGTGTGAAATCAGCTTTATCCCCCTCTGGGACTCCCTTCCACTCACCATCCGCGGCCTATCCCTCCTCCACGATCACACATCCCTCTCACAATCCCATCTACTTTCAGCCGTCATCGTCGAGAGTCCAAATTCCTTGACTTGACAAAGGCTGACAGGTGGCTGACGGATTCCAGAGATCAGTCAGATCTCCCCTGAGCCTCCTCGGCTCCAGAGGAAGCGACCCAGGTGTCCGACCTCTCGTTGTAACACATTCCATCGAATCCCGACAGACTCCTGTTAAACCTCTCCGGAAGCTCCCCAACGCCCTGACATCCTTCCGATAATGGGGTGACCTGAACTGTATACAATACGCCTGATTCAGCCTAATCAGTGATTTTTGTTTTTATGAAGTTGCATTATAGCAGCCGAAATTTTAAACTCTGTGCCCCAACTGATATAACCGATAATGGCAAGAGTGATATAAGCCTTCTTCGCCACCCTATCAGAATGGATGAACCAATGCAAAGGACTAGAGGATCCCGCTGCTAATCAACACACTGAAAAGGTTTGGATTTAATAGTGTGTTATCTCTGAATATTTGACCTACCAAGGTGCGACATTTTAAGTTTGTCCGGGACAAACAGCATTTAACATTTCTCCTTCACAAATCAGAAACTGGTCCATGTCCTCCGGAATTCTTTACAGGTCCTGTAAGCGATCCACAAGACCCATTAGCCTATCATCTAGAAACAGAACAAACCACCCACCTATACTTTCATTCAGATCGTTTATATACATCACAGACAGGGGAGATCCCACCCACGTCCATAGTTACAGGTCACTTCATTGGAGGAGAACAAGGCTACTCGATCTCAGAATGCAGAATAAAGTATCAACGTTACTGAGAAATTGCAGTGCAGGCAGACTATAAGGTTGAAGAGCCACGAAGAGGAGGATTTGAGGTCAAGTGTACATCTTATCGTATTAGGTGTCCGTTCAGTAATCTGATTACTGTCGTGTACAAACTGTCCTTGAACCACCTGATACATGATTTCCCATTTTCACTCCGATGGGAAGGTGCAGAGGAGAGACTGTTCGGGGTGGGTGGAACCATTTATTTGATGATGCTGACTGTATTCCCGAGGCAGCAGGAAGTGCAGACAGAGTTCATGGAGGGGAAGCTGGTTGCGGAGCTGGGCTCAGCTCTTTCCACAACGCTCTGCAGTTTCTTGCGGTAATGGGAGGAGTAGTGATTATATTTTTAGTGAGGAACCAGGACGTTTCATGAGAACAGTGTAGTAGACATGGTGAACAGGGAAGACAATATTTTGTTTTTCACTTTGTAGACGACTCTGCAGAATTTTGTGGGTCTCAGTGTCATAAGGTTGGGTGGGCGTTGATGCAGGACACAGACACTAAAGTACTAAGAACAAGACGGGACAGAACTAACGGACGGGACAGGTCGCAGACTAGGCTAGGAGAGCAGGACCAGGACGAGGGACTGTGGGCAAGGAGCCTTGGCGTGGACCACGAGCCCGTGACAGGACAAGGACCGAGCCTTGACTTGGGTTCGGACCCCAAACCAGGCGTAGACGTGACGAGGCCTGGGTTCTTGGAGCTTGAGATTGAGATTCGTGGAGTTCGGGGATAGAGATTGGGATTCTTGGTTCTCGAGGCTTGAGATTGGGATTCTTGGTTCTCGAGGCTTGAGATTGGGGTTCTTGTTTCTCGAGGCTTGAGATTGGGATTCTTGGTTCTCGAGGCTTGAGATTGGGATTCTTGGTACTCGTGGCTTGAGATTGGGGTTCTTGGTTCTCGAGGCTTGAGGCTGGAGTTCTTGGAGATCGAAGCTTGAGGCTGGGGTTCTTGGATATCGAGGCTTGTGATTGGGATTCTTGGTTCTCGAGGCTTGAGATTGGGATTCTTGGTTCTCGAGGCTTGAGATTGGGGTCCTTGGTTCTCGAGGCTTGAGATTGGGGTTCTTGGTTCTCGAGGCTTGAGATTGGGATTCTTGGTTCTCGAGGCTTGAGATTGTGATTCTTGGAGTTCGAGGCTTGAGATTGGGATTCTTGGTTCTCGAGGCTTGAGATTGGGATTCTTGGTTCTCGAGGCTTGAGATTGGGGTTCTTGGTTCTCGAGGCTTGAGATTGGGATTCTTGGTTCTCGAGGCTTGAGATTGGGATTCTTGCTTCTCGAGGCTTGAGATTGGGATTCTTGCTTCTCGAGGCTTGAGATTGGGATTCTTGCTTCTCGAGGCTTGAGATTGGGATTCTTGCTTCTCGAGGCTTGAGATTCGGATTCTTGGTTCTCGAGGCTTGAGATTGGGGTTCTTGGTTCTCGAGGCTTGAGATTGGGATTCTTGGTTCTCGAGGCTTGAGTTTGGGATTCTTGGTTCTCGAGGCTTGAGATTGGGATTCTTGCTTCTCGAGGCTTGAGATTGGAATTCTTGGTTCTCGAGGCTTGAGATTGGGATTCTTGCTTCTCGAGGATTGAGTTTGGGATTCTTGGTTCTCGAGGCTTGAGATTGGGGTTCTTGGTTCTCGAGGCTTGAGATTGGGGTTCTTGGTTCTCGAGGCTTCAGAATGGGATTCTTGGTTCTCGAGGCTTGAGATTGGGATTCTTGGTTCTCGAGGCTTGAGATTGGGGTTCTTGGTTCTCGAGGCTTGAGAATGGGATTCTTGGTTCTCGAGGCTTGAGATTGGGATTCTTGGTTCTCGAGGCTTGAGATTGGGATTCTTGGTTCTCGAGGCTTGAGATTGGGATTCTTGGTTCTCGAGGCTTGAGATTGGGATTCTTGCTTCTCGAGGCTTGAGATTGGGATTCTTGGTTCTCGAGGCTTGAGATTGGGATTCTTGGTTCTCGAGGCTTGAGATTGGGATTCTTGGTTCTCGAGGCTTGAGATTGGGATTCTTGGTTCTCGAGGCTTGAGATTGGTGTTCTTGGTTCTCGAGGATTGAGATTGGGATTCTTGGTTCTCGAGGCTTGAGATTGGGATTCTTGGTTCTCGAGGCTTGAGATTGGGGTTCTTGGTTCCCGAGGCTTGAGATTGGGATTCCTGGTTCTCGAGGATTGAGATTGGGATTCTTGGTTCTCGAGGCTTGAGATTGGGATTCTTGGCTCTCGAGGCTTGAGATTGGGATTCTTGGTTCTCGAGGCTTGAGATTGGGGTTCTTGTTTCTCGAGGCTTGAGATTGGGATTCTTGGTTCTCGAGGATTGAGATTGGGATTCTTGGTTCTCGTGGCTTGAGGCTGGAGTTCTTGGAGATCGAAGCTTGAGGCTGGGGTTCTTGGATATCGAGGCTTGAGATTGGGATTCTTGGTTCTCGAGGCTTGAGATTGGGATTCTTGGTTCTCGAGGCTTGAGATTGGGGTCCTTGGTTCTCGAGGCTTGAGATTGGGGTTCTTGGTTCTCGTGGCTTGAGATTGGGATTCTTGGTTCTCGAGGTTTGAGATTGTGATTCTTGGAGTTCGAGGCTTGAGATTGGGATTCTTGGTTCTCGAGGCTTGAGATTGGGATTCTTGGTTCTCGAGGATTGAGATTGGGATTCTTGGTTCTCGAGGCTTGAGATTGGGATTCTTGGCTCTCGAGGCTTGAGATTGGGATTCTTGGTTCTCGAGGCTTGAGATTGGGGTTCTTGTTTCTCGAGGCTTGAGATTGGGATTCTTGGTTTTCGAGGCTTGAGATTGGGATTCTTGGTTCTCGTGGCTTGAGGCTGGAGTTCTTGGAGATCGAAGCTTGAGGCTGGGGTTCTTGGATATCGAGGCTTGAGATTGGGATTCTTGGTTCTCGAGGCTTGAGATTGGGATTCTTGGTTCTCGAGGCTTGAGATTGGGGTCCTTGGTTCTCGAGGCTTGAGATTGGGGTTCTTGGTTCTCATGGCTTGAGATTGGGATTCTTGGTTCTCGAGGTTTGAGATTGTGATTCTTGGAGTTCGAGGCTTGAGATTGGGATTCTTGGTTCTCGAGGCTTGAGATTGGGATTCTTGGTTCTCGAGGCTTGAGATTGGGGTTCTTGGTTCTCGAGGCTTGAGATTGGGATTCTTGGTTCTCGAGGCTTGAGATTGGGATTCTTGGTTCTCGAGGCTTGAGATTGGGATTCTTGGTTCTCGAGGCTTGAGATTGGGATTCTTGGTTCTCGAGGCTTGAGATTGGTGTTCTTGGTTCTCGAGGATTGAGATTGGGATTCTTGGTTCTCGAGGCTTGAGATTGGGATTCTTGGTTCTCGAGGCTTGAGATTGGGGTTCTTGGTTCCCGAGGCTTGAGATTGGGATTCCTGGTTCTCGAGGATTGAGATTGGGATTCTTGGTTCTCGAGGCTTGAGATTGGGATTCTTGGCTCTCGAGGCTTGAGATTGGGATTCTTGGTTCTCGAGGCTTGAGATTGGGGTTCTTGTTTCTCGAGGCTTGAGATTGGGATTCTTGGTTCTCGAGGTTTGAGATTGTGATTCTTGGAGTTCGAGGCTTGAGATTGGGATTCTTGTTTCTCGAGGCTTGAGATTGGGATTCTTGGTTCTCGAGGATTGAGATTGGGATTCTTGGTTCTCGAGGCTTGAGATTGGGATTCTTGGCTCTCGAGGCTTGAGATTGGGATTCTTGGTTCTCGAGGCTTGAGATTGGGGTTCTTGTTTCTCGAGGCTTGAGATTGGGATTCTTAGTTTTCGAGGCTTGAGATTGGGATTCTTGGTTCTCGTGGCTTGAGGCTGGAGTTCTTGGAGATCGAAGCTTGAGGCTGGGGTTCTTGGATATCGAGGCTTGAGATTGGGATTCTTGGTTCTCGAGGCTTGAGATTGGGATTCTTGGTTCTCGAGGCTTGAGATTGGGGTCCTTGGTTCTCGAGGCTTGAGATTGGGGTTCTTGGTTCTCGTGGCTTGAGATTGGGATTCTTGGTTCTCGAGGTTTGAGATTGTGATTCTTGGAGTTCGAGGCTTGAGATTGGGATTCTTGGTTCTCGAGGCTTGAGATTGGGATTCTTGGTTCTCGAGGCTTGAGATTGGGGTTCTTGGTTCTCGAGGCTTGAGATTGGGATTCTTGGTTCTCGAGGCTTGAGATTGGGATTCTTGGTTCTCGTGGCTTGAAATTGGGTTCTTGGTTCTCGAGGCTTGAGGCTGGAGTTCTTGGAGATCGAAGCTTGAGGCTGGGGTTCTTGGATATCGAGGCTTGAGATTGGGATTCTTGGTTCTCGAGGCTTGAGATTGGGATTCTTGGTTCTCGAGGCTTGAGATTGGGATCCTTGGTTCTCGAGGCTTGAGATTGGGGTTCTTGGTTCTCGTGGCTTGAGATTGGGATTCTTGGTTCTCGAGGTTTGAGATTGTGATTCTTGGAGTTCGAGGCTTGAGATTGGGATTCTTGGTTCTCGAGGCTTGAGATTGGGATTCTTGGTTCTCGAGGCTTGAGATTGGGGTTCTTGGTTCTCGAGGCTTGAGATTGGGATTCTTGCTTCTCGAGGCTTGAGATTGGGATTCTTGGTTCTCGAGGCTTGAGATTGGGATTCTTGCTTCTCGAGGCTTGAGATTGGGATTCTTGCTTCTCGAGGCTTGAGATTGGGATTCTTGGTTCTCGAGGCTTGAGATTGGGATTCTTGGATCTCGAGGCTTGAGATTGGGGTTCTTGGTTCTCGAGGCTTGAGATTGGGATTCTTGGTTCTCGAGGCTTGAGATTGGTATTCTTGGTTCTCGAGGCTTGAGATTGGGATTCTTGCTTCTCGAGGCTTGAGATTGGAATTCTTGGTTCTCGAGGCTTGAGATTGGGATTCTTGCTTCTCGAGGATTGAGTTTGGGATTCTTGGTTCTCGAGGCTTGAGATTGGGGTTCTTGGTTCTCGAGGCTTGAGATTGGGTTTCTTGGTTCTCGAGGCTTCAGATTGGGATTCTTGGTACTCGAGGCTTGAGATTGGGATTCTTGGTTCTCGAGGCTTGAGATTGGGATTCTTGGTTCTCGAGGCTTGAGATTGGGGTTCTTGGTTCTCGTGGCTTGAGAATGGGATTCTTGGTTCTCGAGGCTTGACATTGGGATTCTTGCTTCTCGAGGCTTGAGATTGGGATTCTTGGATCTCGAGGCTTGAGATTGGGATTCTTGGTTCTCGAGGCTTGAGATTGGGATTCTTGCTTCTCGAGGCTTGAGATTGGGATTCTTGGTTCTCGAGGCTTGAGATTGGGATTCTTGGTTCTCGAGGCTTGAGATTGGGATTCTTGGTTCTCGAGGCTTGAGATTGGGATTCTTGGTTCTCGAGTCTTGAGATTGGTGTTCTTGGTTCTCGAGGATTGAGATTGGGATTCTTGGTTCTCGAGGCTTGAGATTGGGATTCTTGGTTCTCGAGGCTTGAGATTGGGGTTCTTGTTTCTCGAGGCTTGAGATTGGGGTTATTGGTTCTCGAGGATTGAGATTGGGATTCTTGTTTCTCGAGGCTTGAGATTGGGGTTCTTGGAGATCGAAGCTTGAGGCTGGGGTTCTTGGATATCGAGGCTTGAGATTGGGATTCTTGGTTCTCGAGGCTTGAGATTGGGATTCTTGGTTCTCGAGGCTTGAGATTGGGGTCCTTGGTTCTCGAGGCTTGAGATTGGGGTTCTTGGTTCTCGTGGCTTGAGATTGGGATTCTTGGTTCTCGAGGTTTGAGATTGTGATTCTTGGAGTTCGAGGCTTGAGATTGGGATTCTTGGTTCTCGAGGCTTGAGATTGGGATTCTTGGTTCTCGAGGCTTGAGATTGGGGTTCTTGGTTCTCGAGGCTTGAGATTGGGATTCTTGGTTCTCGAGGCTTGAGATTGGGATTCTTGGTTCTCGAGGCTTGAGATTGGGATTCTTGCTTCTCGAGGCTTGAGATTGGGATTCTTGCTTCTCGAGGCTTGAGATTGGGATTCTTGGTTCTCGAGGCTTGAGATTGGGATTCTTGGTTCTCGAGGCTTGAGATTGGGGTTCTTGGTTCTCGAGGCTTGAGATTGGGATTCTTGGTTCTCGACGCTTGAGATTGGTATTCTTGGTTCTCGAGGCTTGAGATTGGGATTCTTGCTTCTCGAGGCTTGAGATTGGAATTCTTGGTTCTCGAGGCTTGAGATTGGGATTCTTGCTTCTCGAGGATTGAGTTTGGGATTCTTGGTTCTCGAGGCTTGAGATTGGGGTTCTTGGTTCTCGAGGCTTGAGATTGGGTTTCTTGGTTCTCGAGGCTTGAGATTGGGATTCTTGGTACTCGAGGCTTGAGATTGGGATTCTTGGTTCTCGAGGCTTGAGATTGGGATTCTTGGTTCTCGAGGCTTGAGATTGGGGTTCTTGGTTCTCGTGGCTTGAGAATGGGATTCTTGGTTCTCGAGGCTTGACATTGGGATTCTTGCTTCTCGAGGCTTGAGATTGGGATTCTTGGTTCTCGAGGCTTGAGATTGGGATTCTTGGTTCTCGAGGCTTGAGATTGGGATTCTTGCTTCTCGAGGCTTGAGAGTGGGATTCTTGGTTCTCGAGGCTTGAGATTGGGATTCTTGGTTCTCGAGGCTTGAGATTGGGATTCTTGGTTCTCGAGGCTTGAGATTGGGATTCTTGGTTCTCGAGGCTTGAGATTGGTGTTCTTGGTTCTCGAGGATTGAGATTGGGATTCTTGGTTCTCGAGGCTTGAGATTGGGATTCTTGGTTCTCGAGGCTTGAGATTGGGGTTCTTGTTTCTCGAGGCTTGAGATTGGGGTTATTGGTTCTCGAGGATTGAGATTGGGATTCTTGTTTCTCGAGGCTTGAGATTGGGGTTCTTGGTTCTCGATGCTTGAGATTGGGATTCTTGGTTCTCGCGGCTTGAGATTGGGGTTCTTGTTTCTCGAGGCTTGAGATTGGGATTCTTGGTTCTCGAGGCTTGAGATTGGGATTCTTGGTTCTCGAGGCTTGAGATTGGGGTTCTTGGTTCTCGAGGCTTGAGAATGGGATTCTTGGTTCTCGAGGCTTGACATTGGGATTCTTGCTTCTCGAGGATTGAGATTGGGATTCTTGTTTCTCGCGGCTTGAGATTGGGGTGCTTGTTTCTCGAGGCTTGAGATTGGGATTCTTGGTTCTCGAGGCTTGAGATTGGGATTCTTGGTTCTCGAGGCATGAGATTGGGGTTCTTGTTTCTCGAGGCTTGAGATTGGGGTTCTTGGTTCTCGATGCTTGAGATTGGGATTCTTGGTTCTCGATGCTTGAGATTGGGATTCTTGGTTCTCGCGGCTTGAGATTGGGGTTCTTGTTTCTCGAGGCTTGAGATTGGGATTCTTGGTTCCTGAGGCTTGAGATTGGGATTCTTGGTTCTCGAGGCTTGAGATTGGGGTTCTTGTTTCTCGATGCTTGAGATTGGGATTCTTGGTTCTCGAGGATTGAGATTGGGATTCTTGGTTCTCGAGGCTTGAGATTGGGTTCTTGGTTCTCGAGGCTTGAGATTGGGATTCTTGGTTCTCGAGGCTTGAGATTGGGGTTCTTGGTTCTCGAGGATTGAGATTGGGATTCTTGGTTCTCGAGGCTTGAGATTGGGGTTCTTGTTTCTCGAGGCTTGAGATTGGGATTCTTGGTTCTCGAGTCTTGAGATTGGGGTTCTTGGTTCTCGAGGATTGAGATTGGGATTCTTGGTTCCCGAGGCTTGAGATTGGGATTCTTGGTTCTCGAGTCTTGAGATTGGGGTTCTTGGTTCTCGAGGATTGAGATTGGGATTCTTGGTTCTCGAGGCATGAGATTGGGGTTCTTGGTTCTCGAGGCTTGAGATTGGGGTTCTTCTTTCTCGAGGCTTGAGGCTGGAGTTCTTGGAGATCGAAGATTGAGGCTGGGGTTCTTGGTTCTCGAGGCTTGAGGTTGGGGTTCTTGGTTCTCGTGGCTTGAGATTGGGGTTCTTGGTTCTCGAGGCTTGAGGCTGGAGTTCTTGGAGATCGAAGCTTGAGGCTGGGGTTCTTGGTTCTCGAGGCTTGAGATTGGGATTCTTGGTTCTCGAGGCTTGAAATTGGGATTCTTGGTTCTCGAGGCTTGAGATTGGGGTTCTTGGTTCTCGAGGCTTGAGATTGGGGTTCTTGGTTCCCGAGGCTTCAGATTGGGATTCTTGGTTCTCGAGGCTTGAGATTGGGATTCTTGGTTCTCGAGGCTTGAGATTGGGATTCTTGGTTCTCGAGGCTTGAGATTGGGGTTCTTGGTTCTCGAGGCTTGAGATTGGGATTCTTGGTTCTGGAGGCTTGAGATTGGGATTCTTGGAGTTCGAAGCTTGAGATTGGGATTCTTTGTTCTCGATGCTTTAGGTTGGGGTTCTTGGTTCTCGAGGCTTGAGATTGGGGTTCTTGGTTCTATAGGCTTGAGATTGGGATTCTTGATTCTCGAGGCTTGAGATTGGGATTCTTGGTTCTCGAGGCTTGAGATTGGGATTCTTGGTTCTCGAGGCTTGAGATTGGGATTCTTGCTTCTCGAGGCTTGAGATTGGGATTCTTGGTTCACGAGGCTTGAGATTGGGATCCTTGGTTCTCGAGGATTGAGATTGGGGTTCTTGTTTCTCGAGGCTTGAGATTGGGATTCTTGGTTCTCGAGGCTTGAGATTGGGGTTCTTGTTTCTCGAGGCTTGAGATTGGGATTTTTGGTTCTCGAAGATTGAGATTCGGATTCTTGGTTCTCGAGGCTTGAGATTGGGATTCTTGGTTCTCGAGGCTTGAGATTGGGGTTCTTGTTTCTCGAGGCTTGAGATTGGGGTTCTTGGTTCTAGAGGATTGAGATTGGGATTCTTGGTTCTCGAGGCTTGAGATTGGGGTTCTTGGTTCTCGATGCTTGAGATTGGGTTTTTTGGTTCTCGATGCTTGAGATTGGGATTCTTGGTTCTCGATGCTTGAGATTGGGATTCTTGGTTCTCGAGGCTTGAGATTGGGGTTCTTGTTTCTCGAGGCTTGAGATTGGGATTCTTGGTTCTCGAGGCTTGAGATTGGGATTCTTGGTTCTCGAGGCTTGAGATTGGGGTTCTTGTTTCTCGAGGCTTGAGATTGGGATTCTTGGTTCTCGAGGCTTGAGATTGCGATTCTTGGTTCTCGAGGCTTGAGATTGGGATTCTTGGTTCTCGTGGCTTGAGATTGGGGTTCCTGGTTCTCGAGGCTTGAGGCTGGGGTTCTTGGATCTCGAGGCTTGAGATTGGGGTCCTTGGTTCTCGAGGCTTGAGATTGGGGTTCTTGGTTCTCGAGGCTTGAGATTGGGATTCTTGGTTCTCGAGGCTTGAGATTGTGATTCTTGGATTTCGAGCCTTGAGATTGGGATTCTTGGTTCTCGAGGCTTGAGATTGGGATTCTTGGTTCTCGAGGCTTGAGATTGGGGTTCTTGGTTCTCGAGGCTTGAGATTGGGATTCTTGGTTCTCGAGGCTTGAGATTGGGATTCTTGGTTCTCGAGGCTTGAGATTGGGATTCTTGGTTCTCGACGCTTGAGATTGGGATTCTTGCTTCTCGAGGCTTGAGATTGGGATTCTTGGTTCTCGAGGCTTGAGATTGGGATTCTTGGTTCTCGAGGATTGAGATTGGGGTTTTTGGTTCTCGACGCTTGAGATTGGGATTCTTGGTTCTCGAGGCTTGAGATTGGGATTCTTGGTTCTCGAGGCTTGAGATTGGGATTCTTGCTTCTCGAGGCTTGAGATTGGAATTCTTGGTTCTCGAGGCTTGAGATTGGGATTCTTGCTTCTCGAGGATTGAGTTTGGGATTCTTGGTTCTCGAGGTTTGAGATTGGGGTTCTTGGTTCTCGAGGCTTGAGATTGGGGTTCTTGGTTCTCGAGGCTTCAGATTGGGATTCTTGGTTCTCGAGGCTTGAGATTGGGATTTTTGGTTCTCGAGGCTTGAGATTGGGATTCTTGGTTCTCGAGGCTTGAGATTGGGGTTCTTGGTTCTCGAGGCTTGAGAATGGGATTCTTGGTTCTCGAGGCTTGACATTGGGATTCTTGCTTCTCGAGGCTTGAGATTGGGATTCTTGGTTCTCGAGGCTTGAGATTGGGATTCTTGGTTCTCGAGGATGAGATTGGGATTCTTGCTTCTCGAGGATTGAGATTGGGATTCTTGGTTCTCGAGGCTTGAGATTGGGATTCTTGGTTCTCGAGGCTTGAGATTGGGGTTCTTGTTTCTCGAGGCTTGAGATTGGGGTTATTGGTTCTCGAGGATTGAGATTGGGATTCTTGTTTCTCGAGGCTTGAGATTGGGGTTCTTGGTTCTCTATGCTTGAGTTTGGGATTCTTGGTTCTCGCGGCTTGAGATTGGGGTTCTTGTTTCTCGAGGCTTGAGATTGGGATACTTGGTTCTCGAGGCTTGAGATTGGGATTCTTGGTTCTCGCGGCTTGAGATTGGGGTTCTTGTTTCTCGAGGCTTGAGATTGGGATTCTTGGTTCTCGAGGCTTGAGATTGGGGTTCTTGTTTCTCGAGGCTTGAGATTGGGATTCTTGGTTCTCGAGGCTTGAGATTGGGATTCTTGGTTCTCGAGGCTTGAGATTGGGATTCTTGGTTCTCGTGGCTTGAGATTGGGGTTCTTGGTTCTCGAGGCTTGAGGCTGGAGTTCTTGGAGATCGAAGCTTGAGGCTGGGGTTCTTGGATCTCGAGGCTTGAGATTGGGATTCTTGGTTCTCGAGGCTTGAGATTGGGGTCCTTGGTTCTCGAGGCTTGAGATTGGGATTCTTGGTTCTCGAGGCTTGAGATTGTGATTCTTGGAGTTCGAGGCTTGAGATTGTGATTCTTGGTTCTCGAGGCTTGAGATTGGGATTCTTGGTTCTCGAGGCTTGAGATTGGGATTCTTGGTTCTCGAGGCTTGAGATTGGGGTTCTTGTTTCTCGAGGCTTGAGATTGGGGTTATTGGTTCTCGAGGATTGAGATTGGGATTCTTGTATCTCGAGGCTTGAGATTGGGATTCTTGGTTCTCGAGGCTTGAGATTGGGGTTCTTGGTTCTCGAGGCTTGAGATTGGGATTCATGGTTCTCGAGGCTTGAGATTGTGATTCTTGGAGTTCGAGGCGAGATTGGGATTCTTGGTTCTCGAGGCTTGAGATTGGGATTCTTGGTTCTCGAGGCTTGAGATTGGGGTTCTTGGTTCTCGAGGCTTGAGATTGGGATTCTTGGTTCACGAGGCTTGAGATTGGGATTCTTGGTTCTCGAGGCTTGAGATTGGGATTCTTGGTTCTCGACGCTTGAGATTGGGATTCTTGCTTCTCGAGGCTTGAGATTGGGATTCTTGGTTCTCGAGGCTTGAGATTGGATTCTTGGTTCTCGAGGCTTGAGATTGGGGTTCTTGGTTCTCGAGGCTTGAGATTGGGATTCTTGGTTCTCGAGGCTTGAGATTGGGATTCTTGGTTCTCGCGGCTTGAGATTGGGATTCTTGCTTCTCGAGGCTTGAGATTGGAATTCTTGGTTCTCGAGGCTTGAGATTGGGATTCTTGCTTCTCGAGGATTGAGTTTGGGATTCTTGGTTCTCGAGGCTTGAGATTGGGGTTCTTGGTTCTCGAGGCTTGAGATTGGGGTTCTTGGTTCTCGAGGCTTGAGATTGGGATTCTTGGTTCTCGAGGCTTGAGATTGAAATTCTTGGTTCTCGAGGCTTGAGATTGGGATTCTTGGTTCTCGAGGCTTGAGATTGGGGTTCTTGGTTCTCGAGGCTTGAGAATGGGATTCTTGGTTCTCGAGGCTTGACATTGGGATTCTTGCTTCTCGAGGCTTGAGATTGGGATTCTTGGTTCTCGAGGCTTGAGATTGGGATTCTTGGTTCTCGAGGCTTGAGATTGGGATTCTTGGTTCTCGAGGCTTGAGATTGGGGTTCTTGTTTCTCGAGGCTTGAGATTGGGGTTCTTGGTTCTAGAGGATTGAGATTGGGATTCTTGGTTCTCGAGGCTTGAGATTGGGGTTCTTGGTTCTCGATGCTTGAGATTGGGTTTCTTGGTTCTCGATGCTTGAGATTGGGATTCTTGGTTCTCGATGCTTGAGATTGGGATTCTTGGTTCTCGAGGCTTGAGATTGGGGTTCTTGTTTCTCGAGGCTTGAGATTGGGATTCTTGGTTCTCGAGTCTTGAGATTGGGATTCTTGGTTCTCGAGGCTTGAGATTGGGGTTCTTGTTTCTCGAGGCTTGAGATTGGGATTCTTGGTTCTCGAGGCTTGAGATTGGGATTCTTGGTTCTCGAGGCTTGAGATTGGGATTCTTGTTTCTCGAGGCTTGTGATTGGGGTTCTTGTTTCTCGAGGCTTGAGATTGGGGTTATTGGTTCTCGAGGATTGAGATTGGGATTCTTGTTTCTCGAGGCTTGAGATTGGGGTTCTTGGTTCTCGATGCTTGAGATTGGGATTCTTGGTTCTCGCGGCTTGAGATTGGGGTTCTTGTTTCTCGAGGCTTGAGATTGGGATTCATGGTTCTCGAGGCTTGAGATTGGGATTCTTGGTTCTCGAGGCTTGAGATTGGGGTTCTTGTTTCTCGAGGCTTGAGATTGGGATTCTTGGTTCTCGAGGCTTGAGATTGGGATTCTTGGTTCTCGAGGCTTGAGATTGGGTTCTTGGTTCTCGAGGCTTGAGATTGGGATTCTTGGTTCTCGAGGCTTGAGATTGGGGTTCTTGTTTCTCGAGGCTTGAGATTGGGATTCTTGGTTCTCGAGGCTTGAGATTGGGATTCTTGGTTCTCGACTCTTGAGATTGGGGTTCTTGGTTCTCGAGGATTGAGATTGGGATTCTTGGTTCTCGAGGCCTGAGATTGGGATTCTTGGTTCTCGAGTCTTGAGATTGGGTTTGTTGGGTCTCGAGGATTGAGATTGGTATTCTTGGTTCTCGAGGCTTGAGATTGGGATCCTTGGTTCTCGAGGCTTGAGATTGGGGTTCTTGTTTCTCGAGGCTTGAGATTGGGATTCTTGGTTCTCGAGGCTTGAGATTGGGGTTCTTGTTTCTCGAGGCTTGAGATTGGGATTCTTGGTTCTCGAGGATTGAGATTCGGATTCTTGGTTCTCGAGGCTTGAGATTGGGATTCTTGTTTCTCGAGGCTTGAGATTGGGGTTCTTGGTTCTAGTGGATTGAGATTGGGATTCTTGGTTCTCGAGGCTTGAGATTGGGGTTCTTGGTTCTCGATGCTTGAGATTGGGATTCTTGGTTCTCGAGGCTTGAGATTGGGATTCTTGGTTCTCGAGGCTTGAGATTAGGATTCTTGGTTCTCGAGGCTTGAGATTGGGGTTCTTGTTTCTCGAGGCTTGAGATTGGGATTCTTGGTTCTCGAGGCTTGAGATTGGGATTCTTGGTTCTCGAGGCTTGATATTGGGTTCTTGTTTCTCGAGGCTTGAGATTGTGATTCTTGGTTCTCGAGGATTGAGATTCGGATTCTTGGTTCTCGAGGCTTGAGGCTGGAGTTCTTGGAGATCGACGCTTGAGGCTGGGGTTCTTGGTTCTAGATGATTGAGATTGGGACTCTTGGTTCTCGAGGCTTGAGATTGGGGTTCTTGGTTCTCGATGCTTGAGATTGGGATTCTTGGTTCTCGAGGCTTGAGATTGGGGTTCTTGTTTCTCGAGGCTTGAGATTGGGATTCTTGGTTCTCGAGGCTTGAGATTGGGATTCTTGGTTCTCGAGGCTTGAGATTGGGGTTCTTGTTTCTCGAGGCTTGAGATTGGGATTCTTGGTTCTCGTGGCTTGAGATTGGGATTCTTGGTTCTCGAGGCTTGAGCTTGGGATTCTTGGTTCTCGAGGCTTGAGATTGGGATTCTTGGTTCTCGAGGCTTGAGATTGGGGTTCTTGGTTCTCGAGGCTTGAGATTGGGGTTCTTCTTTATCGAGGCTTGAGGCTGGTGTTCTTGGAGATCGAAGATTGAGGCTGGGGTTCTTGGTTCTCGAGGCTTGAGGTTGGGGTTCTTGGTTCTCGTGGCTTGAGAGTGGGGTTCTTGGTTCTCGAGGCTTGAGATTGGGGTTCTTGGTTCTCGAGGCTTGAGATTGGGGTTCTTGGTTCTCGAGGCTTCAGATTGGGATTCTTGGTTCTCGAGGCTTGAGACTGGGATTCTTGGTTCTCGAGGCTTGAGATTGGGATTCTTGGTTCTCGAGGCTTGAGATTGGGATTCTTGGTTCTCGAGGCTTGAGATTGGGGTTCTTGGTTCTCGAGGCTTGAGATTGGGATTCTTGTTTCTCGAGGCTTGAAATTGGGATTCTTGGAGTTCGAGGCTTGAGATTGGGATTCTTGGTTCTCGAGGCTTGAGTTTGGGATTCTTGGTTCTCGAGGCTTGAGATTGGGGTTCTTGGTTCTCGAGGCTTGAGATTGGGATTCTTGGTTCTCGAGGCTTGAGATTGGGATTCTTGGTTCTCGAGGCTTGAGATTGGGATTCTTGGTTCTCGAGGCTTGAGATTGGGATTCTTGGTTCTCGAGGCTTGAGTTTGGGATTTTTGGTTCTCGAGGCTTGAGATTGGGGTTCTTGTTTCTCGAGGCTTGAGTTTGGGATTTTTGGTTCTCGAGGCTTGAGATTGGGGTTCTTGTTTCTCGAGGCTTGAGATTGGGATTCTTGGTTCTCGAGGCTTGAGATTGGGATTCTTGGTTCTCGAGGCTTGAGATTGGGATTCTTGGTTCTCGAGGCTTGAGATTGGGATTCTTGGTTCTCGAGGCTTGAGATTGGGATTCTTGGTTCTCGAGGCTTGAGTTTGGGATTTTTGGTTCTCGAGGCTTGAGATTGGGGTTCTTGTTTCTCGAGGCTTGAGATTGGGATTCTTGGTTCTCGAGGCTTGAGATTGGGATTCTTGGTTATCGAGGCTTGAGATTGGGGTTCTTGGAGTTCGGGGCTTGAGATTGGGATTCTTGTTTCTCGAGGCTTGAGATTGGGGTTCTCGGTTCTCGAGGCTTGAGCTTGGGGTTCTTAGTTCTCGAGGCTTGAGATTGGGGTTCTTGGTTCTCGAGGCTTGAGATTGGGATTCTTGGTTCTCGAGGCTTCAGATTGGGATTCTTGGTTCTCGAGGCTTGAGATTGGGGTTCTTGGTTCTCGAGGCTTGAGATTGGGGTACTTGGTTCTCTTGGCTTCAGATTGGGATTCTTGGATCTCGAGGCTAGAGATTGGGGTTCTTGTTTCTCGAGGCTGGAGATTGGGATTCTTGGTTCTCGAGGCTTGAGATTGGGTACTTGGTTCTCGAGGCTTGAGATTGGGATTCTTGTTTCTCGAGGCTTGCGATTGGCGTTCTTGGTTCTCGAGGCTTGAGGTTGGGATTCCGGTTTCTCGAGGCTTGAGATTGGGATTCTTGTTTCTCGAGGCTTGAGATTGGGATTCTTGTTTCTCGAGGCTTGAGGCTGCGGTTCTTGGAGATCGAGCTTTGGTCTTGGGTTCTTTGGGGCTTGGCGCTTGAATAACTCGGAGGCTGGAGCTTGGAGGTAGACTAGGAACTGTACCACAACACAGAGCCGGGACTTATCCTTCGACATGTCGGGACTCCTCTTTTACAAGACACTGACATGGACAGCGCGTAGACATGCAGCTGGGAGTTATCCTTCAACAAGCCGGGACTCAACTGTTACTCCACATCAAGTTTGGGCAGGACCATCCATCGGGTAAAGGCAGAACGGACTGAATTACCCGACGGAGGCAAAGACAATACAAGACAGATTTCCCCGCAAGGCATCAGCAGAACGGCCTGATTTAGCCCACGGAGGCGAGGACAAGATCCCAGGGAAGATTGACAAGATGACCACCCCCCAACCACACTCAATCCCAGGGCCACCTATATTCCCAGCTACAAGATTAGGATCAAGTGCTATGATTAAGTTCAACCGAAATAAGGGACAGTCCGAGGACCCGAGTCCGGAGGCTGCAGACCGGACCATGAACTGGAATGCGGACATCGGATCGGACCGTGACACCCAGGAGAATTTGACTCGCTGATACGTCCAAATTGGTCGCTATAACGGACGCTTGACAAGTCCCGTATCAAGACCCCAGATGGTAGATCACTCTGGGAGATGGGAAACAGGAATGTACAGAGAGACCGAGAAGGAATGGAGCCGTGAGAATGGGCGGGAGAGGGAAAGATAAGGAGAGTATCGGAGAGAAGGATGCAGGAGATGACAGGTGGCGAGAAACCCAGGGGGAATTGCCGGGCGGATCTGACTGTGAAGGACAGAACAGGAATTGATAGCAGATGTACCATACTGTGGCTTGAACAAGGCTATTAACAAGAGCTCAGACTGGTCTGGAGATGGGGTGACAGATCTGTCTGACCAATTTGATTGCGGAGGACTGATCAGGTCGAGGTGCTGGATGTAATGTACACAGATTTTAAAAAGTCCCAAAACGGCATACCGCTCTGGGAGACGGTGTGCGACGCAGGGAGGAATGGCTGATTAGGTATACAATTGGCTCGGCGATAGCGGACACGCTTAAGGGTTGCAGTTCATTTCTCAGGCTGGAAGCCTGTCAGTAGCGATGTCAACTGGGGGGTCGGTGGTGGTTTGTCAACTCCGGCAGATTACACAATACGCGGTAGGTGAGCTTGCAGATGACATTAACGCCGACGGCGTTTTAGGCAGTGGAGACATTTATCTCTTACAGTGGGACCTCGATCAGCCGGAGAAGTTGGCCGAGCAGGAGCACATACATTTTATTTTGAGCTATTTCATTTCAGGTAGACAAACAACAGGGTGGGACTTCCACGGTTAACGAGAGGAAACTTGGGAGATGTTAAAGAACGGAGGGCTACAAATGCATGGTTACGTGAAACTGACGTCGCCGGTAGGCAGGGCCGTGGAGAGTGTTTTAGAACAGAGGGTCCCAGAGGCAAAGGGACATTGTTTCCTGCAATTGGGATCACGGCTAGTCAGGAACCCTGGGAAATGTTGTAGAACAGAGGGACCTAGGGGTACAGGGACACAATACCCTAAAGATGAAGTCACGGGCAGTCAAGGACCCTGGGGCGCGTTGTAGAACAGTGGGACCCAGGAGTGCAGGGACACGATACCCTGAAGATGGAGTCACGGGTAGACAGGGACCCTTGAGGAGTGTTGTAGAACAGAGGGACCAAAGGTTACAGAGACACGGTTCTCTGAAGATGGAGTCACGGGCAGACCTGGACCGTGGGGAGTGTTGGAGAACAGAGGGACCGAGGGCGCTTCAGGTACCCAGTTGAAGAAAGCTTCTGTCGCGCCGCCCTTCATCCGTCAGGACAATGAGTACAGGGGATGGGAGGTCACGTTGGAAATGGATAGACTTCAGCGAAGCCACACTTGGGGTAAAGTGTTCCGTTTCCCTCGTTCTCCCCTGGATAAGATGCCACTGAGCTGGAGACAGTGACAGTGAGATTAAGAGTACGGTACGGACGGGGAGGGCCGGGATGGCCTGTTTCCGTGCTGTGATTGTTATATGGTTATATAGTACAGAGGAGATTTACGAACATTCAGGGACTTCAGAGACTGAGTTAAGGAAATAATTCAGGCAGTTTGTGATCATATGCCTCGGAGCGCAGAGGTGACCGGACAGGGTTGTATAAAACCACACGGGGCATAGACAAGGTGAACGCAGAGTCACTTTTCTCTTGGCTTGGAGACTCAAGGACCAAAACGCTCCGGGATATGGTGATAGCTGTAGGTGATGTAACTGGGGAGAAGAGTGACAACATTTTTTTTTTTTACCCAGACAGTGGTCCGTCTGTGGGAAGAGCTGCCAGAGGAAGTCGTCGATGCAAATGCATCAGAACTTGAACACTTTTGTCTAAAGCACGTGATCCCTTCAGAGTGATGTCATTATTGTGAACTCTGACCTGTCTCTGCAGCCACTGACACTTCGGCATGTCCCGAGGCAATGGGATGTTCTTGGTTATCATCGATGTGAAGTTCGTCTTCCGGTAGTTTTAGCACTGAGTAGGTGGAGTTCAGACCGTCTGAGAGAGAATGAGAGAGAGAAAGAGCAATAGAAGGAGGAGAGTCCGGTAGAGAATGTACTTTGCCGATCGGCGGCAGTTATTTCCAAAGGGAGCTCTGAGAGTGTTAGTCCATTGTGCGTGGCCTGTCAGTGGCTCTAGCCGGAGCACCAGTCGTGAGCTGGACAGCGGGGAAGGTTCAGGCATAAAAGGGAGACACTGCCTAGGGGAGCGGTCATCAAAGGAGTGATCTAAGACAGAGCAGTCGGGCTTTGGCTGGAGCTACTTGGGGACCGGGTTAGGGAACTGGAGATGCAGCCCGATGACCTTCATCTCGTCATGGAAAGTAAGGAAGTGATAGACAGGAGGTATATGCAAATGTTATCGAATATACGGTTCTCAGAAAGTGGAGTCACAGGTGGACGGTGGTGAAGAAAGCGCCCGTCTCGCCGCCCTTCATCCGTCAGGGCAATGAGTCCAGGAGTAGAGTGGTCAAGTTGGAATTGTACAAGACGTCAGTGAAGCCACACTTTGAGTAGAGTGTTCCGTTTCCCTCGTCCTCCTCTGGATAAGATGGCACTGAGCTGCAGACAGTGCAGAGGAGATGTACGACGACATTCAGGTACTCGAGTGATTGAGTTATGGAAATAATTTAGCTCATCCTCTCAAGCTTTTTTTATTTTATCTAAAAGTCTTGTCTAGAATCAATCAACAAGTTATAGATACCGGTAATAGAACCATTAACAAAAAGGTTTTAAATTTAAAAGATCATCCAATATTTTTTTTATCAGGACCTATAGGAAAAGTAAGAAATTGGGAACGTAAGAAATCTCTAATTTGAAGGTATCTGTAAAAATGTGTTTTTGGCAGTGCCAAGTTAGTCGACAATTGGTCAAATGAAGCAAGAGATCCTGCGTTAAACAGGACCCAAAAACATTTATTGCCTTGCTCATCCCAACCCTTAACGACTTTGTCAGTCATGGAAGGGATAAAAAAATAATTAAGGAGAATGGGAGAAGATAATGAAATATTCGCTAAACGAAAAAAAAATCCAAATTGAGACGAGATCTTTAAACTTTGCTTAACAATTATGTTATCTGTTGCTTTATTTGCTGAAAGAGAAGACTATGATCCAAGAAACGAGACAATAGAGAGAAATAAAAAAAAAGCTTGGGAGGATGACCTAAATTGTCAGATTTCTGATGAAAGATGGATTAAAATTCTAAGCGGGTTAATAAATCATCTTTCTGTGCCCGTCATTTTCTTTCTACAATTTTAAGTGGATCATAGAACTTACATTTCAAAATAGAAGCTGTCCAGTTTTTATCCAAAGGTTTCTCCACTTTATGATGAATGAAACTCTGCTGATGCCTCTTTAATTCATATGTTTTGCTTTTGCCCTAAAATTGAAAAGTTTTAGCGGGCAGTATTCTATACCTTCTCACAAATTTTTAGGGTCCAATTTGACCCAAATCCCTTTACTGCCTTGTTTGGTATTATTGCAAAAGAAGATATGTCTTTAAATACTCCGAACCTACAGGTTTTAGTTTTTACCTCTCTTTTAGCAAGGAGAGCAATCTTGCTTAAATGGAAGGAGTCTACCCCTCCTACACATCTTCAATGGCTACGTGATATTATGCCTTATTTAAATTTAGAGAAGATCCGCTGCTCAGACTTATATTCGAAACAATCTTTTTATGAGATCTGGGGAGCTTGCCTAAATTACTTTTCCAACTTACAAAGTTTAACAGTGCACAGACTTTTATGTATATTTCTATCTTCCCTTCTTAAGCGAATATGTTTTTTTTAATCTAATTATCTATTATCATCCATTAGTTTTTTTCTTTGGTAGTTAGTAGGGAGTCGAATTTTTTATATAAAAAATTATTTGATGATGTGTGACATATCTTTACATTTTTGATTACAGAGTGGCATACCTTTATGTGTTATGCTATAACATTTTGATAAATTTTATTACAGTATATGAATGTACACAACTTATGTTGAGATGAATCTGTGTTGCACTCTGTAAATGTTTTTTTCTTTTTTTTCCTTCTGAATAAAAATATAGTAAAAAGAAAGAGTTATGGAAATAAGTCAGGCAGATTGAGCCTATATACCTGGGAGCGCAGAGGTGACCTTACAGAGCTGTATAAAACCACATGGGGAATAGACAAGGTGAATGCACAGAGTCATTTTTTCTCTATGCATTGAGAATCGAGGACCAAAGCGCTCATGGATAAGGTGATAGCAGTAGATGATGCAACTGGGGAGAAGAGTAACCACGTTTTTTTTTACCCAGACAGTGGTCCGTCTACGGGTCGGGCTGCCAGAAGAAATGGTTGAAGCAGATGCATTATAACTTGAACAGGTGTGCATAAAGCACGTGACCCCTTCGCAGTGATGTCATTATTGTAAACTCTGACCTGTCTGTGACATTTCGGCGGGTCCGGAGGCAATGGGAGGAACGTCATAATCATCGATGTGAAGTTCGTCTTCCGGTCGTTTCACCACTGAGTAGATGGAGTTCAGACCGTCTGAGAGATTGAGAGAGAGAAATAGAAGGAGGAGAGGCCGGCAGAGAATATACGTTGTCTATCGGCGGCTGTTATTTCCAAAGGGAGCTCTGAGAGTGTTAGTCCATTGTACGTGGTCTGTCTGTGGCTCTAACCGGAGCACCAGTTGTGAGTTGGACAGCAAGGAAGGTTCAGGCATAAAAGGGAGACACTGCCTAGCGGAGCGATCATAAAGGAGCGGTTTTCAATGGAGTCATCTGAGACAGAGCGGTCGGGCTTTGGCTGCAGCTCCTTGGGGACCGGGTAAGGAACTGGAGATGAAGCTCGATGACCTTCTAATGGTCATGGAAAGTGCGGAGGTAATAGAGAGGAGCTATAGGCAAGTAGACACACCAGGGCTTGGGAGCCAGATAAATGGGCAACAGTCAGGAGGGGGAAGAGCAGGAGTCACACACTAGAGAGTACCCCAGTGGCTGTCCCTCTTAAGAATAAGTACTCCTGTTTGAGTACTGTTAGGGAGGGAGTGTTGGGTGACGGTATTCCTATGGCCGCTTCTCTGGCATAGCGTCTGGCCCTGTGGTTCAGAAGGGTAGGGAAGGGAAGAGGACGACAGCAGTAATAGGGGACTCTATAGTTAGGGGTTTCAGACAGGCGACTCTGTGGACGCTGGAAAGAAACGCGGATGGCAGCTTGCCTCACAGGTGCCAGATCGTGTGTAACGAGCTTCCAGTTGAAGTGGTAGAGGCAGGTTCGGTATTGTCATTTGAAGTAAAATTGGATAGGCATATGGACAGGAAAGGAATGGAGCGCCACGGGCTGAGTGCAGGTCGGTGACAATAGGTGAGAGTAAGCGGTCTGCACGGACTGTAAGGGCCGAGATGGCTTGTTTCCGTGCTGTAATTGCTATATGGTTATACGGTTATACAGATTCTCTTCTGGTCCTCAACACGATCCACAACACCACCGTATCATCTGAAAACGTACCAAACCACTCATCTAAACTGTCATCCGGGTCATTGCCACACATCACAGAGAGGAGAGGTGCCAGTTACATCCAGAGATACCGATCACTTCATGTTGTGGAGCAACGTAAATCAATCACAGAATGCAGAATAAAGCGTCACAGTTACAGAGAACGTGCGGTGCAGGCAGAGAATAAGCTGAAACGGCAAAAGGGAAGCAGATTGCGAGGTCAAGAGTACACTTTGCATGGTAGAGGACGGTTCAATAGTCAGATAACTCTGGGGTGGAAGCTGTCCTTGAGCCCAATGAGGCAGGCCTTCGCATCTTCCTACCGACAGTAAGGTGCAGAAGACAGAATGACCGGCGTGACTGGAGGTGATTCTGTAATGCTGCTGGCTGCTTCATCGAGGCGTCGGCATCTGTGGAAAGAGTTCATGGAAGGGACGCTGGTTTCCGAGAAAGGCTCAGCTCTTTCCACAACGCTCAGCATTTTCTTTCGGTCACGAGTGAAACTGTTTTTATATTTTTAGTGAGGAACCAGGGCGGTTCATGAGAACAGGGAAGTAGACTTGATGAATAGGGAACTCTATAACGGATTTAACATTTCTAGTCGGTGGGCTACTCTGTAAAATGGTGGGAGGCACAGCGAAATTTGTCTGACTGATTTGTGCGCATTGGCAGACATAATGTACGCTGGCTGACAAGTCCCCAGATTGTTTATCCCACTGGATGGTGGAAGGAAGGGACATCGGTAGGGACGGAGAAGCAATGGAGCAGTTAGACAGGGAGGGCGAGGGGAAGATATGGAGTGTGGAAGATAGTGGGGGCATGGAGATATTAGATTGCGTGAGACCTAGTGAGAGTTGTCGGATAATTTGACAGGGAGGACAGAACAAGCACGGGTAGTAGGTATATCGTACGTAGAGTTGAAAAGGGCGATCGACAAGTATTCAGACAGTAGACTGCTCTTGAGGATGATGTGGAACCAAAGGAGATTGGTCTCATTAATTTGACTGCGGAGGACTGCTCCAGTCAGCTTGGTAGACGTAATATTCACAGATTTAACAAGGTCCCAGATGAAAGTTGGTGTACCACAAACGGAGGGATGGCTGACAGGATATAACATTGGCTAGGCGGTCGTAGCAAAGTTTTGAGTGTTGAACTTAGTTTCTCAGACTGGAAGCTGGTCACTAGACATGTTTGCCAGAATGTCGCTAGTGGGACCAAGGATCTTAGTCAATTATATAGACCATTTGCAATAGATTACACAATAAGCAGTTGACAAGCTTGCAGATTGCTAGAATGGTTCAGGATGGTTTGAACTAATTTGCAAGGGGGATGGAACCCAGAGCGATAGAGCAGTGAAAGAAGTGCATGGGGTAAAGCCGGATTCAACATATAGAGATGCTTTGAGGAACGAGGAGCAGAATAAAGGGTGTAAGGGTAGTAAGGTAGAAGGGTTATAGTGTGTGTAAGAATGCAAGAAGCATCAGGAACAAAGATGATGACCTGATAGCTGGGATACATACATGGAATTTTGATGTAGTGGCCATTCCGGAGACCTGGCTGGCACCAGGGCAGGAATGCATTCTCCATATTCCGAGATTTCATTTCCTTAAAAAGGATGGGGGATGTGGAGGAGGCGTGGTATTACTGGTCAGGGATACTATTACTGCTACAGAAAAGGGTATGTAGTATAGCAGGATCCTCTTTTGAGTCAGTATGGGTGGATGTCAGGAACAGGAAGGGAGCAGTTACTCTACTGGGGGTATTCTATAGGCACCCTGGTGGCAGCAGAGATACCGAGGAGCAGATTGGGAGGCAGATTTTGGAAAGGTGCAAAAATAACATGGTTATTGTCATGGTTGACTTTAATTTCCCTAATATTGATTGGCAATTGATTAGTTCCAAGGGTTTAGATGGGGCAGAGTTTGTTAAGTGTGTCCAGGAAGGATTCCTGTCACTGTGTGTTGACAGGCCAACTAGGAGGAATGCCATACTAGATTTAGTATTAGGTAACAAACTGGTTCAAGTCATAGATCTGTCAGTGGGTGAGCATCTGGGGGACAGTGATCACTGCTCCCTGACCTTTAGCATTATCATGGAAAAGGAAAGAATCAAAGAGAACAGGGAAATATTTAATTGGGAAAGGACAAATAATGAGGCTATAAGGCTAGAACTTGTGGGTGTGAATTGTCATGATGTTTTCGCAGGAAAATATACTATGGACATGTGGTCTTTGCTAAAGGATCTCGTCCAGGATGTTAGGGATAAATTTGTCCAGGTGAGGAAGATAAAGAATGGTAGGGTGAAGAAACCATGGGTGGCAAGTGAGGTAGAAAATCTAGTCATGAGGCTTAGGAAGCAAGGTTGAGATGGGTCTATTGATGAATATAGGGTAGCAAGATAGCAGTTTAAGAAAGGGCTGAGAAGAGCAAGAAGGGGGCATGAGAAGGCCCTGGCGAGTAGGGTAAAGGAAACCTCCAGGCATTTTTCAATATGTGAAGAACAAAAGGATGACAGGAGTGAAGGTAGGACCCATTAGAGATAAAAGTGGGAAGAGGTGGCTGGAGGCTGTGGAAGTGAACGAGGTCCTCAATGAATACTTCCTTTTGGTATTCACCAAAGAGAGGTAACTTGATGACGGAGAGGACAATATGAGTGAGGCTGATGTCCTGGAGCACGTTGCTATTAAGGGAGAAGAGGTGTTGGAGTTGTTAAAATACATTAGTACGGATAGGTCCTCAGGACCTGACGGAATATTCCCCAGGCTGCTCCACAAGGCGAGGGAAGAGATTGCTGAGACTCTGGCTAGGTTCATTGTGTCCTCTTTGTCCGAAGGAATGGTACTGGAGATTTTGGAGGGAGGCGAATGTTGTCCCCTTGTACAAAAAAGGTAGTAGGGATAGCCCGGGTAATTATAGACAAGTGAGTCTTACGTCTGTGGTGGGAAAGCTGTTGGAAAAGATTCTTAGAGATAAGATCTATGGGCATTTAGAGATTTATGGTCTGATCAGGGACAGACGGTATGGCTTTGTGAGGGCAGATCATCTCTAACTAGCCTGATATAGTACTTTGAGGAGGTATATAGATGGGGGTAGTGCAGTGGATGTGATCGACATGGATTTCAGTAAGGCATTTGAGAAGGTTCCGCACGATAGGCTTATTCAGAAAGTCAGAAGGCATGGGATGAAGGGAATGTTGGCCATGTAGATTCAGAATCCGCTTGCCTGTAGAAGGCAGAGAGTCGTGGTGGAGGGAGTACATTCAGATTGGAGGGTTCGACTAGTGGTGTTCCACAAGGATCTGTTCTGGGACCTCTAATTTTCGTGATTTTTATTAACGACCTGTATGTGGTGGTAGAAGAGTGGTTTGGCAAGTTTTCAATGGGCACAAAGATTGGTGGTGTGGTTGATAGTGTAGAGGATTGTCGAAGATTGCAGAGAGACATTGATAGGATGCAGAAGTGGGCTGAGAAGTGGAAGATGGATTTCAACCCGGAGAAGTGTGAGGTGGTACACTTTGGAAGTTCAAACTCCAAGGCAGAGTACAAAGTTAATGGCCGGATACGTGGTGGTGTGGAGGAGCAGAGGGATCTCAGTGTTAGTCCACAGATCCCTGAAAGTTGCCTCACACGTAGATAGGGTAGTTAAGAAAGCTTATTGGGTGTTAGCTTTCAAAAGTCGAGGGATAGAGTTTAAAAGACGCGATGTATTGATGCAGCTCAATAAAACTCTAAACAGGCCACACTTGGAGCACTGTGTCCATTTCTGGTTGTCTCTGTATAGGAAGGATGTGGAAGCATTGGGAAGGGTACAGAGGAGACTTATCAGGGTGCTGCCTGGTGTGGATACTATGGATTACGATAAGAGATTAAGGGAGTTAGGGCTTTACTCTTTAGAGAGAAGGAGGATGAGAGGAGATATGATAGGGGAGTACAAGATATTAAGAGCGATAGAGTGGATAGCCATTGTCTCGTCCCCAGGGCATCACTGCTCAGTACAAGAGGACATGGCTTTAAGGTGTAAAGGGGGTTTCTTCATTATCTTTGTTACTGAGTATGTTCATCAAAATGGTTTTGTTTGTTAAAAGTAGGAATGCTGCTTTGTTGCGAGAGAGTGCAGCAAGCATGTTTGGGTTAAAATTTACTGATAAGTAGAATTGTATTCCTTTGTAAAGCAATTGGGATTAATGTTGTTCTTTCTTCTGAGTCTGTAAGCTATTGTTGGGGTGATTGGCGCGAGGGGGTGAGAGAGATAGGACGCGATGCTGTAAACTGGACGAGGAACAGACACCAAGACGAAGATAGATGTGCTTGATTGACCACTCCGGGTGATCCTGATCTGTGAGTCGAGGAGTTCGGAGGGGATCGAATGGTGGCCAGAAGACTTCAGTAATTGAGCTCCAACGGTTGTGCACGAAGTGGTTTGGGCTTTGATAAGTTTGACACCTTTTCTTTATTTTTTTTTCCTTCAGAAGTACCGTATCGTTATTAATCACTTAGTTATAGTAACCTTTATAAATTGTACTCATTTAATCGCATATTGTGTACTGTTTGTTTTCTTTTTGGGCGAGTCGGGGACATCACACAGCATCCACACCAGCTGATTACCCAGATTGGCGGGGCCGAATGCTGCTCCCCCTAGAGGAGAACGAGCTGAGCGAGCCTGAGGCGACCCAGGGGTTTAAAGAGGTAAGGGGAGTGAAGCTCAAGGGGGTTATTAGAGGAAGTTTTTTGACTCAGAGAGTGGTTGTTGCGTGGAACGCACTGCCCGAGTCAATGGTGGAGGCAGAATCACTACTGATGCTTAAGAGACTACTAGACAGGTATATGGAGGAATTTAAGGTGGTGGTGGGAGCTATATGTGAGGCAGGGTTTGAGGTTCGGCGCAACATTGAGGACCGAGGGGCCTGTAATGTGCTGTACTATTCTATGTTCTTGATATGATAAACAGTGAAGACAGTTTCCGCTTCCAGTGGGATCTCGATTAGTAGGGAAATAAGGCCGAGCAGAAGCAAATTCAATTTATTTCGGGTAGCTGCAGCTGTCGAATTTCAGGAAGACAAGCCAGGGTGTGACAGTCAATGTAGGAGCCCTGGGAAGTGTTATAATACAGACGGACCCAGGGCTACGGGAAAACGGTTCCCAGAAATTGAGGTCAAGGATAGATAGGGCAGAAAAGATTGCATCTTTATGAATCAGTACAAGAGTCGAGAGGTCACTTTGCAGTTGTACAGGATGTAGGGTACGCCGACGTTGGAGTATAGCGTTCATTTTTTGTCCACCTGCTGCAGGTGAAATGCCACTGGGCAGCAAATATTGCAGAGGGAGCTTTACGGGCATACTCGAGGGGCTGAGTTATTCAGATAATTCAGGCAGGTTAGGATTTTATACCTTGGAGTTTATGGGTGACCTTACAGAGGTTTATAAAACCACGTGGGGCACAAACAAGGTGAACACGCAGAGTCATTTTCTATAGACTTGGAGAATCGAGGATCAGTGTGCACAACTCTGAAGTGACAGCAGAAAGAGATTTAACAGCGGACCAGAGTGACAATTTTTTTAAGCGGACGGTGCTCCGTCTTTGGAAGGAACTGCCAGGGAAAAGGTCGATGCAGATACATTAGCACTTGTACACTTGTGCTTATATCACGTGACCCCTTCCAAACGTGAACTCTGACCTGCCTGAGCAGTCATTGGCATTTCTCCTGGTCTCGAAGCAATAGGAGGATCTTCTTCCTTCGCGATGAGAAGATCATTGTGAAGAAGGTTCAGCTGAGAGTAGGTGGGGTCCAGTCCATCAGGGAGCGAATGGAAGAGAATGTGAGAGAGGGATAAATAAAAGGGCAAGGGACAGGTAGAGAATGGGAGGGGGGTGAGAGACAGGGAGAAAATATGAGGGAGGTTAGGAAGTGAGTAGAGAATGTCGTGGAGACAGAGCAGTAGAGAGAGGGATTGTCTCAGTGCCAGAAGCAAACGTTTAATGTTGCATTTCCGAGCAGTCACGAGCAGACCCATCAGTAGCAGAAGCAAATGCAATTTAAATCGGATAAGTGTGCGCTATCGTATGTCTGTCAGATAGCCCTGAGTTGGACACTCACAGCGTTCCGGAGGAACACTGAGGTGTATTGGAGAACAGAAGGACCCGCGGTCCAGGAACACGGTTCCCAGAATGTGAAGTCACAGATAGGCAGGGTGATGAATGCGAATGAACGCAGACCTTCATCAGAATGTCACTGAGTACAGGAATCAGGTGAACATGTTGCAGTTGTACAGTACGTCGGTGAGGTCACACGTGGAGTACGGTGTCCTCTCATGTCATGTCAGGTCAAGTCATTTATATTGCCATTTCGACCATTACTGCTGGCACAGTGCATAGTAAAAATGAGAGAACGTTTTTCAGGATCGTGGTGTTGCATGACACAGTACAAAAACTGAACTGAACTACTTAAAAAAAAAACAACACAGGGATAGCTATACTAGATTACAGAACTACGCAGGACTGCATACAGTGCACAAAAACATTGCAGGCTTCACAATAAGTAATAAACAGGACAACAGGGCAGTAAGGTGTCAATCCAGGCTTCGGGTATTGAGGAGCCTGATAGATTGGGGGAAGAAACTGCTACATAATCCATTCGTGAAAGCCGGAAATGCTTCGGGGCCTTTTCCCTGACGGCAGGAGGGAGAAGAGATTGCATGAGGGGTGAATGGGGTTCTTCATAATGCTATTTGCTTTGCGGATCCGTTCTGGAAAAGACGCCATCAAACTGGAAATGAGTGCACGAAGAGATTTACGAGTATGTTGCCGGGACTGCAGGGACTGAGTTAAGGAAAGAGGTTGGGTTGATTGCGAAGTTCTTCCTTGTAGCGCAGGGCTGACCTTTCAGGGGTATATAAAGCCACGAGGAGCACAGACAGAGAGAATGGGCGGTATTAGTTCCCCTGAACCTGGACAATGGAGGACCAGAGCGCACAGGTATAAGGACAGAGGGGAAACAGATTTAACTGGTGAGCCGATTGACAAGCCTTTGTTACCCTGATGGTGGTCAGTCTGCGGAACGAGCTGCCAGGGAATTGGTGGAGACGACTGCATTACACACTTGAGCATTTGGGAGTATGACATGTGAGCCCTCCAGAATGACGTCTTTGTTGCATCACTGACCTGTTTGTGTATTGGGGAGGTGTTCGACTTTCCGAATGTTCAGCTCGGTGTAGGTGGAGTTCAGATAGTCTGCGAGAGAGAGATAGACAAGGAAGCGTGAGAGCGATAGAAAATTGGGGGCAGTGAGGTGCAGAGGGAAGGGATGAGATATCGAGAGAGGAGGAGAGAGGGCTGTCGGGAGGGAGGCAAGAGGGGGAAGCGAGACAGGGATTGCAAAAACAGAGAGGGTGAAATGAATGGATGGAGTGGTTGAGAAAGGGGTGATCGAAGAGGGGCGATGGGCGGGAAAATGGAAGAGAATGGGGGACACAGAATAAGGAGAGACAGGGAATGTTAGAATGTTACCTGGGTTTCAGCACCTAAGTTACAGGTGAACAAGTTAGGTCTTTATACCTTGCAGCGTAGAAGGTTGAAGTGGGGACTTGATAGAGGTACTTAGCGTTATGATGGGTACAGATAGAGATGATGTGGATAGGTTTTTCCATTGAGAGTAGGGAGATTCAAACAAGAGGACATGAGTTGAGAGATAAGGGGCAAATGTTTAAGGTAACAGGAGGGGAGCATTATGAGCTGAGTGCAGGTCAGTGGGACTAGGTGACAGTAAGCGTTCGGCACGGGCTAGAAGGGTCGAGATGGCCTGTTTCCGTGTTAAAATTGTTATATGGTTATATGTATAAAATAGGGGATAAAGTGAGGTGAAGGTAGTGAGATAGTGAGCGCGGAGAGTAGGATTGAGAGGTGAGACAACGGGGTGAAAGGTGGGAGAGAGAGGGTGGAAGAGATAAACGGAGTGAGCGAGTGAGGGAAAGAGTACAGAAGGGAGAGAGAGTGGGAGACCGGGAGACGTTGACAGAGGGAAGAGGATTAAGAAAGTGAGCAAAGAGAGGGGAAGAGTTAATGGGGAAGAAGGAGTAGAGAAATGCTGGGAGATAGTTAGAGAGCGAGCAGAATGAAGGTGTGAAGAGGGAAAAGGAAGCAGAGTGAGAACAAGAGAGGGGAGAGTGGATGAGGTGGGTAAAGAGGGATTGTGGGGAGTAGGGAGGGGAAACAGCAGAATGAGCGTGAGGGAAAGGGAGAGAGAAGGGGGGAGGGATAAGGCTTGTGCAGAGAGAGAGAAGGGAGAGGAGAGCGAAGGGGAAAGAGGGCATTAAAATAAATTTTATAGTCCGCCCTCATCACCGCATCTCTTCCTGCCCTCTCTAAACACAACCCTACAGCTGCCTTATTCAGCTGCCATCCCACAGCGCTCCCTCCTTTCGCCCTGTCAGCGCTCGCCCCTCAGTCACCCTTCCAACCGACCGCCCCGACCACGACACTCCCACAACAATGCACCTCCCATGACATTCCGTCCTCCCACACCGCTCTCTCCCCACCGTTCCACGATGCTGCTTCTATACCGCCCTCCTATGCCGGTCGCTCCACGCCTCCCTTCCTAAGGTGTGCCATGGTCACGCCCCCACACGTGTCGTTGCTTTCTCCTCGTCGCCTCTCCTGTGCGCTCCCTCCGACATAGTCAAACAGCGAATCATTAGGGTCAGCTGTCAGTTTGCCCTGAGGTTTCACGACAGGAATGGACATATTACATGACCACGGTCAAGGCAAAAAAGATTAAACAGACTTTCACCTCTACGGACCTGGGGCTCCACGTACTGGACATCAGGTTTAGCTGGGAGCGATACAGGGAGGTTCGGAAATGGGCTGAGGGAACCTCATCATCGACCCAGCACCCACACACGAAATCAAACACAGAGTGAATCTCCCTCCACTCCGTCCCATCACACACTCCCGGGGTCAGACACAGACTGAATCTCCCTCCACACCGTCCCATCACACACTCCTGGGGTCAGACACAGACTGAATCTCCCTCCACACTGTCCCATCACACACTCCCGGGGTCAGACACAGACTGAATCTCCCTCCACACCGTTCCATCACACACTCCCGTGGTCAAACACAGACTGAATCTCCCTCCACCCCGTCCCATTACACACTCCCGGGGTCAAACACAGACTGAATCTCCCTCCACC
Source organism: Hypanus sabinus (assembly GCF_030144855.1). Classification (NCBI taxonomy): domain Eukaryota; kingdom Metazoa; phylum Chordata; class Chondrichthyes; order Myliobatiformes; family Dasyatidae; genus Hypanus; species Hypanus sabinus. The sequence continues at coordinate 38,451 of NW_026780341.1, read as the reverse complement.
CCGTCCCATCACACAATCCCGGGGTCAAACACAGACTGAATCTCCCTCCACCCCGTCCCATCACACAATCCCGGTGTCAGACACAGACTGAATCTCCCTCCACCCCGTCCCATCACACACTCCCGGGGTCAGACACAGACTGAATCTCCCTCCACACCGTCCCATCACACACTCCCGGGGTCAGACACAGAGTGAATCTCCCTCCACACCGTCCCATTACACACTCACGTGGTCACACAGAGTGAATCTCCTTCCACACCGTCCGTTTATTCACTCCCGGGGTCAGACACAGAGTGAATCTCCTTCCACACCGTCCCATCACAATCTGCCGGGATCCAACACAGAGTTAATCTCCCACTGCAGCGTCTCACAGGCCTGGGCTCAGACACAGAATGAAGCTCCCTCCCTGCTGTGCAATTACAAACCACCGGGGTCAAACGCAGAGCTAGTTTCCATGCAGACTGTCCACCACACGCTCTCGGAGTCTGACTCAGATTGAATCCCCTTCCCTCCCTCCCGTCTTTCTGCCCCTCTCACCTCGGGAAGGAGCCTGTATGTCAGTTTCTGTGACGTCACCGATCGACAGGTCGGGTCGAGGAACCAGAGAGGCTACAGAAGGGTTCAAAGAGATTGAGCGAATGGGCAAAGAAGCGGCGGGTGGATCACAGTGTCGGGATGTGTATGACCATGCCTTTTGGTGGAAGGAATAAAGGCACAGATTGTTTAATAAATGGTGAAAATTCAAACATCTGATGTGCAAAGGTATCTGATAGACATCGTCCAGAATTCCCTAAAGGATCATTTCCAGGTGGAGTCGCTGGCGAGGAAAACAAATACAATATTCGCATTCTTGTCGAGATGATTAGATTATGAAAATTAAGATGTAGCGTTGAGACATTATAAAGCACTGGTGAGGTCTGACTTGGCAATACTATAAGCGGTTCCGGGTCCCTTATCTACACAGGCCAGATGAGCTTGCATTGCAAAGGGTTGAAAGGAAGATCACGGGAATGATTCCGGGATCGAAACGCTTATCAGATCTGGAGCGTTTGATGGCTGAAAATCAGAAGAATGAGGGGGCGGCGGGGAGAGGGTTGTTGTTAAAATCGATCGAATAATCAAAGGCTTCGACAGAGTAGATGTGGAGAGAAGGTTCCCCGTGGCGAGACCGGTGGACCCACATCGCAATGGAGATCCGTCCTTTTAGAACGGAGAACGGGAGAAATGTCTGGTAAATCTGTGGAATGGATTACACAGCCGGTTGTGGAAGCCGACAGTAGGTGTATTGAAGTGAGAGTTTGATAGATTCTTGATTACACAGGGCATGAAGGAATACGGTGAAAAGGCAGGAGATTGGGGCTGAGGGGGACCTGGATCAGACATGATGAAATGTCGCAGCGGACTCGGTGCTCCTATATCTCATGTTCTGATTTTAGATTCCAGTGTTTCCGGGTGTCAGCGTCTCAGTGGATCTGTCCTGGGACCAACATATTCATGCAAACACGGAGAAGATGTCATGTACAAGACTGGACAGCGCCAAGCATCAAAATGCCGGAATGCCCATTCCCCAAAATGAGATGAGATGTCACTTTCCCTTTAAGGCTCAGACTGACAATTATTGCCCCTCAACATTGCTTCATGAAAAGTCTGTCATTATCGTCCGCGTGCTGAGCACTCAGTGCTCAAAGGTAGGAGATCCATTTCAAGAACTATTCTTTGTAGCAGAAACCTTTGATGCCTTTACTGCCGTCCTGTTTATTTCGAGTCTGAGTTACAGTGTATTCCAGACCACACTCTACACTTCCCATCACCACCATAGATCTCTCGTTGCAGAAGGAACTACAACGTGAGCAGTTTGAGAGGATTCTGTCTTTCATTGTAGACCAGCAAGTGATCGCTGGGAATTATTACACCGCCGCCTGGTATCGAGGCTGCAACGCAACAAGTTCCCCAGAGGCGTCAGAGGGGCGGTGACTCAACCAGCTCCATGACGGGCACAGCCTTCCGCAGCATCGAGCACATCGTCAAGATGCGATGCCTCGACAAGGCGGCATCCATCACTGAGGCCGCTCACCCAGGGAAAAGCTCCCTGTTCATTTCTACCATTGGGGCAGAGGCACCGGAAAAATAAAGCTCAAAGATTCAGGAACACCTTCTGCCCATCTGGTATCATATTTTTTGAATGTATGAGCACCGCCTCGACATTTTTGCAGTATTTATTATCTTTTTGCATCTTACATTAATTTCGCATTATTGCGACGAACTGATCATGCAAAGATACAAAGCTCAGGGCGGAAACGACACAGATAATGAGTCAGGTGGAAAACATCCTTTTTAGTCTGATACTGGGAGCGGGAGGCAAGAATGTGTGGGAAGACAAAATGGGGATGAAATAGAAGGAGATGGCAGGGGTGGAGTTATGAGAGACAGCGAGTTTGGATGTAAGAGTGGAAAGAGAGAGCGAGATGCCGAGTAACAGTGCCACAGGGAGAGAGAGAGAGAGTAACAGGGCAGGGCCGACGGGAAGAGAGGATGGGTTTGTCAAAGTCTGGGAGAGAGATAGAAATAGGGTAAGAGAATGATGTCACTAGATTTAAGTCCCCTCCATGGCATTTCGACAGAGATCCCGGATCTTTTCAGGAATATCCGGACGCAAAGGTGCAGACTTCTCACAGATGAAACGGTGCTGATCATTTGTGCAACTGCCAAGCCAACTGGATTTACATTCACTGCATTCGAACTTTCCAGAGGTCACCTTGTACACGACGTTAGAGGCCACTTTCCTATTAAGGAAGGGTAAAGAGTTTCAAAAGGGAGAACACAACTCTAGCAGGCTGTCCTGTGATAGTCCCGAAAATACACCTACTGACTCAATTTCGCCTCACCGACCGCTGTCTGTCCACAAAAGATCCCCACTGGCCCAGTCTCTCCCCAAACACCTGTTTCAGTTTCCAAAATACTCCAACTGACTCATTCTCCGCAACCCTGTGTCAGTCCCCGATTAATCCCTTGTACAACGCACTACACACAGAGCTGTGCAAGTCCCCCAAAACAAACCCACAAAAACAACTTCTCCCCAGCGCACCCTGTCAGTCCTCAAATTACTCCCAGAGACTCAGCCTCTCCCCACGACCCCGGGTCCGCCCCGAAGATACTCCCATAGCCCCACTCTCTACCCACTGAACCGTGTCAGTCCCCAAACTAATCCTACTGCTCCACTCTGCATACAGCCCTGTCTCATTTCCAAAAATACTCCCAGTGACGCACTCCCTTTCCAATGGACGTGTGTCTGCCCCGAAAATACTTACACTTCCTACTTTCACCCACCAGACCCGTACCTGTCCCTAATATGATCCCACTGTCAAACCTTCTCCCGACAAGACCTGTGTCAATCACCAAAACACTCTCACTTCCCACTCCCTTCCAACAGTCAAAGTCAGCCCACAGAATAAACCAACTGTCCGCCTTCTCACAGGAAGCCCGTGACGATTCCCAAAGTAGCCGTATTGTCTAATTGCACCCCACAGACCCGTGTTAGTCCCAAATTAAACGCTCTACCCCACTCTCTCTCCACAGCGACCGTCCTCAAATACTCTCAACGACGCATGTTCCCCCCACAGACCTACATCAGTCCCTGAAATACTCCCCCTTTCCACATTCTTCCCACCGACAGCGTCGATCAACAAATCAATCGCACTGCCCAGTCTCTTCCTCCGGGGATGCTAGGCCAGAGAATACTCCCACTGCCTTCCTCTCTGCCGTCAGGCCTGTTTCTATCCCCGAAATATCCCCAAAGACCCAACACCCACCATTGAATTGTAATAGTCCCCAAAAGCTCTCCGTTATCTACCTCTCCCACAGACATGGGTCTGTCCCCAAAATTAATTCCACAGCACAATCTCACTAGGAACACCGACATGACCCCAAATCTCACCCCGCTTTGCATGTTCCAATCCAGTATGAACTTTCTTCACCGAGGACAGCGTTGTTAACAAACTTCTGTGAAATCAAATTGCTATCATTAATGACTGGAATCGAGCACAATTTAAGGACCGTCACTCTTTGTCTGACGACGGTAAAGAGTGTTGGGACGGTGTGGAGGGAGATTCACTCTGTGTCTGACCCCGGGATTCTGTAATGGGACGGTGTGGAGGGAGAGTGCCTCTGCCTGACCCCGGGACTGCGTGATGGGACGGTGTGGAGGGAGATTCCCTCATTGTCTGACCCCGCTAGTGTGTGATGGGACGGTGTGGATGGATATTCACTCTGTGCCTGACCCACGGAGTATGTAATTGAGCGATGTGGAGGGAACTTAGCATTGTCTACAGTTGAAATGTGTGATGGAACGTTGTGGAGAGAGTTTCATTCTATGTCTGACCCCGGGAATTTATGATTGGACGGTGTGGAATGAGCTTCACTCTGATGTGGATAAATCTTCCTTCCAACTGACACATACCTCTTCCTCGTTTGTATTTATTTCAAGAAGCTTTGACTCAGCGATAGAACAGAGTTTCTTCGCCCCCTCGTAAGAACTTTCAAACGTGGAAATGAAATAACACAGACTTTCAATTCCGATCCAGTACTTGGAACACGTTTTCTCTGGAAATCAGGAACAAGGAACAGTGAATCTCACTCCGTATAGTCCATACAGTCCGCTGAGAGTCAGATACAGAAAGAGGATCACTCCACACCGTCCTATCAGACAACGCTGGGGTCCGAAACAGAGTGAATCTCCCACCATACTATCCCTGACACACTCAAGTGGTCAGGCATTTACTGCATACCTTCCTATCACACACACACCGGTTTCAGCCACAGAGCGCAACACCCCTGTCACCGTCCCATCTCACACTCCCGTGGTTAGACAGAGTGAAACTGCCTCGTCACCGTCTCATCACGCCCTCCCGCGGACACACAGAGTAAAGCTCTCTGCACACCGTCCCATCTGAGAGTCCCGTGGTCACACAGACTGAAGCTCCCTCCACACGGTTCCATTATAGACTGTCGGGTCGGCCACAGACCGAATTTCTATCGACACTGTCCAGTCACACATACTCGTGGTCAGACAGAGAGCGCAGGTTCTAACAGAAACTCCCGGTGTCAAACACTCCCTATGCCGCAATTCCAGACGCTGAGAGAAGCTACCGCTGTGGCGCTGTATCATGCACTCCCGGGTAAAGCCACTAGGTGGCACGCCCTCCACACTGCCCATACACTCCTGGAGTCGCACAATGGGTGTCGTTCCACCCACGCCGTCTCATCACACACAGCCGGAGTCACACTGGAGTGACTCTCCAATCGTTGCACATTCCCGAGATCGGCCACAGAGTATACGAGCGGGAGAATGGCGGATGTTCTCTCACCTTTTCTGCTGCTCAGCAGCTGGCAGATTTTAGCCTTGGTTTCGTTGAGAGTTCTACACTTCAGTTCGAGGTGACTGAAGTTGTGACGGAGATCGGTTTGCGTTTGATGCTGATCAGAGAGATCGGTGCTCATGACCGAGAGGTTGCTTTCCAGGACGAACAAGTTGTTTTCAAGGATGGAGATGTTTCTTTCGAGGATAAACAATGTATGTTCGAGGATGGAGACGTTGTTGCTTGGGACGGAAACGTTCTTTAGATAGGTGTTCTGGGAGAGTTCAAAGCCGGAATTCTCTGATGTCATGGATTCCAGGGTTGAGTTCGGTTCGTGGATTTGTACTGGACACTGGCACTGGGTCCTGTTCATCTCCTGATGTTGCTCCCAAAGTCTCAGGTACTTTTGGTCAGAGGCGAGCAGAGACTGACGGATCTGTAACACTGAGAGAAATGGTGAGGTGTGTGTCTGTGTCACGGCAATTCGTGGGTCGGTCGTACAGTGAGGGAAGTGTGGGTATCGCGTTGTGGGTTGTGTCCATGTCGTTGTCAGTGATCTGTCGATGTCACGCTGAGGGCAGTGTCCGTGTCTTGCAGAGGGGTGTGTCCTCGGTATGGAGAGGAGCGTGTCAGTGTCACAGTAAAGACTGTTTCCGTGTTCCTGTGAGGGGTGTGCTATTGTCACGGTGAGAGGTGACTCTCGTCACTGATGTGATGGTGAAGGACGTGTTGGTGTCACAGTGAAGTAGGTGTAAGTGTCACGCTGAGAGATCTGTCGGTGCCTGAAGCGTTGTTGCAGGGGCCGATGTTTAGATCTCTTTAACAGCTGGATTATTAATGAACCGCAACACCCCGGGTTTGTCCTGCACTCTCACACTGGATCTCTCACATAACGGCCGCCCCGGTTAACTCTATCTACTCTTTGTTAGCCATCGCAAATTGCCTAATGACGGAAGACTGCAAAGAAATCGCAAAGGGTCCGCCCACTTGTTAACCCTCTTGATGGCTCTCCTCAAAACAAGCGACTGCTCGCGATGACTGAATCCCGCCGACAAGTCCCATCGGGCCCCATGCACATCTTAAATCTCTTGCAGGCTCAGGACCGATCAGCCGGCAAAGTATTTACTGACTCTCCTTGATTCACCCATATTTTTTCACTTCCTTTGAGAAGACAACTATCATCACAGAACTCAGATTTCAGTTTGAGATCATTCTGGTTAATCAGACAGATTTCTGGCAAGGCGACAATCGTCAGTAAGACGAAAGAGCTTATTCTGGACTTCAGGAAGGGTAAGACGAATGAACACATCCCAATATTCATAAGGGCTCAGAACTGCAGAGAGCGAGCAGTTCCTATGTGTCAAGATCTTTGAGCATCCATCTGGTCCCAAAATATCATAGTGGTTATGAAGAAGGCAAGTCAGCGGCTATAATTTATTAGGAATTTGAAGGGATTGGGTATGTCAACAGATGCAATCAAAATCGTCTATAGTTGTACCCTGGAGAGCTTTCTGAGAGGCTGCATCACTGTCTGGTATGGAGGGGCTACTGTATAGGACCGAAAGTAGCAGCAGAATTTTCTGAGGCTTGTCAGCTTACAAAGCACCCAGGACAGTATTAGTGAGCGTTTTCCCAGAAAGGCAGCGCCCATTATTAAGGACCTCCAGCAGCCAGGTATGCCCACTTCTCACCATCAGGAAGGAGGAACAGGTGCCTGAATGCACACACTCAGTGGTTCAGGAACAGCTCCTCGCCCTCCGCCGTCCGATTTCTAAAAGGATACTGAACCCTTGGACACTACCTCACTTGTTAATATATCGAATTTCTGTTTTGCTTGATTTATCTATTCTATATATGTATACAAAAATGTATCTATCTGTCAATTTGTATTTATTTATTTGTTTGTTTGTTTATGTATTTATTTATTTATTATTTTCTTCTATGCTATGTATTACCTTGCAGCAGAAAGCAAGATATGTAGGCTGAGAGAGCGGCTTGGCATTGTTGGTAAAAAGAAAAATAAAATCAAACCATCGGAAGGAATTGACAGAGGATCGTTAGGTGCAGAATCATTGTGGATCGAGTCACGGAACTGCAATGTTAAAAAGCCAAATATATCAAAGTGGAAATCAAATTATTCTTCGGATATATAACGTATAAAAGAGAGTCGACAGTAGATATTGGGCCACTGGAAAATGATAGTAATGGGCGACAGGGAGATGGTGAAGGAACAGAATTAATTTTTGCTTCAGTATTTACTGAGAAAGGCACCAGCAGTAGGTTTGAGCTTTGAGACTGTCTGAGGGCAGAAGTGAGTAACGGTGCCATAAGTTTAGAGAAGGTGCTTGAGAAACTGAGGGGTCTGAAGGTAGATTAGTCATTTTAAATAAATTATCTACACACAGGGTTCTGAAGGAGGTAGCTGAAGAAATTGTGGAGCATTGCTCATGTTTCTTCAAGAAGAATTGGAATCTGCCCTGGTTCCGGAGACTCGGAAGTTGCAGGTGCCCCTCTACCCTTTAACAACGGGAGAGGCAGAGTTCTCTGAAGCTGAATATGCTGGTTGAGTCTGTGGTGAGGAAGGAAAATAAAACGCCAGCATTGATTTCGAGCGGACGAGAGCACAAAAGCAAGGATCTCATATTGAGTATTTATAAAGCCCTGGCGAGGCCTCAGGTGGAGTATTATGAGCAGCTGTGGGCCCCCTTATTTAAGAATGGATGTTTTGACATTGGAGATAATTCAATGGCGAATCACCAAAATGAATTCAGGCTTGTCGAATGAAGAACATTTCATAGCTCTGGGCCTGGACTCACTGAATGTCAAAAAGGTGAAGTGGGAATTTCACTGAAACCCATCGGTGACACGAGGCTTCAGTGTCCGTTGCCGTGTCTCTGTAAGGGTGCTATTGTTGTCACGTTGATTGGCGAGTTGGATTCAGCAAGAAGGGGGCGTTGGTGAGGGGTGTATCCGTGTCACGGTGATGAGCGTGTTGGTGTAAAAAGTGCGGGTTGTGTCGGCGTCACTGTAAGATTTTACGTGGTGACCTGAATCCACTCCGTTTCTTTCCTGTCTGACTCCACACGCAGCCTGTTTGACTCACCATGGATCGAGAGCCCGGCAACGATCGCGACGAAAACGGACGTAACGAGGCAGAGTAGGCAGATCTTACGGCACGGTCTATGTCTCGGCTCCTGTTCATGCGCAGCTGTGGAGAGACCATCCAACGTGTGCGTGAATTCAGCGGTGTCCCCGTGTACCCGCCACCCGCGCTCTCTCCTTCCACCACGATCACCCCCTGCCACCTCTCTCAATCTCACCCACTTTCCAGCCGTCGTATTTGACAGTCCCAAATCCTGTACTCGGCAAAGACTGTCTCATGTCTGATTGACTTTTCCTAGTTGTAAGTTGTTCAGAGATTGGTAAATATTTGAGTAAAGATTTGATGATAAATGTATTTTGAATACTAAGCTTTTGACTTTGAGTTGACCTGCCCACACCAGCCAGAGGATGTGGCGCACGGGACTTATTCTCGCTCGTGGTCTGAGACTAATCGTGTTCCGCAGTGACCTGCCCGGGACCTCTGGTATTTTTGATGTATCGGATTGACAAGGATGAAAATGGAGCTGGGTGGGTTGTAATCTTGCGAATCGCCCAAAGTTTGGTGACATTGTGGACTGTGTGGAAGATCGCCCACGGATTCACTGGGATATCGATCAGTTGTAAATGTGGTTGGGGAAAAGGGAGAAAGAGGTTAACCCGGGTAAGTGTGAGGTTTTGAGCTTTGCCAAGTCAAATGTAAAGGGGCAGCACAGAGGTGACGGCAGGAATCTTAAATGTCGACCTACAAAGTGACCTTGGGTCGACAGTGCATGTCAGTGAGTGGTAAATAATTGACTTCTGACGGGCCTTTGACAACATCCCTCACATGGGAGATTCATTCACAAGTTTGCGATGCATGGGATCCACTGTGAGTTATCTATTTCGAATCCTAATCCACAGAATACAGAGTGCGGAGACCGCTGGTTGGACGTCAGTGATAAGTGGAAAAACCCGGAAGAAAACCGGGATGATAATCTAGGCTTTGTGTGTTCAGGACATTATGCCTGGTAAATTTGGAAATTGGTTTATTATTGTCACAGAGAGAAGACAGAGCAAGCAGTTCAACACAAAACAGACCCACAGTGTTTTCCCGAGTACATTCCCTCTGGTACTAGACATTTCTACTTTAGGTGGAAAAAAGGTTCTGTCAGTTCTGTCGTGTCTCAGATAATCTGTCCTATCTCCCCTCTTCTTCCGCCGCTCCAGGGAAAACAGCCCACGGGTCCGACCGACCTCTCTTTGTAACACACGTCATCGAAACCGGGCGGCGTCCTGTTGACCCTCTCTGGAGGCTCTCCAAAGCCCCGACATCCTTCCGATAATGTGGTGACCGGAACTCGACACAATCTGCCTGATACAGCCCAGTCTGAGCATTATAATGTTGCAGCATAACCTCCTGACTTGCTGACATAACGCCCCGACTAATAAAGGCAACCATGGCATTCGACATCTCAATCATCCTATCAAACTGTGTAACCACGAGCAATGACACTGGGCCCCAAGATCCCACTGCTCTGGGCGTTCGGTTTAATAGTGTGACTTCTCTTCGCATTCGGCATACCAAAAAACAAAAAAATGACGTTTTTACTGGGTTAACCTTCATCTGCCCTTTCTCCAACTCATATCTGTAACTGATCCATATCCCAGTGAATATCCCAGTTTTGGGCTCCTTATTTAACAAAGGGTGTGCTGACATAGGAGAGGGTTCAGAGAAGATTCACTCGAATGATTCTGGGAATGAGAGCGTTAACATATGAGGAACGTTTGACCGCACTTGGACTGTACAGCTTGGAGTTTACAAGAATGAGGGGGGACCTCATAGAAACATTTCGAATGCTGAAAGGCATGGACAGAGTGGGTGAGGCAAAGTTGTTTCCCATGGCGGAGGAGTCTATTACGAGAGGACATGACTTGAGAATTGTAGGGCGCCCATTCAGAACAAGGATTGCGATTTTTTTGGCCAGAGGGTGCTGAATCTCTTGAAACTGTTGCCACGTGTGGCAGTGGAGGCTAAGTCATTGGGTGTATTTAAGGCAGAATTTGCTAAGTATCTGAGGAGTCAGGGCATCAAAGGTTATGGTGAGAAGCCGGGGGAATGGGACTAAAGGGGAGATCAGATCAGCTCATGATGAAACAGCGGAGCAGAATCGAAGGGCCGAATGGCCGATTTCTTCTCCTTTGTCTTATGGTCTGGAATATTTTCCACAGCACCACATACTTTCGGCCCATCTGCAAATCTACTAACCCACTGATCTACATTGTCTCCGGATTATTTATATCACAGACAGGAGAGGTCCCAGTTACAATCACAGATACAGGCCTCTTTATTGGAGAGCAAGGCAAATCAATCACAGAGTGCAGAATAAAGTGCCACGCGTACAGAGGAAAGGTGGTGCCGGTCCACATCGTCCCAACACACACTCCCGGGGTCAGCCACAGAGTTAATCTCCCTCCACACCGTCCCATCACACACTCCCGGGGTCAGACACCGAGTGAACCTCCCTCCACACTGTCCCATCTCACACTCTCGGGGTCAGACACAGAGTGAATCTCCCTCTACACCGTCCCAACACAGACTCACGGGGTCAGACACAGAGTGAATCTCCCTCCACACCGTCCCATCACACACTCCCGGGGTCAGACACAGAGTGAACCTCTCCACACACCGTCCGTAACACACTCACGGTGTCAGACACAGAGTGAATCTCCCTCCACACCGTGCCATCACACACTCCCGGAGTCAGACAAGGAGCGAATCTCCCTCCACACCGTCCCATGACACACTTCCGGGGTCCGAAACAGACTGAAGCTCCCTGCACACCTTCCCATCAGACGCCGGGGTCAGACAGAAAATGAATCTCCCTCCACACCGTCCCATCACACACCCCCGGGGTCAGACACAGAGTGAAAATCCCTCCACACCGTCTGATCAGACACACCCGGTGTCAGACATAGAGTGAATCTCCCCCAACGGCGTCCCATCACACACTCCCGGGGTCAGACACAGAGTGAATCTCCTTACACACTGTGCTATCACACACTCACGGGGTCAGGCGCAGAGTGAATCTCCCTCCACACCGTCCCATCGCACACTTTCGGGGTCCGACACAGAATGAATCTCCTTACACACTGTGCTATCACACACTCACGGGGTCAGGCGCAGAGTAAATCTCCCTCCACACCGTTCCATCAAACACTCCAGGACTCAGACAGAGAGCGAAACTCCCTCCTCCTGTGCGATCAAACGCATCCGTGATCAGACACTTAATGGAGGTCCCTCCCTTCATCATTCCGCCCCACTCACCTCTGGAAAGAGACCGTGATTCCATCTTGGCATTGATGGAAGAATCGCTCAGTTCTCCTGTCGAGGTTCCTCTGTGTCTCTCAGCTCAGCAAGGGGAAGTAGCCGCTGTCAGAGGAAGCCTGCCTTGATAAGAGGATCAGAACGCCACAAACAAATACCGGATGAGCGGCTGATAAATAGACCAGGGGGAGGAGAGAGATTGTAGATGTTGGGGAGGGTGATCGAGTGAGTCGAGGGTGGCGGGGCAAGGAATAGTGAGAGTCGGGAGATGGGGGGGAGCAAGAGAGATTGGTTTTGCCGGAGAGAGAGAAGTGGCTAACGGGGGCTGTCTGGTTAGAGAGAAAGAGAAGGGGGAGTCTGAGGCATGACCTGAGAAAGTAAGAGATGGAGACGGCAAACGTGAGGATAGGGAGACTTGGTGAGGGACTGAGAGACAGAAGGAGTAAAGAGAGGGCGAGCAAACGGGGGAAACAGAGAGTAAGAGATGGAATGTGAGGAACGGAGAGGAGAAGGGGGACGAGAGGAAGAGCGGGAAGGGTGAAGAGGGGTTCATGGAAGTGAGGAGTGAAGGAGAGAGAATGACGATGGTTGGAGAGAGTTCTCGAATGAGCGGGAGAAAGAGGAAATAATTTAAGCGAAGGTAGTGTGGAGGGAAGGGAGTAGAGAGAGAGGACAGGCTCAAGGCGGTGGAATTGGAAGGAGTCTCGGAGGGATTTGTGTCACTAATACAGAGAATCCATTTCGACTATTGTTACCGTTCTGGTCACCGAATTATAGGAAAGATGTCAACAAAATAGAGAGAGTACAGAGGAGATTTGGTAGAATGTTACCTGGGTTTCAGCTCCTAAGTTACAGGGAAAGGTTGAACAAGTTAGCTCTTCACTCTTTGGATCGTAGAAGGTTGATGGGGGGGGGACGGGTCTTGATAGAGGTATTTAAAATTATGAGGTGGGGTAGAGTTGACGTTGATAGGCATTTTCCATTGAGAGTAGCGGAGATTCAAACCAGAGGACATGAGGACATGATTTGAGAGTTTGGGTGTCAAAGTTTAGGGGTAACACATTGGGGAATTTCTTTACTCAGAGAGTGGTAGCTGTTTGGAACGAGCTTCCAGTAGAAGTGGTAGATGAAGGTTCTATATTTTCATTAAAAAATCAATAGGTATATGGACAGGAATGGAATGGAGGTTTATGGGCTGAGTGCAGGTCGTTGGGACTAGGTGATATTAAGCGTTCGGCACGGACTAGAAGCACCGAGATGGCCCGTTTCCATGCTGTAATTGTTATAGGGTTAAACTACATGATGCATAAACCTTCACAGAAAGCATCAGCTGGGTGGATGAAAACATCAAATCTTCACCGGACGCGTCGAGAACAATGGACTGCCTTTTTTTAGACTGTGGAGTCCTTATCAAAGGAAATGGAGATCTGGATATTGAAGTTCACAGGAAACCAACACGGACAGATCACCATCTACGGTTTGACTCTGATCACACATTAGAACATAATTGTGGGTTTTCAGAACACGACATCACGGCGCCGAGTGTAAGCCCACCAATATTACAGCTAAAGAGAGGGAGCGCAGGTATTTGAGAGAAGTCTTGAAGGCGTGCGGCTACCCGGACTGACCTTTGGTCAAGACAGCAAAAACAATTAAACAGCAGGGACGTCAGCCCAGCAGACAGCTGGAAGGAGCAAAGTAAACGGAAAAATAGAGACTTGCCATCCGAAGCTGGAGCTTCAGAGAAACTCAGAATGGTTTTCAACTACCACCCCTCCCTCTCCACTCCCTCTCCTTCCATCCCACACCCTTCTCTTTATCACCGTCCCTATATATCTTTTCAACCCTCTACCTCTCCCTATATGACCTCTCTCTCCAAGTCCAGCTATCACGTTGACTGTCCTGTTCTCTCCCTCTCCAGCTCGTTCCGTCTCTCTACTCTCTCTATCCCTCTGCGTTTCCATCTCACTGCACTCCTCACTGGGCCGTCGCTGAATATCTCCCCTCTCCCTTTCTCCCGTATCCTTTCAACACTCATTTGTCTCTTCCCTTTCTCTCCCATTCCCACAGAATTTTCCCCTGACGGAAATCTGACGGCTCAAACTCATTCCCTGCCTCAGAGACAGAGTGACGCTCCCTCAAGACGGCACCATCACACACTCTCGGGATGAGAGACAGGGTTAAGTCCCTGCACCTAAAATATCACACATTTAATATGGTCCCATCCAGTGTGCAGCTCCCCCCACACCGTCTAATCACACACTTCCAGGCCAGACACTAGGTGGCGCTTCGTCCGCACCGTCCAATCACACAATCCGTGTGCCAGACACTCAGTGAAGTTCGCTTCGCTCTCTGCCATAATAAAGTAACGGAGTCAGATAGTCTGTGAATCCCTTTCTCTCCAACCACTCTCCCCTCTCACCAATCCCCAGCACTTCCGCGTTCCTGTAGACCTGAATTCTGAGTCTGTTTCAGAGATGGTATGTGCGTGTGACCGGACGCAGCGCCGAAGCAAAAGGGGGAGAGGCAGGGCAGTGAAGATGTGGTGAGGTTGCAATTACTGACAGGAAACCGTGTGGAAAAAGGTCAGCTCTCCGCCATTCTACCCACAATTCCCTGTGATTACAGAGCGGGAAGCGTTTTGTCTGCGAGTGGGTAGTAACGGACACGATGGGGCTGTTGGAGATGAGGTCGTCAACGGAAAATGGGCATCAGGGTGGGTGGGCATGGCAGAGAAGGGGAGGGGTGTAGATCCCACAATGTCGCAAAAACAAAGAGCGGTGTTGATAGCCCAGCGCATCTGTAGATGTGAACTTCCAACGATTCAGAACATTTACAGAGACAGGTGTGAAAAAGGGGCGTGAAGGATTTTCGGGGACCCGAGTCACCCCAATAACCAACAGTTGCAGCTGCTACCATCCGAGATCGTGTACCGCAGCAAATAAATAAATAAATAAACAAATAAATACATGAGTGAGTGAATAAATGATTGAATGAATGAATGAATGAATAAATAAACAAACAAACAAACAAACAAACAATCAAACAGTACAATCGTGCTCCGGGAGAGCGTCTTCGGCCAGACCATCAGACGGATTAATTCACGCTGATAGAATTTAATTTCTCTGTTATTTTAACAGTTCTCTTGCAGCTAATCTTTATTACATATTGCTATGAATTGCAAATTCCACATTTAAACGTAACATAAAGATTTTTACTCCTCATGAAAATGAAGCATGCAAGTACAACGTCAATTCAAATCAATTGACGGAGACGGGGAGGGGTGTAGATGGGGGACAAGGTGACGGAGACGGGGAGGGGTGTAGATGAGGGATAAGGTGACGGAGACGGGGAGGGGTGTAGATGAGGGACAAGGTGACGGAGATGGGGAGGGGTGTAGATGGGGTATAAGGTGACGGAGACGGGGAGGGGTGTAGATGAGGGACAAGGTGACGGAGATGGGGAGGGGTGTAGATGGGGGACAAGGTGACGGAGACGGGGAGGGGTGTAGACGAGGAATAAGGTGACGGAGACGGGGAGGGGTGTAGATGAGGGATAAGGTGACGGAGACGGGGGGGTGTAGATGGGGGACAAGGTGACAGAGACGGGGAGGAGTGTAGATGAGGGATAAGGTGACGGAGACGGGGAGGGGTGTAGATTGGGGACAAGGTGACGGTGATGGGGAGGGGTGTATATGGGGACAAGGTGACGGAGATGGGGAGGGGTGTAGATGGGGGACAAGGTGACGGAGATGGGGAGGGGTGTAGATGGGGGATAAGGTGACGGAGACGGGGAGGGGTGTAGATGAGGGACAAGGTGACAGAGACGGGGAGGGGTGTAGATGAAGGATAAGGTGACGGAGACGGGGGGGGGGGTGTAGATGGGGGACAAGGTGACAGAGACGGGGAGGGGTGTAGATGGGGGACAAGGTGACGGAGATGGGGAGGGGTGTAGATGAGGGATAAGGTGACGGAGACGGGGAGGGGTGTAGATGAGGGATAAGGTGACGGAGATGGGGAGGGGCGTAGATGAGGTACAAGGTGACGGAGACGGGGAGGGGTGTAGATGAGGGATAAGGTGACGGAGATGGGGAGTGGTGTAGATGGGGGACAAGGTGACGGAGACGGGGAGGGGTGTAGATGAGGAATAAGGTGACGGAGACGGGGAGGGGTGTAGATGAGGGATAAGGTGACGGAGATGGGGAGGGGTGTAGATGAGGGATAAGGTGACGGAGATGGGGAGGGGTGTAGATGGGGGATAAAGTGACGGAGACGGGGAGGGCTGGAGATGAGGGATAAGGTGACGGAGATGGGGAGGGGTGTAGATGAGGGATAAGGTGACGGAGATGGGGAGGGGTGTAGATGGGGGATAAGGTGACGGAGGTGGGGAGGGGTGTAGATGAGGGACAAGGTGACGGAGATGGGGAGGGGTGTAGATGGGGGATAAGGTGACGGAGCCGGGGAGGGGTGTAGATGAGGGACAAGGTGACGGAGGTATGGAGGGGTGTAGATGAGGGACAAGGTGACGGAGACGGGGAAGGGAGTAGATGGGGGATAAGGTGACGGAGACGGGGAGGGATGTAGATGAGGGACAAGGTGACGGAGACGGGGAGGGGTGTAGATGAGGGACAAGGTGACGGAGACGGGGAGGGGTGTAGATGAGGGATAAGGTGACGGAGATGGGGAGGGGTGTAGATGAGGGATAAGGTGACGGAGATGGGGAGGGGTGTAGATGAGGAACAAGGTGACGGAGACGGGGAGGGGTGTAGATGGGGGATAAGGTGACGGAGACGGGGAGGGGTGGAGATGAGGGATAAGGTGACGGTGACGGAGAGGGGTGTAGATGGGGGATAAGGTGACGGAGACGGGGAGGGGTGTAGATGAGGGATAAGGTGACGGAGATGGGGAGGGGTGTAGATGGGGATAAGGTGACGGAGACGGGGAGGTGTGTAGATGAGGGATAAGGTGGCGGAGACGGGGAGGGGTGTAGATGAGGGACAAGGTGGCGGAGACGGGGAGGGGTGTAGATGAGGGACAAGGTGACGGAGACGGGGAGGGGTGTAGATGAGGGATAAGGTGACGGAGACGGGGAGGGGTGTAGATGAGGGATAAGGTGACGGAGACGGGGAGGAGTGTAGATGAGGGATAAGGTGACGGAGACGGGGAGGGGTGTAGATGAGGGATAAGGTGACGGAGACGGTGTGGGGTGTAGATGAGGGATAAGGTGACGGAGACGGGGTGGGGTGTAGATGGGGGACAGGGTGACGGAGACGGGGAGGGGTGTAGATGAGGGACAAGGTGACGGAGACGGGGAGGGGTGTAGATGAGGGATAAGGTGACGGAGACGGGGAGGGGTGTAGATGAGGGACAAGGTGACGGAGACGGGGAGGGGTGTAGATGAGGGATAAGGTGACGGAGACGGGGTGGGGTGTAGATGGGGTACAAGGTGACGGAGACGGGGAGGGGTGTAGATGAGGGATAAGGTGACGGAGATGGGGAGGGGTGTAGATGAGGGACAAGGTGGCGGAGATGGGGAGGGGTGTAGATGAGGGATAAGGTGACGGAGACGGGGAGGGGTGTAGATGAGGGACAAGTTGACGGAGACGGGGAGGGGTGTAGATGAGGGACAAGGTGACGGAGATGGGGAGGGGTGTAGATTGGGGATAAGGTGACGGAGACGGGGAGGGGTGTAGATGAGGGACAAGGTGACGGAGACGGGGAGGGTTGTAGATGAGGGATAAGGTGACGGAGATGGGGAGGGGTGTAGATGCGGGACAAGGTGACGGAGATGGGGAGGGGTGTAGATGAGGGATAAGGTGACGGAGACGGGGAGGGGTGTAGATGAGGGATAAGGTGACGGAGACGGGGAGGGGTGTAGATGGGGGACAAGGTGACGGAGACGGAGAGGCGTGTAGATGAGGGACAAGGTGACGGAGATGGGGAGGGGTGTAGATGGGGGACAAGGTGACGGAGACGGGGAGGGGTGTAGATGAGGAATAAGGTAACGGAGACGGGGAGGGGTGTAGATGAGGGATAAGGTGACGGAGACGGGGGGGGGTGTAGATGGGGGACAAGGTGACAGAGACGGGGAGGGGTGTAGATGAGGGATAAGGTGACGGAGATGGGGAGGGGTGTAGATGAGGGATAAGTTGACGGAGACGGGCAGGGGTGTAGATGAGGGATAAGGTGACGGAGACGGGGAGAGGTGTAGATGGGGGATAAGGTGACGGAGATGTGGAGAGGTGTAGATGAGGGACAAGGTGACGGAGATGGGGAGGGGTGTAGATGAGCGACAAGGTGACGGAGATGGGGAGGGGTGTAGATGAGGGACAAGGTGACGGAGACGGGGAGGAGTGTAGATCAGCGATAAGGTGACGGAGACGGGGAGTGGTGTAGATGAGGGATAAGGTGACGGAGATGGGGAGGGGTGTAGATGAGTGATAAGGTGACGGAGACGGGGAGTGGTGTAGATGAGGGATAAGGTGACGGAGATGGGAAGGGGTGTAGATGAAGGATAAGGTGACGGAGATGGGGAGGGGTGTAGATGAGGGACAAGGTGACGGAGACGGGGAGGGGTGTAGATGAGGGATAAGGTGACGGAGACGGGGAGGGGTGTAGATGAGGGACAAGGTGACGGAGACGGGGAGGGGTGTAGATGAGGGATAAGGTGACGGAGACGGGGAGGGGCGTAGATGAGGGATAAGGTGACGGAGACGGGGTGGGGTGTAGATGGGGTACAAGGTGACGGAGACGGGGAGGGGTGTAGATGAGGGTTAAGGTGACGGAGATGGGGAGGGGTGTAGATGAGGGACAAGGTGGCGGAGATGGGGAGGGGTGTAGATGAGGGATAAGGTGACGGAGACGGGGAGGGGTGTAGATGAGGGACAAGTTGACGGAGACGGGGAGGGGTGTAGATGAGGGACAAGGTGACGGAGATGGGGAGGGGTGTAGATGGGGGATAAGGTGACGGAGACGGGGAGGGGTGTAGATGAGGGTCAAGGTGACGGAGACGGGGAGGGGTGTAGATGAGGGACAAGGTGACGGAGACGGGGAGGGGTGTAGATGAGGGATAAGGTGACGGAGATGGGGAGGGGTGTAGATGCGGGACAAGGTGACGGAGACGGGGAGGGGTGTAGATGAGGGATAAGGTGACGGAGACGGGGAGGGGCGTAGATGAGGGATAAGGTGACGGAGACGGGGTGGGGTGTAGATGGGGTACAAGGTGACGGAGACGGGGAGGGGTGTAGATGAGGGATAAGGTGACGGAGATGGGGAGGGGTGTAGATGAGGGACAAGGTGGCGGAGATGGGGAGGGGTGTAGATGAGGGATAAGGTGACGGAGACGGGGAGGGGTGTAGATGAGGGACAAGTTGACGGAGACGGGGAGGGGTGTAGATGAGGGACAAGGTGACGGAGATGGGGAGGGGTGTAGATGGGGGATAAGGTGACGGAGACGGGGAGGGGTGTAGATGAGGGACAAGGTGACGGAGACGGGGAGGGGTGTAGATGAGGGACAAGGTGACGGAGACGGGGAGGGGTGTAGATGAGGGATAAGGTGACGGAGACGGGGAGGGGTGTAGATGAGGGATAAGGTGACGGAGATGGGGAGGGGTGTAGATGCGGGACAAGGTGACGGAGATGGGGAGGGGTGTAGATGAGGGATAAGGTGACGGAGACGGGGAGGGGTGTAGATGAGGGATAAGGTGACGGAGACGGGGAGGGGTGTAGATGGGGGACAAGGTGACGGAGACGGAGAGGCGTGTAGATGAGGGACAAGGTGACGGAGATGGGGAGGGGTGTAGATGGGGGACAAGGTGACGGAGACGGGGAGGGGTGTAGATGAGGAATAAGGTAACGGAGACGGGGAGGGGTGTAGATGAGGGATAAGGTGACGGAGACGGGGGGGGTGTAGATGGGGGACAAGGTGACAGAGACGGGGAGGGGTGTAGATGAGGGATAAGGTGACGGAGATGGGGAGGGGTGTAGATGAGGGATAAGTTGACGGAGACGGGCAGGGGTGTAGATGAGGGATAAGGTGACGGAGATGGGAAGGGGTGTAGATGAAGGATAAGGTGACGGAGATGGGGAGGGGTGTAGATGGGGGATAAGGTGACGGAGACGGGGAGGGGTGTAGATGAGGGATAAGGTGACGGAGATGGGAAGGGGTGTAGATGAAGGATAAGGTGACGGAGATGGGGAGGGGTGTAGATGGGCGATAAGGTGACGGAGATGGGGAGGGGTGTAGATGGGCGATAAGGTGACGGAGATGGGGAGGGGTGTAGATGGGCGATAAGGTGACGGAGATGGGGAGGGGTGTAGATGAAGGATAAGGTGACGGAGACGGGGAGGGGTGTAGATGAGGGACAAGGTGACGGACACGGGGAGGGGTGTAGATGGGGGATAAGGTGACGGAGACGGGGAGAGGTGTAGATGGGGGACAAGGTGACGGAGATGGGGAGGGGTGTAGATGGGGGATAAGGTGACGGAGACGGGGAGGGGTGTAGATGAGGGACAAGGTGACAGAGACGGGGAGGGGTGTAGATGAAGGATAAGGAGACGGAGAAGGGGGGGGGTGTAGATGTGGGACAATGTGACAGAGACGGGGAGGGGTGTAGATGGGGGACAAGGTGACGGAGATGGGGAGGGGAGTAGATGAGGGATAAGGTGACGGAGACGGGGAGGGGTGTAGATGAGGGATAAGGTGACGGAGATGGGGAGTGGTGTAGATGGGGGACAAGGTGACGGAGACGGGGAGGGGTGTAGATGAAGGATAAGGTGACGGAGACGGGGGGGGTGTAGATGGGGGACAAGGTGACAGAGACGGGGAGGGGTGTAGATGGGGGACAAGGTGACGGAGATGCGGAGGGGTGTAGATGAGGGATAAGGTGACGGAGACGGGGAGGGGTGTAGATGAGGGATAAGGTGACGGAGATGGGGAGGGGCGTAGATGAGGTACAAGGTGACGGAGACGGGGAGGGGTGTTGATGAGGGATAAGGTGACGGAGATGGGGAGTGGTGTAGATGGGGGACAAGGTGACGGAGACGGGGAGGGGTGTAGATGAGGGATAAGGTGACGGAGACGGGGAGGGGTGTAGATGAGGGATAAGGTGACGGAGATGGGGAGGGGTGTAGATGAGGGATAAGGTGACGGAGATGGGGAGAGGTGTAGATGGGGGATAAAGTGACGGAGACGGGGAGGGCTGGAGATGAGGGATAAGGTGACGGAGATGGGGAGGGGTGTAGATGAGGGATAAGGTGACGGAGATGGGGAGGGGTGTAGATGGGGGATAAGGTGACCGAGGTGGGGAGGGGTGTAGATGAGGGACAAGGTGACGGAGATGGGGAGGGGTGTAGATGGGGGATAAGGTGACGGAGCCGGGGAGGGGTGTAGATGAGGGACAAGGTGACGGAGATATGGAGGGGTGTAGATGAGGGACAAGGTGACGGAGACGGGGAAGGGTGTTGATGGGGGATAAGGTGACGGAGACGGGGAGGGATGTAGATGAGGGACAAGGTGACGGAGACGGCGAGGGGTGTAGATGAGGGACAAGGTGACGGAGACGGGGAGGGGTGTAGATGAGGGATAAGGTGACGGAGATGGGGAGGGGTGTAGATGAGGGATAAGGTGACGGAGATGGGGAGGGGTGTAGATGAGGAACAAGGTGACGGAGACGGGGAGGGGTGTAGATGGGGGATAAGGTGACGGAGACGGGGAGGGGTGGAGATGAGGGATAAGGTGACGGTGACGGAGAGGGGTGTAGATGGGGGATAAGGTGACGGAGACGGGGAGGGGTGTAGATGAGGGATAAGGTGACGGAGATGGGGAGGGGTGTAGATGGGGATAAGGTGACGGAGACGGGGAGGTGTGTAGATGAGGGATAAGGTGGCGGAGACGGGGAGGGGTGTAGATGAGGGACAAGGTGGCGGAGACGGGGAGTGGTGTAGATGAGGGACAAGGTGACGGAGATGGGGAGTGGTGTAGATGAGGGACAAGGTGACGGAGACGGGGAGGGGTGTAGATGAGGGATAAGGTGACGGAGACGGGGAGGGGTGTAGATGAGGGATTAGGTGACGGAGATGGGGAGTGGTGTAGATGAGGGACAAGGTGACGGAGACGGGGAGGGGTGTAGATGAGGGATAAGGTGACGGAGACGGGGAGGGGTGTAGATGAGGGATAAGGTGACGGAGACGGGGAGGAGTGTAGATGAGGGATAAGGTGACGGAGACGGGGAGGGGTGTAGATGAGGGATAAGGTGACGGAGACGGTGTGGGGTGTAGATGAGGGATAAGGTGACGGAGACGGGGTGGGGTGTAGATGGGGGACAAGGTGACGGAGACGGGGAGGGGTGTAGATGAGGGACGAGGTGACGGAGACGGGGAGGGGTGTAGATGAGGGATAAGGTGACGGAGACGGGGAGGGGTGTAGATGAGGGACAAGGTGACGGAGACGGGGAGGGGTGTAGATGAGGGATAAGGTGACGGAGACGGGGTGGGGTGTAGATGGGGTACAAGGTGACGGAGACGGGGAGGGGTGTAGATGAGGGATAAGGTGACGGAGATGGGGAGGGGTGTAGATGAGGGACAAGGCGGCGGAGATGGGGAGGGGTGTAGATGAGGGATAAGGTGACGGAGACGGGGAGGGGTGTAGATGAGGGACAAGTTGACGGAGACGGGGAGGGGTGTAGATGAGGGACAAGGTGACGGAGATGGGGAGGGGTGTAGATGGGGGATAAGGTGACGGAGACGGGGAGGGGTGTAGATGAGGGACAAGGTGACGGAGACGGGGAGGGGTGTAGATGAGGGACAAGGTGACGGAGACGGTGAGGCGTGTAGATGAGGGACAAGGTGACGGAGATGGGGAGGGGTGTAGATGGGGGACAAGGTGACGGAGACGGGGAGGGGTGTAGATGAGGAATAAGGTAACGGAGACGGGGAGGGGTGTAGATGAGGGATAAGGTGACGGAGACGGGGGGGGTGTAGATGGGGGACAAGGTGACAGAGACGGGGAGGGGTGTAGATGAGGGATAAGGTGACGGAGATGGGGAGGGGTGTAGATGAGGGATAAGTTGACGGAGACTGGGAGGGGTGTAGATGAGGGATAAGGTGACGGAGACGGGGAGGGGTGTAGATGGGGGACAAGGTGACGTAGACGGGGAGGGGTGTAGATGGGGGATAAGGTGACGGAGACGGGCAGGGGTGTAGATGAGGGATAAGGTGACGGAGACGGGAAGAGGTGTAGATGAGGGATAAGGTGACGGAGATGGGAAGGGGTGTAGATGAAGGATAAGGTGACGGAGATGGGGAGGGGTGTAGATGGGCGATAAGGTGACGGAGATGGGGAGGGGTGTAGATGGGCGATAAGGTGACGGAGATGGGGAGGGGTGTAGATGGGCGATAAGGTGACGGAGATGGGGAGGGGTGTAGATGAAGGATAAGGTGACGGAGACGGGGAGGGGTGTAGATGAGGGACAAGGTGACGGACACGGGGAGGGGTGTAGATGGGGGATAAGGTGACGGAGACGGGGAGAGGTGTAGATGGGGGACAAGGTGACGGAGATGGGGAGGGGTGTAGATGGGGGATAAGGTTACGGAGACGGGGAGGGGTGTAGATGAGGGACAAGGTGACAGAGACGGGGAGGGGTGTAGATGAAGGATAAGGAGACGGAGAAGGGGGGGGGGTGTAGATGGGGGACAAGGTGACAGAGACGGGGAGGGGTGTAGATGGGGGACAAGGTGACGGAGATGGGGAGGGGAGTAGATGAGGGATAAGGTGACGGAGACGGGGAGGGGTGTAGATGAGGGATAAGGTGACGGAGATGGGGAGTGGTGTAGATGGGGGACAAGGTGACGGAGACGGGGAGGGGTGTAGATGAAGGATAAGGTGACGGAGACGGGGGGGGTGTAGATGGGGGACAAGGTGACAGAGACGGGGAGGGGTGTAGATGGGGGACAAGGTGACGGAGATGCGGAGGGGTGTAGATGAGGGATAAGGTGACGGAGACGGGGAGGTGTGTAGATGAGGGATAAGGTGACGGAGATGGGGAGGGGCGTAGATGAGGTACAAGGTGACGGAGACGGGGAGGGGTGTTGATGAGGGATAAGGTGACGGAGATGGGGAGTGGTGTAGATGGGGGACAAGGTGACGGAGACGGGGAGGGGTGTAGATGAGGGATAAGGTGACGGAGACGGGGAGGGGTGTAGATGAGGGATAAGGTGACGGAGATGGGGAGGGGTGTAGATGAGGGATAAGGTGACGGAGATGGGGAGGGGTGTAGATGGGGGATAAAGTGACGGAGACGGGGAGGGCTGGAGATGAGGGATAAGGTGACGGAGATGGGGAGGGGTGTAGATGAGGGATAAGGTGACGGAGATGGGGAGGGGTGTAGATGGGGGATAAGGTGACGGAGGTGGGGAGGGGTGTAGATGAGGGACAAGGTGACGGAGATGGGGAGGGGTGTAGATGGGGGATAAGGTGACGGAGCCGGGGAGGGGTGTAGATGAGGGACAAGGTGACGGAGATATGGAGGGGTGTAGATGAGGGACAAGGTGACGGAGACGGGGAAGGGTGTAGATGGGGGATAAGGTGACGGAGACGGGGAGGGATGTAGATGAGGGACAAGGTGACGGAGACGGCGAGGGGTGTAGATGAGGGACAAGGTGACGGAGACGGGGAGGGGTGTAGATGAGGGATAAGGTGACGGAGATGGGGAGGGGTGTAGATGAGGGATAAGGTGACGGAGATGGGGAGGGGTGTAGATGAGGAACAAGGTGACGGAGACGGGGAGGGGTGTAGATGGGGGATAAGGTGACGGAGACGGGGAGGGGTGGAGATGAGGGATAAGGTGACGGTGACGGAGAGGGGTGTAGATGGGGGATAAGGTGACGGAGACGGGGAGGGGTGTAGATGAGGGATAAGGTGACGGAGATGGGGAGGGGTGTAGATGGGGATAAGGTGACGGAGACGGGGAGGTGTGTAGATGAGGGATAAGGTGGCGGAGACGGGGAGGGGTGTAGATGAGGGACAAGGTGGCGGAGACGGGGAGTGGTGTAGATGAGGGACAAGGTGACGGAGATGGGGAGTGGTGTAGATGAGGGACAAGGTGACGGAGACGGGGAGGGGTGTAGATGAGGGATAAGGTGACGGAGACGGGGAGGGGTGTAGATGAGGGATAAGGTGACGGAGATGGGGAGTGGTGTAGATGAGGGACAAGGTGACGGAGACGGGGAGGGGTGTAGATGAGGGATAAGGTGACGGAGACGGGGAGGGGTGTAGATGAGGGATAAGGTGACGGAGACGGGGAGGAGTGTAGATGAGGGATAAGGTGACGGAGACGGGGAGGGGTGTAGATGAGGGATAAGGTGACGGAGATGGGGAGTGGTGTAGATGAGGGACAAGGTGACGGAGACGGGGAGGGGTGTAGATGAGGGATAAGGTGACGGAGACGGGGAGGGGTGTAGATGAGGGATAAGGTGACGGAGACGGGGAGGAGTGTAGATGAGGGATAAGGTGACGGAGACGGGGAGGGGTGTAGATGAGGGATAAGGTGACGGAGACGGTGTGGGGTGTAGATGAGGGATAAGGTGACGGAGACGGGGTGGGGTGTAGATGGGGGACAAGGTGACGGAGACGGGGAGGGGTGTAGATGAGGGACAAGGTGACGGAGACGGGGAGGGGTGTAGATGAGGGATAAGGTGACGGAGACGGGGAGGGGTGTAGATGAGGGACAAGGTGACGGAGACGGGGAGGGGTGTAGATGAGGGATAAGGTGACGGAGACGGGGTGGGGTGTAGATGGGGTACAAGGTGACGGAGACGGGGAGGGGTGTAGATGAGGGATAAGGTGACGGAGATGGGGAGGGGTGTAGATGAGGGACAAGGCGGCGGAGATGGGGAGGGGTGTAGATGAGGGATAAGGTGACGGAGACGGGGAGGGGTGTAGATGAGGGACAAGTTGACGGAGACGGGGAGGGGTGTAGATGAGGGACAAGGTGACGGAGATGGGGAGGGGTGTAGATGGGGGATAAGGTGACGGAGACGGGGAGGGGTGTAGATGAGGGACAAGGTGACGGAGACGGGGAGGGGTGTAGATGAGGGACAAGGTGACGGAGACGGGGAGGGGTGTAGATGAGGGATAAGGTGACGGAGATGGGGAGGGGTGTAGATGCGGGACAAGGTGACGGAGATGGGGAGGGGTGTAGATGAGGGATAAGGTGACGGAGACGGGGAGGGGTGTAGATGAGGGATAAGGTGACGGAGACGGGGAGGGGTGTAGATGGGGGACAAGGTGACGGAGACGGAGAGGCGTGTAGATGAGGGACAAGGTGACGGAGATGGGGAGGGGTGTAGATGGGGGACAAGGTGACGGAGACGGGGAGGGGTGTAGATGAGGAATAAGGTAACGGAGACGGGGAGGGGTGTAGATGAGGGATAAGGTGACGGAGACGGGGGGGTGTAGATGGGGGACAAGGTGACAGAGACGGGGAGGGGTGTAGATGAGGGATAAGGTGACGGAGATGGGGAGGGGTGTAGATGAGGGATAAGTTGACGGAGACGGGGAGAGGTGTAGATGAGGGATAAGTTGACGGAGACGGGGAGAGGTGTAGATGGGGGATAAGGTGACGGAGAAGGGGAGGGGTGTAGATGAGGGATAAGGTGACGGAGACGGGGAGAGGTGTAGATGAGGGATAAGGTGACGGAGACGGGGAGGGGTGTAGATGAGGGACAAGGTGACGGAGACGGGGAGGGGTGTAGATGCGGGACAAGGTGACGGAGACGGGGAGAGGTGTAGATGAGGGATAAGGTGACGGAGACGGGGAGGGGTGTAGATGAGGGACAAGGTGACGGAGACGGGGAGGGGTGTAGATGAGGGATAAGGTGACGGAGATGTGGAGGGGTGTAGATGAAGGATAAGGTGACGGAGATGGGGAGTGGTGTAGATGAGGGACAAGGTGACGGACACGGGGAGGGGTGTAGATGGGGGATAAGGTGACGGAGACGGGGAGAGGTGTAGATGGGGGACAAGGTGACGGAGATGGGGAGGGGTGTAGATGGGGGATAAGGTGACGGAGACGGGGAGGGGTGTAGATGAGGGACAAGGTGACAGAGACGGGGAGGGGTGTAGATGAAGGATAAGGAGACGGAGACGGGGGGGGGTGTAGATGGGGGACAAGGTGACAGAGACGGGGAGGGGTGTAGATGAGGGATAAGGTGGCGGAGATGGGGAGGAGTGTAGATGAGGGACAAGGTGACGGAGACGGGGAGGGGTGTAGATGGGGGACAAGGTGACGGAGATGGGGAGGGGAGTAGATGAGGGATAAGGTGACGGAGACGGGGAGGGGTGTAGATGAGGGATAAGGTGACGGAGACGGGGGGGGGGTGTAGATGGGGGACAAGGTGACAGAGACGGGGAGGGGTGTAGATGAGGGATAAGGTGACGGAGATGGGGAGTGGTGTAGATGAGGGACAGGGTGACGGAGACGGGGAGGGGTGTAGATGGGGGATAAGGTGACGGAGACGGGGAGGGGCGTAGATTGGGGACAAGGTGACGGTGATGGGGAGGGGTGTAGATGGGGACAAGGTGACGGAGATGGGGAGGGGTGTAGATGGGGGACAAGTTGACGGAGATGGGGAGGGGTGTAGATGGGGGATAAGGTGACGGAGACGGGGAGGGGTGTAGATGAAGGATAAGGTGACGGAGACGGGGGGGGGTGTAGATGGGGGACAAGGTGACGGAGACGGGGAGGGGTGTAGATGGGGGACAAGGTGACGGAGATGGGGAGGGGTGTAGATGAGGGATAAGGTGACGGAGACGGGGAGGGGTGTAGATGAGGGATAAGGTGACGGAGATGGGGAGGGGTGTAGATGAGGTACAAGGTGACGGAGACGGGGAGGGGTGTAGATGAGGGATAAGGTGACGGAGATGGGGAGTGGTGTAGATGGGGGACAAGGTGACGGAGACGGGGAGGGGTGTAGATGAGGGATAAGGTGACGGAGACGGGGAGGTGTGTAGATGAGGGATAAGGTGACGGAGATGGGGAGGGGTGTAGATGAGGGATAAGGTGACGGAGATGGGGAGGGGTGTAGATGGGGGATAAAGTGACGGAGACGGGGAGGGCTGGAGATGAGGGATAAGGTGACGGAGATGGGGAGGGGTGTAGATGAGGGATAAGGTGACGGAGATGGGGTGGGGTGTAGATGGGGGATAAGGTGACGGAGATGGGGAGGGGTGTAGATGAGGGACAAGGTGACGGAGATGGGGAGGGGTGTAGATGGGGGATAAGGTGACGGAGCCGGGGAGGGGTGTAGATGAGGGACAAGGTGACGGAGATGGGGAGGGGTGTAGATGAGGGACAAGGTGACGGAGACGGGGAAGGGTGTAGGTGGGGGATAAGGTGACGGAGACGGGGAGGGATGTAGATGAGGGACAAGGTGACGGAGACGGGGAGGGGTGTAGATGAGGG
This sequence comes from Hypanus sabinus, assembly GCF_030144855.1. Taxonomy (NCBI): domain Eukaryota; kingdom Metazoa; phylum Chordata; class Chondrichthyes; order Myliobatiformes; family Dasyatidae; genus Hypanus; species Hypanus sabinus. The sequence goes on along the minus strand of NW_026780341.1, from coordinate 10,232 downwards.
ACAAGGTGACGGAGATGGGGAGGGGTGTAGATGAGGGATAAGTTGACGGAGACGGGCAGGGGTGTAGATGAGGGATAAGGTGACGGAGACGGGGAGGGGTGTAGATGAGGGATAAGGTGACGGAGATGGGAAGGGGTGTAGATGAAGGATAAGGTGACGGAGATGGGGAGTGGTGTAGATAAGGGACAAGGTGACGGAGACGGGGAGGGGTGTAGATGGGGGATAAGGTGAAGGAGACGGGGAGGGGTGTAGATTGGGGACAAGGTGACGGTGATGGGGAGGGGTGTAGATGGGGACAAGGTGACGGAGATGGGGAGGGGTGTAGACGGGGGACAAGGTGACGGAGATGGGGAGGGGTGTAGATGGGGGATAAGGTGACGGAGACGGGGAGGGGTGTAGATGAGGGACAAGGTGACAGAGACGGGGAGGGGTGTAGATGAAGGATAAGGTGACGGAGATGGGGAGGGGTGTAGATGAGGGATAAGGTGACGGAGACGGGGAGGGGTGTAGATGAGCGATAAGGTGACGGAGATGGGGAGGGGTGTAGATGAGGTACAAGGTGACGGAGACGGGGAGGGGTGTAGATGAGGGATAAGGTGACGGAGACGGGGAGGGGTGTAGATGGGGGATAAGGTGACGGAGACGGGGAGGGGTGTAGATTGGGGACAAGGTGACGGTGATGGGGAGGGGTGTAGATGGGGACTAGGTGACGGAGATGGGGAGGGGTGTAGATGGGGGACAAGGTGACGGAGATGGGGAGGGGTGTAGATGGGGGATAAGGTGACGGAGACGGGGAGGGGTGTAGATGAGGGACAAGGTGACAGAGACGGGGAGGGGTGTAGATGAAGGATAAGGTGACGGAAACGGGGGGGGGTGTAGATGGGGGACAAGGTGACAGAGACGGGGAGGGGTGTAGATGGGGGACAAGGTGACGGAGATGGGGAGGGGTGTAGATGAGGGATAAGGTGACGGAGACGGGGAGGGGTGTAGATGAGGGATAAGGTGACGGAGATGGGGAGGGGTGTAGATGAGGGACAAGGTGACGGAGACGGGGAGGGGTGTAGATGAGGGATAAGGTGACGGAGATGGGGAGTGGTGTAGATGGGGGACAAGGAGACGGAGACGGGGAGGGGTGTAGATGAGGGATAAGGTGACGGAGACGGGGAGGGGTGTAGATGGGGGACAAGGTGACGGAGACGGGGAGTGGTGTAGATGAGGGACAAGGTGACGGAGATGGGGAGGGGTGTAGATGGGGGACAAGGTGACGGAGACGGGGAGGGGTGTAGATGAGGAATAAGGTGACGGAGACGGGGAGGGTTGCAGATGAGGGATAAGGTGACGGAGACGGGGGGGGGTGTAGATGGGGGACAAGGTGACAGAGACGGGGAGGGGTGTAGATGAGGGATAAGGTGACGGAGATGGGGAGGGGTGTAGATGAGGGATAAGTTGACGGAGACGGGCAGGGGTGTAGATGAGGGATAAGGTGACGGAGACGGGGAGGGGTGTAGATGAGGGATAAGGTGACGGAGATGGGGAGTGGTGTAGATGAGGGACAAGGTGTCGGAGACGTGGAGGGGTGTAGATGGGGACAAGGTGACGGAGATGGGGAGGGGTGTAGATGGGCGACAAGGTGACGGAGATGGGGAGGGGTGTAGATGGGGGATAAGGTGACGGAGACGGGGAGGGGTGTAGATGGGGGACAAGGTGACAGAGACGGGGAGGGGTGTAGATGAAGGATAAGGTGACGGAGACGGGGGGGCGTGTAGATGGGGGACAAGGTGACAGAGACGGGGAGGGGTGTAGATGGGGGACAAGGTGACGGAGATGGGGAGGGGTGTAGATGAGGGATAAGGTGACGGAGACGGGGAGGGGTGTAGATGAGGGATAAGGTGACGGAGACGGGGAGGGGTGTAGATGAGGTACAAGGTGACGGAGACGGGGAGGGGTGTAGATGAGGGATAAGGTGACGGAGATGGGGAGTGGTGTAGATGGGGGACAAGGTGACGGAGACGGGGAGGGGTGTAGATGAGGGATAAGGTGACGGAGACGGGGAGGGGTGTAGATGAGGGATAAGGTGACGGAGATGGGGAGGGGTGTAGATGAGGGATAAGGTGACGGAGATGGGGAGGGGTGTAGATGGGGGACAAGGTGACGGAGATGGGGAGGGGTGTAGATGAGGGACAAGGTGACGGAGATGGGGAGGGGTGTAGATGATGGATAAGGTGACGGAGATGGGGAGGGGTGTAGATGGGGGATAAGGTGACGGAGACGGGGAGGGATGTAGATGAGGGATAAGGTGAAGGAGATGGGGAGGAGTGTAGATGAGGGATAAGGTGACGGAGACGGGGAGGGGTGTAGATGGGGGACAAGGTGACGGAGATGGGGAGGGGTGTAGATGGGGGATAATGTGACGGAGATGGGGAGGGGTGTAGATGAGGGATAAGGTGACGGAGACGGGGAGGGGTGTAGATGAGGGATAAGGTGACGGAGATGGGGAGGGGTGTAGATGAGGGATAAGGTGACGGAGATGGGGAGGGGTGTAGATGAGGGATAAGGTGACGGAGACGGGGAGGGGTGTAGATGAGGGACAAAGTGACGGAGACGGGGAGGGGTGTAGATGAGGGACAAGATGACGGAGATGGGGAGGGGTGTAGATGGGGGATAAGGTGACGGAGACGGGGAGGGATTTAGATGAGTGATAAGGTGACGGAGACGGGGAGGGGTGTAGATGGGGGATAAGGTGACGGAGACGGGGAGGGGTGTAGATGTGGGATAAGGTGACGGAGATGGGGAGGGATGTAGATGAGGGACAAGGTGACGGAGATGGGGAGGGGTGTAGATGACGGACAATGTGACGGAGATGGGGAGGGGTGTAGATGGGGGATAAGGTGACGGAGAGGGGTGTAGAAGAGGGATAAGGTGACGGAGACGGGGAGGGGTGTAGATGAGGGATAAGGTGACGGAGACGGGGAGGGGTGTAGATGAGGGATAAGGTGTCGGAGACGGGGAGGGGTGTAGATGGGGACAAGGTGACGGAGATGGGGAGGGGTGTAGATGGGGGACAAGGTGACGGAGATGGGGAGGTGTGTAGATGAGGGACAACGTGACGGAGATGGGGAGGGGTGTAGATGAGGGATAAGTTGACGGAGACGGGCAGGGGTGTAGATGAGGGATAAGGTGACGGAGACGGGGAGGGGTGTAGATGAGGGATAAGGTGACGGAGATGGGAAGGGGTGTAGATGAAGGATAAGGTGACGGAGATGGGGAGTGGTGTAGAAAAGGGACAAGGTGACGGAGACGGGGAGGGGTGTAGATGGGGGATAAGGTGACGGAGACGGGGAGGGGTGTAGATTGGGGACAAGGTGACGGTGATGGGGAGGGGTGTAGATGGGGACAAGGTGACGGAGATGGGGAGGGGTGTAGATGGGGGACAAGGTGACGGAGATGGGGAGGGGTGTAGATGGGGGACAAGGTGACGGAGACGGGGAGGGGTGTAGATGAGGAATAAGGTGACGGAGACGGGGAGGGGTGCAGATGAGGGATAAGGTGACGGAGACGGGGAGGGGGGTGTAGATGGGGGACAAGGTGACAGAGACGGGGAGGGGTGTAGATGAGGGTTAAGGTGACGGAGATGGGGAGGGGTGTAGATGAGGGATAAGTTGACGGAGACGGGCAGGGGTGTAGATGAGGGATAAGGTGACGGAGACGGGGAGGGGTGTAGATGAGGGATAAGGTGACGGAGATGGGAAGGGGTGTAGATGAAGGATAAGGTGACGGAGATGGGGAGTGGTGTAGATGAGGGACAAGGTGTCGGAGACGTGGAGGGGTGTAGATGGGGACAAGGTGACGGAGATGGGGAGGGGTGTAGATGGGGGACAAGGTGACGGAGATGGGGAGGGGTGTAGATGGGGGATAATGTGACGGAGACGGGGAGGGGTGTAGATGAGGGACAAGGTGACAGAGACGGGGAGGGGTGTAGATGAAGGATAAGGTGACGGAGACGGGGGGCGTGTAGATGGGGGACAAGGTGACAGAGACGGGGAGGTGTGTAGATGGGGGACAAGGTGACGGAGATGGGGAGGGGTGTAGATGAGGGATAAGGTGACGGAGACGGGGAGGGGTGTAGATGAGGGATAAGGTGACGGAGACGGGGAGGGGTGTAGATGAGGTACAAGGTGACGGAGACGGGGAGGGGTGTAGATGAGGGATAAGGTGACGGAGATGGGGAGTGGTGTAGATGGGGGACAAGGTGACGGAGACGGGGAGGGGTGTAGATGAGGATAAGGTGACGGAGACGGGGAGGGGTGTAGATGAGGGATAAGGTGACGGAGATGGGGAGGGGTGTAGATGAGGGATAAGGTGACGGAGATGGGGAGGGGTGTAGATGGGGGATAAAGTGACGGAGACGGGGAGGGCTGGAGATGAGGGATAAGGTGACGGAGATGGGGAGGGTTGTAGATGAGGGATAAGGTGACGGAAATGGGGAGGGGTGTAGATGAGGGATAAGGTGACGGAGATGGGGAGGGGTGTAGATGAGGGACAAGGTGACGGAGACGGGGAAGGGTGTAGATGGGGGATAAGGTGACGGAGACGGGGAGGGATGTAAATGAGGGACAAGGTGACGGAGACGGGGAGGGGTGTAGATGAGGGACAAGGTGACGGAGACGGGGAGGTGTGTAGATGGGGGATAAGGTGACGAGACGGGGGGGGTGTAGATGGGGGATAAGGTGACGGAGATGGGGAGGGGTGTAGATGAGGGATAAGGTGACGGAGATGGGGAGGTGTGTAGATGAGGGATAAGGTGACGGAGATGGGGAGCGGTGTAGATGAGGGACAAGGTGACGGAGACGGGGAGAGTTGTAGATGAGGGATAAGGTGACGGAGACGGGGAGGGGTGTAGATGAGGGATAAGGTGACGGAGACGGGGAGGGGTGTAGATGAGGGATAAGGTGACGGAGATGGGGAGGGGTGTAGATGGGGGAGAAGGTGACGGAGACGGGGAGTGGTGTAAATGAGGGATAAGGTGACGGAGATGGGGAGGGGTGTAGATGGGGGACAAGGTGACGGAGATGGGGAGGGGTGTAGATGAGGGACAAGGTGACGGAGATGGTTAGGGGTGTAGATGATGGATAAGGTGACGGAGATGGGGTGGGGTGTAGATGGGGGTAAGGTGATGGAGACGGGGAGGATGTAGATGAGGGATAAGGTGAAGGAGATGGGGAGGAGTGTAGATGAGGGATAAGGTGACGGAGACGGGGAGGGGTGTAGATGGGGGACAAGGTGACGGAGATGGGGAGGGGTGTAGATGGGGGATAAGGTGACGGAGATGGGGAGGGGTGTAGATGAGGATAAGGTGACGGAGACGGGGAGGGGTGTAGATGAGGGATAAGGTGACGGAGATGGGAGGGGTGTAGATGAGGGATAAGGTGACGGAGATGGGGAGGGGTGTAGATGAGGGATAAGGTGACGGAGACGGGGAGGGGTGTAGATGAGGGACAAGGTGACGGAGACGGGGAGGGGTGTAGATGAGGGACAAGATGACGGAGCTGGGGAGGGGTGTAGATGGGGGATAAGGTGACGGAGACGGGGAGGGGTGTAGATGAGTGATAAGGTGACGGAGACGGGGAGGGGTGTAGATGGGGGATAAGGTGACGGAGACGGGGAGGGGTGTAGATGTGGGATAAGGTGACGGAGATGGGAGGGATGTAGATGAGGGACAAGGTGACGGAGATGGGGAGGGGTGTAGATGACGGACAATGTGACGGAGATGGGGAGGGGTGTAGATGGGGGATAAGGTGACGGAGAGGGGTGTAGAAGAGGGATAAGGTGACGGAGACGGGGAGGGGTGTAGATGAGGGATAAGGTGACGGAGACGGGGAGGGGTGTAGATGAGGGATAAGGTGTCGGAGACGGGGAGGGGTGTAGATGGAGACAAGGTGACGGAGATGGGGAGGGGTGTAGATGGGGGACAAGGTGACGGAGATGGGGAGGGGTGTAGATGGGGGATAAGGTGACGGAGACGGGGAGGGGTGTAGATGAGGGACAAGGTGACAGGACAGAGACGGGGAGGGGTGTAGATGAAGGATAAGGTGACGGAGACGGGGAGGCGTGTAGATGGGGGACAAGGTGACAGAGACGGGGAGGGGTGTAGATGGGGGACAAGGTGACGGAGATGGGGAGGGGTGTAGATGAGGGATAAGGTGACGGAGACGGGAGGGGTGTAGATGAGGGATAAGGTGACGGAGATGGGGAGGGGTGTAGATGAGGTACAAGGTGACGGAGACGGGGAGGGGTGTAGATGAGGGATAAGGTGACGAAGATGGGGAGTGGTGTAGATGGGGGACAAGGTGACGGAGACGGGGAGGGGTGTAGATGAGGGATAAGGTGACGGAGACGGGGAGGGGTGTAGATGAGGGATAAGGTGACGGAGATGGGGAGGGGTGTAGATGAGGGATAAGGTGACGGAGATGGGGAGGGGTGTAGATGGGGGATAAAGTGACGGAGACGGGGAGGGCTGGAGATGAGGGATAAGGTGACGGAGATGGGGAGGTGTGTAGATGAGGGATAAGGTGACGGAGATGGGGAGGGGTGTAGATGGGGGATAAGGTGACGGAGATGGGGAGGGGTGTAGATGAGGGACAAGGTGACGGAGATGGGGAGGGGTGTAGATGGGGGATAAGGTTACGGAGCCGGGGAGGGGTGTAGATGAGGGACAAGGTGACGGAGATGGGGAGGGGTGTAGATGAGGGACAAGGTGACGGAGACGGGGAAGGGTGTAGATGGGGGATAAGGTGACGGAGACGGGGAGGGATGTAAATGAGGGACAAGGTGACGGAGACGGGGAGGGGTGTAGATGAGGGACAAGGTGACGGAGACGGGGAGGGGTGTAGATGAGGGATAAGGTGACGGAGACGGGGAGGTGTGTAGATGAGTGATAAGGTGACGGAGACGGGGAGCGGTGTAGATGAGGGACAAGGTGACGGAGACGGGGAGGGGTGTAGATGAGGGATAAGGTGACGGAGACGGGGAGGGGTGTAGATGAGGGATAAGGTGACGGAGACGGGGAGGGGTGTAGATGAGGGATAAGGTGACGGAGATGGGGAGAGGTGTAGATGGGGGACAAGGTGACGGAGACGGGGAGTGTTGTAGATGAGGGATAAGGTGACGGAGATGGGGAGGGGTGTAGATGGGGGACAAGGTGACGGAGATGGGGAGGGGTGTAGATGAGGGACAAGGTGACGGAGATGGGGAGGGGTGTAGATGATGGATAAGGTGACGGAGATGGGGAGGGGTGTAGATGGGGGATAAGGTGACGGAGACGGGGAGGGATGTAGATGAGGGATAAGGTGAAGGAGATGGGGAGGGGTGTAGATGATGGATAAGGTGACGGAGACGGGGAGGGGTGTAGATGGGGGATAAGGTGACGGAGACGGGGAGGGGTGTAGATGGGGGATAAGGTGACGGGGACGGGGAGGGGTGTAGATGGGGGACAAGGTGACGGAGACGGGGAGGGGTGTAGATGGGGGATAAGGTGACGGAGATGGGGAGGGGTGTAGATGAGGGACAAGGTGACGGAGACGGGCAGGGGTGTAGATGAGGGACAAGGTGACGGAGATATGGAGGGGTGTAGATGAGGGACAAGGTGACGGAGACGGGGAGGGGTGTAGATGAGGGATAAGGTGACGGAGACGGGGAGGGGTGTAGATGGGGGACAAGGTGACGGAGATGGGGAGGGGTGTAGATGGGGGATAAGGTGACGGAGATGGGGAGGGGTGTAGATGAGGGATAAGGTGACGGAGACGGGGAGTGGTTTAGATGAGGGATAAGGTGACGGAGATGGGGAGGGGTGTAGATGAGGGATAAGGTGACGGAGATGGGGAGGGGTGTAGATGAGGGATAAGGTGACGGAGACGGGGAGGGGTGTAGATGAGGGACAAGGTGACGGAGACGGGGAGGGGTGTAGATGAGGGACAAGATGACGGAGATGGGGAGGGGTGTTGATGGGGGATAAGGTGACGGAGACGGGGAGGGGTGTAGATGAGTGATAAGGTGACGGAGACGGGGAGGGGTGTAGATGGGGGATAAGGTGACGGAGACGGGGAGGGGTGTAGATGTGGGATAAGGTGACGGAGATGGGGAGGGATGTAGATGAGGGACAAGGTGACGGAGATGGGAAGGGGTGTAGATGAGGGACAATGTGACGGAGATGGGGAGGGGTGTAGATGAGGGATAAGGTGACGGAGATGGGGAGGGGTGTAGATGAGGTACAAGGTGACGGAGACGGGGAGGGGTGTAGATGAGGGATAAGGTGACGGAGATGGGGAGTGGTGTAGATGGGGGACAAGGTGACGGAGACGGGGAGGGGTGTAGATGAGGGATAAGGTGACGGAGACGGGGAGGGGTGTAGATGAGGGATAAGGTGACGGAGATGGGGAGGGGTGTAGATGAGGGATAAGGTGACGGAGATGGGGAGGGGTGTAGATGGGGGATAAAGTGACGGAGACGGGGAGGGCTGGAGATGAGGGATAAGGTGACGGAGATGGGGAGGGGTGTAGATGAGGGACAAGGTGACGGAGATGGGGAGGGGTGTAGATGGGGGATAAGGTTACGGAGCCGGGGACGGGTGTAGATGAGGGACAAGGTGACGGAGATGGGGAGGGGTGTAGATGAGGGACAAGGTGACGGAGACGGGGAAGGGTGTAGATGGGGGATAAGGTGACGGAGACGGGGAGGGATGTAAATGAGGGACAAGGTGACGGAGACGGGGAGGGGTGTAGATGAGGGACAAGGTGACGGAGACGGGGAGGGGTGTAGATGAGGGATAAGGTGACGGAGATGGGGAGGTGTGTAGATGAGGGATAAGGTGACGGAGATGGGGAGCGGTGTAGATGAGGGACAAGGTGACGGAGACGGGGAGGGGTGTAGATGAGGGATAAGGTGACGGAGACGGGGAGGGGTGTAGATGAGGGATAAGGTGACGGAGACGGGGAGGGGTGTAGATGAGGGATAAGGTGACTGAGATGGGGAGAGTTGTAGATGGGGACAAGGTGACGGAGACGGGGGAGTGGTGTAGATGAGGGATAAGGTGACGGAGATGGGGAGGGGTGTAGATGGGGGACAAGGTGACGGAGATGGGGAGGGGTGTAGATGAGGGACAAGGTGACGGAGATGGGGAGGGGTCTAGATGATGGATAAGGTGACGGAGATGGGGAGGGGTGTAGATGGGGGATAAGGTGACGGAGACGGGGAGGGATGTAGATGAGGGATAAGGTGAAGGAGATGGGGAGGAGTGTAGATGAGGGATAAGGTGACGGAGACGGGGAGGGGTGTAGATGGGGGACAAGGTGACGGAGATGGGGAGGGGTGTAGATGGGGGATAAGGTGACGGAGATGGGGAGGGGTGTAGATGAGGGATAAGGTGACGTAGACCGGGAGGGGTGTAGATGAGGGACAAGGTGACGGAGACGGGGAGGGGTGTAGATGAGGGACAAGATGACGGAGATGGGGAGAGGTGTAGTTGGGGGATAAGGTGACGGAGACGGGGAGGGGTGTAGATGAGTGATAAGGTGACGGAGACGGGGAGGGGTGTAGATGGGGGATAAGGTGACGGAGATGGGGAGGGGTGTAGATGGGGGACAAGGTGACGGAGATGGGGAGGGGTGTAGATGAGGGACAAGGTGACGGAGATGGGGAGGGGTCTAGATGATGGATAAGGTGACGGAGATGGGGAGGGGTGTAGATGGGGGATAAGGTGACGGAGACGGGGAGGGATGTAGATGAGGGATAAGGTGAAGGAGATGGGGAGGAGTGTAGATGAGGGATAAGGTGACGGAGACGGGGAGGGTGTAGATGGGGGACAAGGTGACGGAGATGGGGAGGGGTGTAGATGGGGGATAAGGTGACGGAGATGGGGAGGGGTGTAGATGAGGGATAAGGTGACGGAGACGGGGAGGGGTGTAGATGAGGGACAAGGTGACGGAGACGGGGAGGGGTGTAGATGAGGGACAAGATGACGGAGATGGGGAGAGGTGTAGTTGGGGGATAAGGTGACGGAGACGGGGAGGGGTGTAGATGAGTGATAAGGTGACGGAGACGGGGAGGGGTGTAGATGGGGGATAAGGTGACGGAGACGGGGAGGGGTGTAGATGTGGGATAAGGTGACGGAGATGGGGAGGGATGTAGATGAGGGACAAGGTGACGGAGATCGGAAGGGGTGTAGATGAGGGACAATG